>NW_027491133.1:922500-2122500 GCF_021521415.1 Bidens hawaiensis
ATGGTATCTCTGGAACATATTTTGCTTTCCTCGCTAGGAGGCTTTAGGTAATGCAACGGCCTCAGTCAGGGACTTCGAACCATTTTAGGGGTGATCGGCACCATTGGTTATACTATAGATTGATGCAAATCCTAATCCCATTCTGTGACAACTTTTAGTGCGATCGGAAAGGAATAAGGCCCGAAATTTGGACCACTAGAAATCGAATGAGTTGACCAATTCCTCTACCCCGCTGATTTTTTTTTAATCAATTTCTAGTTATACTTTTTTTCCTGCAACCAAGCCAAATGGGATTCTTCGATTCCCTTCTCTTCCGGTTAGCAACTAACGAGCCTTCCCCTCCTAGGGCTCCAGCAAGGTGTCTATTCTGAGGCTTAGGAGAATGAAGCAGCCCCGGCTGTGAGTGAACTCCCCTCTACTTCCAGGCAATAGGACTAAACCTAAAGTATCTTCTCTTCTCCGGTTCTAGCTTACGTTTGAGTTTCCTCTGACTACAAGGTAATTTTTCAGCTGGAGCAGAAGTGGACGAACAACACCTCCTTTCCTTGCATTAGCGCCCGCTTTTCCACATCCACTTCAGGGAGAGAGCAGGTATAAATCATAGCTTTAGGCTTTCGAGCCTTTCTTCCTAGGACAGAAGCCTTTACTTGAACTTGAGCGGTTGTCTGGAACTGATGCTACACCTTGGGGCTGCAGTCCCTTCTTCTTAGCACGGATGTCCCTCTTCAATCCCCTGCTCCTACCATTGAAACAGCTAGGGGCTAGTAAGTCCTGCCAATATCAGGGAAAGAATAGCTCCCGAAGGGCTTCCTTCTTTATCTAAGCGACTAATAGGCTTGGGTGGCTAGGGCACATGCTATCGAGGTTACACGCCTGGTCCCGAAACCACATCTGGCAGATGCGATTCCTGGATGTAGTTGGATGGGATTATCGGTGAAAGCATAGAAGGATCTCCTGTCAATAGTCACAGGGAATTACACTATAGCTTTAGGACCTGACCTGTAATAGGTGGTGTAAATGTCCTTATTTATTATAGGATGAAGATGATTCACTCACCAAGAAGACCGTCTACTCGAGCAGTAAGGGTTGATTCAATTGCCAACAGAAGACCGTCTGCGACAACAAGACCATCAGCAGCAGATGATTGAACAGCGGATGCGTTGAGGAGATCAGCCCTAATCGAAGACCCGATACTCTCAACCAAGAACTTCTATATATAACACCAACCGCGGAACAGGAGCATGCGTTACACACGTCGTCAGCTAGCGGACGCAAGCAGAGTGGGACCTTCTCCGATAGTCTCTTTCATCATAATATTGAAAGCTTCCCCGCCCGATGCTTTGTTAATGTCAGAGTTGATATCAAGATGAAAGGGAAAGACAATAAGAAATATTCAAGATAAAGACTAGAAGAAGGGTTTTAGCGAGCAGGGAAAACTACTGAATACGATAACGATACATTCACAGCGGAACAAGAAGAATCACTGTCGACTCAACTTGACGAGTCAGTAGCTGCTTTTAGAGCTGGGATAAGTAGGGTAGCAGCTAAGATTAACTAAAAGGACTCTCCTCAACCTAGACATAGAACTCCTAGCTCTGGAGCTGATTGAATTGATTGATTATTTTGAATAGCTACCGAAACGCTTCGCTCCTCGCTCACAGAACTCCCCCAAGTCTCAGGTCAAGAGAGAAGAGCGATGGCCTTTCTTGAGTCACTCACTTCTTTTGGGCGCTTTCTGCTTTTATGGTAAAAACCAAGGTTATCACAGTTCGATTTTATTTAATCCTCATCTCGTTCAGTCTTGATGGCAGTTAGTTTCTTTATTTATTACGTCGTTCAGTTCAAAGAGTCATTCTGGCATCTGCTTTCAATGCTTGCTAGTAAACAGCTGTTGTCTCTTTCCTCTCGCCCTTACTTATCTTATAACGTACTCTTTACAAGAGTCGATCAACAAGAGGAAGAAGAGCTTCTCCCTCAGGTAACTTCGCTACTTTGAGAACAGCGAGAGCAGAATCCGAATCAGACTTTAAGCTATCAGGGCTGTTTTCCAGAGCTAAAATCGGCTCAGGGGAAGGGGTCGTTGAATAAGCAAAACAACCAATTGATGCCGTTATAGAAGAATTTCCACCTATGGATGAGAATTCGGAATTAGAAATGGATAATGCTGTTTGGACTCCTACCGAAGCTGGGACACAAGCCCAAGGCATGGATCTGGTTCGAGAAAGGGTGGACGAAGACTTGGTTGAGCCTGAACCCGGTCCTTTGAGGGATCCCTAAATCCTTAAGTTAAGTCCCAGGATACGGGCCCCTCTCCCCTTGAGGATTGGATTGACTTGGTTATTGCGGAACCAGCGTTCTCACTTTGCCAACTTTGAAAAGAGAGATCTATGATCCCCATAAAGGAAAGATAAGAAATAGATAATGTCTATGAGCCCTATGACCTTTCACTCCCGGAATGTGCTTTAATGCAAGGAAGCACTTCCCGGACATCTATATCTAGTTTGAAACCAGACATCCTTCTTTTTTCTATTCGGGAACTTCATTCTATTAAAAAAAGGCGCCGGTAGGTTTGAGCAACATAGCTATTCTAATCATTGCCAGCAGCGCAGTCGTTGACAAATCCGCCTTAGCCTCAGGTAGTTGATACTTTCAGGGGGAGCAGGATCATCATTTCCACTAAAGTCGTGGAACCGGCTTCCATCTAAAAAAAAGATGATTAGTTTCATCTATATAAATGGATCATTCTTAAATGGCCGAAGGCAAACGACCTAATGAACCCAACTACGGCAAGGAAGCCTTTATTCTGGGTGTAGGAATGAAAGGTTACCCGGCCAGAAACTTCAATCAATCCTATGGCTTTGTGAAATCTCTAATCGGAGGCATTAGCAGTTCAACTATAGGGACAACGCCAAGCGGAGGAGTCGGTTTCAACAACAACCCGTGAAGACGAAGGTCTGCAATAAGACTTTGTAACTCTCAATTTTTTAAAAGAATAAATTAGCGTATCAAGTCTTGCTTACTTTCTCCTAAGCTAAGTGAGAAAGGATTGCAGGCTAGATTCAAGGTATGCGAGTTTATTGATTCCACTCCGCTTTCAAGCAAGATTGGGTGAGTGTTCAGGGGAACCGAATCATGATGCTGGAGTAGGAGGTCTATTTACTGGTTCTTGCGGGTATTCCTGGGACTTTGTTACCTGCTTTACTAGCTATAGCCCTTGTTGCTGGAATGAAACGAAGCTTTGGAACAGAATTATGCTTCTTGCTAGGCCCTGATGGCCGTAGGAGGCCTTCCAGTTTATCTCTAGAATGGCGTAGCCAACCATCCTATTTGATCGTAGGGCGCCATCCTATTAGTCGTAGGTTGCCATGCCTTTGTATGCTATAATAGCTACCATCCTGTTCTGCTCTCTTCCGTTTGAGGGCGTCAGGTACCACCGTGCAAGCTTGGGACCCATCCGTTTACCTCTTCTGCCCGGGCCTCTGTCCTATTCCTCTGTTCTGCTGCCCGAGCTCTCCGTTCCAACTACTAGCCGATCCTCTTTTCGTTGGTACCGTGCCGGCCTCCATTCTGCTGCCCGACTAGCACTGTTTGATTAGTTCATCAGTCCCCCCTCGCTGCCCAAGTTGTAATGACTGATGTAGACATCGGAAATAGCCTATCAAGTAGACAATTCTCTTACCCCCCTTGTCTTATTCGATTATTGGGTTATCTACTGTTCGGTTTTTATTCTATTGTCTAAAGAGTGCACTTCATGTACTGCGTAAAAGTTCTTCTCTTACGAGATTTCGAGTTGGATGAACAGATCGAGCAAGTTCGAATTGACGTAACATGAAACCTATTAGTCCGAAAGCGCCGTGGAGAGCAACAAAAGTCCACAGACCGCCTAATTGACACCAACGAGTAAAATCTCCTTGTGCTTCAGGACCCCATAGTAATAACAAAGAATGTGCTAAACTATTAGCAGGAGTAGAAACTGCGGCAGTTAAGAAATTGCAGCCTTCCAATTAGGAACTGGCTAATCCATGGGTATACCATGAAGTTACAAAGGTTGTACCCGTGAACCAACCCCCTACGGCGAAATAGGCACAAGGAAAGAGCAATAGGCCGGACCAGCCTAAAAAAACGAAACGGTCCCTACGTAACCAGTCATCCATAATATCAAACAAATCATTTTCGTCTTTGGTAAATTTACCAAGGGCTATAGTCATCGTAATCCTCCTATTCAACTACTTCGACCATTTCCGAACACCTCATAGTATTTTCGGGGCGTCCAAAGAGTCGATCATTTCTGCATGATTTTTTTCTCGTGCACTACCCCTTACAATACAATCCCTTACAATACGATGAGAGACATAGTCGATGCCAGTATAGCTGTAATTTCACACTTGAGCTTTTCCCTTCGAAGAGTTGATCTTTCATTTCAAAAGTGGTATCTCCCCAATGGAGAAATGATGCTAGCCCTTTTTCCTTCGATGAGCTGATCTTTCATTGCAAAAGTGATAGCTTATATAACTGCATTTTGATACTTTTTTGAAGACGAGAAAGAGTTAGCAAAAGCACTTTTCATCTTCGTCACTTCGGGATGGGGGGGGGGGGGTGCTACCCTATCTCTCGAGTAGTAAGAGTATGTGAAGCCTCCTACTACTAAACAAAATAAGTATACTACTTCGTAAGGTGCCAGCCAGTTAGTTATACCCTTTCAATAAAAAAGTTCAGTAAGTCAGTTTTATCTTTCGCTTTCAATAAAGAAGTAAGAAAGTTCGACCTTTGTCGGCTAGCTAGGAAGGCTAAAAGCTAAAAGCAAAGTCCCCGTAACTGCCTGCGAATGAAGAGCGTTCCGTTTCACTCGGGCAACTCCAAGAGAGGCCGATGAAAGAGCCCACCTCGGATACGGAAGGAAGGTATGGAGATGGCGCTGCTAGAACCAAGGTGCGTAGCCCCAAACCAAAAGCCTTATTCTTCAACAGGAGCTGGTCTAGTACTTCGGGGCAGTAACTCAAAGTGGTACCGGGTCAGTCCCTAACTATCTGCTTCCACTAAATACGCGGTAACGCTCACTCATGTGCTGAACACAGGGTCAGTCACGGACCTCTTAGGTTTGTTTTTTCAGAAAGAACCAAAAAATGATCGTGAAGGTCCCATAGATAGAACCTGATACGAAGTACTGAACATAAGACCTATGCAAGGGAGGCAGTCCTACTCATAAAGGTGAAGGACCAAGCACTAGATCGTTGAAAACAAAAAGAAAGACTGACTTTTAGATAACTTAACTTATTTAGGAAGGAGCCATCGTAACTGCTCGCCATCGGAATAGGCTTTCAAGGCAGCTGCCAAGTTAGCCAGTAAGTAAGCAGGTAATAGTCAGCCAGCAAGCTGGGCCGTTCTTGCCAGTTCGAGTACGAGACTTCGGTGTAGTAGTACTATAACGGTTTTGACACATACTAAGGACTCCTTTTGTAAAGCAACTTATTGTGCTTTTATTCCAGCCAACGAAGTCCTTTGCTGGGGGCAGAGCGCGTCCATTCTTTTTTAGTCAAGTCAGGAGATCCGCTGCTCAGTCGTACAGCTTCCGTCAAATCGTGAGTTCGGACTTTAGCCCTTGATTCGGACTAGCAATTAGGAGATCGTCCTCGGAGAAAGAGCTCAAAGCCTTAGATTTCATGCCGACTTTGGATCAAACCGCTTTCTTTGGCAGAGCACTAAAATCAGTAGAGACACAGGGAATATGGCAGCTAAAAAGATCTATTTTTGTGTGAAACATACTTGTCTGATCCATTTGAGGAAGACTTCTCTTCTTCCGCTGTGAACAAATCCCCGGCATCATGATCCGCTGCTCAGATGCATCTATAATAACGAACAGCGCTTCCGCAAGCCATTGGGGGAAATCCCAGAACTTCCATTTTCTTTCTTCTACACTAGGAACATAGCCGCGGTTGTCGCTTCGCTTCCTTTGCCACCGGTCATCGAGATCAAATCAGAGCTCAAACCTAGATTGCGTGAGATCTTTAAATGAGGAAATTCAATGATAGAGCAAGCGCGAGCCGAAGAGAAAAAGAGCTCTTCCAAATCGAATAAAGAAGGGGTCCGGAGGTCCGACCAGACTACGGCTACGGCTCCGAGTGAGGAGGGGGCTATCTAGCTTCAATCGAGATCACATTTCACTAGGCAATCCAGTTGCCACTTCACTAGCAGCCGCGAAGGGCGAAGGAAAGTCAGTGATAAGCAAGAAGAGAAGAGAAAGAATAAAAGGTAAGTCCCGAGAAGTACTTCACTTAGCCTTTCTCTAGTAGTGAGGAAGTGAGTTGGAAGTCCTTATTGTTAAGCGTGTAAGGCAGGAATTTATAGTTATTATCCCCTTTGAAAGCAATGCAGGATAAAGCTAGGAATTAGGTCAAAAGGAGAATTGAAAGGAGGGTCTTCCTATTCCCGCTTATGACGGCATATACCGTATATATGGCCATCACTTATATTTATCGGGTGGGTGGGCGAAGGTATCTTCTCTCTTCTTTCAAGGGGTCTCCTATATAAATCTAGCCCTAAACAGGCTAGGTTATTTCATAACCGCAACTTTTCCTCCCTGACTTTACTGTATTGACTCCCGAACTTTTTCTTTTCAAGCTTGGCTCGCTTACTTGCCCGAGTGAGTGGGCTTCCTGTACTGCTTAGTTGAGACTCACCTTCTCACTGACTGTGTTCGCTTAACCTCAGAAATAGCCGACTACTTACTTCAATTGCTCCCTGCTCAAGGGCTTGGGTCAGAAGTGTATTGCTACCATCCGGCCTCGAGACTGAACTAAGGCAATCCCTTCTTTGCTTAGGGGTTTGGTTCGGGTTCAGTTTTTTGCTTCGCTTCAGCCGGTCAAAGCTTCCTACAACTGGTCTTTCTGGCTTACTTGGTTGACTTCAAAACTTCAACAAGGCTTTCTTTTTCCTGACCGCTACGCGTCTGGCTTTAGTTAGTCCAACCATCTTCATATCGAGGGGTAGACAATAACTGGATATATGAGATAAAAGAAAGAAGTGTTATGTGAAAGAAAGGGCAAGTACTAACAAATGATACGCATACACAAGGGAGACACCTTTCACTATACCTGAGCGGAAGAGCTCTTAAGTTTCGTTTTGCACTGATGACTGGAAAACTCATTCTAACAGTAATGATTTAGCATCCTTTGGCCCCTTTCACCTTCTTTGCTCAGGGAAAGCCTCTCAGTCCTCCCATAGAAGAGTAGGCGAGAATGGAACTTGTGCCCAGAAGTCATTCAAACTAAAACACCGTTCGCCAACTACTCTACTATTGATCACTCGTGAACCAAAAAATGTAAACATTCAGGAAAAGCCGATTGGCGGCATCAGCCTCTTCAGCGGCAGCTTATGATGAAGCGAAACGAAAAAAGCGATTTTTCTTGTTATTGAGAGGAGATGAAATGGCTCGAGCTAAAGTGAGAGGTTATTATATACACTCGACTGAAAGGAGAGGGGTGAAGTGATAATGAGGTACGCTGGTTGGCTAGTGTTATGAAATAGAGAAATAGAGCAAGTCCCACCTACCAGGTTAGCGGAGAGTGACTCACCTACCAGGTTACCTGTCCTTATGAAGGAAGGTGCGCATCAAAGTCTTTACGAAAGACCATCAAATTACTGATTAGGAAGCCATCTATTCTACTAATACCGGTCCTATCCTCTCCTTTCTCTGATTCCCAGTGAGGGGTATAAGTAGTCTAAACGCTCTTTCCAGCCTTTGGTTTGGCTAGGTACTACTAACTATCAGAAAGTTCGAAAAGAGGCATTCTTTTAAGAAAGAGATCCGAAATATTCATAGGTCATATCAAAGATTTTCTTGCAGCGAGTGATTCTCCTAAGAGAAGGAGGACTTACCTTACACGAGTAGAGGAAAGTACGATGCTAGGCGTGGAAGAGCTTTTTGTATGCCTTCAGAGAGAAAAGCCTTCACAGCGGAGGAGAAAGCAAGATAGAAAGCTTCCTCCGAAGCTTTCTATCTGAGTAGTCACTAAGGCCTACCCTATCGCTGAGTCTTTGGAAGCGGTTTCACTCCTTTATAGGTCGGAACTCTGGAACCTAAAGACTTTCTCAATCAGACAGGATAGATGGATTGAGCGCGCGTTGCCTTGATTTGAGGTGAACTCCTTTTCCTCTTCTTCCGGACCGGACCCTTCCATGCGAGAAGCTGGAAGTCGAGTTATTGATGAATGAGAATCTAATGTCTTATTAAATAGGAGCGATCTTTTCATCCAACTAGAAATATCGAGAAATATCGTAAGAGAAGAAAGTAACTTCACCAAAAGGGCAGGTCTTTCTTTTTATTACTGATCTTATCAAGTAGTGCTTCGATAAGCCACCGCCCAATAGAGCTTAGCCATGCGTAGATCGAAATGGTCTCGCGAAGCCGGTCACCGGTAGGTCTAAGAACGGATTTCTTGATAAGCTGCAAACAATCCATTCCTTCAGTAGGGGGATACTTGTTCACATGCTTAACAAATCAAGTAGAATCTTCAAACTTAAAGAAAAATGGGACTGTCATCCATCTAAGGAGAACGTCAGGTCAACCATTTGCCGTCACTGAACTTTCCGACCATTTCATCACGCACAGGATAAATTCTGCGAAGTATCAATATATTATCGACGAAAATAACCTTGACATTGAGCTAGATTCCATGATCTTAAGTGGTGGACCTGCCCCTGCATTTCTAAGTCATATGCCGTATATAGATGACCTCGTTGAGAGTTCACTGGAACCTTCCCAAAGCATTTCTATAATGCTTCCAGTTTCTAGTCCCTTTGGAAGCTCGTGTATCGGTGTTGTCGAGTGTACTATAAGCGAATATGGGCCTTATGATTTTTGTTCTTCATTATTTGACATGAACAAGGCACTAAAGGTATGTTTTTGAGATTCTACGAGTTTATTAAAATGATCAAAGATGTGAAGTAAATGACAATTTTTCTCATCACTAACCACATTTCATCTTGTTTGCTTCGTCTGATCTTCTATGCAGGATGCAGGTCTCGATGTGTTTAATGTACAAAGTCATATACCATACAAGGTAAGGTTTGAACCAAAACTATGTACAAGATATGATTATTCGTGCTTGGTAGTTTCATCATATAAATTGTGTTTTATAACTGCTGGAACTGTAAAATAGACTGTAGATGGTCTCAAACCAGCTAGGGATGAGATTGCAAAGGCATTAGAGATTGTTTGTGGATCACATAACATTACTCTAGCTCAAGTTTGGATTGCATATGAGGATGAATATAATGTGCCCCTTGTATCTTCTTTAGATGATCCTCGAAAGAGACGGATGTTAGCGCTCAAATTGACTGGTTATCTTAGTACTACAAATTCCAGACATGGTAGTAATCTTGAACAATTCTATAATTTGTGTGATATAGTTCCTCAAGAAACTGAGGAGCTTGCCCTAAAGACACTTCAAAATTATGAACCACGCTATATTTCTACGTTTGGCCCTCATAGGCTAATGTATGAAAGGCCATGGGATATGGGATCAGATTATTGCGCAAATAGTGGTCTTGCAGTATGCTTGAGGAGTATTGAGACCGGTGATTTTAATTATGCATTTGAATTCATATGGCGCAAGCATTCAAACACTACTATCATGATGATGTTGGAGGGCCTACTCTTAACACTAAAAAGGTGTTTGCCAAGTTTCAGGTTTGCTTCAGGTGGAGAATTAGGTGATGAATTAGATGTTATTGATGTTAAGAGTTCTACAAAAAATGAGACTAGTTATTTCAAGATCTTTCAAGGAATAGAAAATGGGAAGAAACATTCAGAGGTGAGATGCAAGACGGGTTCAATCCTATTACCCCGAGAAGTCATTGAGACACAATTTGGAAGAACCATCAAAGATGCTACAAAAAACCTTAATGGTAATGATAATCCTCAATTTCAAAATGGCAACTTGTTTAACAGTTTTAATTCCAAATGCTTCTTTTACTGCATATGCATATATGAAACCATCTAACAAATCTTCTCTTTTTTTGTGCTATAGTTTCTGAATCCACACTGAAACGCAAATTCAAAGATCTGGGTATCCTAGAGTGGCCAGGACCAAAATTAGCGAATAGAAAGGCAAATGATTCGTCCATTATTCAAATCGATACAATTGGAAAAGACAACGAAGAGTTCCAAGGCCAAGCAATGATGATCATAAAAGCACACGGTGCAGATGATATAATCAAGTTTTATATTCCTATCTCTCAAGCAACCTTTGAAAACGTTGATAACAAAGTTCGTACGAAGTTCAAATTGACTCTCATGACGTATAAGATCAAGTACCGTGATGAATTTGGAGATTGGATACTATTAACATCTGATGAAGACATGAGTTGTTGTATGGAAAGTATGAGAAGAATGAATCGAGCTATAGTTGACCTGCATGTGATGCCATCTACACAACCAATATCCGGTTCTAGTGGTTCCTATTCTACTAAATAAAGGTGTTTCGTTGTCTGTATTTGCATACGCTTGTCCTCACTAAAAGAAGCATAAACATAAGTTATCTTTCTAGTTCATTTTGTTAGGAATTCGATTATCAAACACGGACACACAAACACAATCGGATGCAAGAAAATAAACAAGAGACATTTACATGGTTGGGTTAAAGTAACCTACAACCACGGGTTGCAACCATGGTAATCCGTATCTTTATATCTTTCTCACTCGTGAGCAACTACATAGTAAAAAACATGAATATATAGATGACATATAATGATTAATAAATATATAGGTTACATATATATTAATAGCTTATTCAGCAGGAAAATATAATAATTAATAGGGCCAACGCTCGGCCTCACTGCCACCCTTTGCGATTATAAGAGCATTCTCATCCAACCCCCTATTTTATGTAAGAGATGTTTTTATAATTTAGGGAGTGAATTAGGGTGTTATGACTAACTACATAGTGAGCAACTACATAGTAAAAAACATGAATATATAGATGACATATAATGATTAATAAATATATAGGTTACATATATATTAATAGCTTATTCAGCAGGAAAATATAATAATTAATAGGGCCAACGCTCGGCCTCACTGCCACCCTTTGCGATTATAAGAGCATTCTCATCCAACCCCCTATTTTATGTGAAAGATGTTTTTATATCTTTCTCACTCGTGAGCAACTACATAGTAAAAAACATGAATATATAGATGACATATAATGATTAATAAATATATTGGTTACATATATATTAATAGCTTATTCAGCAGGAAAATATAATAATTAATAGGGCCAACGCTCGGCCTCACTGCCACCCTTTGCGATTATAAGAGCATTCTCATCCAACCCCCTATTTTATTGAGAGATGTTTTTATAATTTAGGAGTGAATTAGGGTGTTGTGAGTGAAGAGTTTTTATATTTTAGAAAACATAGTGATTTTTCTGTATATTTAAAAAGCTACTGTTGATCACCCCCTATAATTGTTTAATATATTTTAAAAGTGGTTGTGAGTGAAGGAAAAAAAATGGTAATGATAAATATATAAAAATGTATTATTTAATTGAAAAGAAGAGAAAAAATATAGTGTGTTTTAATGTAATTTTGGAATTAGGGGTAGAGAATATGATGGAAGTGCTCTAAGCCCTAAGCCCAAACTGATCCTCACTTGAACAAAGCCAACCAAGCCTACATAACCCAACATATTTCATGAGAAATTAATTTAATCATGATGATTTGTACTATTTGTTTTTTTTAACCAACAAAACCAACTTTCACTAAAAAAACCACAAGATACAAGATCTAATTCAGCAAGATGCTTATTACACCTATGTTGTATATAACCACCTATTATAAGAAAAAACAATATTATAGGAACATAAATGAAATGTATATTGATAATAATACTGTTAAATCTGTTAGCACATTTAACTCCTGTAATCATGCTCATTCTATATTGTAATTTGTCTATATAAGACACATGCTTTATGTTATGTACTTAATTCAATTCACAATAATATTCAAGTCTCATATGGTATCAGAGCATTGAACAAGGCGTGTGCCCTCCAACTCTCAAAAACCGATTGGTTGTATATTTCATATCAAACGGAATCTTGATAGCCCTATTAAAAAATACAAGGCGCGTCTTGTGGCGAAAGACTTTCATCAACAATACGGGAAATATTACTTTGATAAGGTCAGTCTCGTAACGAAACCCATCACCATTCGCACAATTCTCTCAGTAGCTCTCTCTAAAAATTGGCAGTTGCGTCAACTCGACGTTAACAGCGCCTTTCATCATCTCACATTCCATGAGGATGTTTATATGACCCAACCACCGGGTTATGTCAATCCGCAATTTCCCAACCATATTTGCAAACTCAAAAAATCACTACATGGTTTAAAACAAGCTCCTCGAGCATGGTACATCGAGCTCACCACCTTCCTCCTTCAGTTTGGATTTCGGAAGTCGTTAGTCGATGCCTCGCTATTCATTTATCATGAATCAAATGTCACTTGTTACCTCATGGTGTATGTTGATGACATTGTCTTAAAAGGCAACAACCCTGCAATTTCTTAGTAGTTTCATCCAAGCTCTACACAACAAATTTTCGATCAAAGATCTTGGTATGCTACACCACTTTCTCGGTGTTGAGGTCATCCCTACGCCAACAGGTCTCTTCCTCTCTCAACATCGTTATATCCAAGACATCCTTAACCAGTTTCACATGGACGGTGCTAAAGACATCACCACTCCTCTTAGTGCTACCGATCCCTTATCACCTAACGATCCTTCACACTCGGTTGATGCCACTCCTTATCGTAAACTCGTCAGGTCTCTTCAATATCTAGCCTTCGCACGCCTAGATATATCCTTTGCAATCAACAAACTTTCACAATTCATGCATAATCCTAGAAAAGCACATTGGCAAGCCCTTAAACGTGTTCTTCGATACCTCAAAGGAACCATTCATCATGGCCTCTTTCTAAATCGTAACTCTCCTCTCACTCTCTCGGCATTTTCAGATTCTGATTGGGGTGGTGTGAATGATGTCATTCGGTCAACCACAGGTTATATCCTTTATCTTGGCACCAACATCGTCTCATGGAAATCAACACGTCAAAAGTCGGTCTCTAGGTCCTCTACGGAAGCCGAATACAAAGCATTAGCAAATGCTGTAGTAGAACTCACATGGCTTAAAAGTCTACTAAAAGAACTATCCCTACTAATCATGTGCCTACTCTATTTGGTGACAATACTGGTGCCACTTATTTATGTGCAAATCTGGTATACCATTCGCGTATGAAGCACCCTTCCCTTTATTACAGAGAACAAGTCACAGTTGGTCGCTTGCGTGTCCTTCATATCAGCTCACAAGACTAACTTACTGACATGCTAACCAAACCATTGACCCGAGCACCGTTTCTACGTAACCGATCCAAGATTGGTGTATCCGACAGCTCCTCCATCTTGCAGGGGCGTATAAGGAAAACAATATTATAGGAAAATAAATGGAATGTATATTGATAATAATATTGTCAAATCTGTTTGCATGTTTAACTCCTGTAATCATTCTCCTTCTATGTTGTAAGTTGTCTATATAAGGCACATGCTTTATGCTATGAAATCAATTCAATTCACAATAATATTCAAGTCTCCTACCTATTACACCGTTATATACTTCAATCTACTCACTTTCTAAGGGGTCAAAACAAGAATTTGTACTATTTGTGTTTCAGGAAAAAAAAAAAAGAATATATAACATAAGAAGCACTAGTACCAAAACATACGGCAAAAAAGACAAAGAAAGAATATGCATGTGGTGCTCCATGTTAATTAATCACGATCCCTTTAGGTTATTAAGGTTTAGTTAATATTGGAATAGAGACCAGGCATAAAGAATTGATCTTCCATTGCCAAATTTACTAACATGTAGAAGAATTGTAACTGGTTATTGGTTCCAACATATGGAATCCTCTAAGGACTGTGGATTATATCAGTTTTCAGATTGCAAATCAATTAATCAAACCCTTTAGTTGAATAAGGGTTGCGGCTTGATAGGGTCGGGTGATTGTTGAAGACAGAATCGCAAGAGGTTTTGAAATGAGATCAAGAAACCAAAATAATTTGCAGTTTGTAAACAAAACGAAACCAAATTTTAACGTCTTTGAAACAAATCACAAGCTACATTGCACGGGAATTGGTACGGGAACGGGAAACGGGCACGGGAAACGGCAAAACTCAAAAAATCAAGAAACGGGTATGGCACGGGTACGACAATAAATACATATAAAAAATAAATATATATATTACATAGGTAATCAATTTTTAATAACAAATAAATAAATATATAATTTTTATTTATATATAATGTCATTTAAACATTTCATGTATAAAATTACAAGTTGAGGACCAAATGTAAGGTAGTCTAGATAGTGAGGGTTAAATGTTAAAATGCATACCTAATTTAATACTATTTATGTAAATGTTAACAAAGTTTAGGGACTAGATGCAAACAATTGAAAGATCAAGGGGTTTATTGTTTAAACCTAACTTATATTATAACCTAAAACACTTTAAAAATTCCAGCTGTCCTTCTTCTTCTTCCATCTTCTTCATCTGTTTTTCGGCGCCGGAATTCTTCGCCGAAATACTGTATGTGGCGCCAGTTTTCATCGGATACGTCCCGGAATTGTTTGTTGACCGCCCCCATTTAACGGGTTCGTTCAGGAAACGTTTCAAATGCGTTTCCAACGCAAATCCGTCCCCACGTCGTCCCCGGGACCGGTACCCTAACCTCCCTGCCATCCCGTGCATCAGAGATCACAAGTGGCCTACATCAAAAGTACCATAAGGGAAAATAAATTAATTATGTCTCCTTACATAAGTGCATTGAAGAACCGATGCAAAAACCGGGAAGGCCATTCAAGCGATTAAAGGAGAAGTTGGGCAAAATAACGCAACAAAAAGTCTTGCTATCATTTCAATGCCCCGTATTAAACTCAACAAACTACATATATGGGCGGTAAAAGGTAGAGAACGTTTGCATTCACGTTAACTGGGAAGCTAGTAGTTGATCAGACAACAAGAAAAGAAGTTGACCAGAAGAAATATAACATGACAATAACCTACTTTTTGTTAGGATTAAACACACACACGAACCGAACACAAACACGAAAGCAATAAACGAACATGAGGATTTAACGTGGTTCGATCTAAACTGACTTACGTCCACGGGTGGCAACTAGGTATTGTGACAAATAATTACAAGTACATAGTGCTATTTAAATAGAGACTAGTCTAGGGTTTGTAAATTATTGAACAAGAAATCTTAACCGGGTCGGGCTTCGGTCTGGCCACCTAAACATGTCTGCCCTTTGGACTTCAAATAATAAATCAGGCCAACAAGGCATACGAACCCAACATTCTCCAACTCAGAAGCCTTGAGTACCCTCATCTGCACTCCTCATCGTACTTCTATAATCTAAACATTAAACTGCTTCTAGTTGCCATCATCTTCTCATCAATGAACCTGAAGGCCCGTTGAAGCTCCCCGGAGCTCCAACACGCCAATCACAGCGGGAACTGCCCCTGGCCCGTTCTCTGTCCCTATCGTCTCCCACTGAAACAAAATACCGGGCCCTGAGATACACTGAGAACAAACACTCTCCATATTCAGCAAGTAATCCACTGGAGAGACTTTTACAGCTGGAATACTGGTTTTCTTAATCCACTGTCGACCTGGAACTATAACTGAAACACGACATGTTCTCCCACTGTTACGATGTCCTCCGAATTATTTAACCTTCCTAGCTCGTTCATCCTGAATCTTCACTTTGGCTCTGGGTTTGTTACTTGCAAAACAAACCTTCTTCTGCCCAAGAGATTCTGTGAACCGGACTTTGTCTTTCACCAAAACTCGATCTATTCCTTTCAATGACATATCGACCATATACAATGAACATATTTTCTTGCCACGAGCAACCACGAGACTCCTTTCGACTACTTTCCACTGTCCATTCCCCAAACTTAACATCGTGTCCCTGACCATCCAACTGCCCAATTGAAATCAAACGTTTCTCAAACTTGGAATAAACCTCACGTCTTTCAAAGTCCAGAGAGTACGGGCTGAAGTTACAAAATCAACATCTCTCATTCCCGTAACCTCTAGAATATGATCGTTTTCTAGTCGAACCTTTCCAAAGTCCCCAAAGTTAAGATTCTTCATCGTTTCACTACATTGATTGGCATGAAACGATGCACCAGAATCCATCACCCAAGCATCAACGTTACTCTCAACACTGCAAACCAAAGCCTTATCACTAGTGACCCCGCCATCTGTGTCGTCTTCTGTAACGTTCACCTCTTTTTTACCATTCGGACACTGATTCCTGAAATGTCCCTTCTTTTTACAACCCCCACATTCTATATTTTTACGAGTCTTAGACTGATTCCTTTTTCTACTCCCACTGCCTCGTTGTTTTCCCCTACCCCTGCCTTCAGTGACTAGCATATTGCCTGATGATTCACCTGAAATTTTGTGTCTTGAATCTTCTCCAAGAATCAAATCCTGAATCCCGCCATCAAAAGTAATTTTTGTAGATAAACAACAAACTTCAATCACTGTCTGAGACCAACTGTCGGGCAAAGAGGATAATAACAATAGGCGTTGAACTTCATCATCAAACTCAATGTCGACTGACACTAAGCGGGACAAGATCGAATTAATATTATTGATATGCGTTGTAACTGATCCACCCTCTTTCGTTCTTGTTGTCACTAGCTCTAGGATAAATTAGACCTTATTCGTTGTCGAATGCTTCTCATACATGTTGGATAGTGCCTCCATCATACCACGCGCTGTGTTTTTTTTTTCATGATGTTAAACGCCACATTTTCCGACAACGACAATGTAATACAAGCCCTAGCTTTCTTGTCTAACTTCTTCCAATCTCCATCTAACAACTTTTCTGGTTTTTCATCCTCAAGCACTACATCCAACTCTTTCTGACAAAGTAGCGCTTCTACTTGCATCTTCCACCAACCAAAATTCTATCCATCAAACTTCTGTATCGAAACCTTTTCGTCTTCTGCCATAAAATGACTAAACGAAAACCTGGATAAAAACAAAGACATACACAACAATGGCACGAGCCTGAACTTAATGGTTGTTCTAATGAACTCTATTAAACGATCAACCTATTTAGACGCAGCGGAATAACGAACTGAAAATCAGAAACTGAAATTTTAAATACTTAAACGATAAAACCTGACAAACGCGGTTGGCACTGCCTCTTCGTTTCTTTAACGCTTTCTTCTTACTAACAATGGTTCTTCAAAAAATAAGATATGATTTCGGCCCACTCGATTAACAAACCTGAATATAATTTTCACCCAAAGTTCTAGCCCACACATTCTGGGCTACTGCCCTTGTAATCATGACCCAAATACTAAAAACAAACTAGGCCACAAAAGAAAATTAACTTAAGCAAGACCAAATTGGGCTACTACCCTAATTCTAGGCCAATGGAAGATGAAAAAAACTTTTCCACGCTCCTTGTTAAAAAACCTATGCGCGGCGGCGCAAATAATACCCTATGGTGAATCGGTGATGCTTAATTAGTTTGGTGGCTCAAACAAAATAATTCGTTGACTTTGATGCTCAATATAAAACAAATTTCTTTATTCAGCTTCATTCTTTCCGATCGATTGAACACAAACAGCAAAACAAAAAACGAGTAGCGGCTCTAAGAAAAGACCTGAATCGATGGTTGAGTTTAACGGCTACGGTTGCCGGAGACTAACCCTTATCGAACGACTCTTATTCTATCGCGTTTATTCTGAGTGTAACGAAACGAAAACTGGTCTTTTGTCGGCGGTGGCGGAACGCGACGGCGTAAGAGGTAGGTTCAACGTGTTTTTCGTGTGATCAGAACCTAAGCTCTAGATACCACTTGTTAGGATTAAACACACACACGAATGGAACACAAACACAAAAGCAATAAACGAACACGAGGATTTAACGTGGTTCGGTCTAAACTGACATACGCCCATGGGTGGCAACTAGGTATTGTGACAAATAATTACATGTACATAGTGTTGTTTAAATAGAGACTAGTCTAGGGTTTGTAAATTATTGAACAAGAAATATAAACAAGGACGGGCTTCGGTCTGGCCATCATACACATGTCTGCCCTTTGGACTTCAAATAATAAACTGGGCCAACAAGACCTACAAACTAGGGGTGTTCAAAAAATATCCGAATCCGAAATATCCGAAAATCCGGATCTGAATTATCCTAAATTATGGATATCCGAAATTTCGGATATCTGAATCCCGAATATCCAAATTTTCGGATTCGGATATTGATTTTGAAAGTTATCGAATAATTCGGATATCTGTAATATCCGAAATTTGAAATTTAGGTTTTTTTAGTTATATTTAAACATATAATGCCACTTAGAATTTAGAAACCCTAAAATCCATCGTCATTTTCAAAGTACAGACGCCGCTTCCGAGTAAGCTGCATCTCGGCCGAGGATGGTGGTGTATATCGACCTACGTCATACGTTTCAAATGAGTACAGATTTCACAACGAATCAAACGAATATGGACACTGTTAAGTCGATTCCAACCTTCGACCAGTCAATTTCTCCGACCTGCTCATAATCTGAAACTTCCAACCTGCTCATAGTTTTGCATCTGCTCAGTTTAACTAGTAGT
Organism: Bidens hawaiensis; assembly: GCF_021521415.1. NCBI lineage: Eukaryota > Viridiplantae > Streptophyta > Magnoliopsida > Asterales > Asteraceae > Bidens > Bidens hawaiensis. The sequence continues at coordinate 941,207 of NW_027491133.1, forward strand.
GAGTTTATAAAGTTGTATTTGAACCATGTAGGTTTTTAACCAAGTATGCCTCAATTTACATAGTGTGCATCTGTTGAATGTTTATTGTTGTTGTTAGGATCTGGCGCACACACAAACACGAACAATATTGCAAGAGAAAAAAAACGAAGATGAACACGCGAGATTTACGTGGTTCGGTCTAGACTAACATACGTCCACGGGCTGCAACCATGGTATTTTATTATTGCTACTGCCTCATTCGTGAGGAATTACAAGTACAACGATTATACATTATATAAAGACTAGTTAGGGTTTCCAGCTCAGGGAACAAGATAACATAAACAAGCCATAATAAAGAGATTATACATTTATGTTACTTTTATATATATATATATATATATATATATATATATATATATTCAGCGAGTTGAATATGTTTTACTTTGGTTCAATTGAAAAAGAAAGAAACCTATACACAAAAATTCTTTAAGCCACTTTGTTCCACCAAAAAAAATAAATAAATAAAATAAAAGAGTAGTAAAGAGTATCACGTTCTTTCATTCTACAACTTCCTTTCTTTTTCCACATCACGAAAAGCACCATTTATAATTCGGTGATACATAGGATGCATGAGTGTCCTAACTTTCTCTTCTTTCTTCTTTCTAATTCCTTGCCACTTTCTTTCTTTGCTAGCACGTACCTGTCTTTGCTTTGCACAAGAGATCTCGGCGACAGTACACACTGTTTAGGTTGTTATACAGATAGAGACCAACATGTTTGTCTGGGAAGATACACCTATTTATTTAAGAGACCCGTATTAAATACGAATAATTAGCCACAGTTTTAAATGATTAGTTTGCTCGTTTTGTAGTTAACGACATTGTTAAAACTTTGTAAAAGACAACAGTACAATGCATCCCATTCATATAAAATTGTATATTCTATATTGTCTATTGTTTATTTTGTATACGATTTAACAATTACTATATGAATTATGTGAATGGGATGATTCAAATCGTTATCTTTTACAAGGATTTTAATAAGAGCCAACATGAGAAGTTTCATTTTCTCTAATCATATATCTTAGAGCATTCTCAACCTATCCTTTAAAATTATGTGAAGAGAGTTTGTAGTTATAGGGTGGGGTTGTGAGTGTAAATTATATGGTGAAGAGAGAAATGCAGTGATTTTTTGTAAATTTGTGAAACTTTGTTTGTCCTTATTTATTTTTAAATATTAAAGGAGAGAGAAAATTGTAATGATAAAAATATAAAAAAAATATTATTTATTAAACAAGAAATAGAAATATAGTGTTTTATAGTGTAATTATAAAGATTTTGATGAGGGACGAACATGTTAGGAATGCTCTTACTAGTTGAAGTTGATAGAACGTTATTTTTTATATTTTATTTTTGGGGTAGGTGGGGGATACTAGTTATTAAAATGACACCATTAGTTACAAGATTCCTTTTATGAGTGCTAATATTTTATGATCATTAGTTACAAGATTCCTTTATAATTGCTTGTATTTTTAAAAAGTTAATTATAATTTGTAGCCATGTGGACACTATTAAATTGCAAGATTCAACCCTCAACTTCAATTTCTGGATATCATGACGTCTACAAAACCTGGCAATTTGAGCCTTACCCTTAAGTCAACCATTGGTTGACAATTAAACAAGAGTGGGGTCTGGGACAAAGTCATCTTTTCACCACATCAACCTAATATAAACATAATAATAACCAAACTGATCCATTCAATCGTTCTCTTCAATCTTCATAATCCTTTGTCATCAATCACATCTCTCCATCAATCTATGTGTGTGTGAGAGAGAGACCTGTCAAAGTGTAATGGACTTTGTCCATTAAACCCCAATGGTATAATGGTATTATCACTCTTTTTTAACAATCAACGAACGATTGACTAGTTGAAGTGTCGCACCTTGTAGACGTCAGGGAGCTGGTTGCCAGAAAATAGAGTTAGGATCGCATCCTGCAATTTGGTGTTGACCACATGAGAAAAAATTGTAATTTACTATATATTAAACTAAGCGTAGTTTTATTTATAAGGAACATATATGAACAATTGTGTTGGTTAACCTTTAATGCGGTCTTAATCCAAAAAAAATTCTGTCCACGGACAAGTTAGTATATGGTTTTGCTCATCCAAAAACGAGGTGATAGGTTCAAATATTTGCAAACATGGTAAGTGTAATTTTAGGTAGAAAAATTTACTGTTAAAAAATCTAAATTGACAAAATTTCCGTTTACGAAAAATCTACATATTAAATGAATTAGTAAAGTACATATTGAGGTGTGTTATTGTACAATAATCACTTATCGTACATTACGTATGCAACCTTCCAGAGCGTTAGATTACAAAACATACAATGGCAGCTTCGTAAGTAACCCAAAACTAGTTTCGTGATCAAATTCGTCGATTACAAATCGAGTTTAATCCAATTTTTGAACTTCACGTTCTATCTCATCTAATTTCTGAACCCTAATTAGAACTTAAACTACATAAGCTTATAAGTCAAAACTAAAATAATAAAGAACGTCGTTAACATCATAATTTTCAAATTGATCAAAAATTGATGATTTAATCAATCGAATTGATGTGTAAGAAGCTGTAGAATTATCAGTCGATTATGAAATTGCGCAATAATACTCTTTGAGGATTAGGGTTAGGCCAGAATCTGATGTGCCGGTTTTGAAAAACTAAGTGTAAATAAAACATTTAAACACAAATCTAAGACACTCAGTTGAGTATTAATCTGTAAATGTAAATTTAAATACTCAAACAAAAATATAGAGAACTCAGAACAAATTTCAAATGAAAACGAATTACACACTTTAAATTGTTCATAACAAAAATCTAGTGTTTAGATGTGCAAATGTATTTTATTCTGATTGTTTAAAGATTTGTTTTGAACATTTAAATGTACAATATGTATTTGTTTCCGAGTGTTTAAAGTTTTTGTCTTGAGTTTTTTTAAGTTTTGTTCTGAGTGTTTAAAGTTTTTTGTTCAAAGTGTTTAAAAATTTGTTCCGAGTGTTCAAAGTTTTCATCTGAGTGTTTAAAGTTTGGTTAAATCTAAAACACTCAGAACAAAACTTTGACAAAAACGAACACACTTTAAACATTCAGAACAAAAATCTAAGACACACAGAACAAAATTTTGACCAACACAAACACACTTTAAACGTTCAGAACAAACATCTAAGGCACTCAAAACAAAATTTTGACCAATACGAACACACTTTAAATGTTCAGAACAAAAATCTAAGACACTCAAAACAAATTGTTACCAACACAAACACATCTAAAGATTATGAACAAAAATCTAAGACACTCAGAACAAAAATTTTATACACGAAACAATGTACACATGTACATTTGAACACTCTGTTAGTTTCAATTTGTAATGCCCCGATCCCGGTGTCCTACTTTGGACGTTGGATTTACTCATAAACACAGTTCTAAATATCAAAGTTAATTAAAACTTTCACTAAATAAAATAAGTCAACCATTCGTTACAAAACATTCAAATCTTGTCTTTAAAACATAACATAATATATCATAATACTTTATTAGAGCGTCTTGCTTTACCACTAAAATCTGTTTGTGGAAACTCATGCTCTTTTAGTTGACATGGACCTCTATGCAAATAAGTTCGTCTATATTCATCTTTTTGACTTGGACTGTGACCTTCGTCAATTCGGGTTTTGGATTTTCTTTCGCGTTATATTTTAATAAATTATACGTCGAACATGTATTGTATAGTAAACCCGACCCGGTAATTTTATAAATCATTTAAGTCTATCTTTAAATCTTCCACGTACTTAGTTTATCAAATCCGTCATGTAGGCGTGTACTAATCGTAGTTCATTTAACATAAAAAAATTAGTTTATAAATTGTAAGGGGTAATTCTTGCCATTTTCGAATCTATATTAACATTATTAAAGCTTAATACCCCTTTTTGTAAAATATTTAGAACTCGGGGGGGCCATTTCTGTAAATATGTAACATATATATATATATATATATATATATATCTAAAAACCCTAAACCTAACATCTTAAACATCACCAGCCGCCACCCCCCCTGGCCGTTTTCCGGCGAGCTCGGCGATTCCAGCAAGACCACCGGCGACGCGATCTCCGGCCGTATCCCCCCTCGGATCGTTTTTTCGGTGACTGGAAGGCCGGCCACCGGTGTGTCTGCTCTCTCTCTCTCTCTCTCTCCTTGTCTCTTTCTCTCTTCGTCTCTCTCTCTCTCTCGCTCTCTATCTCCCCGCCTCTCTTCTCTCTCCCCGTCTCATTCTCTCTTCGTCTCTCTCTCTCCCCGCCTCTCTTCTCCCTCCCCGTCTCCCTCTCTCTCTCTCTTCTCTCTCACTCTGTTCCGTTTCCAGCGTGCCTCCGGCGGCCGGAATCGGCTCCGGCAGCCCCTTTTCCTTGTCTCCGGCGGGTTCTGCTCGGTTCTTTCCCGATGTAGAGCCACGACCTCTTGTACAACTAATAGGTAAATTAACAATTTTGGGTTCAAATATGAGTTTAATTAACAAATTGTTATCTTGGTTCGGTTGGTTGGTTATGTTAGTTGTTGAACTAGAGGTCACGGGTTTCGAGTCTCATCCTAGATCGGTTTTGGTGTTATTTTTATACTTAACAAATTTCGGTTGCTATTAGTACTAATATTATGCATAAAGATTATTATTAGTATTATTACATATAAATTACTATTATATTTAGTTATTATTAATATTATTATTATTATTATTGTTATTATAAATATTAAAGTTGCTATTATTATTATTGAAGATCATATTATTATTATTTATTAAAATTATATTTTTACCATTTATTATTTGCAATAATATTATTATATTTATTTTGTGAACTCGTTTAGAAATCGAACCCACATCGAGTATGATATCATTATTACTATCAATATTATTTACTATTATTATCATTTCTATCAACAACACTATAATTAATACTAAGATTTTTATTCTATAACTATTAATATTAGTATTATTAATAATAATTATTGTTATAATTATTATACTATATTAGTATTATTAAAAATAATTATTGTTATTATTATTAACATTATTATCTTATATATATATCTATATATATATATATAAACCTATTTTTAAAAGTCATTATTACCATTACTATCTTTATCATTAATAACATCATTATAAGCTTTTTTATCTATTCATTTTTATAAAGCCGAACTCTTGATTTAAACCCGTGTTATTTCTTTTAATATTGGTTTAGCTATTTAAAAGCCTAATAAAATAATATTATTTTATTTTAAATTATCAATTAAGTACGAGTCCCTAATTGTTAACAAATTAACCGGTAACCTGACTAACAACCGAACCTTCTTGTTCAATGTTTCAAATGTAGTTTTAACTAAAGTTCAAGTTCATTAATATATTATTTATTCGTTTTCAATTAGATTTCAAGTCAGATTCGTTTGTTTCGTTCGCAAGCTTTCTATATTTCGATCAAGTATTAGTTCTCGTTTCGTCAATCGAGGTGAGTACATTTCATCCCCTGTTTTCACTTTTATCTTTTGTGGGTAACATGCATACTTATTCAAACAAAAATGATTTATTATACTCATTTCTTGTAAGGCCCCGTTACCGGTAGCCCTACTTTGATGTTGGATTTACTCTTAAACGCAGTTCTATATATCAGAGTTAATTAAAAACTTTCGCGGAATAATAAAATAGTCAACCATTCGTTACAATCATCCAAAATTTGCCTTTTTAAAACATAACATAAAACATAGTGTCAAAACATCACGAACAATCTTCAGATGCCAGCCTCTTCAGTATTGCCATGTGTCTTCCTCAAGCCAGTCGTCTCAGTCGATTAGCCTGCGTGCATACTAAAAGTCAGCTACGCTGAGTGAGTTCTAGTTAATCAGGCAACGACCAATACATTCACATATTTACTTATGCACCCGAAGGTACATACCTTCCTATTATCTTACATACTTACATACTTTCATTCTACACATACATTTAAAGAGCCTTCTGCCCTATAACCTTCGCCGATATTATTGGGGTCGGTTCCCTACATTCGCCGATATTATTAGGGTCGGTACCCTACATTCCCCGATATTATTAGGGTCGGTACCCTACATTCGCCGATATTATTAGGGTCGGTACCCTACATTCGCCGACATTATTAGGGTCAGTTCCCTACATTCGCCGACATTATTAGGGTCGGTTCCCTCGTTCTATCTATACCTTTCGTACCTTTCTATACATTCATAATTAAAACATTCATAAGTCCAAACATCATCTATACATCATATTTATGTCAATCATATATTTATACTATCCCTTGACGGCACATGCAATATCCGAAGATCGTTCATGCATCGTCAAGCATTCAATCGTATCTATCACATATATCATACATGGCATACACTTATCATTTAAGGTAAGTGTATTAATTGTCACATCGAGTATGCACGCAGCCCCAAAAACATAACAAGGAAATGGGGCTAGAAACTCACCTGGATCCTGTTGCGTTCGCCGTTAATCGTGATTCGTTTCTTTAATTGAGCACGGCTAACTGTTATTTATACATAGGTGTTAATCATCCGTATTCTTAATTAAGTGGGTTATTTAGTTAGCCTATGCACCATATAAGTTGTGCTTATTGTTAGACTTAGGATATTGGGCCAACTTTTTAACTATTTGGGCCCAACTGGACTCAAGCCCAAAACCCAACAGAGAATCAGTCATCCGAGAACTCTTGGCAGAGAACTCAGCCCCTGACCGAAAACCATGGTCTTGACCGAGAACCCCATGACCATAAACAACGTGGCCGAGAACCACACGGCCGAGAACTTGGCCACCGAGAACTTGGTGACTGTAGGTTTGACCGAGAACTTATGATTTGACCAAGGATTTTCAAACCTGGCTGAGAACCCCCAGCTCACTCATCCTCAGCTCAACTTTCTATCCTGCATTCCATTTTAGGCTAGATAACGGTTTTAACGGTCCAAAATTGCTTCTTAAGCTACCTAACCCACCATTTCTAACTGCTTAACACCCCATAGCCCCCACGGCTCGAGGTCTAGCTCGTTATGGCCATAAAGCTTGAGCCTTTAAGCCTAAAGTGTTCTTTAAGCTATTTCTAGGGTTTCATTCATACATCAAGTCTAACCATTGAGCCTTTTTGTCCATATTGATCCTCAAGTTTGCTACTTTAAGAACTAACTAGACCCGATCTACTCTAGGTTTGAATTTCATGATTATTCGTTCATAAAAACGTAACCTTTAAGATCAAGAACATACCTTTATGATGTTTCTAAGTCACGGCTAGCTTTGCCTAGGAGCTGGATCGTTTATCTAGCTTGAGTATAGAGGATGGATCAAAGATCTTGGCTCGTTAAATCTTGGTTCTCACTTTCTTGCTTGCGGCCGAAAAGGAAAGGAGTGTGTGTGTTTTATGGAGGTGTAGGGAATATTATGGATATGATGGATGGAAATGGAAAGGTTTAGGGTTTAATGGGGGTATTTATACTCCCTTAAGCCCATGGACCTAAGGCCCATCTTTCTTTTAGTCCATGATTAATCCATCTAATTAGCCTACCCCTCTTTCCTCTTTTAATATTTTATTTACTAATCCAAGTAAACTTTTTCATTAAGAATAATATAAAATATTATTATTTGAAAATTCGGGATGTTACATTTCTCAAACCACAAACTTTAGGGTGTATGATACTAGAATACTTGCTCTATTAGGTGTTATATGTCTCATATGCTTTACGTGCGCGAGTGTTTATTTTTATGTTGTTGTTGAGCCTCATTAAGTATGATCATACGCTCCCCTAACTACTTAGCCTTGTGCTAGTAGAATAGGGTCTCATTATCCAAGTATGTCGGTTTTTACCGATTAGAAAGGATCCTCATTTAAATATGTTTTATATACCATGATTGATGCTTTTATTTATAGTCTTATATACGTTTGTGGATTTTGCTCATATTAAATATAATCAAACTCTGAAATTTCTCACCAACATACGTGTTGACAAAATATTATTTTATGCATTGTTACAGGTTTGACTTTTATCGACTTGAGGACTTGACGAAAAACATTACCAAAACTATTAGGATATTAGTAAAACGAACAATATATTTGTTTACTTGTGTTTAATTTGTTTGTATGACCAAGATGCGTTGTTTATTGATTTGTGAAATCAATGAGTTGATTAAATATTGTCACTCTAATAGTGTCTTGTGTTTTGGGCAATCGGTTGCACCCCGGCATGTTCCGCCTTTGGTCGGGGTGTGACAGATTGGTATTAGAGCCACAAGACAATAGGATAGGTGGTTAGACATAACGACCTAGTATAGTCTTTGCTTTAGGGTCCTTATACGTGTTGCCTAAACGTGTTTACCCTACTTGATTGTTCAATACATATGTCTATTTGTATACACATACACACACTTTCATAGTACTCCAAGGTATCCTTACCTTAAAACGCAAAAACATTAGTTTTTATTGTGTTTTATGTATCACGAGCTTAACATGGATCCCGCTGTTTAAAATCTCCTTAAAGATTGTCTCATATGAGATGACCACTTTAAGTAGTCGAATGCGAGCGTTCCGCTCGCCATCCTTATTTTCGGTGTCAAAACAATAGAACTACGGTGGTACGTGGACTAGCGTTATGACATGACGTTGTATTCCGATTTATTATTTTTGTTACAATCGTTATTTGAGTTGAAGACATGAAAAAGACGCGGTGGTACGTGCACATGTGTAGACTCCAACATGGTATTTTTGTAATAAAGGTTTATAGTGTCGGAATATCAAGTCATGGTGATTCATGCACGATTTTCCGCCTTAAAATCTTAAAACATTATTATTACATTTCAATAATTTAAACCATTTTTCCCTTATTTTGTTATAAATTCTTATCACAAGCATTCATTTATAAATGTTATATATATATATATATATATATATATATATATATTATTGTTAATAATCATTTTATATCTCGATTTTATATGGTAAAGTTTTACACCAATTTTTTTCTCATTTTGATTTCACAAGGATTTTTATTCCAAATTTCGTTCATTAAAATCTCTTTCGTATAAGTTAAAAATAATAATAATAATAATAAATAAATATATGTATATATATATAGTTTGATCTATTCATAATGATTTTTAATATGCCATTTATTTTCATTAGACGATTTACAAACAAAAATCTTATTATATGAATTTCATCATATTAGGAAGGTTTTATGATAAATTTCACCTCAATATTTCAAGTAAATTTTCCTATTGTATAAACTTTAAATTGTCTTTAAAGTCCTTGTACAAAAATTTTATAAAATTTTATTTTTATAACTATTCCGTTTATTTTGGACGATCACTTCAAAATTTTAATTATTTAAACTTCTTACGACATTTTTAATTATACTATATTATATAATACACATGGTAAAAAATTTCGCTACCCAAATTTATTTTCATAATAACTTTCAACATGGAATCTTTGGTTCATTATAAAATTTTCGCAAATAAAAATTTACATCATACGATTTTTCGCGTTTTAAAATTCTTATGATAGTTTTGCCATGACCTTTCAAGAAAGTCACAAACTTATAGTTTGTAATCTTCTTGAAACTCTCATGCAAAACTTCATAGAAATTATACTTTAAAAAAATCGTTTACTTGTAATTTCTCGATTTACAATGCCGGTAATTTTAACTTACCATGATATTCTTCATTACACGATATTAAATAACGAACTTGGTAAAAAAAATAATTTCATTTCGCAACTTTATATTCCCAAACTGACACTCATCATTCAATGTACCTCATAACAAATTTTGACATTCAATTTATGTATTTTAAATTTCCTAAAAAAAATTATTGTAATCTTTATAAAAAAAAATTTGTGTGATTCACACGCTCGGATCTCAAAAATTCTAATTATATAATATATATATATATATTTATACATATATTAACTTGTAACTTTATTATCAAAATTTTCTTGGATGTTTCAAACATTAATTATAAATTATGATAATTTCAAATTAATACTTGTTATTAGTCAAAAATCTCCCTAAACACAACCCCAAGTTTCCAAACACCCGTATTCCCTCTCAAACTACCGCCTCAAATCAAACCATCCTTCCACTACAAAAGCTTTCCCGCGTACTCAAGCATTTCCTCAATATGAACGAAACCTAAACATCCAAAAGTATACCCTCACCAACTCAAGCCCCATGTAAAATCCAAGATGTACAATATTAACCCAACAAAAAGCCTTAAATACCGACACCTTACGCCACGAAAACCTATCAAACTTACCATCCAAATGTTTCAAAGACAGGACTAACACATTCACCAAATGCCTTGGACATAAACAAACCAAAGCTTACCCAACTATGACTCAATCCTTCAATCCATGTGTCACACCCTCACTTAGGGCCTAGGCGTGTGACCAATAGTTGGTACCTGTTTTGTAAATATATCAGAGTTTAGCGGAAGTCTTTAGTTTATAATAAAATATTAATTTATATTTTGAAACTTTAGTTTATTTATAAAATCTTTATTTATAACAATAATAATATTTGATTTATTAGAAAGCTTTTCGAATAATAGATATTCGAAAATTTGATTTGTAAACCTCGTTTGATTTATAAAACTTGTTTAAATATTGTTTGCAATATTTTAATAATTTTAAAACTGAGCCATCTCTACCTTGCGAGCGTCTATCTCCTTGAATGGCTCTAATTCCTTGCTACTTGTGCTAACTTTATTTCCTGTAATGTTTGGGGGAAAAATACGTCTGTGATATGCTGGTGAATCATTGACTCTAAAAACATTTTTATAAATCTTTCTTTGACTGACAAGATAGTTTTCATGAAACATCCTCAGCAGAAACGTCTCTTATTTCTGGGATTTGTACCACCTGCCATACACACATAATTACGGTTCTCCGGGAACTGACGCCCTTTGGAGAACTTTTATTATGACCTCTAGTCTGCGGCCACGTAGCCTTGACTGATAGACTAGATTGATTATGTTTGGATCCAGACACATGTGTACTTGGTCTTAGTTGCTTTTATTTTCTATCTTGTATTTTAATAGGGATCACGTAATCCCTTAAATCTGTATTTGACTGAATTTGTTAAGATAAACAACCCGTTTATCTTGACTGAGTTAAAAGTTTAACGTATTCACCTGTGATTGTCAGTTCTGAATGATGTGGTGATCTCGTTTGAAAACCTTTGTGAATGAATGATTGATTGAATGATTGACCTATAATAAAATAGGTTTATGTAAATACCCGGATCCTCTCTTAATCCGGCTATAGACCTTTAGTCTGGTTTTTGATAACTTAAACCTTGATTGATCTTTTGTTTGAATGAAATGTTTTTGATATGAAATCTTTCTCTTTATTTGCTAACCATGTGATATGTTTCTTCTTTAAGAAGAAACGTCAATTATCTCTATCATTTGTTAATATCTTATATTTTCTTACAAATGAAGAAATAATGTATTAACTATATCCTTTAAAAATTCTATGTTTCTTAAAGAAACATTATTTTAACTTATTCATTATATTTATAATTCTTTGATCTAGTTCTAGGCTATACCCCGGATTAGGGTCTAAGTCTTTATTATTATTTTATTCGGACAGAACTCTTACCTTGCTTAGCTTATTATTTTCTAGATTCTCGGGCAGCACTTCGACGCTTGCACGTACTTTGAGAATCTTGATCAACAACTCCTCAGCACGCAAATCGAGGCAACGTTCGGGGGTTGCCGGGTCGTGCACGTACTTCGAGGCAGAATGTCGGTATATGGCGCGGATTACGAAGTTATGATTTGTCGGGTCGGTGGCACGAAAAACGACGTTCGGCACGCAAACCGAGGTAGATAGAGTGGATTTCTAGAGAGAGTATTGTGGTGTGTGGGAGAAATGGCCGTAGCCTCCCTTTTTATAGCAAATTTTGGATCCCATCGCGTACCGCGATGGGCCCCTTTTTCAACACCGTCGCGTACCGCGACGGGTACCATTCTGACACGTGTCGCCACGTGGCCTGACACATTCTGCCACGTGTCCTAGTATGCTGCCACGTGTCACTAGAGTGTGACACGTGTCTCTGAGAAATCAAGTGCAAAGTGCGCCATCAAAGCGCCACATTGCGCTAAACGCCCTTCGCCTTCGCCGTCGCCTTCGCCATAGTCCTCGTCCTCGCCCGAGCCCGAGCCCGTGCGCATGCGCGTCGAGTGCTACGCACCCTCCGCTAGGACCACTTGGTGCATGATATTCATAAAAGAATATTACTGTGGAAACTTTATCTCTTATAAAGAGCTTCCATTTCTTTACCACTTTCCATGTGGGATGGATTTCATTTCCTTATTTATACCTTAGTGGAATGCTTCCACTTTCTTACATTTTCCAATGTGGGATGAAATTTCTTTCATGTAAGTAAACTTAACTTAGGAAATATTTTTATTTCCTTATTTTTCCTTAGAAAGTTGTGTATAGTAACGTATCAGCCCATAAGAATCAAAACTTTGTTTTTAGTTGGATTGGGTTTGCTATCCAAAAGGGGGTTGCGGCGCAGCTTGTTGCCAGCTTACCTGCCACTTCATTGTAAATCGTTTGGATGTTTCTATGAAATATAAAAGGAGTTCAGTTATTTTTCTTATATTTTCTTATTTAATATTTTCTCATAACTTATCTTGATATTATTTTTGATCCCTCAACTTTCCTAAGTTGTAAATTTTGGATCTAAATTTTGGGGATGTTGCACCATGCTAAGTCAAATCACAAACCATGTCGCCACACCATTCTCATCCAACCATAGGGTTTGATATCAAAAGTAACAACCCCAAACACTCCTTACAAAATACATGAATAAACCGAATTTCAACCCAAACTAGTCAAGATCGAATTATACAACCCATCCACTTAACCCTAGCTCAAATAAGCAAAACCTCATCCAAATAACCCAACCATCACTCACACAAATCATCTAAGCCTAAACCACTCAACGACCTAAACTCAACAAACCTCATAAACCCAACTCAAGAAAACCCAACTACGCAAGCCAACCGAAACATACTCACTCTTCATCAAATTTCCAAACCATTCACCATTCGAAGCCTAAAACCTCTCCATACACACACAAGCTTCGTTTTCCCCAAAAAAAATTTATTATATATATACCACTAGTGTATTTATAACAACCTCATGTGTTCAAATAATCACTTTTAAATTATAAACTCTCTCAAGATTAACGATTCACATATTATGTCCACATTTTATAAATCACCCTTGTAGAATATAAATATTGTCATGACAACAAATTGTTATTATGAGGAATTGTTTTCAAAAAAAATTTATTAAACAAATATATACACGTTTTCAAGAGTATAAATATTGCCATCTAGGGTGATAATCTCATAATAACTTCATAAATTCGAGGTTTCATTTTGAATGTTGAACGCGAGGTTGATTCAATAACAAATTATAACTTTCACCATATTGCATAAACTCAATGACCATGGCTTTACAAATCTTTTGAGACGCAATTATAAATGCTTTTTACTTTATATTGTGACATGAAATTTTGCTCAATAACGAGTTACGCAAACTATTATTTCTTATTATCGCAAGCATTATTTTATAAATATTTTTTTATCACAACCGCTTTATGTATACAATTTTCTTTAACAATTTAACTTACAAGATTTTCATTTGATAGCGACTTATATATTTCGTCGTTTATTCGAGTCTCATGGATTTTACGATTTCTTTTCATTTAATGAGATGTTTCGATGACAATATTATGCACATGAGATTTCATTTTTGTGTTTTGATTTTTCGTGACCGAATGCAAACTATTCAATAACAATTTGTGTAATACTTTCAAAACCTTAACTTCGCCAAAATCTCGTTTATCTTTTAAACGATATTATCATGACTATGTTATTTATATTTGAACATTTATGTAAACACGTTTCTATACATTATTCTATATAATTTCATTTAATCTATTAACGGCCTATATGTGGCTGTCTACAAGTTTTAGCACTACTAGGAAACGTTATTATAATGACGATTATATAAATGGTTTCACGTTAGTGGTTGTATTCACGTTTTGTCACGTTACATCGATTGTTTTGGTTGTTAATCAAATACTATTTTATCTATATTGATACACGTATGCGTCACCCCAAAGAAACTCACCTCATCCTCGTGATTTCACGCAATCGTATTCTCAATTACTTATAACCTCAAGTTTGTACACGTATGAAACTCATTGCACGATGTTATTGAAATTGTAACGTAGTTTACCCCTACCTCATTTACTCACCTTTCGGGTTTCTCATTTTCACTCTTTGGATCCTCGTTTCACTTATTTGATTTTTCTCATTATTTTCACTCATCGAATTTTATAATAAATTTTAGTGTCCCGACGTACAACCATGGAGCTTAAGGATTTGTTTATTCTTTTCACATTGATGACATTTAACTTCAATCCTCGTCTCGTAGTTGTCTACCATGGATTTTATTTATTTGATCGTCTTTACTTATTTCAACCAAAATAGTTATTTTCACCTTGGTTATACTTTAAGAATTTAATTGTTTCATTTATGCATCCCACTTTCCTACTTATTAAAAAGTAAATCCCAAAAATTTTCAACCGCTAGTACTGTTTTTATCAATATTGGTAAAATACAACAAATTATTTACACATTTATTAATTAAAGATTTCAAAATAAATATGTCTCTTAAACCACGCAATGGAACAAGCCATGTGGACCATACGACGATCGAAATAATTATGGGTGCACACTTAATTATCAAGATCCCCGTATGGAAGCCATGGTAAGTACGGTTGTGTGCGATAACTCAGACCCGAGGATGATGGCAGAAAAACGATAAAATGAGAAATCATGATAAGGGCATGGTGGATGCGCCGCTGGTACATCCTATATATAAGTGTCTTTATTATGTTTTTCATTTGTACCGTTTGTTCGAGTCATACAAGGATTTGACGTTATTCTTTTGCTTAAAAATTGTTCCTGCAATTATCTTACTGAAAACGATATTCTTTAATAATTACTTTTTCTTTAAATTTATTTTAATTTCGGGACGAAATTTCCAAAAAGTTGTGGATACCGTGACATTCGTCAAATTCGGGTTTTGGATTTTCTTTCGTGTTTTATTTTAATTAATTATACGTCGAACCTGTATTGTATTGTAAACCCCACCCGATAATTTTATAAATCATTTAAGTCAATCTTTAAATCTTCCACGTACTTAGTTCATCAAATCCGTCATGTAGGTGTGTACTAATCGTAGTTCATTTAACATAAACAAAATTAGTTTATAAATTGTAACGGGTAATTCTTGCCATTTTCGAATCTATATTAACATTATTAAAGCTTAATACCCCTTTTTGTAAAATATTTAGAACTTAAGGGGGCCATTTCTGTAAATATGTAACATATATATATATATATATATATATATATATATATATATATATATATCTTAAAACCCTAAACCTAACATCTAAAACATCACCAGCCGTCACCCCCTGGCCGTTTTCCGGCGAGCTCGGCGATTCCGGCAAGACCACCGGCGATGCGATCTCCGGCCGTCTTCTCCCCCTCGGATCGTTTTTTCCGGTGACCGGAAGGCCGGCCACCTGTATTTCTGCTCTCTCTCCGCTCTCTCTCCGCCTCTCGGCTAACTCTCTCTCTCTCTCCCCGTCTCTTTCTATCTTCGTCTCTCTCTCTCTCTCACTCGCTCTTTCTCTCCCAGCCTCTCTTCTCCCTCCCCGTCTCTCTCTCTCTCTGTTTCGTTTCCGGCGTGCCTCCGGCGGCCGGAATCGGCTCCGGCAACCCCTTTTCCTTGTCTCCGGCGGGTTCTGCTCGGTTCTTTCCCGATGTAGAGCCACGACCTCTTGTACAACTAATAGGTAAATTAACAATTTTGGGTTCAAATATGAGTTTAATTAACAAATTGTTATCTTGGTTCGGTCGGTTGGTTACGTTAGTTGTTGAACTAGAGGTCACGGGTTTCGAGTCTCATCCTAGATCGGTTTTGGTGTTATTTTTATACTTAACAAATTTCGGTAGCTATTAGTATTAATATTATACATAAAGATTATTATTAGTATTATTACATATAAATTACTATTATATTTAGTTATTATTAATATTATTATTATTATCATTGTTATTATAAATATTAAAGTTTCCATTACTATTATTAAAGATCATATTATTATTATTTATTAAAATTATATTTTTATCATTTATTATTAGCAATAATATTATTATATTTATTTTATGAACTCGTTTAGAAATCGAACCCACATCAAGTATGATATCATTATTATTATCAATATTATTTACTATTATTATCATTTCTATCAACAACACTATAATTAATACCAAGATTTTTATTCTATAACTATTAATATTAGTATTATTAATAATAATTATTGTTATAATTATTATACTATATTAGTATTATCAAAAATAATTATTGTTATTATTATTAACATTATTATCTTTTATATATATATATATATATATAAACCTATTTTTAAAAGTCATCATTACCATTACTATATTTATCATTAATAACATCATTATAAGCTTTATTATCTATTCATATTTATAAAACCGAACTCTTGGTTTAAACCCGGCTTGTTTCTTTTAATACTGGTTTAGCTATTTAAAAGCCCAATAAAATAATATTATTTTATTTTAAATTATCAATTAAGTACGAGTCCCTAATTGTTAACAAATTAACCGGTAACCTCTCGTTCAATGTTTCAAATGTAGTTTTAACTAAAGTTCAAGTTCATTAATATATTATTTATTAGTTTTCAATTAGCTTTCAAGTCGGATTCGTTTGTTTCGTTTGCAAGCTTTCTATATTTCGATCAAGTATTAGTTCTCGTTTCGTCAATCGAGGTAAGTACATTTCATCCCCCGTTTTCACTTTTATCTTTTGGGGGTAACATGCATACTTATTCAAACAAAAACGATTTATTATACTCATTTCTCAAACCACAAACTTTAGGGTGTATGATACTAGAATACTTGCTCTATTGTGTGTTATATGTCTCATACGCTTTACGTGCGCGAGTGTTTATTTTTATGTTGTTGTTGAGCCTCATTAAGTATGATCATACGCTCCCCTAACTACTTAGCCTTGTGCTGGTAGAATAGGGCCTCATTATCCAAGTATGTCGGTTGTTACCGATTAGAAAGGATCATCATTTACATTTGTTTTATATACCACGATTGATACTTTTATTTATAGTCTCATATACGTTTGTGGATTTCGCTCATATTATATATACTCAAAACTATGAAATTGCTCACCAACATACGTGTTGACAAATGTTATTTTATGCATTGTTACAGGTTTGATTATTACTTGAGTTGGAGTTCGAAGACGTCATTCTATTTTGATACCGCTAGGTTATTAGAAGAATGAACAATATTTATTTCTTATGTTTTGATGTTATTTGTATGAAAAATATGTGTTACTTTGGTGATTTAATGAAATTAATGAGTTGATTAAATATTGTCACTTTAATAGTGTCTTGTGTTCTTGGGCAATCCGTTTCACCCCGGCATGTTCCGCCGCCTTTGGCCGGGTGTTACATTTGTGATGAGATCCGATACAAATAAAGTTAACATACTAAATATACAAATAACTAGAGTAATTATGCTATACAAATTAAAATAGTGTAACAATAATTACTCTAGTTCAAAAGTTATAGATTGATAATAAATGTAAAGTTAAAATACAATGAGAGACACAAATAAGAAGTGTGAGAAGGATTTGTGACCATACAAAAAACCCCTTAAAAATACATTAAAAATAATTAAAAAATCATTACTTAAAATATAAATAAAAACGAAAAAATTTTAAAAACTAAAACGTTTCCACCATCATTCCCGATCAAAAAAATATTAAAAAAATGACGAAAAGACACAATGTCAATATCAAAGACAGAATGACGAAAATGAACAAAAGACACAATTATAATTAAAAAAACAAAATAGATTGCAAAATATGACACAATGCTGAACAAAATATAGCATAATGTTGAGTAATATCTAACTATATTAATAAAAGAAAATAATAAGGGTGATGTGGCAATCCCACATTCATTCTAGGCATAATCTCTCTTCTCATCCATCCTACCTATCTATGGGTTTTGGAGCAAAACCATATAGACAAATAGGTTATAATTTTCTTTCTAACTCTCTAATTATCATCTCATTCATCTCAACTATCCATTGGTCATGGGCCAAAATAATTTTGGCAAATGGTTATAATTTCATTTCCAATTCTCTAATTTCTCATCTTATTTATCCTATATATCCATGGGTCATGAGACAAAACGGTTTTGAGAAATGGGTTATAATTTATCTTTTAATTCTCTAATTTCTCATCTCATTTATCTTAGTTATCCACATGTAATTGGTCAAAACAATTTTTGCAAATGTTGTATATAAAAAAATCAAATTTGTAAATTTGAGATTTTAGACTTCTTATTGTTTATACTATATATTTTATCTTCCTTTTACCTATAATTATGTTCATTTCTTTTAAATAATGGATCTTTTTATTTTTATTATTTGACAAACTCGTGTAATACACGGGCTCAAAAGCTAGTAACATAATATAAAAAAACACAATGTCAAAGAAAAAAGAAAAAGACACAATCAATGATGAAAATAAACACAAAACACAATGATAAACAAAAAGACACAATAATCATTTTCATTCACCATTGTGTCTTTTTTTTGTGAACAAGAAAGACAGTGGAAACACTTTTGTGTTTTTACTTTTTTCGTTTTTTTATTAAACTTTGAGTTTGAGTAATGATTTTTTTATATTTTTTTTATTTTTTCACGGTTTTTTTTTCTATAAATAATTCTGTTTCTTCTAATTTTTGTTCCCCTCTATAAAATAACTTGACCATAATAATAATTTTTTAATAATAACATAACAAGGCAAACTCAGAAAATTGTCTCCTGTCCTAGTCACTGAAAGGGAGATACTCGCAGCCGAGCTCTCGTCCCACTCCCGCTGCCTCGTGATAGAACGACCATGCGAAGGGATACGGATAGGCTGCCCTCCCACACTTAAGGCAGGGCTGCGCCTTTTCAATCAATCTCCGGCCGCTCCGCTATTGGTGCGAGCTGTAAGGAGTCTTGATCTCGAGTCAAGCTGCCGAACCCTCAGTTCGGAAGTCTTCGTCAACATGTTACGAAGCTCCAGTCTGGCGGTCAACTTGATGCGGGAGAGGCATGAGTGCAGTTCGATCTTGTGGTGTATTCCTTTGTAGTGAGTAGGGCCTCTTTCTCGTTGATTAGTGTTATCACAGTTCGATTTTATTTAATCCTCATCTCGTTCAGTCTTGATGGCAGTTAGTTTCTTTATTTATTACGTCGTTCAGTTCAAAGAGTCATTCTGGCATCTGCTTTCAATGCATGGTAGTGGTCTAGGGAGCGCAATTGCTAGAGCACGGGAGAATGAAGAGTAATGATTTCAGCAAGAGCAGCCGGACGGACTACTATAGTGAGTCTAGTGACTACTAGAGTAGAGTTAAGTCAAAAGGTATGGTATAGCAGCCTTTCCGAGCGAGCCTCTGGGATCTCCTGTAAACCCCCATGATGTGGGCAACCCCTATAAGTCAGTTTTTACTCCGGTCGAGCCTATCTAAAAATCAATATGGTCTAGCTAGTTATCACTTCTCCCCATTCGGACAGTTGTCGCGCTGGCGGAGCAGGGAGCCTACAGGGAAGATTGAGGCAATGAGGAGTTCGACGATTTAGCCCATCGACTACATCTATCGCTAGGAATGGCAACGGGGCGGGTTTGGGGCGGGTTTTGCTTAACCCGAACCCGAACCCGAAACCAAAAACCATCCCCGTACCCGCCCCATTACCCGTCGGGTTTAATTCGGGGATTCCCCGTTTGGTTTTTTGTACCCCCCCGACCCGCCCCGTCCCCGAACCCGAAAACCCGAAAACCCGAAACCGATAAGAGAATTAGGGATCTTACATTACAGGTGGTAGCCTGGTAGAGTGGTAGGATGAGAACGAGGAGGAGGAGGGTGGTCCGGTGGTGCAGACGGGGCGATTGAGTGGATGGTGATGGTGGTGCAGACGGCGATTGAGTGAATCGGGGGCGGAATGGCGGTGGCGCACTGGTGCTGCAGATTGATGGTGCTGCGGACTGCCGATTGGTGGTGCACTGGTGCTGCAGATTGAGTGGTGCACTGGTGCTGCGGACTGCCGATTGGTGGTGCACTGGTGCTGCGGACTGCCGATTGGTGGTGCACTGGTGCACTGGTGGTGGATTGGCGGTGGATTGGTGGTGGATTGGTGGTGCACGGTGGATTGGTGGTTTAGGTACTGAGACAGTGGACGGCGATTCACGATTGTTAGGTTTAGATTTGAGATTGTTAGGTTTAGGTTTTTAATATATGTATATATATATTATTTTTATTTATATTTATATATATTATATCGGGGCGGGTCGGGGCGGGGGTACCCAAACCCGAACCCGAACCCGAACCCGAAACAATCCCCGAAACAATCTCCGAAACCCGACCCGAAACCGAAAAAACAAAACCCGACCCGACCCGAAATAAGCCGGTTTTCGGGTTTCCCCGTCGGATTCGGGGATTTTTGCCATCCCTATCTATCGCTGAACCAACTTCCGAATCATCTACTGTTACACTAGTTATTTGTACAATTATTATGATAAAAGTTATTTTTATTTGATCCAACCCCTTATTTATTATATAACTAAAATTAAATTAATAAATATCAAGATGTCTATTATTTTTGGGTTTCAGTTTTTTATTTTCTTATATAAGTTTAATTTGTTCCCTTTTATTATCCCATCAACAAAACGAAGATTTTCGATACCTTTCTAGACTTATTACGGCAATTTTTATCAGATTTTCTTTTTCAACTTTTTGCATGCCAGAGCTCTTTTTAACAACAAATTTACTTTTAGTCATTGTAACCATTGTTTTGAAACCCGGCTCGGCCCAGCCCGGCCGGTCGGTCCGACCAGGACCCGGTATCTATACCGGGCCGGGTCTGGGTAAATGGCCCGTTTTCTAACAACCCGGCCGGGTTTCGCGGGCGACGGTCGGCTCGGACCCGGTGACCCGGCGGATGAACCGGTAAAAAACGCGAAATTCACGAGCTATGCAATCTCCCTCCTTAAACTCGTCGGATCTGAGTAAACTCGAGGGATCTATGTTATACTTGCCGGATCTGTCTGAACATTTGCGGTACAAGAATCCGACAATCACACGAGAGGCAACGATTATCAACAAAAGTAAACTGGAAAAGAAGGACGGCGAGGTTAGACTGCTAGAGATGCGGCTTCGTCTCTTGAGCGGAGGTTTTCATGCGATGGAGAATGGAAGAAGACGGAGCATATGGCTTTTAAATTAACTGTGAATTAATTTCAGTGTTTCATATAGACCCCTCCATATTTATTTTAAACCCAAATAATTTTAAACAAGTTTCCTTTATTTACAATCTATACCCAAAGTTAACTAACGGCTTGCTTCGTTTGTGTTAATGTGCATCAATGTTTATGTAAAATCAGGGTGTTACAAAAAGTCTGACCAGTGGAAAACATTGGTTATGATTGGGTTTTAAAAAATGAAAACGCATGGAGAACAACTTTGGATTATGATGTATGTTTTGGATTATGTTTTTTTGAAGTTGCATGTAAACTAGTAATTATATATATAATTATTATTTAAATTATTTATGACATCATCCGGGTCAAACACCGGTCCGCCCTCCCGGGTCGGTCCGACCTTTGACCCGGTAACGTGTCCGGGTCAACGTCCGGACCGGGTCTGAAAACATTGATTGTAACCCAATACCCCCCCACCCCACCCACCCGGAATGGCATTACATGACCCGTATGATGTGTGATGTAGGTCGGTATACACTTTTGTGATGGTGGTGTAGAGAGAGGCTGATAGGGGCACCCTAAATAAACGAGGACACATAAGTGCAACATATCAAATAGAATAGGGATATTTTCTGAAATGTTATGATAGATTGGCCATTAATATAGAGTGAGGCTTGTAGTGCCTGAGGTGGTTCATCGATAATAAACAAAAGTCAACATAATTAAGATATGAGTAAAACGGTCTCCGAGTTCCTTGAATCATTCCCAATCCCTCTTCACCACTGGAAACCTGCATATTGTAAATTATGGGTTTTCTGGAGCCAATATGAAGAATCTCAAAATTATTCTTCTTTAGGTGAGTTGCTTTCTATGTTCAATGTATTTTACTTTCTGTTTTCCTTTTCAATTGCTATTGGATTATATATAACCATAATTGTGAAAATCGATCCTAGGTATCAATTAATCGCTAGTTGGTACCTCACCGACTAATACCAGATTAATTGTTATTTGATCAAAATTAAAAGTTTTATATATAAAATTTGGACATATGACCGTATGACCTTTTTAATACCATTACCTAGGTATTTATTGTATGTATTTGTCGAAAAATTTCTTCTGTTTTTTTCTTTTAATTAAATACAAGGTTATAATGATAAAGATGTAAATTTATTATCGGGTAACTATCAAAACTTGGGAAGTTCTATTTTGTTGTTACCTTTATTACATTATTTATTTGTTAAATGAGTTTAAAAAACATTAAAATTCTTCTTATCTTAATCGTCAGACCTTTGATATTTTTTAATTCTTTATCTTTAATTGAATTTAAAAACACCAAGATTGTTGTTTATCTTCTCATCCTAACGTTCAAATTTAGATCGATATTTGAAGATATCGTTGTATATTTTGTTACCGTTGTATGTTGTGTTCAAAATAATTGATCCCCATCAAAAAAATAATAAATTTGGTGAATAAATATAGCAATGTTGATTCAATAAATACTCTAAACCGTACATTTTTCTTATAACAAATAATAGGGGTTTGGATCAGATAAAAATTAAATTAGCGTGTTAATGGTGAGAATCAAATATTGTACTTATATTACAAGTAGTAATTACAGTGTAATGTATTCAGAGCATGGTGTAATTATATTACAATGTAATTACATGATTAGTTGGAGTCTTTCTATTGATCTATTGATCGGTCATGTCATATAGGCCTGAATTGGACATCCAATTGCTTCAATTTGAATTATCCGGAGAATGCCTTATATAGATATCCAATATATCAAAAAGATGGACAATCAAACCTATTTCTCGATTCAATGAAAGCCCAAAGGGGTGAATAGGGTCCCAAATAACGAGAGATATGTAAAAAGCAGGTTCGATTACGCTTATTCCTAATCTTAAATGGAATGTAACGACGTAGGGATCCATATGTAGACATAGTATCTATTTAGTTACGCTCAAATGACCCCTTCTCACAATGAGAATGTATATAACCCTATTCTGGTCTGGTCCAGTACGAAATGAACTTATAATCATAGAATCGACTTGATCATCAGATTATAGATTATAAGTTCATAACCCAAGCCCATTGCCATTTTGGGAGGAACAGATCTACTAATTCTTTGATTCCAGTTAGTAAGAGGGATCTTGAACTAAGAAATAGACCCTAGAAACTAAAAAGGGTATCCTGAGCAATTGCAATAATCGGATCCATTGATATTCCTGATATAGTAGATGCTATCACACATACAATCATACTCAATTCGATGGAATTGTTTGATCTTAAAGAGGATCTTCTATAATTTCGCACGTGAGGGGTTATTTCTTGGTTTCGTCTAGTCATTAAGAACTTGATTATTTTTAGTTAATACTAGATAGAAACAACGGTTGTAAGGAGTCCTATTAAAACCAAGAAATATAGGTCTGCCTGCCATCCACACCAGAATAAATAGAGTTTTCCGAAAAAACCTACTAGTGAAGGAAGACCTCCTAGGGATAAGAGACAAAGGGCTAAAGCAATTTATAAAGAAATTATTTTACGCATTAAATTATAAATATATGCTTAAAAGTTGATTCATTTTTTAAAAATAAATCCATATATCTATTGGTTTTTTATACACTATCATATAAATTTATAAATTATAAATATATGATTTAATTCTATCTATTTATTTTTTAGGTTAATTTAGTAAACTATACATATATGTGTTAAATTGCAAGGATGATATATACCAATCACTTTCAAATATTATAAAGTTTTTCATATTTAGTTTCTTGGGTTTTGTTTATCAATGATTGCTTCGGGATTTTTGTGGAACTTAAATTTGATTGTTACGGGTTAAAAGTTTGTGAATAGATCGTTTGGTATAAATTAACTACATTTGACTCAAATTTATTACGGGTAATAGAGGGGTACTCTGAATATTTTTAAAAATTTGAGATTGCAAATAGATTTATCATCAAACTTGTTACGGGTTCAAAGTTTTGACTTGAAAATGTAAGCAAATGAAAGTTAAAATTTTAAACGTGATTGAGTTTCGAAATTATTTTTAAGTACATTTTTGAAAATTGTTAACAGTTTCGAGATTTTGCACATTGAGTATTTTTCCCATGACTATTAAAATTTAACAAAATATGACAAACACTTCCGACATGCCACCTCCAGGCCTATCAATGCTTCTAACTTTTATTAAATTAAAAACATTTGTATAAGCATTGACTTTTATTTGAATAGTGATCAATATGTTTGTATGTGTAGCATGTCATACAAAATTATGCTCAAGTGAAACAAAATATTCACAAAATTGAACGGGTTAACCTACTATTTTTTTTTTTGTCAATTGACAAAGTCGAGAAGCCCCCCAAACTTATAAAAATCTTTTTCATGGTGTATCTCAACTATTATAAGTATTCTTTGAAATTGTTTCATAACCAAATTTTTTTCAATTATACATATATGATACTGAGAATTAATTTTCAAATAGATGGAGTGTTCTTGGGTATGTTTTTGCACGTGTTTTATTTTTTTATTAAGTTCATTCTTTTTTTGGAAAAAAAAATTATTTTGTGATATAAATAAAATCATTTTATGCATAATGATACAAGTATAGATGTATTACGTTTTTCTATATACATTAAAACTAAGCTCTAACAAATAATAATATATAAGAAAATTTTAAAAAATCGTTGTTTGTTAGTTCTTAAGTATTTTGAAGTTCTGTAAGGAAACCAATTGATCGCTATATATGCAGCTGATCGCAACACTCGGATGATCTACGAGAAGATAAAATTTGCATTTGCTGATATAGTGGATGATTTGTGGTTAATTAGTCAATTCTGGGCACCTGTAACAATCGACGGTAGACGGCTACTTTCAACTTCAGGTCAACCATTCGCTGTCTGTGATCTGTCTGACCAACTCTCCATGTACCGAATAAATTCTGCCAAGTATCAATATATTATCGATGGTAGCAACATCGACATTGAACATGACCCCATGATATTAAGGGGTGGACCCGCCACTGCATTTCTGAATCGTATGCCATATATGGATGAGATGACAAGGATTCCATTGGATCCTTCTGTTACTACCAAACGATCGAACACTTCTATCATGCTTCCTATTTGTAGTCCTTCTCGAAGCTGTATTGGTGTTGTCGAGTATACTATAAGGGAATATGGGCCTTACAATTTTTGTTCTTCTTTATTTAATATGAATGCAGCGCTAATGGTAAGTCTTTGGAGATTCAACTGCTTCGTTATGATATGTGTTGTGGATATATAACTAAAAAGTGCATAGCGTCCCGCCACGTAAGAATAAACCAAAATTAGACAAAATGAAATAAAGAGATGTGTTTGATAATGAATTGACCTTTTCAACAAATACGTATGCTCGTTTTTAATCAAATTTTTTTTTTTTTTTTTTATAAATAATCGAAGTTTTATATAATTTACTATAAAACGATTACAATAAAGTGGCAGGCAAACGGGCAACAAGCTGCGCCGCAACCAAAATGTAGATGGGAAGAAAATGATTGCATTTAGATGATAAACACATTTAATCTTGATTCCTACTTGTGTTTTTCAGAAAGCTGGTTTGAATATGTTAAATGTACAAGAGCATATACCATACCAGGTAAGGTTTCCAAATGAAAGAAACTTATTTTACAATATAATCATACGTATCGCTACTACTAAAGCGACAATAACTTCAATCATCGATTAAGTAGTTTTGCCATATAAAATTTTCTTTTATAAGCGTAGAAAGTATTGACCCTTTTTGGTTGTTTGTAAATACTTTACAATTGAAAAACAGACTATCAATGGCCTCAAACCTGTTAGGGATGAGATTGCAAAGGCATTAGAGATCGTTTGTGGATTGCACAACTTAACACTAGCTCAAGTTTGGATTGCTCATGAGAATAAAAGTAATGTACCCTTTTCATCTTCTTTGGATGACACTCGACCAACACAAATGTTAGCTCTCAAATTGACTGGTTATCTTAATTCCACAAGTTCCGAACAAGAGGCGGTTCAGAAATACTATAGTTTGTGTGATATACTTCCTCAAGAAACTAACGAACTTTCTTTGAAGACACTTAAAGATTATGAATCGCGCTATATTTCAAAGCTTCGTCCTAGTAGGCTTATGTATGATAAGCCAGTGGGTTATGGAGGAGACGAACCCGGAAGCAGTGCACTTGCAATATGCTTGAGGAGTATAGACACCAGTGATTTTGATTATGCATTTGAATTCATATAGCTTGAGCATTCAAACAATGCCGTCTTGTTGGAAGCCCTACTCTTGACGTTAAAAAGCTGTTTGCCAGGTTTTAAGTTTGCATATGGTGCAGAACTAGGTGACGAGTTAGACATTATTGATGTTGAGAAATCTACAGCTGAAACAATTTATACCAAGATTTTCAAAGGAAAAAAACCAATGTTCGTGGACTATGTATCACCTTCGCATGTGAAAAGCAAGACAACTCCAATCTTATTACCTCAAGAAGTGATTGAGAAACAATATGGAAAAACCATCAAAGAAGCTGCAAAAAACCTTAATGGTATGATAATGACACTTTTCTCACTTAAAAATGATAAATTCTATGATAAAATTCCAATAAGAATGAAGCAGAGTCCTTTCGATAGGTCTTTTACAATTTTATTGCCAAATTAGTTTTAATACATTTGGTACCTGAAATATCTATGAAATCTTTCTTTGTTGATATTGTGCCATAGTTTCAGAATCAACACTAAAACGAAAGTTCAAAGATCTTCGCATCCCAGAGTGGCCAGGACCAAAATCAATGAAAGGAAAGCCAAATGATTCATCAATTATTCAGATCGAGACAAATGAAGACGATAATGGAGCGTTTCAGGAACCACCAACCGTCGGCATAAACAAAAATACCCTCATCATAAAGCAACATTTGCAACTATTGAGAATGAAATTGGTATAAAGTTCAAGTTGACTCTTGGGAGTTACAAGCTCAAGTACCTTGATGAAGATGGAGATTGGATATCTTTAACATCAGATGAAGAAATGAGTATTTGTATAAAAAGTTCGAGAAAATCAAATCTAATTATAGTTAGACTTCGTGTGTTGCTGTCTGCAACTCCAATATCAGTTCCTAGTGGTTCTTATAGAATATGTTCTGCTTAATGGATGTCTTTTTCTTTTTCTATCTTTTTTTAATTTCCATACAGTTTCCTTACAAAAAGAAAATAATACACAAGTATTTCTCCTTGTAAACCTTTCAAGATGGGAATTGAAATCGCTAGTGTTTATACGTTTCGTTGTTCAAAGAATATTTTTCATTAGATAGAGAAAAAAACAATAATGGAAGCCTTTTGATGATGTATTTTCTTCTTTTCACTGGGATCAATAATCGTATTCACAAATTCTATACTTCAATATGTTCCCCGATCATGGTGCTTCTTGAATATGTACAGACACAAGTATTTATATATATATATATAACAAGGTTATAATAAGAAGTAGATTTTTCCTAAGAAATGTAGAAAGTGTGGTTTTCACCATTATATCTAATAAACACACCGCCCAATAAACACACTGCAACTAAAGTAAAACACACCGCACAATAAACACACTTTCCATATCCACCATCTCAGATCAACATATCTAACGCACCAGATTACTTCTTACACTTTTTAGACACACTTCACTTCTTATTTTATATATATGAATTGATCTGAATGATGAGTTAACAAACTTTTATGACTTGAGAGGGGAAAATATGGTAGAAAGGGTCCAAACTTAAAAGGAGCATAACTTGGGCTACGGGTTGAATTTCAAGGCCCATAAGTCGTCAGCGGAAAGGCCTTGACGAGCCAAATCTCAGGGAAAATGGCCATGAGCGGTTTCGGCTCTGTTGTCAGGCCCAAAATCCATCATTTAAACCTTTGGTTCCTCCCAAGAAAGATTTCACCTCAAGTTTCGCAATAATAAAACTTTTTCGTATCTAGTTTGACTCGTTTTCTAGATGTCCTACGTAATTTAGGCCCTTATTTAATATCTTAATTACATGTTTCCGATTTCGTTTTGATTTCAAATTTTTGGCAAACCTGCCAAATTTGAAATTCCCTATATAAAATTGAGAGCATTTCAGCATTAGAAATTCAGTAGTACTTTTTCTCTTGAAATATACATTCTCTGTTTTATTTTATAGCTTTCGCTCTGTATTATGAAGGGAAACGTTGTTGGCATTTAGATATATAACTAACCGCCCAACCAACACAACCTTTCCCCAATCTATATGACTTTTTAATATAGTTAACGTCTAATAATATATATAAATATGATCTATTTTGGATATTTAAATTTTAACAGTAAGGTCCAAGGTCCACTTCGTAAAGATCAATGTTGTGAAGTCGTATGAAATCTCGTGAAGATCAAAGTTTGGTAATTTTCTACAATATATATCTTATCACAGACAAACTAACAGACTTGTTTGACACATGAGGTCTTCTTTTATTCCACTAAATTGAGATTTGTGATATGAGTATGCCAACGCTTTCCGAATTCCTTGACGCCTTTCCAATCCCTCTTCAACACATGCCACCTATACCTCATGGTAAAGATAAACCATGGGTTTTTTGGAGTGGATCTCAAAATGTTTCATCTTCAGGTAACTTTCTAGCTTATATTTGAGAATATTATTCTTTGTTGTTATTCTTTCACATATAACCGTGGTATAATACGCAGCTGATCTTGGGACTTCGATGATATGCAACAAGGTAATATCTGCCTTTTCAAAAATTAAACTTAGCAGAGGGTTCATAGCTCAGTTTTGGGCACCTATAAAATCTGGCAGAAGACGGCTGCTTTCAACGTCAGGCCAACCATTTGCCGTTTGTAGTTTTCACAGCGATTTCTCAATGTATAGGCTATATTCTGTGAAGTACCAATACAATATCGATGTGAATAAGGTTGACAATGAAGCGGAAGGAGACTACATTATCATGAGTGGTGGACCTGCCACTGCATTCATTAGACGTGTGCCATATTGGAATCAACTCGAATGGATTCCCTCAAAGAATTGTGATTATTGGTCTTCATGGAACTTTTCTATCATGCTTCCTATTTGTTTCCCTTCTCAGAACTCATGTATCGGTGTTCTTGAGTTTACTTTAGATCGTAACGTTTATGACTTGGGATATTTTGTTTCAAAAGTTATTACGGCGATAAAGGTATGTGTTTTGAGATTTTACAAAACCATATCAAAAGAATTGTCTTTCTAATATTTTTGACTTTTTACAGCATAAAGATCATATGCAAATTTTATCTCATCTAATCTAGTTTCCTACTTCTCTTTGCAGGAAGCTGGTCTGACCGTGATTCATGTACAAGATCTTATACCATACCAGGTAAAACTTAAAATAAAAAAGGTTATATGCAATAAGATCATTTGTACTTCAAGTAAACTGCTACTTACTATAGCAACAATATAATAGCTTAAATCTTTCTTTAAAATTGTGTTTTGTAACCGCTAATGGTAAGGTTTATCTTCATTATTTGTCATATTGTTAGAAATTAATGTTTACAATTCTAAAGCAGGCTATAAATGGTCTCAAAGTTGCTAAGGACGATATCGAAGAGGCAGTAAAGGTTGTTTGTGAATCACATAACTTGGCTCTAGCTCAAGTTTGGATCGCTTGTGAGGATAAAAGTCATGTGCTCTTGTCATCTTCTTTGGAGGACACTCAAACGAACCGATTGTTAGGGATCAAATTAATGGGTTATCTTTATGTTGTATCAAATTATGACTATAATGAATTTGATCCATACTTAAAATTGTGTGATGTAACACCTCGTAGAATTGGGGAGGAACTTAGTCAAGAGACACTTCAAGATAATGAATCACGTTATATTTCTTACCTTCGTTCTGATATGCTCGTAGATTGGGATGGTGATTACTTTTCTGAATGTAGTGCTCTTGTGGTATGCTTGAGGAGTATTGATACCGGTGATCTTAATTATACGTTTGAATTCATATGGATCAAACATACAAACTATGTTAACTTCTTGGAGGCCATACTCTTGACCTTAAAAAGGTGTTTGCCAAGATTTAAGCTTGCTTCGGGTATAGAACTAGGTGACGAATTAGATGTTATTGTTGGTAAGAATTCTAATGATGAAACTGAAAAGTTGAAGATTTTTTCGAAAGCACCTGACAAAGGAAAGAAACCAACGATTGTGAGCTACATAGCACCGTCCGAGGTGACATGCAAGAGAACTCCAAAATTATTACCTCAAGAACTCATTGAGAACATTGGGAAAACCATGAAAGACGCTGTAAAAAACCTTCAAGGTAATTAATAATAGCATCTAACATTTTTTAACACACTCCCATATATGAAACATCTAACAAAAATGGATTATTGATATTGTGTTATAGTTTCTTTATCCACATTCAAACGCAAATTCAAAGAACTTGGTATCCCAGAGTGGCAAGGACCAAATTTTGTAAAAAGAAATACAATTGACTCATCTACTATTCAATTCAACACAAATGAAGAAAATAATGGTGCAATTCAAGACCCATCAACCATCAACATAACAGAAAATATTGTGACTGTTAAAGCAGAGTATGTAAATTATATGACCAAATTTTGTCTCTTTATTTCGCAAGTAACTTTTGTAACTCTTGAAAAAGAAATCGGTATGAAATTCAAGTTAAGTTCCGGGACTTACAATCTCACGTACTTGGATGAAGATGGAGATTGGATATTATTAACATCTGATGAAGAAATGATTGATTGTATTAAAAGTTCGACAAAATCAGATCGAGTTGTAATTCGATTGTGTGTTATGCCATCTTCACAGCCAAGTTCATCATGGGCCTAGTGGTACATTCCATTTTATGGATCTTTCCAATTCAATGAATTTGTTTGTTTTCTTTATTTCAATGCATTTATATAGTCACACAATTGTATGGAAACCCTTCCATTTTCAACTTACAACAAAACCTTTAATTAGGAAACAATAATCGGTCTTGAGAGTCTCTTGGCTCAATCATCTGTAATGTGACACAATAGATCATTGTGTGTTATGTTTTGGCTTGTAGCTAACTCGAGTGCTGATAAAACTTTTGTTATGTGATATGTATAGGTGTTGTAAAATGTCAAGAAACTCTCTGTCTCGACGTCACGTATATATCAGTTAACTAAAAAAATTATGCAAGCATTTTCTGTTAATGCTGGAAAAACTGAGTAGTTGAATTGATTTGTCATCGTGAAATTTAGTGCTAATAATGTATTTTATATATGTGGCTTTATTGTATCTTGGGAAACGAATCATCAAAATAACATGCCCGTAGCGTTCGATTTAAAATATTTGGTTGGTGACATTGCTTTAAGGATATGCTTGATCTCGGTAAAGTAATAAGTAGACTTTGGGCTTTGTTTTATACATATAACAAAATCTTTTAGGAAAATTTCTCAAAATAGGCTATTTGAAGAGAGAGGGAGTCTCAAAATAGGCACAAGTTTCAAAACTTCCATTAATAATCCACCGAAATTCATCTCCGTCGTAACATTTGGTTTTCGGCCGATGAATTTCGTCCCCCAATGAAAGAGTACGTGTAAAGATGCTGACCCCCACCCGTGAGATTTCAAAGGAAGCCTGTCTGACCCGTGAGATTTTTTTCAAAAACTATCGGAGACTGTTTTGGTATCAAAACTCACGAGTCAGACAGAATTCCTTTGAAATCTCACGGATTAGACCGATTTCCTTTGACCTATCACGGGTGGGGGTTAACATCTTTGCACATGCACTCTTTCATTGGGGGACGGAAATCATCGGCAAAACAAAATGTTACGGCAAAGATGGATTTCGGTAGATTATTAATGGAAGTTTTGAAACTTGCGGCCTATTTTGAGAATTTTTCTAATATTTTATTATCTAACTGTTGATTTATAATGTTGTTTTATGCTCGCTACGCCAACACGCACCATGGCCTTTACCCACTGTCGTCACTTGTCAGTTGTCACTATAAAAACAAATACACCTGTGAACCCACAATGTATATCTTTTTCTTCCTTCTAAAACTGCATAAGCCCATTTTAATAAGAACCCATTGTAGCCTGGACAATTTAACCCAAATCTAATAATCTATTAACTAAGACCAAGCTCCAGATCCATAACTATTTAGTACTATTGTTGGTGAAACTGAAATAGAATAACATGTCCAAATCTTAACTTTTATTTTTTAAGTCGTAGAATTTGATTAGCTGAAAAACAACCTATTTGTTATGTAACACTACTGTTTATTTTTCTGGTACTTTCCTAATATTTAAACATTTACAAAGTACTTGGAACGTAACTTCTTTTTTTTTTTTTTTTTTTGTCATTCGAAATTAGGATTGTTAAAAATAGATAAAACTAATTTTTAATCTCATTTATATTTTTAAAAAATCCAATTGATTGTTGAAACATGAAAGTAACTAGTAGATTACCCGTCCCGATGGACGGGAAGATAATGTGGGAATGTGACGATTGCATTAATTTGGTAGCATGAATGATCAAAAGGCAATGTCATAGGGAAGAGTAAGTGTATGTATAGTTGTATTTTGACGTGTTAACTGGTATCTTTTGGATTTTTTTTGTTTTGCTTCACTATGTAATAAGTGGATGAAGCGATTCACGCGGCACGTCAAGAGTACCAGCGTCGCTACGGCTAGCAATTTAATCAAGGTTCATGCTACTGAATTTTGCAAAACAATGCCCTATGGTATGATTTTATTTTGACGTGTTTGCTGTCGTCCGGTGGTCGGGTGGGTACCTTGATGTCACAATGACATCAGTATATTTTTCTTTACATTTTAAACAAATATAAAATTTGTTTAAACCATCTCTGACTTTTTAGTCAACTTTGAAAAAAGAAAGAAGTCACACGTGAGAAAAAAACAACTATTCTTAAAAATTCAGTTTTTATGAGACTTTATATCAAATAGAGCAAGAGACCAATGTCTACACCAAGCGTTTTAACTATAACTAAAATAACAAAAGTTATGTACTAAAAATAGGATTCTAATCGATGAATCTTGAAAGGAACCACGCCCCGCAAAATTAATCATTGTTGACAACCAATACATCATATTGGAATTAATATCATATAACTTTTACATGTTGCATAATGCTTGTTACACAACTGATTTTACTTTATCGTCTTCTTTAACTAAATAATATGGCAATATTGATGTTATGTGAACCTAGCACCATCATTCATATTATTCTAGTCAGCAGTCTGGCTCTGCTCGGCAACTTTTCTCACATTGTGTTATCCCCACGCTTATTCTCACTAAACCACCAAATTGCTTATGACTTTACTGGTTAGTTTGGGTTTGGACTTTGGATCATAGAACAATGACATAAACCAAATCATCACTATACCTTGTTAGAACAAACACAAACCAACAAACATAATGTTGTAGACAAAGGGATAACACATAATCAAAGTCAAACATTGTTGCCCAAGTTTTAATAATTTAAAATAAGTAAATAAATATGCAAGTATGTGAATTGAGGTTAGAGTATCAGCAACATCATAAACTAGTTTTATACCCGTCCGGTGGACGGGTAGTTTCATGTTATAATTTATAAACTTTTTTTTATTCTAAAAACACACATGAACATTAAAATGAATACACAATAAAAAAAATAGAATATAGGACCAGCACTAACACATCTATAAATGAAAAGGCCTGCACTTCGTTTTGTTTAAAGAGTTGAGAGTGGCCCGGACATGAATCAATCCTCATCGTTTTTTTAACTGAAAAAAATATTGATTCGCTTTTTACCTTTAACCCAATATTGACCCTTGAGCTGACTTTGACCTCTGTTGACTTTCTTATGCAGGTTCAAAAATATTGCTCTTACAATTTAAATTCAGTACCACATGTTGCACCAGTCTTACATCACACTTGTTTTTTTAATAACTGAAAAACTTTTTCATATCTGGTCT
The DNA here is from genome assembly GCF_021521415.1 of Bidens hawaiensis. Lineage (NCBI taxonomy): Eukaryota > Viridiplantae > Streptophyta > Magnoliopsida > Asterales > Asteraceae > Bidens > Bidens hawaiensis. The sequence continues at coordinate 975,697 of NW_027491133.1, forward strand.
TCTTAATCCTGGCATCCGCCACAACAATAAGATAAGATATCACTTTCTAGAGTCCAAATTTTCTTCACAATTTAACATTAAATTGAAAAATTGCGATAAGGGGTCTCTTTTATAAAAAATGAAAATGGTCAAAATATAAAAATAACAACAAAAGAAGAGAAACAGCAAAAATATAATCAAGTGTTTAGACTTTAGTCATTGTGCACCTTCTGGTTGCGGCGTTTGGATTTTGCGATGTGGATGCGATGTGGATACCTGTGATTATTAATAACTCATGTCATTAACATAGGTTGCAGGACATTTGAATTAAAAAAATAAATTGAAACATTTTATCTTGAACTTAGTTTTGAAATTACCTGTGGTTCTATGAGTGACCATGGGATTTCTGCAACCTGTGTCACCACCTACGTTTAGCCAAGTTGGTTCTAGATATGGAGAATTAAAGAAGTGACCAGCATCTTTAAACCTTAAAGATGCCAATGAGGAACATCATGATTTATAAAAAAAATGTATGCACATTTAGATGATCGGTTTGATTTACCTTTCAATAAAGTATAAGAAATGTGTTTGAAAACAATTTGCAGTGATGGAATTTGTCACCCAATACTATTTGAGTTGTTATTGTTATGATATAAAGGACAGGCGTGAAGGTATTAATGAGCCACCTTTGGTAAATATCTGGTATGTGTATTAACACATTAATGTCAACAAAATAATTACAAATTTGGTACGAAAAGCATTACACCACCGCCATCTCCCCACAACAACAGTTATCAAATTATCAACAAATAAACCTTCTATTAGTCCCACGGATATTAGTCTCAACTGCTCAATGTAGTTTTAACAAAGTAGGAATATTTTAAAAACATTTAACATATGATTTGAGCAGTTACAGAACAGAAAATAAGTGAAATGTGGGTTGGAGATGAAGAAGCTAATGACATTGATATATCCTAATTGACTGATTCCGCAAACTCTTAACACAAACCAGTAAGTAATACGCAAATCATTCAATCATTATAACAACAGATCGATAACCATGCATGTAAGTTATTCTTCTATAAATCATGCTTGAAGGCTATTTACTTATTTTATAAATGTGTTTGTGGATCAACTTGATCCGACTACACTGATTTCTTGACTCAATAACCAACCTGCATGACCTGCCATTTGCCATCTCTACTTTTAAATTTTAATAGAATAATTGTAAACTAAAAGAAAGTAAATAACTTGAGAGTCTTTGCAATTTGCAAAGATCCATAAAATTCACGAAGGTCGTTTTCTTTGTTCTTCATGGATAACTTGTGATGGCCTCATGACTGTTATTCTTCTGTCTCCAGCAAGCCTCGGGCTATTTTCACAAAAGACTTGGCCCAGAAGCTGAACAAATACAGATTTAACAAAAAGTAAACAACATTAGATTTTGCAGTTGAATCTTGAAATTAATGCCATGTCATCAAAGATTTAATTAAGAAACCCAAGATTATGCACCTCCTCACACTTGTAATCACGATCCATGCAAGTAGAAGATACATGGTTTGTTTTTTTGTTTATGCGATTTCAATTGAATTTCAACAATACTGAACCTGGTATCCATCCGGTGTCGTTCTCCACAGGAATTAGCGTCGTGTAATAAGTAAGGCCAAACAATCTTCCTTCTTCTACGTAATCAAAGACACAAACACCGCATGAGTCGCTAAGATCAATGCGTTTATTTTCTGGGCTTGAAACAATTCATGTTCGTTAAAAGAAGATGCTCATAGTGACCGTGGAAACAACTTGCATCCCAAGATTATGATATGCAATACGGGTTATGCTTTCTTATACATAGCTTATAATGTACGACAATTTTGGGTAGTGGGGTTAAACTGGTTCACCATCTAAAACTGCTTGTAACCTCTGCTTCTAGAAACAGTTTTTTGACTTTAAATGGCCATGATTTCATTTCAGAATAATCCAACGGTAGAGATTGATCCAAATTCAGTTTTTTTATGAGGAACAATATATTATATAATTGGACTCCATTGCGCTTACTCGCCTCGCTAACGTCAACATACACATAGATTACAACTAAAAGGAATAAAAGCATTATGTCTTAAATAATTAGCAGATCCCCTTTAACAGGTGGCTGCCGCTCTCTAAACATACACATAGATTACAACTAAAAGGAATAAAAGCATTATATGTCTTAAATAATGACTTTGAACCGTTTATTAAAAATGATGAGTTTGACCCGTTTACTAAAAATTTTATTTTTGACATGCTTCGTAAACTTTACAATTGTGACTCATTTACCAAAATGGTACCATTTGACTCGTTTACTAAAAATGATAAGTTTGAACCATTTACTAAAAATGATGAGCTTGACCAGTATATCAAAATTATAATTTTGACCCGTTTACTAAACTTGGTATTTTTGGCCCATCTACTAAAAGTGACATATTTGACCTGTTTATTAAACTAGTAGAGTGCCCGCGCGATGCTGCGACGGCAACAATTTGCAACTTCGTACTCGTTCATGCTAGTTTATATAGCAACTCGTGATATACAGTATAATAATAGTACTAATAATAGTACTTTAGTTAGTTATATTATTCACATAATATTTTACAAAACTTTATTATATAATTGTTTATATTGTTATTACAGTATCAAGCGAGTAGCATGAATATGGTATATCTATTCATAAGCGTTACACATATGAAATAAATAATAAATTAACATTATAAACTATGGTCTACTTTGATAAGCCATCGTGGCAATGCAATAAACTAAAACAAGAATAATAAACTTTAGTCATACTTCTAGTCAGGTAGTCTATATAGACAACAAAATAAAATTAATAATAATACATGTGTAATTTGGGATTTGGATTAATGTGTGTGATTTGAGCAACGTTTAAACTGACTTACGTCTGTAAAGGTGTGTGCACGTGGAATTGCATTACTTATGTCTTTGCAAAAAATAAAACAACGTCTTGATTTATTTGGAATGAAAGCACAATATTTTATACAACAATGTCTCGTAATTAAACATCGTTTTAGGATACCAAAATGGTTGAGCCGGCCCTACTTCTCGCACATTCTAATTATCTTGTTTGATAATTTAAGTCGGATGATCCATGAGGCTAAGTGAAATAGGAAATTAAATCTAATTTGAACACTTAGTCCTTAATATCTTTATATATAGGGTTAATATTAAAAAAAACTGCATTATTCCACTTCCTTTTTAATCGCTGTAAGTTAAGAGCATCTATTGGTGAAACTATTAATTCAAATAACATACTTCAATAATGTTTATATGTTACCCGCTAAGTTTTTCAATAATAATTTGTTTTTATTAACGTTAAATAGGATTTCAAATGATAAGTGTAATTACCTATATGTCATTAGTATATAAAAATGACTGAGAAGATTGATTATTTGTGCAACTTACTTTAGTGATGCACAAAGATATGCTACTGAGGATGTTGGTTAGTATTAATAATAAATTTGTGATTACCTAATTCTAGGAAAAGTGTTAATTTGATTTTAATATTAATAATTTTTTTTAATGTATTGATAAGTGGATAATATGCTAGAATCATCAATGTCATGAGGAATACAATTCCGTAAATGATTTGAGGTTGTTATAAGTTTTATTTTATACATAATGTGGTATGTGATATTAATTGGATTTAATTTTATTCTTTTGATTTTGTAATTTGAGTTGTGATATAAATTGAAGGACTGATTTTGTAATTTAATATTAGAGGAAAACTAAAAAGAACGTGGGTATCTTGTTTTATTTAAACATTTTATATTATCGTTTAAACTTGCATATTTAGCTTGTACTTTAATGCTTCACTAACTTGTACATTTTAATTTACACGTTCGTTTTGAAATTTTTTTATATAGAAACATCAATAAAAATGTTTATTAGAGATTTATAAACAAGGTAAAAAAAACTGTTTATTGAACCTTGACAAAAAAGTCAACGCTGACAAAAAAAAGTTGACAGAAGAAAAAGGTCAGCTTTTACCACACAATTTAAATTGATCAACTATCTTGTCGAATTTGGATGCTTTCTATCTTTTTGTACTTGTTTAACTCGTTAATAAAACACTTTATCGGGATCATTTTGACGTGTTACTAACAAATATGCTTGTAAAACACTTTTTTACCTTTACATGTTATCGGGATCATTTTAGCGTATGTGTTAATAAGTAATAACAAATATGTTTTGGCCCGTGACTAGTTGACAGTTTAACACTTAACAATACTAAATCTGAAACAATAAATATTACAGTCTAGGATACAACAATGATACAACCTAAACATATATTAAAATTTAAAAACATTTAATAACAATGATGCAAGATATTTTATAGGTGGATTCAAAAAAGTTGCTACAAACTTAAGCATATAGGCCTGGGCATGCAGAGGATGTTATTGGTAAGAGACAAATCTCTAGTGCAACTGGAATCCAATACGGCTTTGACTTGAACAATGTGGTTAGTTTCCTGAAAACATGCCATTCATAATTTCATAGTTACCTTTAAGTCCATTAGTCCGCAGGAGAAGGATGTGAAACCGCTATCAACTGCTGGTAACCTTCCTTTGTGACTCGGAGATTGGATCATGCGTTTGAGGAAGATGAAAAGTAAACAGATGATGAAAAGTAAATCACTGTTTTTCGATGACATTTTGACATTCTACGACTGAGATGAAAAGTTCATGAATTTATATGGCCAGGATTATAAGAAGAGGTGTTTACACTCTTATGAAAAAATCAATCAAGCATACAACCCTAAAAAAATCAAATGAGGTTGGATCTGGCCAGCCGAACTAATACCGGTATTTGCGGATTCTAAAAGCTCTATTGGTTCGGAATAGTTGTATACATAAACTACATGTTAAATTTATATTTCACATAATAAACTCAAGAGTGTATTTTGTTTATGATCTGGTTTTATTTTAAAGTAGTTCAAACTAAACTGGTATGAAATCAAAATTTTAAAACCAGACTTGTCAACAACGAATTGATATAGCTAACCAAAACGTAAACAATGAATTTATATTGAATATTGTCAGTTATAATCATAAATATATAACTTTTAAAACTAATTACAAACTCATAACCATAATCACAACTTTGATTAGGTTATATACATAATGTTTATCTACCAATTTAAGAGCATTCCCAACCATCCCTTATAATTATGTGAGGGAATTGGTAAATTATATGGTGGAGTTTTGAATGGTTGTGAGTAGAGATGGGCAAAAAAACCGGTTGGTGAACCGGTTCAACGGTTTAAACCGAAAACCGGTTATTTAAAAACCGGTTTGACCGGTTTAGTAACCGCCGGTTCGTATATCGGTTACAAGTTCTAGAGAAAAAACCGGTTACTGAACCGGTTATGGAAAAAACCGGTTAATTTTAAAACCGGTTATTATGAAAAAAACCGGTTATTAACCGGTTATTTTTAAAAAAAACCGCTTAATTAAAAAAACCGGTTATTAACCGGTTCTAACTGGTTTCTAAACCGGTCCTAACCGGTTAGACCGGTCCGAGTTTTGCACCAAAAAAACCGGTTAATAAACCGGTCCGGTTATTTAAAAACCGGTTTTTTTCCAGGCCAAGAAAAACCGGTCCGGTTATTAACCGAACCGGTTTTTTTAAAAAAAACGATTTGTGCACCTCTAGTTGTGAGTGTAAATTATAGGGTAAAGAGAGAAATGTAGTGATTTTTTGTAAATTTGGGGAAAGAAAGTTTGTCCCTATTTATTTTTTAATATTTGTTGAATTGGTTGTGAGTAGAGGAGAAAGAACTGTAATGATAAAAATATAAAAAGTATTATTTAATTAAACAGAAAAGAGAAATGTAGTGTTTTGTAGTGTAATTAATGGAATATGGATGGGGAACGGGCTGTGAATGCTCTAATTAGCTATCATAAATTGAATACAACTCATTAAATTTATCCCTAATTGATTTAATTAATTAACCCAAGTTCTGTAACTCAGTAAATTACGTCCAAGAACTCTTACATGTGCTAACCAGTTTAACTTCTTGTCGATAAACCAATAAACCATGGTTCTCAGGCAAAGTCAATCGAGTTATATGTAATTATGGCTTGTGCTTTGTGCATAGCGAGATGTATGTACTAGGTTCATGTTACACGAATGTCATCGTGCCATCTTTAATAACTTGACTTTACCCTTTTTACCATAAACAAATCTGAGCTGGAACCGATAAACAAGAACCCTTTGTTCCCTATGTAATACCCTGGTTAGTAACTCAAACTAACAAGTACATGATAATACTCGCTTACGTTAACACTAGAAACAAGTGAACGGTTGAGCCCGTGTGGCGTTCGGGTGCTTTGCAAGGGCGTATTAATCATATACTTTTATAAAGTTGGGTTGCAACCACTCTAGTTGGATAATTATCATGAGTCTTATTGTCTTAACTTCATAGTCATACCAACATTGACCAATATACGAAAAATATAGAATGCACCAAATACGGAAAAGGAAATGAAAGGTGTTTTGAGGGCATAAATGTCTTTGCAAAGGATGCCATCATTGACTTGTAGTTATTGCGCCAATCGTCATTAGCTTTAACTATAAACTAATGAAGCACAAATCACAATTATTAGTAGTGAGTGAGTGCATTAATAATCATAGTCGACATACTTTTTATATGGCTTTTTTATATCTTAATCTTTATCTCCATATATGGTGTCTTATATGTTGGTTACACACTTACACAGGTATTATTAGATAAAAAAATATACTGAAAACAACTCTACTTGTTTTGTTTCAATTTTATTTTAAATTTTTCTTTCAATTTTATTTAAAAGGCTGCTGAAAGCAACTCAACTAATAATAAATTTTCATATGCGTCTAAGTCGATAAAGTTTGCTATAAACTAGTAATTTCGTTGTTTAATAATTTAGTTTAATAATTAAAATGCAGAATATGCTTTAGTTTAGAAAATAGGGAAATAAAACGTCAACATATCATTTATTCTCAATGATATTATTTGAATTAAGCTTTATTTAACTTGATAGATAAACAATTTTTATTATTTATAAGGGGGGAGGGGGTGGTGCAAAGCTCCTCACACACCACCTTCAATAGTGGTATGCCACATCACGAACCTTAAATCCATCACATATGATGGATTTTTACTAGGGGTGGTGGTGTGGTGTGATGGTATTTTTTTATTATTATCACACTCTTTGACAAACCCGTCCTCTCTTCTCACCTCTCACCTGCAACAATACAATGGTGAAAGTAGCAGCAACAACATCATCCAAGAAGCAACAAAAACTCGCTAAAAAACCCACCACCACCACCAAGAAGAAGATCATAAAAAGAAGAAAACATTACCAGACAAATCATCCGCACCAAACCCCATCATCATCCTCAAACCCACCCACCCACTCACCACCACCATCTTCCGATTCAGACCCAGACGACACCACCCCATAACAGATCCACAAACTCATCGAACCCTACACCAAACACCACCCCAGAACAGATCCACCGCCGACATCGACATCTCGCACCGTAAAATCTTCGTCTTCGACACCCATCTCACCCAATCATCAAAAACCTTCTCGAAAACTCCCCCCTCACTGCGTGATGGCTATCACGCAGCCAACCCCCGTCACGTGTGAGCGATGAATGGCGGCGGTGTGCGGTGACCCATCACGCAGTGCCCCGCCCGCTCTAAGAAAACATAGGGTATGTTTGGCAAAACTAGCTGTAGCTGGTGGCTTGAAGTCGGTCGTTGTTAGCTGTAACTGGTAGTTGTAGCCCTTTATGTTCACAAATCCAACAACGTTTGTTCTTTTACCATAACACAATTAGTTTTTCTCGTTAAGTTAGATCATGTGTAATGCATATGAGAGCAAATTGGTCACTTTATCTATTAAATTAAAAATATTTTAATTTAATGAATACACAAAATAAAATTATATACATACACCATCTCTCTCTCCCCTTTTTCTCCGGGCCAAACATCACGACACCACCACCACCACCTCCGCCCCTCTCTGTCAGCCGTCAGGGCCAACCCAATAGTGTATGAAACTAAAGACCTAGCTTTAGGACCCCAAAATTTTGAGGCCCGTTTTAGAAAAGAAAATTATTCCTTTAAAGTTGATATTAATATATACTTGTATTTTATCAAATAATCAATGTGCAGTGCAGTGGGATTCTTTCTGTTTTATTCTACGAAGGACTGAAGGAGGCATAGGGTCGAATCCCCTCTATTTTTCCCTTCATTCTTACAATTTATTGTTTGTGCAACAAAATTTTCCTTTATTTTAATTTTTAAATGTGTGTACTGTAAATTTTTAATACATGTTCCCTATTTGATTAAAATATATTAAATTTGATTAGAATACATGTTCTTGATTTAAAAAAATAGTTTATCATGTTGATCGGTTTGATTGTTTTTTTAAGAGTGCTATATTATATTTTTATGATATACATAATTGACCCTCACAACTCACTATCAACGGACTTTCATGGGTCAAGGTTTCTAAAGTTTGATTATTTTCATCAATGTTTCATGATTCAAGGTTTCATTTCATAATTCAAGATTTCTGCTTAGTTGATTATTGGCGTAATTTTTCTCCTTCATTAAATCTACTAAGTTCGTTAGTTGGTTTATGTTAAAGTTCTTTTTATATGCCTTATAGTTGTCGATTTTGAATCATAGTAGCTAAAACAACATTCCATATAAAATCTTATTAGTTAATTTCATCACATTTCAACGTGTTATGAGCGTAAGCAAAATAATTATATATTTTGGAAAAAAGGCCCCATATATTTTAATTCGCTTTAGGCCACTAAAAAGGTTGGCCGCCACTGCCATCTGTTGCCACCACCTGCCGACCACCGCCACCAACACTCCTTTCACTTTCATCGGAATCTTAATCCACGATTCAGGCCCCATCAGAACCCTAACCCAAAAAGAAACCTGAGATGGGTTCTTGGATCGAGTTTACAGATCTGAGAACCAGTGTTGGTAGTTGTTTATGATGGAAGCAGTGGTGGCGAAGGGTGATATTGACATTGGGGCACCATCATCCGATTACCACCACAACCCTCATCGAAAAAAAACATGTCAGAAACACGATAAAGAGTTAGCGACAACCCTAGTTCAGGTCCGATTCGGGTGTGATTTGATTATATTCAAGTGTGCTTCAAGTCCAGATTTGGGTCTATTTAGTTCTATTGTCATATCCGAGGCAACAACCGATCGACCACCGCTCTTTGTGATTGGTTTTAGTGTTTTTTAGGTGATAACCGATGCTTTAATTTGAGTGCATTTTGATATAGATGATGAAGGGTGATGTTTGCAGTGATGGTGCTAATATATATTGGTGGAGGGTGGTGGCAATGGTGGTCGAGGACGAGAATGCTGGTGATGGGTGGTTGCAGCGGTGACAGTGGAGGGCGTGCGATGAACGTTGGTAAGGTAAAGGTTTTCGAGTAGGTGGTGGACGATGGTAGTTGTGGTTCTCTTCGGTGGTGGAGGCTGCAATGGTGGTTTGTAGGTGATGTAATGGTGGTTCCTTACATAATTATGGTGGTTGATGGCTGTGACAGATGGTGTTGGGTGGGAGTCGGTGGTGGTGGTGGTGGATTGTAATGGTGATTGTAGATGTGGGATTGAGAGAGGTAGGAGAGAGAGAGACAAAGATAATATATATTCCTTAACTTTTAATTACTAAATTGTTTTTTTAAATAAATTGCTAAAATGACTAATTTACCCTCATCTGTCTTGCACATGACCTGACTTAACGAAAAAACTAACCGGGTTAGGTTCAAAGGACAAACACTATTGGATTTATAAACATAAAGGAAAAAACATATCAATTTTGAAGATAAAGGACAATGAGTGAAATTTGATATAAACATAAAGGACAATTTCTGTAAGTCTGTCTAATAGTTAATATATTTATTTTGGAATGTTATTTAAATAAATTAAAATACTAAAAGTTTGTAACTCTTTTTAAACGCTGCTAGTCGAAGTTTTAAGCTTTAAGTTTTTTCTCATAGCCTAAAAGTTTCAAGCTCCTTGAACCAAACAATACTTTTTATTGAGTATGAGTTTTTTCTAAAAAAACTTGAAGCTCCTAAAAGCTTCTTGCCAAACATACCCAAAGTTTTAAGCTTTATGCTTTTTCCCTGACCTAAAAGCTTTAAGCTCTTTGAATTAAACAAAACTTTTAATTAAGTAGGAGTTTTTTTTCTAAAAGCTTGAAGCTAAAAGCTCCTAAAAGTTTTCTGTCAAACATTTCATGTATGGCCATTCTATCAAATCAATTATGGTTGTGAAATTGTTATTTTGGTATTACGGGTTTAGCTTTATTTTAACAAGTTAGGGTGAGTTTCGGTTGAACCAGAAATTTGTAATCGGAGGGTCACATTAATTTTATAATATTGATTATATTGTATAATAAGTTTGCTTACCATCCATATCACAAGTATATGAATTAACTAGAAGGTGCTCGCGCGATGCAGCGGGTGTTTGAACCATAGTTGTTAAAATCGAGCGTTTTTTGCGCTTAAGCGCATTTAAAGCGCCAGGCGCATTAATTGCGAGTTGCATGCCTCAAATATTTAAAGCGCCTTTAATATGTTCCCAACCTTCCCATGCATATTAAATATCAATTAAACAACTTATTCATATTCTCTAGGAGTACCTAAAACTCCACTGTTAAAGCACCATAATATGTTCCCAACCATCATTTAAATATCATTTGACTTCAGTTATTAAATGATTACAATATTCAGAATTTGTGATTAGGTTTTAGTTTTTAATTTTTGGAAATCTGGATATTATGATAGATGTGTTAATGATTAGGTTTTTTTAATTACTAATATGTACTTGGTACTTCATGTTTTGGATTTTGCTGTTTGCTTGTTCTATGAACTATTTCAAGAATGAATGTATGTTTTCTTATTAAGATGTTCTATTTTAGTTAAAAAAATTGTTTTTTTTAATGTGTGCTTTTTTAAAAAAAATCGGGCGTTTTTTTATTTTGCGCTTATCGCCTGGGCGCTAGGCCCAGCCTCAACGCTTTTGAGCACTTATCGCATTTCATAACTATGGTTTGAACATAGACTCTAGTAATTAGGTAACAATTATGGAAGTTCATGGTTCGGTTTGAAACCTTACAACCGTTTATATCGGTCATCGGTTAAGTTAGCGATTGTTTTTTTCTTTAACTTTCGGTTTCAGTTTTCTACAGTTTAGTTACTATTTTCGATGACAAATAAGTTACTAATAGTTTGGCTCGCATGTTTAACTTAAACCATCAAAACCGGCCTTGAACACTCATATGTAACATGTTGATTTTTTCAATTGAAAAAAACTCTAACAATATCAGACTCAAATTAAAGAGAATAAAATGCACGTTTTTATGTCGCAACATTTTATTAAAAAAATATTAACGTACAAAAAAGTTATGTCGATTTAAAAATTGTGGGGGAAAGTTGGTTTACAATTAAAATAATTAGTAATAAATGGTTAAAGATGAGGGGTGTAAGGCCCCGTTACCGATGCCCTACTTTGGACGTTGGATTTACTCATAAACACAGTTCTAAATATTATAGTTAATTAAAACTTTCGCGGAATATAAAAACTTGCATTAAACATTCGTAACATTTCACGACTTGTCTTAAACAAACGTTTTTGTCTTTCAATTTAAACATCCATAAACATAAAACATCTTGAGTCTCCAGATGCCAGACTCTTATTCTTCTGCCATGTGTCCCCGCTCAAGCCAGCTGTCTCATTCTACTCGCCTGCGTGCATACTAAAAGTTAGCTACGCTGAGTGAGTTCTAGTTAATCAGGCAACATACATTACATTTACATATATACATACGTATCCGAAGGCACGTATTTTCATTTTTCCTTACATACTTGCATACATACTTCCATTCATACATATACGTTTTAAAGAGCATTCAGCCCTATTACCTTCACCGGTATTATTAGGTTCGGTTCCCTACATTCGCCGATATTATTAGGGTCGGTTCCCTTTCTAACCATACCTTCCGTTCGTCATACCTTTCTTTATATAATCGTTCTCTCGTACATACTCACTTTCTTACGTGCTTTCATACTTACATAATTTATACTAGGCATACTACATATTACCTTCCATGCCGATACGTGCAATATCTGAAGATCGTTCAAGCACCGACAAGCATTCATTCGTAACATTCAAGTCATACATTAATTATCATATAAATCATACATATAAATCATGCATGGCATACACTTACCATTTAAGGTAGGTGTATTAACTATCACATCGAGTATGCACACAGCCCCGGAAACATAACAAGGAATGGGCCTAGAAACTCACCTGAATTCGGTTGCGCTCACCGTTTATGGTTATTCCTTTCTTGATCTGTGCACGACTAACTGTATAACAATTACACATATCAATTAAACTATCACTACCCATATAGCATTTCTAGTCTAATTATAACCCTCAACGAACGGGGTCTGGGGGCAGCTCCCCTGGCAGCAGGGTTCTAGGGACGGCGGCCCCTAGCAGAGTCCAAGGGGCAGAGCCCCTGGCTGGGGTTAAGCTGCCAGGTCAGTTTGGAAAAATTTTATTTTCATAAACTGTCTTAACACATTTTCCATTAGGATTTCATGATAATATTTTAATTGTTAACCTCTCAATCCTTTAAGGTATATTCTATAAATTAGTAAAGTCCAAGGGCTACTTTTGTAATTAAATCATTCTTTTCAAAATTCAGGGACTGTTCTGTCAATTCATTAAACTTCTAGTTCGTTACTTGGTTCTTTAACAAATTGACTTATCATAACGAACTGATCCTTGTAACGAATTGGACCCTCTAACGAACTGGTCCTTAAAACGAATCAGTCCATGTAACGAATCAGACCATATAACGAACCAGTCCATATAACGAATCAGTCCATGTAACGAATCAGTCCATGTAACGAATTCGACCTTCTAATTCGTTATCTCTTTTAACGAATGGTCAAACGAATTGAACCTTTCAGTTCGTTATCTTCTTTTAACGAATAGCCATAACGAATTGGGGCTAATTCGTTATATTTTCCATAACGAACTTGGACACGAACTAAGGCTAGTTCGTTAAGCTTCCCTTAACGAATCTCTTGACGAATCACCCCTAGTTCGTTAACTTCCCGTTAACGAATTAGGGTTAGGTCAGAGAATGTCAGACATTATCTGACATATCATTAACCTCGTACGCCGTTTTCCGGCGCTGTCGTCGCCGGAAAACCGCGACTTCGTTGGAAAAACGAGATCTCACTCGTTTTCCACCGTTTTTCACCGTTTTTCTTCCCGTTCGATCCAGATCTGAGCTAGGGTGACCCCTAAGCTCATCTTAGGTTCGGTTTATACCCGATTCCACCCGGATCTCGTGACTTTAACGGTTTAAAGGTGTCGGCTTGTCGTTTCGTGACTAAATCTCACGGATTTGAGTTCATACAATATCATATTATCATTACCTTGGATCGGGATCGATTTTCTATCTTGGCTCGGCTAGAGAAAGGAGAGAAATTAGAGAGAGAGCTGAAGTGTGTGTTTTGGTGGTATATGGAATATGTGTAAATGAATGATAAATGGGTAATTAAAGTTTATATAATTATGGATCATGGGCTTAAGCCCATGGTCTTTCCTTCTTTCCCTCATAACCCAAGTCCATAACCCATATCCATTTAACCCAACACTAACCCGACTCACACTAACTCATATTTTCATTTTATTAACCGTTCGAGAAAACGGGATGTTACAACGGGGCAAAATTGTAAGAATTTTTTCATTTGATAAAAGTTTAGGGTGAAAATTTGTAAATATATTAGATGAATTGAAATTTCACGTGTGAAATTATGCTTGAAAGTCTATTTTGCCATTCTTTATTATGCTTTGTAGTTGTACCATGTGTTGATTATGTTGTAAATTACTTAAAACTAAAGCGGCTTAATTTGCTCATCTTTGGTGTATTATATATAGTATAAATAGATAATCTAATACTGTTAAAATAAAACGATCTAAAAATCTTTATAGTAGATTTGCTTAGTAAATTAAATAAAATAAAAAATTAATAAAGCAAAAAACGAACTCGTAAAGCATACTTCGAATACTCGCTAGACTAAATAATCAAATGGGATGTATGAAAGGAAAAATTAGAAGCATCGTGTTAAGCTTAGTAAACACTAGATAGGTAGGCTCAAAACACAATTTAATCTTAAGCTAAGTATAGACACTGTCGTTCTACGACCTTACTTAATCTTTCAAAGCATCTGCAAGTATGGCATTCCAAAATTCAAACCTAAGTCGGGGAAACGCTACGTATTTACACCTTTTCACATTTTTTTCTCGACTATATGACTGCTTTGCTAACAATATTTGGGGGGGGGGGGGGGGGGTTCAAACTTCAAAACAAACCATCAGATTTTGAATACCCCTATAAAGAAAGGATGGCCAGCCGGAGGGTCATCAGACCCTCTTGAACTCCCTGCAATTCCATCCCCACCTAACGAGTTTACTGCTTGACATCTTAATTATCTGCTTAGACTCTTTTATTATTAATAAAGTTAACTGAAGACACGTGACTTGGTTAGCCCAACAATATGCAACAACCATTTGTAGTTTTCAAAAGAGATTATAGCAAATAGCAACATTATATCCTAAAGTTATTTTTCCACTTTATATGCCTTGTATAATTACTATGTATTGATGTTTTTGACTCTTTGCCTGTTAAATTTAACGTTCGAACTTCATAAGAATATGTTTTATACTATCATAATTTGTAGACTTTAATATGGTTAGACCTTTCATACTAAAAAAGTAGTACCTCCACAACCAGAATGTTGTAATTTGGACTATGATTCTTATTCCATTAGCAATTTAAATATTGGTGAAGCAACATTATTTATTTAAATATAATAATGATTTAAATAATCTAAGCAATTAATAAATAAATTTTAAGAGAACGTTGGCATTTTGCATGGTAGTGAAAGTGGTACCTTGCTAGGAGGACCACAAAACAAGTGGTTTGGACTTCTGTGGCTACAAGAATCCCTAATAAGATAAGAAAAACCAATGTCGAGTATGTCATCACTTCATACTCCTATTATGGTCCCAACATATTATGTACCTTATTCAAAAACAAAATTACAATCTTCGATCTTTTTTAAGTTCGTTTCTAGAGCGGTAATACTTGTAGACACTCGTTAGTTTGTGGTATACTATATCTCTAGGAGTGTGTCATTATGTGGTTGGTATGGGCGCTCTACACTACTGCCCAAAGCTTTGTAAATGCTTGGATTTCCTAGTATAATGTTGTATATGGATTGATACCGGGTCATTAGAAAATCCATATTTTGGTTCTTTCACAATGATATTCGGCCTTTGGATCCTAAAGACGTATTATCATGAGGGTTAGGCCTTGTGACCAAGATCAGTTCATGGATAAGAATTTGAATCCTTTTCAAGAAAGTATGCAACACGATGCAATAAACGTGTGGATCGAGTTAACCCATGCTTTGAGTCTCGGACTTAGTCCAAATTGTGGAGCAAATTTAGGTTTAGCTCAACCCAAAATAAAAACCAAAAAAGCATTTTGGGTTTTTTTGATAGATTATTAGTGGAAACATTTAACTTATGTTTGCATTCTTGTATATCATATTATCAGGACTATACCTTGTTTATAAGTTACTAATGAAACATTTTAGCTTCAAAACTTACATTCAGTCCTAATCCAACCCGAAAAAACTAAAACCAACCCATCCTATATCAACCCGATCTTTGGTATTAATATTCTAGAAAAAGGGGTTCCGTCCGATTCGATTTCAACCAATGCACACTAGGTGTGTGTTAGGACATATATGAACATGAAAATAAAAAATAAAAAGAAAAGAAAAAAATTCAATGAAAGAAGGTAATGCCGGTGAGCGTGTAAACCACTTAGAGACCCTACCCTGACAACCAAAGACAAATTAAGTTAAATGAGGTAAGATGAAATGAGGTCAGCGATACCTTGTATAAATATATACGACATTGAGAAGTGGGGTTTTAAGAAATTGAGAATATTAAAAGTATTTGACTTCTACAAAGTAAAATGCACTAAAATAAAATATTTCTTTTATTTTAAAAAGTAAAATATAACGTCTTAAAAAATACAAAGGAAAACAAAAATGAGAATGGTGAGAAGAAATCCAGTCCATTGATCTTAGATTTAAATTGCTGATATTAATTTAATAAATAAAAATTGATGGAAAGTGCATGAAGTTAATAACTCACATTTGTTGACTTTCTCTCTCCACATGCAAGGCACATGTCAATTTTTCCATCATTTTAAAATGTCTATAACTTTTACATACGACATTATTTTTTTAAAAAAAATTCACCATAATAATAAGCGTTTTTTTATCTTTAATATGAGTATCATATTGTTATATAAAAATTAAAAAAAAATTAATGGGTTTTTTTAATTGTGTTTTTTATTGTTCATTGTGTAATATGTTGTTTCCATTGTGTTTTACGTTTCAAATCATAGTGTTATATATATATTCACCATTGTGTCTTACGTTTTAGATCATTGTGTGTCTTACGTTTCAAGTTATTGTGTAACATGTATTAATCATTGTGTTTTATATATTATTATTACACAACGGTGTTATTAATATTTTAAAAAACATAATGATAAGTTGAAAGACACAATGACGAAAAAACACAATGACGAAAACAGACACAATGATAAGCGAAAAGACACAATGGTGTGCGAAAAGACACAATGACGAAAAAAGACACAAAGACGTGCGAAAAGACACAATGATAAGCGAAAAGACGCAATGGTGTGCGAAAAGACACAACGGTGTGCGAAAAGACACAATGACGAAAAAAGGCACAATGGTGTGCGAAAAGACACAATGGCGAAAAAAGACACAATGACGTGCGAAAAGACACAATGACGAAAAAAGACACAATGATAAGCGAAAAGACACAATGGTGTGCGAAAAGAAACAATGACGAAAAAAGACACAATGGTGTGTGAAAAGACACAATGACGAAAAAAGACACAATGATAAGCGAAAATACACAATGGTGTGCGAAAAGACACAATGACGAAAAAAGACACAATGATAAGCGAAAAGACACAATGATGTGCGAAAAGACACAATGACCAAAAAAGACACAATGATAAGCGAAAAGACACAATGGTGTGCGAAAAGACACAACGGTGTGCGAAAAGACACAATGACGAAAAAAGACACAATGATAAGCGAAAAGACACAATGGTGTGCGAAAAGACACAATGACGAAAAAAGACACACTGGTGTGCGAAAAGACACAATGGTGTGCGAAAAGACACAATGACGAAAAAAGACAGAATAATAAGCGAAAAGACACAATGGTGTGCGAAAAGAAATAATGACGAAAAAAGACACAATGGTGTGCGAAAAGGCACAATGACGAAAAAAAACACAATGATAAGCGAAAAGACTCAATGGTGTGCGAAAAGACACAATGACGAAAAAAGACACAATGATAGGCGAAAAGACACAATGGTGTGCGAAAAGACACAATGTCGTAATTTTTGTTTTAAATTTTAAATCATAGTCGTATTAAAGATAAAAAAACGCTTGTTATTATGATGAATTTTTTTAAAAAAAAATATCATACGAAAAAGTTATAGACGTTCTAAAATGATGAGGGTATTAACATGTGTCTTGTATGTGGAAAGAGAAAATGTGTACAATTACCTCTATACCATTTCTTTTTTACCCTAAAATTGTAATATTGTTGTTTATAGTAAACTCATAAAAGTTATACGCGTAACAATTTATGAGAGGTGGATGGTATATAAATATATGGGTTTGAATCAAATAAAAATGAAATTAACGTGTTAAACGTGAGAATCAAGTATAGTAATTATATATATACAATTAAAGTAATTATGTAATTACTCTAACTGAACAAGTGCATAGGTTGTAGAGTTGGCCATTTTTTGATCGCACACCCACAAACTTAAGCTCAGAGCTCGAGTTTGACTTCTTTTGGTTTGTATATCAAAATCTCAAGTTCATGGGTAATTTTTAGACTTGAATTTGATTAATTAATAATACACAATATTAGAGAGAAAAAATTGTAAGATTCAAAAGATGAGTATTGAAAAGGAGATGAAATTAGACATGTGGTTCTTTACATTTGAGGTAAGTTTATTTCCCGTAACTCTCGTTTGATCCAAAATATAACTTTGGTCTTTTTTAGTCCAAATATGCATATCAAAATATTTGACATTTTAGTATAGATGAGTATCTCCATTTAACTTTAATGTTAATATTTAACTAAATGACAAGTCTATTCTTATTAATTATCTATTATCTAATATAAGTAAAAGAGAGGTACGGTGCCACAAAAGGAATTTTTAGTTTTTTATTGTTTTTTTTGTTCTCTTGCCATTTGACCTTTGGCGCCGCAGTTGGTTATTTTGACAGAATTGTTTTGTTATATAAAATAAATGGTTGATTTTGTAAATCAACTTGCGTTTGGCCGGGTGGTAATAAGTGGATTATATTATGTCTTGGTTTGTTCTTGTTCATTTAAGATACCCGGGTTCAAGTCTTCTTTCTGACCAAAGGGTATTATCATTTTTTTGGTATTTTTGTGAAGTCTTCTTTCTGACCAAAGGGTATTATCATTTTTTTGGTATTTTTGTGATCCACTTAGGTGGAGCCCAATTGTTGTAAATGTGTGTATTTTTACAACACGTGTATTACAGTTCAATTTTGGCACCGCAACGAACATAACGCAAATCGATCAAATGCCAACTTTGTTTTTTAGTTCTGGTACCGTCACATGGAAACCGACCGAATTCACGTACACTTATCGCATTTGTTTTAGTTATGTTAGTTTAACAAACGTAACAAAAACCAATTGAATGTCAATTTTGTTTTTGTATTTATTTTTATTCTTTTTTTAGTTTTGATAACGTAACAAACCTAATGGAGACCGACCAAATTCGCGTAGAGCCTCAACACCCGGGATTGACAACGTTCAAAAGTTTTAACGACGCCCGAGTTTTAGTTCCAATACGATAATGCACGTAACTAAAACCGACCGAATTCATGTCGGCTTACCGCCCGAATGTCCAAGGACCGACAAATCTTGGGTTTTACCACCGCTTGGATTTTACCGACCTGTCCCGAAACAACGCGCCGGTTGTAACACTAGTTTCTTATTAAAAATATTTCAAACGCTAACCACCTCCACTTTTTACTCTCTCTTTTACATGAAAATAAATTAATTTAAGATTGTGATTCTATTAATATTGTGGGTATATTTGACAAAAACTAGTTGGTGGCTAGTGGCCGAAAGCTAGTAACTGTAGTTTTTTAGATATATTTAGGTATTTGACAGAGTAGTTGGAATTTTTAATAAAACTAGTTTGATGCCTGCACAGTGGGGTGGGCGCACAACTTGACATCAACCACATAATTAGCGTCGGTACATGATTCACTTAATACCAGTGCACATATAACCTGAACATAGACATGCAATTCGTGCAAAGCCAGTAAATGGTGACGAAAATCAAGAAGCAAATGTAAAATATACAGTAATTTGAAATAGATAATTTTATAAACCAACCTGTTTTAATCTGAATTTTGTCCCGACCTGACATTGTTTGAATCTAAAACATGATCTTACCTGACCCCTTTCGACTCGAAACCGTGCCGACATGAACCAAACTAAATTAACATTTTTTGTATCGACTCGTCCCGGCCTTAATTTGGTCTTACACATGATTTGAGCTCGTCTGACTCAACTTGTTGCGGATCTTAACCGGTAATCACGTAATATGTTAATTTCTTAAAGTTAAAGAAGTATAAGTGTATAACAATATCATATTCAGATTAAAGAGAATAACATGCTCGTTTGTATAATGTAATATATATATATATATATTAACGTGTGCAAATTTTATATCCTTTTAAAAAGTCGTGAGGTAGTTGATTTTCAATAAGAGTTAAGAGCTTGAAGCTGATAAAAGTTCAAGTACCAAACTTGTGAAATTTTATTAAAAGCTTGAAGTATTTTTTTTCAAACACTAATACTAGCGTTCAAATATGAAGTTTTTTGTCCTGACTTAAAAGTTTCAAGCTTTTTTAGTAAAATATTTTTTTTAGTAATTAAAAAGCTTAAATCTAAAAGCTTTATACCAAGCATACCCTCTGTAATTATGATACAAGTGTTGAGTGAGTATATGAGTTCTTTTCTAACTTTTTATTTGCTAGTTCCCTAGTATTTAATTTTACTTAATACTATTTACGAAAAGAGTATATCATCATATAGTTTTTTGTTCTTTTTTGTTTATTATTAGTATTATTATTATTATTATTAAACCTATGTGTTGGTTTCTCATTTTTCAAAAATAGTTCACATAAGAATTATTTTAAGAATCAATAAGCAAATGACTTACTTTTATCCTTGAATTTTTACTACAGTATAAAATAATTAGTTCTTTTAAAAAATGATTTTTTTCTTAGATTTGTGAAAAGAGAATGCTCATCCACTTATCCATAATATATATTAAAAGGGTCAGGCTAAACATACCTTCCTCCCTTGCTAACCATACAATCCTTTTGAACTTTTATTTTCTCCTAAAATTTATAATTGACATGTTAGTCTATCTTATTTTACTTTATAATTCTCTCAAAATAACAAATAAAAAGGTATTAAATTTTTATTTTTGTTTTACATTTTTTCTATATATTTTGATTATTGATTTTGTTATTTTATTTATGTAAGATCTTATTAAAAGTTTGTTTAATTTTTTTATCTGTATTAAAATTTTGTGTACGCTTAGCCTGACCCTTTTGGGGTGTTGCTAAACGTACCCCCAATCCATTTTTACTAAACATACCCCATTCCTCAAGTTTTACATTAATACAATTTATACATTTTTGTTGTTTCTTTTGTCATTATGTTATCTTTTATTATCATTATTATTTTTATAAAAGCTTTTTTTTCCTATTTTTATTTATTTTTTTTTCTATTTATATTTTAATGAATATTTAAAAGCCTTAAATAAAAACATATTTTTTCTTACTTAGAAAAATGTTTTTTTCTTATAAAAAAGACGTTGTTTTTCTTGTTTTAAAAAATATTTTTTTTCCTATACTTGTTTAATCTTTTTGAAGAGCGTTTATTTTTTAAATTAAGAGATTACATTGTTTTTTAAAATCATAATAATTTTTATAAATACAAATGTTAAATAACATGCAACTTGATAAAAAAATGACTTTTTCTCAGATGACATTAATCTCATGTATCCAAACCTAACAAAAATAATCAAATTGTTTTGAATATATTTAAAAAAAATAATAACAAAATTAAAAACTAGTGAGAGAAGACATACAAAAAATTTTAATACATGTAAAAAAATAAACAAACTTTTAATAAGATCTTACAGAAATAAAATAATAAAATCAATAATCAAAATATATAGAAAAACTGTAAAACAAAAATAAAAACTTAATAGTTTTTTATTTGATGTTTTGTGAGAATTATAAAATAAATGAAATTTGGTTTTTATTGGTTCCAACTATTGTCTTTTGGTCATTGTCGGTCCCAACTAACGAATTGGTCACTGATGGTCCCAACTTTTAATGTATGTGTTCCTAACGGTACGCGGCTAACAGAATTCTAACGTCGTTAGTTTCAGGTCGCCGGAAAAACGTTTTTGGCCGGAAAAATCAATTTTTTTGCCGGAAAACACCACCTGAACACCATCACCACCACCAATTGACTCACCGCCAACCAACCACCATCACTTAAGCACCATCAACTGATTTCGACAATGGTTATAGGGTTCTGACAAGCTCAATAATTGGAGCTTTCACTAGAAAAATGTTACTAAATGTACGATACAAAATTACCATGATGTTGGGGACAAAATTGTTGAGTTTTTGGGGGGAAAATGTGTGTTTTCCGGCCAAAAACGTTTTTCCGGCGACCTGAAATTAACGACGTTAGAATTCTGTTAGCCGCGTACCGTTAGGAACACATACATTAAAAGTTGGGACCATCAGTGACCAATTCGATAGTTGGGACCGACAATGACCAAAAGACAATAGTTGGGATTTATAAAAACCAATTTTTCTAAAATAAAATAAGAGAGACTAACCTGTCAATTACAAATATTAATTTGTTAATTATTTGTTAATTACAAATAAGAGGAACAAATACTTTAAAAGTTGGGACCGTCAGTGACCAAAAGACGATAAAGGAAATGAAAATGTTAAGGGAAATCCATACCGTACGTTTAGCAACACTCGTATCAAAAACAAAAAAAAACTACATCATTGAATCCAGTCTAGATTTTTAAGAATAGATCGATCCTTTATCCAAAAAATCCATACAACACGCCGAGAAATAAGAGAACAAACCAAAAGATCTCAAAGAACAATATTTATAAATTATTAAAACTACGCAAACTGTGAATGTCAAGATAATCTATTTGGGCTCTATGCTTTATCCATAAGAAGCTTTAGAGTTTTCGTCTACTCAATAATCCTTGCAAGGGAAGGTTTCTTGTGGTTGAAAACAAGGATGAGATTTTTTCCTGAATATTCATCCTTGTATCTGTTCAGTACGCGTAAGCATCTATTGGGTATGGATATAGGTACCCAAATTTATTGATTTTATGTACAGGTATTACGGGTACTGGTATCCGTTTAAAATATGTAGGGACTTTTATTAGGTTTTCAATACTCATTACTTAACTTTCAAACATGGTTTTCAAAACCTAATATATTCTAGTTGAATCAGTTCTTTATCGATCTATATGTGTATATTCATATATTGTATGTTCATATATATTTATTTCATGTATGTGTAATTGTGTATATTATTAAAGGGTAAGGTTAATGTAAAAAACAATATTTTTGTGAGAAGAATAAGAATAGATCTAGGCCCTTGGATCTATGATCTAGTGGTTGAGATTGGTAGTTTCTAAATAATTGTATTGTTTCATATTTACATTGTATAATGTCATATTTTGGTGGTTTGTTTTATTTTAAAGCTCTTCTCACACTTCTCACAAAACACTTGTTTTTTATTTGAATTCTTTTCTATTATTAAATAACACGTATTAACTTTTCACTCTTGCTTTTCTATATAAATAGAGGAAGCAATAAACAAAGAAAAGGAAAAGGGAGAACGGAAAAAAAAAACTAGGGAAGATTAAACGAACGTTAACTTTCTTTGTATAAGGTAATTTTGTTTTAAACATTTTGGGAGACTTTGTATGCTTCGGAATTCATTACTTAATTATGAATGAATTTTATATTATGGTTGGCTTGTTTCATTTTTAATTTTAGTATTATGTTTTGGTTGTGTTATTACGGTTTTGTTTGTGGTATTATAGATAATTGTTTGTCGGTGTTGTACGGTGCCGATACCAAGTTTAGTGGATATTTTTTTTAAAAGAACAAAGTGGTACCAAGCGAGTACCGTACCCAAAAGTACATGTACTCGTACCATAAAATTGAGGTACGGGTATGGGTACTCGATCTACTGATTTTAGGTACCAACACTTTTGGGTACATATCTGGGTATGTTACGGATACGAGTACGGGTATAGTACCAGTCTCATCCCTAATTCAAAACCACCTCGCTATGGATCTTCCACATACACCAACATGTAGCAATAGCAACCATAGAAAAGGCAAAGATGCACAAGAACCGCCTCATTTTTAGTAAAACCCAAGTTGAATATAGTGATGGAATGATAAAATATCCTTAAGAGAATAAGCAAAGAAGGAAGGAATTTTACCTCCGTGGCTTATGATTTGCCAATTGCCACTGCTACCATTAATTTACACAAAACCAGAATATGTTCAGCCGATTCCTGAAACTTGTTACAAAAAGGGCAAAGGTCCAAATTGAACTTCACATTCTTCTGGCAAGAGCAACATAGGTCGAAACACGGTTCCTTTCAACTCTCCAAACCAAAATGCCAAATTTGTTTGGAACCCATCTACTTCACTAAACAAATAAACTCCATGCTTAATTGTCTCATATTGTAAAGTTTTTTTTATGAAGTAATGAAGTATTATATAATTTAATGTTAATCATATATGAAGATATACACCATTTATCTTTGAAATTAAACTTCCTTTTAATGAAAAGTTATATTACATTTATATCTAAGATAGAGAGAGAAATACAAGATTCAAATCAACATTTTCATGCACTACAAGTTTTGACAATTTCGTCAAGAAACATTTAAAGTTTCATCTAGAAAAAAATATAAAAAAATGAAAAAATTGAATAACAAAATAGCAAGTGACAAATACCTATATGATATATCATATGTTACAAGCTTTTTAATTCTTTATTGCTACAAATATATACAACTTAATTCAATAAATTGGAAAAAATAAAAAAAATAAAAATAAAAAAAAAACATTGACGTTGATTTTGATGTGGACCAGACAAATGTGGCGAAGTGGATCACGACTTTCCAAGTGTATTTTAACCATATTTATATTTATATGTTCCACTTGTACACAAACAAACATTGCAAGTAGGAACTCCAACTAAGATTCCGCTAGCTAGCCTCTTTGGAATCACCGTCACCACCACCACCACCTGCCGGAATAATAATATTATTATTTAATATAGCGGCAACTGGAGTCGGAGGAGTTACTGGTAATGATGACAATGGATCTAGACCTTGATGGCGCATGGACTTTTGATCATATATTCTTTTCAGACCCTTCAACCACCTCGTTTTTTATACCGGCAACCGAGCAAACTTATTCTCCTCTGTGGGCTTTTCAGATAATAATAATAATAATAATAATGATAGCATCGAAGGTGACGGTCATCGGGATGGAGATGCCATGTTGACAACTTGTGAAGGTGGTCAACGGCTTCTTTCAGGTTAGTTTGTGTGATTAAGGTTAAGATTTGATTCAGTTTTAACATTTGTGGAGGATTTAGCGATGTTTGTTATATTAAGATAATAAGATCTATCAAAGGGTCTTTGGTTTAGCGGTTATAATGTGTTGGATAAGGTCTTGCATAAGCTCAAATTCAGATGTAAAAAAATGTGAAATTTATTCATTGAAAAAAAAAAGTTAAGCCCTTAGGGGGTGTTTGGTAGAGGGAATTGAGGGGTAAGAAATGGAATTGGAAAGAATTCTCTTGTTTGTTTATGAAAGAAAGAGGTGAGAAATGGAAATAAACCATTTCCATTTCTCTGATTTTGTTTCTCTAAAAAAAGCGGAGGATTGGATTTCTAGGGTTTCATTTCTCAGCCTCACTCTCTCACGCCTCTCCCTGCTGTTCGATCTACAGCAGCAAACTCACGCCTCTCCCTGCTGTTCGATCGACTTGCAGCCTCTAATCACCCACAAATCATCTCCAATCCAAGAACCGAGTTCGTATTCGCGATCCTTGCTTCGATTCCAACGATCCTAGGTATGAAACTTTCATTTTTTCGACTTTCTTATGCTCGACCAGACCTAAACCTCGATCCAAACTCAGCTGCTGATGTCGATTGTTATCGTGGGATGTTTGTATGTTGTTGGTAATCGATTTAGATATGTTAGATTTCAATGCTTTATGTTTAATTCGACTCTTGATGAAATCTTTGATGTCTAGGTTGGGAATTGAACATTATATGGTATGAAATTGATAAGTTTGAATCATGAATTTTATGTTAGAATGATATTTAGATGCTAGGTTGAATGTTGGAACCGATAAATTGAATGTTTACATGAGTTGCTTGAATGCTGTTGCTGATGAAATCTGTAATGCTGTTTTGTTCAAACAATATTTTGATCATAACAGATGCAAATTGATCGTTTCTTGAGTCTAACATTAAGTTCAAAGAGTCTAGTTTCAAACCCCACTAGTTTCGTAATTTTTAGAGAAGTTTTGATTACCCAAACGTGAAAAATAAAACCGAAGGTCAAATCTGTTTTTGAGTGACAGATTTTAGGTCCACTTCTAAAGAGCATAACTCTCTTGTTTTTGAAGTTTTAGACTTCATTCCTCTTTCTAATGAACATTTTAAGTGTCTAGAATATTTCCCAATTGGCCTTGTATGCAAATCCTGAGTAGTCAATTTTTGAGAAATTTTGACATTTACAAACTCTGAACAGTAAGTTTTAGATACCTTTGATAATTAGAATTTTAGTTGAAAACCTTATGCATACTTTAAAAATTTGAGAAAAATATATAAACACCTAGAGATGTTGAAGTTTCTGTGAAAATATTTTCATAATTTATTTCAATTGTTTTGTTGATAAATAAATCTATATTTACAAACTCAAATCTGACCAAAAAACTCAGATTTCTACATATCAACAAATCATCACTTTTTACACCATTTTTATCTAGAAATTGACTTGTAACTCACATGGAAACCTTAGGGATCTTGTATAACATTGACTTGTAACTCACATGGAAACTTGGATGTTCAATTTCATCCAAAATAACATATATATTGATGTAAACATTGGCAATTAAACAACATTAGCAAGTCAGTGAATAAAGTAGCCTGTAATCATTTTTCTTGCTTTCATGATCACTTTGTTGCTAATATTTGGATTATATTTTGGAGTTATTTGCTTTTCTTGAATTTTCTTATATTTTTATGTGTAGATGGCAAGATCACCTTCCAGACAAAGAATAGTTGCCATAGGTGCATTTTATGTCATTTATGTTACGATTCGTTGGTGGATGTTGTGTACTTATCATTTGCGTCGGTCGATTGAGTCAATGACTTTACGTACAAAATATTTAATGAGTTACCATAATAGGCGTGAAAACATGGTGAGGATGGTTTATGAAAGTGATGTTACGAGTGTTGTTAACATAAGAATGAATATACATGCATTTACAACACTTTGTGATATGCTAGAAACTAGAGGGGGACTAAAGAATAATAAAAACATGCTAGTCGATGAGCAAGTTGCTATGTTTTTACATACCCTTGCTCATAATGCAAAGAATAGGATACTAGTCAACAGATTTCATCGGTCCGGGGAAACTGTAAGTCGGTATTTCAAGTTAGTCTTAAATGCTATATGTCGATTACACAAAGAACTCTACAAGTCACCCGTGCCAGTGCCAGATAATGAAACTGATGAAAGATGGAAATGGTTTAAGGTTAGTCAAACACATTTTTTATTAAAGATATTTTTTGCTAACATAAATTAGTAAGTAATGTTTTCTTTTAACTCAGGGTTGCTTAGGAGCATTAGATGGAACATACATTAAAGTTAAAGTCCCTGCTATTGATAGAAAACCTTATAGGACAAGAAAAGGGCAGATTTGTACTAACGTACTCGGAGTATGTACGAGAGACCTTTTATTTACGTATGTCTTAGCGGGATGGGAGGGTTCTGCAGCTGATAGTAGAGTTTTGCATGATGCAATCAGTAGACCCAATGGTCTTAAAATAACTCCGGGTATGTGATAGACAATTTTCAAAGAATATACATAGATTTAAGTATGATAATTAACATAGAGTTTATGGTTAATTGTAGGAACATACTACCTTTGTGATGCCGGTTATACAAATGGTGAAGGATTTTTAACTCCATATCGAGGTCAACGTTATCATCTTAACGATTGGTCTCGTCCTCCTACGAATGCTAAGGAGTTCTTTAATATGAGACATTCATCGGCCAGGAATGTTATAGAAAGATGTTTCGGAATGATTAAAGATAGATGGACTATTTTGCGTGATAACTCATATCATCCCATAGAGTCCATGCCACGTATCATCATTGCTTGTTGTTTATTGCACAATTTCATACGAACAACAATGAGTGAAGACCCTCTTGATAACGAAATCCCAGTAAATCACACACAACCTGCAAATGACCATGACAATGTTATTTCTATGATCGAGCCCTCACAAGAATGGACCGATCGTAGAGACCTTCTTGCTAATGAGATGTTTAATAGTTGGACTGCGATGCGTGCGCAGCGTGCCAACAATGTTTCTTAATTATGTTTGACAATTATGTATTTTTTATTTGTAGAACCAAGGATGTTTCTTATTAATGTTTATTTATACACTTTATTTGTTTCTTATTAATGTTTCTTGTTATATTTGTATTTGTAGTTACATGAATAATGATTTTTAATTGTATAATTATGCATTTGTACGTAGACATGGCAGATTCAAATATAGTGAGAGGAGTTACTCGGAGCAAGCATACCTGGACAAATGATGAAGATGCAAAGCTAATTGATGCATTAATGGAGATACATGCATCCGGAAAGTATGCTGGTGCTGACAATGGATTCAAACCAGGTTATTTAAATGGTGTTCAACAATTGCTAGATGTAAGTCTTCCTAACTCTGGCCTCAAAGCAGAACCACATATAAAGTCTAGGATGAAGACATTGAAGACACACTTTAGCATTGTATATGATATGGTGCATACAAGTGGGTTTGGTTGGGATGAACAAAAATGTTGTATTATTGCCGATGATAGTGTTTGGAATGAATACGTGAAGGTATATTCTAAAAAATATATTTTTTAGATTTTAAAATTTTAGTCTAATTTATTTGTAATTGTCTTGTAGTCTCACAAAGGTGCTGTGAATTTTCGTGACAAATCATTTCCTTTCTATGACAAATTGTGTACCATATTCGGTAAGGATAGAGCTACTGGTAGTAAAGCAGTTGACCTTGGAGAAGAAGATGTTGTTCAAGAGACGCAAAAAAGCTCACCT
The DNA here is from genome assembly GCF_021521415.1 of Bidens hawaiensis. NCBI lineage: Eukaryota > Viridiplantae > Streptophyta > Magnoliopsida > Asterales > Asteraceae > Bidens > Bidens hawaiensis. The sequence continues at coordinate 1,004,483 of NW_027491133.1, forward strand.
GTTGATATTGAAGACTTTGATTTTGTTGATGAAGCCGTTCCAAATGTTGATAGATCTGAAGGACAAACAGGAAGTGTAACAAGCAAGCGCAAAAGAGGTAGAAGCACGGATGCAGATGAGATATATCGAGAGTCTTGCAAAGATATCAAGGAAGTTTTGCTTCGATTTGGGGAGATGGTGGGTGAACAACTTAGCAAAGAAGGTATGGAGGCTCGTGAAATCTATGAAAATGTTAGTGATGAGTTGAAAGCTTTACCAGGTATCACTACGAAAAAACGGTTCAAAGCAGCTCATTTGATTGGTAAAGATGTGGATCTAGGACGTTCTTTTCTTGCGTTGACAATAGAAGAGAAAATTGAGATGGTCGAGTTGTATACCGATGGTTCAATGGGATAGTTGTGTATGGTTGAAGTATGTTTTGTATGTGAATTGGTTTTAACTATGGTTGATGTTTTTTGCTTAAAAACTATGTTTTGTATGTGAATTGGTTTGATCAATGCATATTTTGGTTGGAATTTATGCATCTTTTTATATGTTTTTTATTTTTTAATAAATATTTGTTATGAAAAAAATACTTGTGCTAATGATAAAGTTGATATAATTCTCTGTTTATTTCTTATGTACCAAACAAGAGAAATGATTCTCAGCTATATTTCTCTACTGAAATCTCTGTACTACCAAACAGAACAGTCAATTCTCATTCTCCAAACCAATTCCCTTTATCTGCAATTCCATTTCTCTACAATTCCATTCTCTGTACCAAACACCATGTAATAAGATTTGAGTTTATTAGTGAAATATGTGATGATATGATGATGTTGAACTCATAATCTGAATATGATAATTGCTAAGGGATTCTGGCCATTGAATCCACATCCGGCTGGCTAGAGAATAATTTATGAAGAAAAAAAAGGCTTTGATAAATATATATTTGAAAATGAATAATAGCTGTCTCATCTAATTATAAGGATCCCTATCAGTTAAGGCAATATTACCAAATTTGACATGCTGACCATTACATTTACAAAAATGAACATTAACCAAAATAAATTCATCACAGAATTAATTTGATTTTTCCATTCCAATTCTTTGATAAATTTAAAATCTCACAAATTTTTAATGGATTAAACTTTGACAAATTCTATTTCTTATAAAACCATTATGTGAACCAATCGCCCTTTGACAAGATAGACACTTCATATCTGGGAAATGTTTATTTGGTATGTTATTTCAAGATGAGTGTCAAAATAACTGAAAAATAAAATGATGTAACATTTTTATTCTTATTTTGTTTTTGCACTAGATACAGATAACAATATTGATCAAGTAACAAGAAAACCATCAAACAATGATATGAAAAGGCGGCTACCATTACCAATGCCAACTTTGGAGGTGAATCCACCAGAATATCAAGATGCAACATGTATAATCAAGGAAAGAATGACAATGGCGCTTCGTTACTTTATAGAGTTGGGTGAAAAACATATTCTAGCTCAGGTTTGGGCTCCGGTTAAGTACAAGGGCCGTACTGTCCTCACAACATCCGGACAACCTCTCGTTCTTGACCCAAACTGCACCGGGCTTCATCAATACAGAATGGCTTCTTTGATGTACACGTTCTCCCTTGACGACGAAACTAATGGAGTTCTTGGGCTTCCGGGTCGGGTTTTCAAACATAAGCTTCCAGAGTGGACTCCAAATGTGCAATTTTATTCAGATAAAGAATACCAACGGCTTAATTATGGTTTGAGTTATAATGTTCGTGGGACCTTAGCTTTGCCCGTGTTTGAACCCTCTGGCAAATCGTGTGTTGGTGTGATTGAGTTGATATTGACTTCACAGAAAATAAATTATGCTTCTGAGGTTGATAAAGTCTGCAAGGCACTCGAGGTTGGTTGTCACGCTTTCTTCTCTTCTTTATAGAAATCAAAAATTATATTTTCCTATAAATAAAAAATCAAGAAGTGATTTTATATATTCTGATATAGCCGAGATGATAATTAATACCGAGAACTTTATTCTAGGAATAAAGAAAAAGGTAAACCAGAATAAGTATCATATCTAAATCTACAAGTTAGCTAAGGATAATATTATTCAGCAGTTGAGAACAATAAGGGACTATGTGTTAAAGATATGTCATAGCATAAAGTCAAAGTCAACAAGTCAACTTTAGACAAGTGGATTAATTAGTTGAGTTGGTTTGTTTTCAGTTATATCTTTTATGTTAGTTAGTTACTAACAGAAACATTTTACATCCTTACATAAAACATTCTGTTTGGAAAATATGTAATAAAGTTTCAGTTTCGCAGGCGGTAAATTTGAAAAGTTCGATTATATTGGATTCGCCGAATACACAGGCAAGCAGTAAGATAATATAGTGTTTAACTCATTTATCCATCCTTTCCTGCCTCTACATATTTCTCAATATGATTTGGTGTTGTCTATAATCCAGATATGTAATGAAGGTCGACAACACGCACAAGCTGAAATCCTGGAAGTAATATCATTGATATGCGAGACCTATAACTTGCCGCTAGCTCAAACGTGGGTCCCGTGCAGACACCAAAGTGTACTAGCCAATGGTGGTGGGTTCAAGAGAAGCAGCAGTAGTTTTGATGGAAGTTGTATGGGTCAGGTAAGCATGTCAACAACCGATGTAGCGTTTTATGTTGTTGATCCTCACATGTGGGGGTTTCGTGAGGCGTGTGCTGAACATCACCTACAAAAGGGTCAAGGGGTAGCTGGACGGGCCTTTGCGACTCGTGGTTCGTGTTTTTGTGAAAATGTAACGCGATTTGGGAAAACAGAATACCCGTTGGTACATTATGCCCGTTTGTTCGAGTTAGTTGGATCTTTTGCAATATGTTTGAGAAGCAGTCACACGGGTGATGACGATTATGTACTAGAGTTCTTTCTTCCTCCTAATATGGTAGAATATAAAGATCAACAAATAATGGTGACTGCATTGTTGACTTTAATGAAGCAACATTTTCGTAGTCTTAGGGTCGCCTCGGGTGAAGAAATAGAGGAAGATGGTAGTTTGTTGAAATTATTAAAGCGTTTGAGAATCGTTATGTTGTTGATTCGGGCGTTTCAGAATCTGGAATATCAAATGGAGGACCGTTAATTGTGGGCCCGGATGCGATAAATGGAAATTGTGGTCAACCGGGCACCGTTGAAACAAATAAGAAATTAGAGAAAAAACGAGGGAAAGCTGAGAAATCGATTAGTTTCGAAGTTCTTCAACAATATTTTGCTGGAAGTCTTAAAGATGCTGCAAAGAGTCTTGGCGGTATGCTTAAGAGTGTATTTTTCTCTTTATATCATTAGTAAGTTAGAAAAAAAAAGTGTATCAATGATTTTTCATTTATTAATATTTGCAGTTTGTCCAACTACAATGAAACGAATACGACGGCAGCATGGGATCTCAAGATGGCCTTCTCGTAAGATTAACAAGGTTAACCGCTCGCTTACAAAGCTAAAACGAGTGATTGAGTCGGTACAAGGTGGCGAAGGAACATTCACTCTTCCTTCTTTGGCAATGGCTCCAAATGGTTCACCAACTAACCAACACGGTTCACCTGGTTCCAAACCATTTGACCCTCCATGTCCAAACAACATTCAAGGTCCAACCGTTCAAACATCGGGCAGCAGAGAAACCAGCACGGGCAGCCCAAATTCCCAAAAGTCTTGCCAAGGTAACCTTTTCTATAAAACCGAATACTTGTTAAATAATAATATAATTGTTTCTCATAACCAGAAATATGTTGGAACAACAGAAGAAATTGAAAAACCGTTAATGTTAACCGTGAATGCTGGAAGCTCACATGACTTAACAAGCCTTTGTCCGGTCACCGAGTCTCTTGAAAAGGCACAACCTTTCACAGCCGGGTCAGAAATGAAAACTATAACGATAAAGGCGAGTTACAAGGAAGATATTATTAGGTTTCGTGTGGCTGCAAACTCGGGTATAGTCACACTGAAAGAAGAAGTTGCAAAGAGATTTAAGTTGGATGTGGGTGCATTTGATGTAAAGTATCTTGATGATGATCATGAATGGGTTCTAATAGCTTGTGATGCGGATTTACAAGAATGCGTTGAGTTATCCGCGTGTAACATAATCAGGCTCTCCGTTCATGATTTGTCGACTAATTTCGGGAGCTCGTGTGAGAGTTCAGATTTATAGTTAGTGTTGGGATTTTGTGAGCTCATTATTAAGTTGTAGATTTTTGGGTTCATAGGGAGAAAGTATTTCCTTTTTCTTTGTTGTATAAGATATAATGGAATAGTTAAAACTGTTAATTGTATATTGGATTTTTCTTTGTTTTCTAAATTATGTTTTTCTTAAATTCTTGTGTTTGCAACTTCTATTTCCTCTAGTGATTAAAATTCTATAGAAATAAAGAATAGACTAACCACTAGAACCGGATATTGTTTTTGTGGTTGAACTACAATTTGGTATGATTTTCTAGAAGTACATAACAAGTTAAAAGTATATTTTTTTTAAAGCTGTAATGACCAAGATAATATGAAGATTAAAGATAGATTTACAGACTAACGACAGATAGACGGGCAACAAGCTGCGCCGCTGCCCAAGAATTGTTTTATAGTTAGTGATTAAAAGTATATTGTTTATTTTAACACGACATCATCCTCTGTGGATGACTTCCAGAAAATAACATACGTTCAGAGGCGCGGTCAATCCTCAGTGTTTCCTAACTGGTTCTCGGTCTGATCCGCGTCCATCTGCAACTAATCTGCAGATGAAGAAATTTTTATTAGATTCTAAAATGGGAAATATATTTAATTATTTGTATGAACAAGTTTAGATAAAAGATGCAGCTTAATGCATAACTTGTAATTACTAATAACACCTTCATAATTTAGAATACAAAAACATGTTTATCAACTATAATTTAACACACATATATTTGTATAAAGGTTTAAATACTCTGAGGAAACCTTAGGAATGAAATGCAAATTATGCAATCAATATTTGAAAAAAATAAAATGTTAAAAGAATCAAAATTTTATTTAAACTATAAAATGTTAAAAGAATCAATATTTGCCTAGAAATGAGGTCCTCTTCAACAATAAACGAATCAATTAATAGACTCCAGAAGGACATAAGAAAATATAGTTTTCATTGGGTAAAATATATGGGGGAAATAGACGGGGTTGAATGGAGAATTTAATGTTCGTTTTGCTTTTGATTATGTATTGTAATCAGGAGTCTTGGTAATCGGGTGTATATACACTTTGGTGTGTTTGTTCTTGGCTAGTATCTTGCTAGTCAAGTTCTTTTTTTTTGGTTTATGTTAAAAATTGACTGTTTAAAAAAAATTTAACTATAAAAATATATTTATGAATTTACTCCATAATCTTATCTTTCAAAGCAGAGTTGAAAATCCCAAAAAAATCTGTTTTCTAGTATTCCTACATATTTAATATTATTATAATAATAGCCAAAAAAAAGGTTTAAATAATAACAAGCATATGTGAAAAACAAGACAAATATATTTTGTTATCATCGAAACTGACAAATGTAACAAGAAAACAACATACAACTATTTAATAGCAAAACTGAAATGTGAAACAACGGAATAAAAAAACACTCTAAAACTAATTAAAGGGTTCAAGTAGAGATTGATACAGTTATTAAAACATTAAGCATTGGAAAATACAAAATAGGAAGTGACATTGAAATGAAAATAAATGCTAGAAGAAATTATTACCAAGTAAACGAGGATTTCGAAGTTGTGTTGGAGAAAGATTATTAGGAAGTTTCTGGAACTTTGAATCATATAAGAATGGGGCTTGGGCTTATCAATATTGGGCCTCATATAAACTTATATTTTGTAGTAGTCCAAGTTAATTGATAAATGATATCTTTCTTATTTTCAACAAATTTGGCTCATATTTGAATTTTCAATGGGCTGCTACAAGTTAATAACAAAAATCTGCAATATTTTCATAGGGTGGACGTGTTCACATCTCAGAGGTCAGCACTCGAAATACAGGGCCATCCTCGAGAATCCTCAAAAATTCGAGAGTTCGGGATAAATGAAAAAATGGGCCCTGAAAATTAAAAAAAATTCATAACTTGTACATAAAAATTCAATATTACAACAATATTTATGATATCAATTAACAAAATTAATGTTACAATATCTGTAAACTTAAACAATTCGTGAGTCTCTTTTGACATTTTTATTTATTTCAAATCTCAAATCTAAAGTTATTTTGGTCTTTAAATAAAAAAAAGTACAGAAACATAAGACACATGGGCATATTAAGTAAACTAGCAAGCAAGAAGAAAATCAAATAAGATTGGACCCCAATTTTAGTGGCCTATGCTTCCTGTTGATTGTTGCACAACAAATAAAATTAAAAAAAGAAAAAAACTATTAGATGAAGCACAACAAATAAAACAAAACAAAACTGTAAGATGCAAAAAGTGAACCCAAACGACCTATTTGAAGGAAATGCGCCTTACCAGTTGCACGAATTTACATCTTTTAACATGGATTGGTTTGTTTATATATTATATATTAAATGCGTAATAATAACTATGAACCCTAAAAGACTTTGGGCCTTGGGACGTTGCCCTCTCTGCCCACCCTATGGGCGGGGCCTGTCGAAATATTTGGGGTCAGTCAAAAGTGCTAGTATATGCATTAAATTAATAAGAAAACTGCATAATCGGTTAAATTCACACTCAATGTCTGTCCATATAAAAGAAAGTTGATCAACTTATCAACATGGCAAAGGCGAGTCTTTTGAATGGGAGTTGAAGACTGATAAAATGGATAATTTTGGAACATGACTAAGAGTTGAAGACTGGTAAAATCTAGGAACCATTATAAGAGGATTCGAACTTGAGTAAGAAGACCTTGTTGAATTTGCAGTAAGCAGGTGTGCATTGCTCTGACGCCGCTAAAAAAAACTAAAATCAAGTATGTCTTTTATCCCTTTAGGGCTAATTGGGGCCTTCACATATTTCATTTTTAGGGATTTATCCTGTGTTTATTTGGACATCTTAGTATATCTTTATGGGCTTTAGCCTTGTTAGATTTAATACTTTGGTTAGAAAATGGGTTGGTTGGGTAACAAATTTAAAAATCACCACATTAAATTTTATGAGCGCGTTCTACCCAAGTCCTATAACTTATTAGTGTGTAACCCAGTACTAAGACACTCGCGTTGTGGCGGGGTGTAAAACCACTGAAAAAGTAATGTTGAAACGTTTTATTGAACCCGTGTGTTGAAGAAGGGGGGGGGGGGGGGGTTGCAGAGAAATTGTTAAATCGAATGAATAACATATGTAAAAAAATTTCCACCATGCATGTCCGTTGCAACATGTTAAAACACACACAAAAAAAAGATTAAAACTTAAAAAAGAAAAGAATAACTAAGTTGACTTAGGACCAACGTGTTGCGATACGGCCATTGAACGGGGAAAATAGACGTCAAAACATTAGTGTTGAACTACACACGTGCGTTGTAGCGTGTTAACTCAAATGGGTCGAATGTCGTCTGGGTAAGTTTAAAAAACTGATTTTTAAACATTTTCGATGTTTAATTAAGTAAAATTACACATTGGGCAACTTTCGACCCATTTGATCTAATTTATGCTTAAAAATACACATTGGGCTAACCTGTTTAGAGAACACATAAACCCAAATTAACACCTTCAAGTGGAAGTCATTAATCTTTTCTTGCACAAAACATTCGAAGTCATTTTATAAAAATTATAAAAACAGAAAAGGCGTTATTCAAATAATAAGATATGTGGAATAATGTTTAGCACACCAATTATTTTTAATAATTTTCTCTCTTTAAGCTAGTGGCGAAGTTTGGACGAGTTCGCCGGGGGACTAAATAATGTTTTAAAAAAAAATCATAAACGAGGGGGAGGGGGGCTAAAATTTTCAGTAGAAACGGATAAATTAACACCCCTACGCAAAAAAGCAGAGGTGGGGGGGGGGGGGTGGGGGGTTTAATAAGCTTCGTCCCCTTTCTTTAAGCCAAAAGCTTTGGGGTCAACCCAACCCAAGTACCCAACCAATTTACTTAATACAAAAAATGACTTGTTTTGATCTATTGTCCAACCCTTCCATTTTTGTCCCCTCTTGTAAAACCGTGCACATGTATTTTCTTTCTTTCAGCTCGTATGATTTAGCTTTCTGAGATTATTTGATCTTGACCTATTAACATTTTTTTTTGCATTTAAGGATCATGTCTATTTTGTTATCCGTAACTACATATTTCCTTAGAATCATCAATCTTACTTTAGTACTACTAGATAACGATTATCCAGCAGTCCTAGAACAGTTTGGGCAAGGTGCACTGCACATAGTCATTTAGATATATAGATGATAAAAGACTGGTTCAACAAGTCCAACAATATCCAGATTGTGAAGTCTTTCTTAAATAATACTTTGAATTCAATATTTTATCTTTTAAAGTCTTTTACTCTATTGTGATAAGGATATGTAGAAATATGAGACTTGAAATATTTATACTTTAGAGTGAGTAACATTTCTAACCATGGTACTTGCAACATACATCGCTTCAAAACAACTAACACAATTACAATAATGCAAAAATAAAGGACCTATAATTGAGGTTCTGAAAAGCTCAAGATTAGAACCAATTCGACGGTTCAACATTTTCATTTTTCGGGTCCCATTTACATAACTACATTAGGCGAAAGAAATACGTGACTGAGGGTCTGATTTACATATACGTAACCAGAACTAACAAAAAGCACGCAAAATGAGAAATTAAAAAGGTCGTATAATTGGCACACCCACTTCGGAAAAGAGTTGAGCTATTAACTTTATGTCACTAAGTTTTTCGTCTTTACTTCACTACATCAGTAGTAGAGTTCAATTCAAACGTTTATAGATCACTTTAAGATGGTAAAAACTGATTGATCATTCCATTCAGCAAACGTTACAATATATAGAGATAATCAGACCTAGGGCTCGAAATCAAAACTCTCTACTATATCCCAATACTTACAAATTATGTTTTATTGTCTCTCACAAAAAGACTTTGCTACTTTACGTTTTCCATTTTTAAAAGTCATTTTTGTATGCACATGAGTACATGACATGAAATCCCTTTCATAATCCCCTTGCTTTGTTGGTATTTCATACTTTTGAGTCAAGAACACAATATGAGGACAATGACTATTGACTTCACTTGATTAAGCCATAAACAATACTTTTAAATAATTATAAACTGAATAGACGTAACATTAAAAGTTGAGTGTTTTCCGATGTATGCCATGAAAAGGGAAGTGGGAATTACAAATCTTGAATTATTAGTTCCATTTAATGGTTGATTAATTAATTAAGTTTAAAGCTTTTTACAGTTTATTGTTGCTACGGTAGCATGTACGTGGAGATGTTCTATAGGAGTGTCAACCCACTTGCATACTGCGTTAAGACCACGAGTAGTCATAACTCTTCACTCCCAGGCATTATGCGTCACGTGACGCCCAGTCAGAGTTATGGTTTTTTACAAAAACAGGGTGTAGTCATAACTCTCCACCCCCATGCGTTATGCGCCACGTGGCACCCAATCACTTTTACACTTTTATTATTTTTTTATTTTTTTATTTTTTAATAAGAATAATCAAATAACAATAATATTTTATTAAATAAATATTACATTAAAATAAAAAAAAACTACTAATCGTCGGTGTCGTCCTCGTCTTCTTCGCCCTCTTCGTCCTCGTCGTCTTCGTCCTCGTCGCCGTCACCCTCTTCATCTTCATCGTCTTCGCCATCGCCGTCGTCGTCTTCATCATCATCTTCATTGTTGCCCTCGTTTTGATCATCGTTTTCACCAGGCAAAGGCCGATACATCGAAAGATGTTGGACCAAATCCTCCTTTATTGCGTTATGTATCTCTCTTGACCGCACGGAATTCGAGTTTTCGAGTTTTTGCTTCATATTTGCCGGAGTCCGTGGTGGATCCGGGTCCGGTATGAAAGTTGGACATATTGCTCTTCCGTCGTCCTCGATAATCATGTTATGCATTATGATACACGCATACATAGTACATTTCATTCTTTCTAAATACCATAGACGACAATGATTTTTAGCAAAATGCCATCGTTGTTGAAGAACACCATAACACCTCTCGATATCCTTTCTCGCAGACTCTTGCACTTTCTTAAAATACTGTCTTTTTTCATCCATCGGGTTTCTGAATATTTTAACGATTATCGCATACTCTGGATATATTCCATCACCCAGATAGTACACATGATGGTAAAAGTTATCGTTAGCCCAAAACGAAACGACGGGAACGGTCCCAGATATGTAACTCTCCATCACGAGAGACTGCACTAAGACGATTATGTCATTGTTGGAACCGGGAACACCAAAGAATGCCGACCAAATCCAAAGGTCGTACGAAGCAATCGCTTGAAGGCTGGCCGTTGGTCCCTTTTGGTCACCTCGTGTGAATTGACCTCGCCATGCAGTTGGACAATTAGCTCATTCCCAATGCATGCATTAGCTCATTCCCAATGCATGCAATCTACACTCCCTATCATGCCGGGGAAACCATGCACCCTTGTATGTGCCTCGTAAAGACGTTGTAGATCGTTACAGTTGGGCTCTCTCAGATAATGTGGTCCATATAGTTTCAATATTCCTATATTTTACACAACTTTTATAAAATAAATGATTAAAGTAAACAAGTGATAAAATTATTTAAAAAAAACAAAACGTACCGTAACAAAAATACTCCAAGGTGTCCCAAGTTGTTTTATCGACCATCTTTAAATACTCGTCGTTGATGTCGGCCGTGTTTCCGTAGGCGAGCACGCGTACCGCTGACGTAACCTTCTGAATAGCCGTGAATCCTAGCGTCCCTCGACCGCCCGGCTTTTGATTATAGTAATCAAGCTCACGCTCCAAATCATTGGTGATGCGCATAAATACATTTTTGGACATCCGAAAACGACGCCTAAAGGTCTTCGGGTTCTTGTATCTCGGTGAGTCGCAGAAGTAATCCGCTATCAACCGGTTGTTGGCTTCTGTACGATCTCGTTCGATATATGCTCTTATTGAAACGGGGGTGGTGGAGAGCTAATCGCACTCGTAACGGAACTCATATAAGTTGTCGCGAGCATAATCGCACTCGTAACCGCCTGTTCCTCCGCATCGTCGTCGGCTTGTTGGTCGGGCCCAAAAAACCGTTTATATATAGATGGAGGATCCATTTATATAGTGATTTTGTGTGAGGAAATATAGAGTTGAAAGAGATTTTTATAAGTTTGATGAGTTTTGATTGGGGATGATGTGACATTCGTCAAATTTAAGTCTCGAGCTATATCCGTATTGTAAACTTTTATTTTGTAAAACCGACTCAAACATTTTTAGAACCTAAATTAATTATTATATAATATTATTATGTATCTCGATCACCAATAAATCGATGTTTGTCATATTATAGAGTCGTTAAGACAAACATAAGGGGTTTAAAATGATTTTCGTAAACTAGTTATAAGCTTTAGAAACATTTTAACTCGTTTTAAACATTGATTGAAATTTGAAGGGGCTGTTATGAAAATACCCATACATATATAACAAAACCAAACCCTAACATTAACATAAACACTCAGCCGCCACCCCTCACCTCCTTGCCGTTTTCCGGCGACCGGAATCGGAATCCGGCGACCTCCGGCACCACCACTAACCCCACTCTCTTCCCCGTTCTCCACCTCCAACACACACATACACAACACAGCCGTCCCCCTTCCTCTTTTCCCTCTCCGGTTCGTCATTCCGGCAATCGGAAAACCGCCCCCGGTGTCTCCGACGCACTCTCTCTCCCTCTCGCTGCACTCTCCTTCCCTCTCTTGTCTTCTCCGGCGACGGAAAACCATACCTCAACCATCTCTCTCTACCTCCATTCTCTCTATCTCCGTCATCTGTCTCTCTCTGCTCTCGGCTCTCTCCCTCTCGCTCTCTCGTTCTCTCTCTCTCTCTGATGCGCTTTTCCGGTGCGCCTCCGGCGGCCGGAATGGGCTCTGGCTACCTTTGTTCTCCGGCAGCCTATATCCCCGACGACCCTGCTCGGCTTCGACGATTGCTCTCGGTCAAACATCATATGGTAAGGGATTTAGAGTTCTCTCTATCGTCTTTATATCTAACAAATTAATCGGTAATTGAGTCCAAGTCCGATTCCCCCTTAAACCGACTTTGAAGTGTATTTTTTGTATCATTATTATTAATAACGTAAATCTTATTAAAACTCATTATTGTTATTATTATTATAAACAAGATTATTATTATTAGTATTATTAGTATTGCTATTATTATCTTTTAACAAAACAATTATGATTTTCATTATTTTCACAATTATAGATTATTATTATTATGATTATTATTATCATTATTATTATGATTATTAAGGAGTATTATTTAAATCTAATATTGTTAATATTATCTAGGGCCTAGTTGTCGTTTAACGACATGGTTACTCGAGTTATATTTTTATCACTAATACTACTATCACTACAATGTTATAAGTAAGTTATTATCATTAATATGGCATATATAATTTTTATAATAGTAATCATTATTATTAGTAAAATTCAAATCTATTAATAATGTAATCAACAACAAAAGTAATTATTATATTTGTTATTATTATTACTATTATTAGTTTTAACAACAATCATCGAGTGGTTGTATATTTATATATCATCAACGTTATCTTATAAATCTATATATACATATATATAACACATTTTAAAATCATTATTATCATTTCTATCTTTAACATTAATAATATTATTATAAACTTTATTATAAATTCATTTTTATAAAACCGAACTCTTGATTTAAAACCCGTCTTGTTTCTATTTAATATTGGTTTAGTTATTTAAAAGCTCAATAATATAATATTATTTTACTTTAAATTACCAATTAAGTACGAGTCCCTAATCGTTAACAAATTAACCGGTAACCCGATTAATAACCGAACCTTCTCGTCCAATGTTTCAAATGTAGTTTCAACTAAAGTTCAAGTTCATTAATAAATTTTATTTATTCGTTTTGATTTAGCTTTCAAGTTGGATTCGTTCATTTCGTTCGCAAGCTTTCTACATTTCGATCATTTATTACTTCTCGATTCGTCAATTGAGGTGAGTACATTTCATCCCCCGTTTTCCCTTTTATGTTTTGGGGGCAACATGCATACTTATTCAAAACAAGAATGATTTATTATACATTTTTCTCAAACCACAAACTTTAGGGTATATGATACTTGGAATACTTGCTCTTTTGTGTGTTATATGCCTCATATGCTTTACGTGTGCGAGTGTTTATTTTTATGTTGTTGTTGAACCTCATTAAGTATGATCATACGCTCCCCTAACTACTTAGCCTTGTGCTAGTAGAATAGGGCCTCATTATCCGAGTATGTCGGTTGTTACCGATTAGAAATGATCCTCATTACATATGTTTTATATACCACGATTGATGCTTTTATTTATGGTCTCATATACGTTTGTGGATTTCGCTAATATTATATATACTCAAACTATGAAATTGCTCACCAACATACGTGTTGACAAAATATTATTTTATGCATTGTTACAGGTTTGACTTTTATCGACTTTAGGACTTGACGAAAAACGTTACCAAGACTATTAGGATATTAGTAAAACGAACTATATATTTGTTTACTTGTGTTCAATTTGTTTGTATGACCAAGATGTGTTGTTTATTGATTTTATGAAATAAATGAGTTGATTAAATATTGTCACTTTAATAGTGTCTTGTGTTTTGGGCAATCGGTTGCACCCCGGCATGTTCCGCCTTTGGTCGGGGTGTGACAGATTGGTATCAGAGCCACAAGACTATAGGATAGGTGGTAAGACGTAACGACCTAGTATAGTCTTTACCTTAGGGTCCTTATACGTGTTGTCTATACGTGTTTACCCTACTTGATTGTTCAATACACTTGTTTATTTATACACTTATTTGTTTCATCATATCGCGTATATACACAAATACTCGAGACATACTACGGTATCCTTACCTTACTTTTGTTTAATTTTATATATACACATACACACACTTTCATAGTACTCAAAGGTATCCTTACCCTAAAACACAAAAACATTAGTTTTTATTGTGTTTTATGGATCACGAGCTTAACTTGGATCCCGTTGTTTCAAATCTCCTTAAAGATTGTCTCATATGAGATGACCACTTTAAGTTGTCAAATGCGAGCGTTCCGCCCGCCATCCTAATTTTCGGTGTTAAAACAATAGAACTACGGTGATTTCGTGGACTAGTGTTTTGACATGACGTTGTATTCTGATTTATTGTTTTTGTTACAATCGTTATTTGAGTCAAAGACATGAAAAAGACGCTGTGATACGTGCACATGTTTAGACTCCAACATGGTATTTTTGGTATTAAAGGTTTTTAGTGTCGGAATATCAAGTCATGATGGTTAATGCACGATTTATCCGCCTTTAAATCTTAAAACATTATTATTACTTTTCAAGAATTTAAACCATTTTTTTTCATTTATTTTGTTATTATTTCTTATCACAAGTTTTCATTTATAAATGTTATATTTTTATTGTTAATAATTCTTTTATATCTCGATTTTATATGGTAAAATTTTACACCAACTTTCTCATTTTGATTTCACAAGGATTTTTATTGCAAATTTCGTTAATTAAAATCTCTTCGTTACAAAAAAATAAAATAAAAATAATAATAAATAAATAAATAAATGTATATATAGACTTTGATCTATTCATAATGATTTTTAATATGCCATTTATTTTCATTATGACTGTTTAAAAAAAAATCTTATTATACGAATTTCATCATATTAAGATATTAAGAAGGTTTTATGATAAATTTCACCTCAACTTTTCAAGTGAATTTCCTATTGTATAAACTTTAAATTTTCTTTAAAGTCCTTGTACAAAAGTTTATTTTTATAACTATTCCATTTATTTTGGACGATCACCTCAAAAATTTAACTATTTAAACTTCTCACGACATTTTAAATTAAACCACATTATATAATACACGTGGTAAAAATTTTCGTTATCAAATTTATTTTCATATTTCATCATGCAATCTTTGGTTCATTATAAATTTTCGCAAATAAAAAAAAATTTACATCATACGATTTTTCGTCTTTTAAAATTATTATAATAGTTTTGCCATGATTTCTCAAGAAAAGTAACAAACTTATAGCTTGTAATCTTCTTGAAACCCTCATGCAAAACTTCATAGAAATTTTACGTTAAAGACCAAAAATCGTTACTTGTAAATTCTCGAATTGCAATGCCGGACATTTTAACTTACCACGATATTTTCGCTGCACGATGTTAAGTAACGAACTTGGTAAAAAAAAATAAATAAATAAAAAAAATTCATTACGCAACTTTGTATTCCCAAAAACGACACTCATCATTTAATATTTGATACCTCATAACAAATTTTAACATTCAATTTACGTATTTTAAATTTCCTCATAAGCAAAAAAAAATAATAATTTATTGTAATCTTTATAAAAAAAATTGTGTGATTCACACGTTCGGATCTAAAAAAAATTCTATTTATATAATATATTATATATATTCATATATATATATATATATATATATTAACTTGTAATTTTTATTATCAAAATCTTCATGGATGCTTCAAACATTATTTATAAAATATGATATTTTCAATTTAATACCTATTATTAGTTAAAAAAAATCTCCCTAGACGCAACCAAGTTTTCCAAACACCCGTAATCAATCTCAAACTACCGCCTTAAATCAAACCACCCTCCCACTTCAAAAGTTTTCCCACGTACTCAAGTCTCTCCTTAATATGAACGAAATCTGAACATCCAAAAGTATACCCTCACCAACTCAAGCACCATGCAAATCCAAGATGTACAACATTAACCCAGCAAAAAGCCTTAAATACCGACACTTTTACGCCATAAAAACCTATCAAACTCACTATCCAAATACTTCAAAGACACCGACAAACACACCCATAAAATGCCTTGAACATATAATAACCAAAGCTTACCCAGCTATGACTCAAATCCTTCGACCCATGCTATGTCAATTCACCAAACCATATCGCCACATCGTTCTCATCCAACCATAGAGTTTGATATCAAAATAGCAACTCAAACACTCCTTACAAAATACATGTATAAACCAAATCTCAACCCAAACTAGCCAAGATCAAAATTATCTAACCCATTAACTTAACCCGAGCTCATATAAGCCAAACCTCACCTATTAGCCCAACCACTACTCACACAAATCATCCAAGCCTAACCCACTCAAAAGACCTAAACTCAACAAACCCCATCGATTCAACTCAAGAACACTCAGCAATTCAAGCCGACCTAAACACTCTCACTCTTCACCAAATTTCCAAACCATGCACCATCCGAAGCCTAAAACCTCTCCATACACACGCAAGCTCCGCTTTACCCTTAAATTATATATATATATATATATATATATATATGTATACCTACATACAACTAGTGTATTTATAACAACCTCATGTGTTCAAATAATCACTTATAGATTATAAACTCTTTCAAGAGTAACGGTTTGCATGTTATCTCCATATTTTATAAATTATCTTTGTAAAATGTAATATTGTCATGACAACAAAATTTGATTGTGAGGATTTGCTTTCAAAGATTGTTAAACGATTATATGAGTGATTTCAAAGATCATAAATATTGTCACCTAAGGAGATAAATCTCAAAAAGACTTTATAATTACGAGGTTTCATTTTGAATGTTGAATGCGGGATTTATTTAGTATTAAATTACAACTTTCACCATATTGCATAAACTCAATGACAATGGCTTTGCAAATCTTTTGGGACGCGTTTATAAATCTTTTATATTGTTACGCAATTTTTTGTTCAATAACGATTTACGCAAACTATTACTTCTTATTGTCGCAAACATCATTTTATAAATATTTTTCATCACAACCACTTTATGTATACAAATCCCTTTTAACAAATTGAGCTTACAAGATTTACTCTTGTTAATGATCAAAACGTTTCTCTAGCTACGCGTTACCGCGATATATTGATATAATTATATTCATTTTCTTGGAAACGATTGAACGACTTTACTTAGGACCTCATTTGCAATTTTATTCTATTATACGCTACGCGATTTACATATTTCGACATTAATTCGAGTCTCACTATTATTGCGATTTTTTTCTTGTCATTTGATGAGATGTTTCGATGACAATATTATGCACACGAGATTTCATTTTGTGTTTCGATTATTTATGACCGAATTCAAGTTATTCAATAACAATTTGTGTAATACTTTCAAAGCCTCAATTTCGTTACAAATTTTGTTTATCTTTTAAACGATATTTTCATGACCATGTTATTTATAATTTAAGCGTTTATGTAAACACGATTCTATGTATTATTCTGCATCATGTCATCAAATCTATTAAGCGGCCTATGTGTGGTTGTCCGCAAGTTTTGGCGCTATTGGAAACCGTTTTTATGATGACGATTATATAAATGGTTTCACAATAGTGGCCGTATTCATGTTTTATCACATTTCAGCGATTGTTTTGGTTGTTAATCAAATACTATTTTATTTATATTGATACACGTATGCGTCACCCCAAAGAAACTCACCTCATTTCTCATGTTGTTACATTTCATGTCATCATATCCTCAAATACTTATAACCTCAAGTTTGTTCACGTATGAAATTCATTGTACGAGATTATTGTTAATAGTAATGTTGTTTAGCCCTACCTCATGTACTCACTTTCGGGTTTCTCATTTTCACTCTTTGGATCCTCATTTCACTTATTGGATTTCGCATTTCCCTCTATCAGAGTTCTCATTATTAAAATTTCACCCATCAGATCTTATACTAATTTAGTGACGCGACTTTAAATGATGCATCATAATGAATTACTTATTCCTTCACGCTGAGGACATTTGACTTCAATCACTGTGTCGTAATTGTCTACCCTGGATTTTTTTATTTATTTATTCGATCGTCTTTACTTATTTAAGATTTTCACTTTAAGATTATACCTTAAGATTTTAAATGTTTCCATTATGTACTCCATTTTTCTTACTTATTAAAAGGTCAATCTCGAAATTTTCAACCATCTGTACTGTTTTACCAATATTGGTAAAATTCAACAAATTTATTTACACATTTAATAGTTAAAGATTTCAAAATAAATATGTCTCTTGAACTACGCAATGGAACGAATCATGTGGACCATACGACGATCGAAATAGTTAAGGGTGCACACTTAATTATCGAAATCCCTGTATGGAAGTCATGGTAAGTACGGTTGTGTGCGATAACTCAGATCCGAGAATGATGGCGCTGGTACATCTATATATAAGTGCCTTTATTATGTTTCTCATTTGTAACGTTTTTCAAATCATGCAAAGATTTGTCGTTATTCGTTTGCTTAAAATTTGTTCATGCAATTATCTTACTAAAGACAACATTCGTTAATAATTACTTTTTCTTTAAGTTTATTTTAATTTCAGGACGAAATTTCTAAAAAGTTGGGAATACTGTGACATTCGTCAAATTTGAGTCTCGAGCTATATCCGTATTGTAAACTTTTATTTTGTAAAACCGACTCAAACATTTTTAGAACCTAAATTAATTATTATATAATATTATTATGTATCTCGATCACCAATAAATCGATGTTTGTCATATTATAGAGTCGTTAAGACAAACATAAGGGGTTTAAAATGATTTTCGTAAACTAGTTATAAGCTTTAGAAACCTTTTAACTCGTTTTAAACATTGATTGAAATTTGAGGGGGCTGTTATGAAAATATGCATACATATATAACAAAACCAAACCCTAACATTAACATAACCACTCAGCCACCACACCTCACCTCCTTGCCATTTTTCGGCGACCGGAATCGGAATCCGGCGACCTCCTACACCACCACTAACCCCACTCTCTTCCCCGTTCTCCACCTCCAACACACACATACACAACACAGCCGTCCTCCTTCCTCTTTTCCCTCTCCGGTTCGTCATTCCGGCAACAGGAAAACCGGCCCCGGTGTCTCCGACGCACTCTCTCTCCCTCTCGCTGCACTCTCCTTCCCTCTCTTGTCTTCTCCGGCGACGGAAAACCATACCTCAACCGTCTCTCTCTCTACCTCCGTTCTCTCTCTATCTCCGTCATCTCTCTCTCTGCTCTCGGCTCTCTCCCTCTCGCTCTCTCGTTTTCTTTCTCTCTCTCTCTCTCTCTGATGCGCTTTTCCGGCGCGCCTCCGGCGGCCGGAATGGGCTCTGGCTACCTTTGTTCTCCGGCAGCCTATATCCCCGACGACCCTGCTCGGCTTCGACGATTGCTCTCGTTCAAGTATCATATGGTAAGGGATTTAGAGTTCTTTCTATCGTCTTTATATCTAACAATTAATCGGTAATCGAGTCCAAGTCCGATTCCCCCTTAAACCGACTTTGGAGTGTATTTTTGGTATCATTATTATTAATAACATAAATCTTATTAAAACTCATTATTTTTATTATTATTATTATTATTAACAAGATTATTATTATTATTATTATTATTATTATTATTATTATTATTATTATTATTATTATTAGTAGTAGTAGTAGTAGTATTGCTATTATTTTATTTTAACAAAACAATTATGATTTTCATTATTTTCCCAATTTTAGATTATTATTATTATGATTATTATTATCATTATTCTTATGATTATTAAGGAGTATTATTTAAATCTAATATTGTTAATATTATCTATTTGTTTTAGCGAACCGAAACCCATGTCGGGCCTAGTTGTCGTTTAACGACATCGTTACTCGAGTTATATTTTTATCACTAATACTACTACCACTACAATGTTATAAGTAAGTTATTATCATTAATATGGCATATATAATTTTTATAATAGTAATCATTATTATTAGTAAAATTCAAATCTATTAATAATGTAATCAACAACAAAAGTAATTATTATTATTACTATTATTAGTTTTAACAACAATCCTCGAGTGGTTGTATATTTATATATCATCAACATTATCTTATAAATCTATATATACATATATATATAACACATTTTAAAATCATTATTATCATTTCTATCTTTAACATTAATAATATTATTATAAACTTTATTATAAATTCATTTTTATAAAACCGAACTCTTGATTTAAAACCCGTCTTGTTTCTATTTAATATTGGTTTAGTTATTTAAAAGCTCAATAATATAATATTATTTTACTTTAAATTACCAATTAAGTACGAGTCCCTAATCGTTAACAAATTAACCGGTAACCCGATTAATAACCGAACCTTCTCGTCCAATGTTTCAAATGTAGTTTCAACTAAAGTTCAAGTTCATTAATAAATTTTATTTATTCGTTTTGATTTAGCTTTCAAGTTGGATTCGTTCATTTCGTTCGCAAGCTTTCTACATTTCGATCATTTATTACTTCTCGATTCGTCAATTGAGGTGAGTACATTTCATCCCCCGTTTTCCCTTTTATGTTTTGGGGGCAACATGCATACTTATTCAAAACAAGAATGATTTATTATACATTTTTCTCAAACCACAAACTTTAGGGTATATGATACTTGGAATACTTGCTCTTTTGTGTGTTATATGCCTCATATGCTTTACGTGTGCGAGTGTTTATTTTTATGTTGTTGTTGAACCTCATTAAGTATGATCATACGCTCCCCTAACTACTTAGCCTTGTGCTAGTAGAATAGGGCCTCATTATCCGAGTATGTCGGTTGTTACCGATTAGAAATGATCCTCATTACATATGTTTTATATACCACGATTGATGCTTTTATTTATGGTCTCATATACGTTTGTGGATTTCGCTAATATTATATATACTCAAACTATGAAATTGCTCACCAACATACGTGTTGACAAAATATTATTTTATGCATTGTTACAGGTTTGACTTTTATCGACTTTAGGACTTGACGAAAAACGTTACCAAGACTATTAGGATATTAGTAAAACGAACAATATATTTGTTTACTTGTGTTCAATTTGTTTGTATGACCAAGATGTGTTGTTTATTGATTTTATGAAATAAATGAGTTGATTAAATATTGTCACTTTAATAGTGTCTTGTGTTTTGGGCAATCGGTTGCACCCCGGCATGTTCCGCCTTTGGTCGGGGTGTGACAGATGAGATGGTTTAATATATAGGAAATGAATATATATATATATATTTTATTCCTCAACGGCTCTCCAACGGTAAAATATAACGGATCTTTTTTTTATATTGGAGCCATTTATCGCTTTTGTAAATAACGTTCAAAAAAAAATAATACCAAAACGCCGGGGGGGGGGGGGGCAGCGTGCCCCCGGCGTTATACACCAAAACGCGGCGCACAACGTTGGACTACGGATGGTCTAAGAAAAACTAATATAGCGAGACCAACATCTATTTAGATATATAGAATCTCGTGAATCATCGAGCTTTTTTAATGCAAGTTGTGCTAAGATCCATCTTGTTGAGGGCACGTCTTCTTGGGTTGGGGTGACATGCATGATGCGTGACATTGACATCCAGGCATACGTGTCTTCAAGTATCACACTTTTTTTTTTGTTACCAACATGTCATTAGATCATCTACTTCCATATTAAGGTTACGAAAACCACATTAATCTAGTTTCCGATATAAAAATGATTTAGGATCATACCATTCAAAATGAATTATTTTTTCCGGTACTTTTAACTGGATGCTTATTGTTTGATCTAAAATTCAAGATAAAATAGATGCATAATTTTTTCAAAACAGTTTAAAACTGCTTATATAGGAAGTCATTAATTTTCTAATCCTTGGCGTAGTAATATATAAATAGGCATCTATCTCTGATGTATTCAGTTGGATATAAGAAGCTAATAATACTTGGTTCAGACGAGATTTGCAAGTTTGTGAGTATCTTAGTGCATATTCTTAATTATCTGATGCATTCAGTTTGCTAGAGAAGTTGGACACAGAATGAGAAATGAAAAAGTTTGTACAATTGACACGCCTACTTTAGAAAAGAGTTGAGCTATTAATTAAGGTCACTCGGTCTTTGTTTACAACATAAGTGGTACAGTTCAATTCGAACGTTTATAGATCACCTTATAAATTATGTTTTATTGGATCTCACAAAGAGACATTGCTACTTTGTTTCCCCCCTTTTCTTTTAAATCATTTTTGTATGCATGCACATGACATGGAATCCCTTACATAATCCCTTGCTTTGTTGGCATTGCATGCTTTTGAGTCAAGAGCACAATATGAGGACAATGACTCTATTGACTTAACTTCGATTAAGTCATAAAGCTTAACTTTAAGTAATTATAAACCGAATAGACGTGACGTTAGAACCCAGTGCTTTCAAATGTATGCCATGAAAAGGAAAGTGGGGATTACAAATCTTGAATTATTAATTCTGTTTATTGTAATTAACTAAGTTAATAATTGTACACCTTTTTACAAAGGTGTCCTCAATCAGATGGCTTCGGGTGCAACTTATGTTAGAAATTTTGATGGCAGATGATATCATGAGGTCATCTACCGCCAAAATAAGGAAGAGGAAGTGTTAGTTCTCTATTTCTTTTTCAGTCTTAGCCTAGTGAAGCAAATAAGAGTTATGGTCCTCAATCCTTTTTTTTGAGAGTTCTTGAAAGTTTTAGTCATATATGTCATGTTGTTGTCACATAATGGAATGCTTAATTGTACGGTGTACCCATATTTTTTTTCTTTGCATACAATATATCAAAATGAGTAATATTTTGGTGTGTTCCTAAACACAACTTTTTAGTTGTTTATAAATTGTTAGTGTTAAAAATGATTACAAAATCATATAACTACAATAATAATCAAAAATTTTCTTTATATAACAAGGAATTTATGTATTTGAATTCATTTTTTTAGTGAAATCATTTACTTTAGTCTATATAGCGCTATAGCAATAAAAGAATCATCAATCCATTTGTCGAAATGTTAAGAATATCTCGCCTTTGAAATCTGTGAACAAGAAGCGCCTAGTAGTGATTCGAAGATGGTGTAGAAAATCAAAGGTTTTAGACCGCGATATAGTCCTAGCTAGGTCCATGGCATGGGTCTAGCTTGTTGATATTGTTTAATTAATATATTATATATTTTCTAAAACATAGCTTGTTAGGTAAGAGAACTTCACCTTTTGTGTCAAGCAGCACTCGCTACTCATAACCTAATCATACACTAAAATAAATAAAAATAAAAAAAGGTGACCCATGGTCCCATGCCATTGATGCTAAGACAAGTTCCGAATCACTTTATGCCAGCTAAAAGCTTGATTTGTAACCACACAATGTTGTTGGAGTTTATAATTCTTTTTGCTTTTTAATATAGAACAACCAATTACCTTACCACACTTTTTTTTCTGCCTACATGTCTTGTGTTCATTATATAGTTGTAACATCAAACAATAGCAAAAAATAATTTTCAAATTTAATAGTTGATGGGTTTAAGGTTCTCTATTTTAAAGTAATTTTGCCCATGGTTCAAATGAAAATGCTTTGGGTTTACACACGACAAACGTATGAACGGTTACTATTTGACTTGCTGTGTTTTCAATGATTTCATGTAACTAGAATTTATGCTTGGTACCAAGTACAACATAATAATATAGTAATCTCTTGTGAAAAGAAACAAAGTTTTTAGTGTGTACAAAACCCAACAACCTATCCCGACAGCATATATTCGGGTACACCTTTACTGGCGACGTGTCTTCGGAATAGGCACTTTGTCAAAATAAACACTTATATGAAGAGTTAACGGTTGTTGATCACTATTATATATAGGCAGGCACTTTGTGATTCTTTGAATGTACATGCACCCTATGGAATAGACACCTCTATGTAGAGTTATATAGGTTCATCGGTACCCGCTAATCAAAAAGTCACAAACCTTTGATTTGTCACCTTCTTCACAACTCTTAATAGGAATGAGGACCGGTATGTTCCATGGAATCAACCGATGTGAAACGTACATACCTTTACAACCACATTGATCACACCACATTGCGAGTCGTAAAACCACCAAACTATTACAAACATTTAAGGTTTTTTCTTTACCTAAAAGTTAACCAAAAAATAAACAATATGTTTTTTTATTAATTTTATATTATTCCCAAATTCCAACAACACGTTTTACACAAACATACGTATCAGAGCAGTGGAAATATCCCTCACGGGTGCACCGTGAGAGGCATTTTGGCGTGAACCCGTGAAACACCACCCCCTTCCTCCGTGAAGGGGGCGCAACCATACCACCGCCACTTCTTTAACGTTGGTGAAGAGATGCATGTGGGCCCCATTAAACGGTAATATTTTTAAAAAATAGCCGTTGGCTATTAAATAAAAAAAACTTTTTCCATTTCCTTTTTTATCTATAAATACCTTCTCATTTTATAAAAACAAACACACAAAACTACTCTTTTCCTCTCTATAATCTATAAAAATTCCCTATTATTTTTTTAAAAAATGTCATCACCATCTTATTCCTCTTCGTCTTCGAGCGAAGAAAAAAACGCTTCTATGTTTCGTGCTTTCGCAACAGGGTGTAATGAGTGGTGGCAACAACAAGAAGATTCGGATTCGTCAACACGACACGAAACCCGACGTGAACGTTTAAACCGTGACCGAGCGGCTGCGCACGAAGCACTACGAAACGACTATTTTAACACCCCGTGTGTTTTACACGGCCTCAGAGTTTAAAACCCGTTTTCGAATGAGTCGTGAGTTGTTTTTAAGAATACTACACGACATCGAACGAGAAGTTCCTTGGTTTACCCAACGGGTTGATGCTAGAGGTCGAGTCGGTTTCTCCACCTTGCAAAAGTGTACCGCCGCGATTCGTTATATGGCGTATGGAACCTCTAGTGATATGTTCGACGAATATTTGAAGATGTCGGGTCGACACATCAGGTCATGTATCTACAAATTCTCTAAAGCTATTGTTTTGTTGTATCGTAGTAGATATTTACGTAAGCCTACGGCTAGTGAGGTTGAACAGTTGCAGGCGAAGCATGCCGAAAAACACGGTTTTGTCGGCATGCTTGGTAGCATCGATTGCACACATTGGGATTGGAAAAATTGTCCTACTGCGTGGCATGGTCAGTTTGCACGAGGTGATCATCCATATCCTAGTATTATTCTAGAAGTGGTGGCGTCCCAAGACTTATGGTTTTGGCATGCATTTTTTGGTGTTGCCGGCTCAAACAACGACATAAATGTACTTGATCAATCTCCCGTATTTGACGATTGGATCAACGAGACGGGCCCGGACTCCTCTTTTGAGCTTAGAGGGACGCTTTACAAGCGTGGGTATTACCTTGTCGATGGAATATATCCGGATTACTCGACAATTGTCAAGTCGCTTTCGCAACCCATCGGCGTTAAACGACAAACGTACAAAAAAGCTCATGACGCGGCAAGAAAGGATATTGAACGAGCATTCGGGGTGTTGAATTCTAAGTGGCACATTGTGGATCGTCCATCCAAGTGTTTTTCTCAAGTGAAAATGAGGAACATTATGTACGCTTGTGTTATTCTTCATAATATGATTTTAGAGGACAACGGGTTAGCGATTTGTCAACATAACCCAAATGAGGATGCGCCTATGTACGAAGAAATCAACGAAGACAAAAAACGAAGAAACCGTCAAGAAATTCGAAGCCGAGAGATTCATGACGCATTAACGGCGGACTTGATCGAATATATTCACGTTCGTTCAAGCAATCGGTAGTTTATTTATGTAACTTTTATTGATGCTTTTATTTTAAAATTATTGTAACTTTTCTTGTAATGTTTTATTTATGTTTATTAGTCTTTGAATGTATTGTAATTTTTATTAATCAATTAAAATTTTATTAGTTAATATAAAAAACAAAAGATTAAAAAAATAATAATAAAATAACTGAGGTTTCACATACCATGTTTCACACAGGGTATTTCCAGTGAAAAATGTGGATGTGAAAGCTGATGTGGTGCAGACGTGACAGAGAGAGAAGGTTTCACTAACTTGTTTTACCCCATCCATTTCCATTGCTCTTAACTTTAATTATTAAAGCAATGAAATTTAGGAATGGAAATGTAGAGAATCTTTAATTGGTGGCCCATTTTGATACCACGCCTCAAGAGGAATATCTAAAGTCTAAAGTTAAAGAATAGTTGTGTAATTGTGAATTAAATTTAGGGTTTTATAATGGTATTTATACGTTTGCATATTTTTACACAAACTGTCCTTGATTATTGTCTGACTGATCACATGTGCGGGTATGTATAGTTGTATGGCGTTCGGAGAGTGTTGATCACAGGTTCACTTCGTCTTATGTTGCCTTGGTCGTTTGGCAAAGCACTAGTTCGTGGTGTGACATTCCTCTCATTTTCGCCTTCTCAATTCAAGACATATCCCATATCCATAAGCATGTTCTGGAAATTGAGAAAAAGAGAGAAAGTTCAATCTATCATTATGGTTGCATGTTGATGCATTTGAAAGTCCTTGAACAATTGGATTTTCTCCAATAACAGTATAAAGATTTCAGATATTCATGTTATCTTAAAGTTTTGAGCTTTTTATGGATTAAGAGCATATCTAAATACGTGGATATAGATTAGAACAAGTGGAAGTTGCATATGATGTAATTGTAGGTTCTGTTTGTGTTGCTAGCTTCTTGTCAAATAGAGTCTCTTAAAATTCCTAGATTGATGATACAACTAATTGACTAATAACATTTAGCTATATTAATGCGCATTCTATTTATCTGCAAATGCATACATACATACATATATGTTAAATATACTTCCGTACAATTGAGCTTCAATAAGTCAATAAAGATTAAACATGTCACATAATTATATTCATGTAATTGATATGCTATGAAAAGAAGAGCATAAAATCTATATCCAACGAGAACAAGGTATGCCCACAAGAGATTGCATTCTCTATCATATATGTTAATTTAATGCCAACCCAAGATCAACTAGTGAATAAGCATCATATAAGATAGTGCACCAAACATGATTATTCTACATGGGTTTTTGGTGCTACCATTAACACCATGATGTGATGTTTCATATACATACACATAGAGATATAATACAATATTTCCTAACTAGTGTGAGAATCATTAGGATAATTATCACAATCTTGTAGTGATTAGTATCTAGAAATTGACAAATTCGTAAATAACGAGTCAAATGAAGGCAAAAGAGTAACACCCCCCTCGTTTTTCATTTAAATTTAGTTCACCCATTATTTGAATTTTTGAAAAAAAAAATAATATTTATATACTGCCCTATTTTTTTAATAGTTATAGCATAAAATAAAAAAATCTTATTTAATTTGAGTTTATTATTATTATGTTTGAAAACACATTCTCTTCCAGAAAATGTTGATGGACTATGATTATAACGATGTGTCTAAAATAGCCAAAACATTGTATCAAAACCAATTATGATAATGCATCTAACAGTAAAAGACCACATCTAAGTTTTTCCATGACCAACACCTGAACAAATGGAACAATTACAATGAATGCATGTATTCTTATCATAATCTCACCATCTCGCAAAAGTCGCTTTTACATTGTCTGACTCATGTATGAATACACACAAAAGATATATATTTAAAAAATAAAAATATTTTTTTTAAAAAGTTACAAAATTTCAAATTAACAATAACTTAAATATGGTGTAAGAGGTATACATAAAAGAATAAAAAAAATATGTATCTGTTTGACCTTTTCATTATATATGTTTTCATCAATTTTTTAATTTCAAGTAATTTTTATATAATTTATTTTATTTCATAAATATATACTGTAAATTCCAAATTTTACCATCTTCAATTTGATAACACTCTTGCTACATTGAAATTTTAAAAGAGAGAAAAACAACAATTTTGATAGGGGTTGTACGTTTTATTGATTATAATAATAGTAAGTTTAACTCTGCTATAGGAATGATGTTTCTAAAGAAGCTGTAATATTAATAATAACGGTGTTTCTGACCTTCTATATAACGATGCGTCTAGAACATTACAACGGGCGGACATCTAATCTGTACAAAGGTGCACCCAATTTTCCTCACCAAAATTGCAATATTTGTAATGAGTTTTGGTTACAAAATTTTAGTTTTCTCATAAGAACGGTGCCTACACATTCAGCTTACATATATAACTGTGTATCTAAATGGATGCAAATACTCATCACACTAAAATACACACACTTCTCATGTTAGCACTTCCTATATTCTATGCTTTTAATATTAAAAGAAAAGTTTTTTTTTTACAATCAATAAGCATTGTGTCTATAGATATACATAATACATATATAATGGTGCAGTGTTGGAGGGTCCCTTGGTACCTAGTGCCTATTATACAAGCTTGTCATGAGAGGGAATAATAATCATGTTTCCTTTGATGAATTCTTGCTTGATTTCAAAAGCCATTTCTTATAGTGATCATATATATTCCACACCTTTGTTGTGCTTTTCTCTTTTATCCTTTTCATATCTAACTCAGCCATAATTACCTTATCAAACATATATAACCCACCAATACCTGAATCCATCATATCCCTTGGTTACCCACCCAACTAAGAAATCCACTTGCTTTTTTGTAACTTATCTCATGTATATAATCAAACCATGTCTTTGGACCTTTGACATATGATTTCATTTGGTTACTATAAACAGTCAAACATTACCTTCTTCTCTCAAAAGATTCCAAATTCCACTGTTCCATATAACTGTACAGTGTACATCACTCAATCAAGAAACTTGACATACCCTAGGGTTTCACTTTCATCAAGTTTCATATGTAAATACCAAACAAGTGTCTCTTTCTATTCTCTGATAAAATTGATGTTTAGAAACACAACCCATATAATACCCAACATTTGTCCACCAAAAGATTCTAACTTTCACTTGCATTCAAACACTCAGGTTCTAAATCAAGAAACAGGCAATCCACTAGCTAGGGTGTCTTTAGTTAAGTATCTTTTCTCATTGCTTATATAACTTTGAAGCACAAGCCATACTACACTCATATTCTCTTTCTTTCAATACTTTCTAACTTGATTTGTGCTCAATCAAGAAAACTAGCTACCTATAAAAATAGAAACCAAAGTAGGATCTTAGGTTGGTTATTTGAAGCAAAGCAGTTAGAAAGGCAATGGGGTACCTTCAATATTCAAGTACAAGTAGTGGAGTTAGCTCTCACTTGTATTCTCAAGCACTTCAAATGAAGTTATACCAAGCCTTCATATTTTCCATCCCTATACTCTTCTCCATAATACTATTTCTCTTGTTTTACTTGTTCTATCTCAAGAGGACTTTTAGCAGAAGCAATCCTTCATCTTCATCTATATTCCATCTAAGAACCTCAAGGGCTCAAGACTCTTCAACTCTCTCTCAATGTGTAAGTATATATAAACATCCCCCCTCTCTCTCTCTCTCTCTCTCTAAGATATAAAATATTGATGGCTATATATTCGTATAGGGTGAAATGGGACCAAAGGTAAACCTTGAAGATAAGCTTACTGTGATCTCGTTCGACGAAGATTTATACGCAAAGGAATTAACGTAAGCATACAACTTCATATCAGTGTGACAAACTTCTTGAACCATTATACCTGGCTTACTATCTTCACTGAAAATGTTTTTCCACAAGAATGATAGTTTGAAAAAAGAAAAGCCAAATATGATTGATGAAAAATGTCAATCATCCATGTACTAGGGAAAGTTAACGTACAAATTAAATTAACGTGCTAACTGTGAGAATCAAGTAGTGCAATTATATAATTACATCGTAGTGTAACTACACTACACTATAATTACACTATGTTGTATATATAATTACACTACTTGATTCTCATAGTACGTTAACACGTTAATTTAATTTGTATTTGATCCAAACCCTCATGGACTATTTATCTCTTACATTTACAAGACTTGATGTAACCAGTCACAAAATCTAATGGAATTCCATGAAAATTTAATGTGAAGGTGCTGTGTTTGTTTGGGCGAATTTGAGATGAAAGAAAAGCTACATCAAATACCATCCTGCCAACACATGTTTCATGCCGAATGCATACGAAACTGGCTCCATTCAAACACCACATGTCCACTTTGTAGATGTTCGGTCGTCAACACATCCAAAGGCGACCACCACGAGCCGTTGGGAGCTTCTGAATCATCCACCGTGATTAACATGGGTTCGAACTCACAAGGGGTTCCTTCAGAAAATAGTGTGGTCATATTTGAAGGGTCATCTAGTTCAAGCATGGACAATAAGTTATCTCAACCCAATGAAGAATTTGTTGTTGTCAATGTTCAAATCCATGATTCTTGAGTTAATTTGCTTGAAAGGAAATTTTGCTAGGAGGGTAGAATTCTCTTTGGACTAGATGAATGCGTGCATCGATGTACAAGTTGACTCATGACATTGTAAGACATCTTTTTGGCAAGTGAACAAAATGGTTCATTGCTATATATAATTTTTTTTTTTAAATATTAATCCTTTTATATATAACACAAACCGAACTACATCTGGATAATGGGTAAGCGAGCAACAAGCTGCGTCGCTATCCCCTTTTGAATCGCAAAGCCTATTCTACTAAATATAAATTCTTGGTTCCTCGGGCTCTGCGAGTCACTGTGGACCACCTTCATATGTATTAAATATTGCTATTTTTTTAATATGTCAAATGTTTAAATATTGCTATTTTTTTTATAATTATACAAAATGTATTCATATGTTTAATATTTCAAATGTTTAAATATTTCTTTCATAGTTTACAAATGAAGTCGTGCTTAGTTCAGTTGTTTACAAGTTAAGCTAGCTCGGCTCAACTCGTTTACAAACCAATCTAAGCTCGACGGATCTTGGCTTCCTTGGACTGAAATGGTTTGAAGATCAACCCCCCCCCCCCCCCCCATTTGTGTTTAATATAGCAGGCCCGGCTCCGAGAAGCAAAAAATATTTTTGGGCCGAAGACACAAATATTTTTGGGCCTCATGTAAAATAAGTATTTTGTTAGCTTTAAACAATTAAATTTTTAAATGGCCATACTTGGTTATGATTTGAGTTGTATAAAAAAGTTTTATATAAAAATAACCTTAAACATGTTTCAAATTGGACTAGAACCCACAACCTTTTGGTTGAGAGTAATACATCTTTGCCACTAAGCCAAACTAATTGTTATGTAATTGAGTTTAAACATTAAATATACATCTTGTTATTCATAAAAATACATATAAATTATTTTTTTTTTTTTAAATCTGGGCCTAACGGAGTGTCGGGCCGGGGGGCGTTGACCACCCCGCCCTCCCTAAAGGCCGGCCTTGAATATAGCAAGGTTTTGCCTCCTTGGACTGAAACGGTTAAATGTCCAAAACACAGAAAACGAATTTGGTTCTATCTTTTATTTTGAACTTTGCTATTGTAAGTGTTTAAATGTGTCAAATATATATTATACAAGTTCCTGTTAAACACATTACATTTTCTGGCACATATTGTATCGACATGTGATTCTAACTAAGAACACACATTCTACCTTCTACTTTCATACAAGTTACATATACAACAAACTTAAAGCACCTCCAAAGGCACATCTGCTGGAAGGTTTGCTCTTGGCAGACGACCCCCATCGTGGGGGAAGTCTGAAATATTAAGGTCCGGGTTTCAAACCTAGCCCGAACAAAGTGATGGGCGCAATTAAAAAAGATTAATTCACCCTTTAATTAATCAAAGTTTTAAAAAAAGATATATATTTTAATACATTACCGTTTTCAAACGGTTAAAACAAAAAACTTTATAATTTTATTTACCTTATTAATTACTCAATGTCGGGTCAAGAAGGATTCAGGCCGGTTAAATAACAATTACTGTTGGAAGTAATCAAACGTTTTGTTTATATATTATTTTATTTATGTAAAGTTTTATTTTTATGTACAAAATGTTTCATCTTTTATTTATGCGCGTTCTACTTTTATTTATGTAATGTTTTATTTTTTAATTTTAGACTTCAAATTTAAATTATATGATACTATTAAAAAATATATAAAATATAATAATATATTATAATGGTAATTTGATTTATAGAAATTAATTGTAAAAAAATGTACAATCTGAGATTTGTAAGAATTTTATTGTTCTGGGTGCTTCTAGCCCCCAAACTATCAAAATAGAACCTAGCGTTGCTAAGTTTATATGTTAGTGAAGAGGTTATGGGAGTTGGAAAATTTGTGGTCAGCTTGACCATCTGCCCCCCTAAAATTCTTTGACTTCTTAGAAAGTCAAGGAATGCATATTTTCTCAGTAACAAGTTACACATATGCTTTATGAAATTGATATATTCATGTTTGAGAATGTTGCCGTAGAAATTGTAACATTTTTTTAACTATTTCACAAAATACAAGTCCACTCAAGCATAGACTCTCCTATATTTCTTCGGCCTCCCTAAAGGCGTACTCATGTATTCTTCGGAAAGCTTTTACAAACACAATTTGACCTTTTCAGACAGTCAGCTCAATAAGATTTTATCATATGCATCCTTCAAATATTCCAAAACCTGAAAACGACTTTTGGGTGGCCTCGGCTACTTCTCTAGCATCACTTAACGATATAAACGATTCGAAAAAAACTCTTATGCCATTTGTTTGCTATTTTCAAGATTTTGAGCAGATTCTACATATTGTTCAGCAAGTTTCTTAACCTTTTCCCCTTCCTTAATGAGGAAATTGGCACTAGTATCTTTGGAATGGTACTTCATGATTTTGTCGGTTGTTTTTGCAACGGCCCATCTGTACTGTTCTACTGTGATCACCCCACTCTTGCACAACGGTCTGATGTGCTCTTTTATGTATGCTTCAACCTGCAAATAATTCCAGGATAAGCTTAACTAGAACCATGAAAATATGAGAAGTACTAATTTGTTTGTTGTCATAGTGTGCCATTGTTTTATAATGATACAGCCACAACATTCCAAACAGATTGTATCTTGTTAAAAGCGTAAAAGAACCCATATTTTGCAAAAATCAACAATTTTAAGCAATGTTATCTTATTTGAAAGAATGTTAATCAATGAATGCTAATCAACTGATTGCTTATATAAACTGTCTTCAGAATATTAATTTTATACTACGTGTATAATAACTGACTTTTCTTTGCATGAATAAAATAAATCCTATGAGATTTTTGGTTATAAATTCTTTAATTTAGCAATCTAAATGCCAATTGTGGATTTTCTTGAAACGGAGATCATAAGATAGAGAGACCAGCTGCATCAGGAATTCAAGAGGTTTAACCAGATGCTTACTACTTTAACAGTTTAACCCATAGATCAAACAAAGACTCCAAAATGCCTTTTACAAACTCGCATATCAACTTAGAGCTAAACATCACCCTAATATAATATTGTTGGATTATGTGCTACAATGCAACACATCAATGTAAGTGTCAATGCCATACGAACCTAAAGGGGTATAGAACAAGCAGCCACCGATAACCTTACTAAAGATGCTTGCTATAAAACTTACTAATGTTGCTTGCTATGTTTTACAACACGGAATGATCAATCCCTAGTACATATGTTAAATTACACAAGTAATCAGTGTGAAACAAATAGGGTCAGACGTGACACCTAGGCTTGGCAAAAAAACAAATAGATCCATAATGAGAAATAGACTGAAGATCCATAATGGTAGTGTGTTAGATTCATCTGATAACGAATTATATGAAACTTTGTGAATCATATTTGCTCGGCAAGATAACAAAACAACCCTTCACGGGACAAAGTGAAATGGCTGGTGATTTACTAGAACTCATACATACTGATGTATGTGGACGAATTCGTACAGACTCTAGAGGCGATTAGAGCAAACTTATGAGAGTTGTGGGATTGTTTCTCGGCAGTGGTGAAAGTGGCAATTAAAGCCTTAGTGAATGGTAATGACAAGTTGCGCTGCAACAAGGTCTGAGATACATCTAGTCATTCGGAGCAACCGGATCTAATTAGGTTTTCCATCAAAATAGGTTTGATTGTTCTTATTTTGTTGTAGTTTGGTCTTTTAACTATTGTAAGATCATCATGCTATGTAACCCCAATATATACCCATGTTGTAACGGACTGACTTGCTGGCTTATATTGAGTTGTACATATTTGTAACAAACACTATTATCGTATCCAAGTAACACTACCTCCTTCAAAAAAATGTCAAGGGACTCGTTATGGAACAAAGTACCACAATGAATATAGGTGACAACTTTGACCCATTTGGGTATAAATGGGTTTTTTTGGGTTGTATTGTATCAAATGGGATTAAAAAAATACTAGACAAAAAGGAAACGAATCGAATGGGTTCAAGTTTCGCAAAGTATATACAACCTCCTAAATCTCGTAAATTTTAAAACATATTGTTTCTATAATCATAATTAATGCATTTGCTATTTATATAAAAAAATGTAACTAAGAAACGGACAACAAAGTGTATTTGAGCCAATCCAATTTAATTGCTTCCACCCGAATCCCTTTAGACCCATTTCCCGACCCACCTATTTTGATGTATCTAACAATGAACAAATGTAATACTAACCTTCTTGAACACAGAACTGCGCTTGTCAGACTGCTGCTTCTTGTCAACGTGAGCTTTCTCCTTCGTTTCTACCTTGTCAAGAGGCTTTCCATTAGGTGGATCACATGCCTTGGATTCTAGGTTTGGTTCTTGTTCACCTTTTACCTCTGTGTTATTATTTTCAGTTACTAAATCAGGCAGCTTTATTTCAGGATACTTCTTAATAAGAGGTTCTTTATCAGGACCATATAATTCTTCACATTCATCTTCACCTCCTTCATTTATTGAACTTTTCTCCTTTTTATCATCTTCATTTGCATTTTCCACTTCAACTGGTTTTTCATGATCCTCAAGACGCCAACCACTATTTTGACTTATCAAAGTCAAGTGTAGAAAAAACCATTTTTATCTTCGTGTCATCTTGTTGAACAGCCTTAGAGGTTGTAGCTGCACTAGCACCGATAAACTCATCATCCTCCAAATCATACTCAAAATCTCCATATATATCAAGCTCAGGTTGTGAAACCATTTCAAACACATTATCAGGACCATCTTCATTCGTATCCTCAGTTTCATGCGGACGTGGACTATCTGGAGGAGAATCAGACAAAAGACCAGCATTTCTAAGTGCTTCATCAACATCCACATCAGAACTAGTAGGATGATCATCATTGGTTGCAGTTTTTGGGTCTGTATTAGGGTCCGAGTCTGTATTAGGTTCCGAGTCTGGGCCAGTAGTAGAATCCACAGTAACTGATCTATGTAGTAACTCTTGGGAGCACAAATTGACATATACTAATTTACTATTTGATCTATCGGCAACTGCCTTTTCAATGTTAATGGCATCTGCAACAGCCAACTCTATTTCTGCAGATGGCCGAGTGACTGGAATAAGTTTTTTTTCAGAAAATGCTCCGTGAGACGGTAAAGTTGAGCCTATAAAACAAATTTGTCAGGTCATTTCCGACATTCTATATATATGCACATTGAAAACACATATTACCTGCCTAACTGAAATTGGGATTTTATTATGGCGACTAGCTGCCAAACTTGGTCGCATATCCGCCGGTAGTTTAGCCTGTCCAAACAAACAAATTGAAGCGGTTTGCCTAGGTCAAACTGAACAAAAAGGCTATCAAGGTTAATTATATATTTTATAGAATCCAAAAAGCTTAAAGCCTTCTAAATCGTTAACAATTTTTATAATCTTATATATTTTAATTATATATTTAATAGAATCCAAAAAGAATGGACACAAAAAGTGTCAACGGGTCACCCCAACCGACATGAACGCAATCAGGTTTTGTGTTGACATACCTAACCCGTTTAAAAACCAAGGTGTGTTCAGGACCATCTGTATAATTAAACAGGTTGTAATTGGGTTGACCTGCTTAACCCTTTTAGATCAGGTCGACCCGCCAGCCTGTGTTGTTAAACAGGCCGACCCAATAACCCATTTATGACCCGTTTAACCCATTTTTTTACAATCCAGCAACTCGATTACCACGTTCCCAACGCGGTTATTACCCGCAACCCGTTTGACATCTTTAGATAAATGGGTTAGACTGGTCGTGTTTGGGTTACACAATTTAAGTGGGTGCGGGTTAGGGCTAATATTTTCGACAAAAATAAAATACGGGTTGTTTTCAGCCCGAACATTTCAACCTGCAACCTGTCAACCGGCCAGCCCGACACGGTTAACACCCCTAAATTCAAAGTTATCTGCAAGAAGCGATAACAAAATCTTGGCATACCAGTAGAGGATAATTCCTTTTAAGCACCGCATTATCCTGTCCTTGTGAAGAATTGCTTCCGGAAACATCAGTCTTTCGGGCAAGCACCTCCAAAGCCCATTTCTTTTTATCAACTTTAATATCACCGGATCCACTACCCGTCTCCTTCTGGGCATTCTTAGGGGACCTACCAGTAGATCTGGATGATCGCTCCAAGCTTTTATTAGGGTTTACTTTCCTAGTAGCAAGTTCACCCTTTTTGCATGGAATAGCAGCCTTGGTCTCCTTACTATTAATCAAGGAACCAGTTATTTCTGGAGTTTTATCGGTTAGGGAGGAAAGTGGTTTAATATCAGCTTTTCTTGGAAAAACAGATGTATCTGCAACATACAATCTTGAGAGAAGCAAATTAGGGGTCTCTACGTTATTTTCTTTTTTGATTTCCGTGACCTCGGGACCCTTTCTTAGTAGATCAAGAACAGATTTTAAAGTTTCAATTTTTTCAGGTTTTGATACTTTTGAGCACCGGTGCTTCCAAAACTCAATCTCACAATCACGGGTCCATGCTCGTTTCCGTTTTCCACCAATCCCGTAAATTTTCTTGGTTAGATTCTCACGTACAGTTCCCTTCTGTAACAAGGCCTTCTTTGCTTTAACATCTAACGGTGGTGGTCTTTTTGTTTCAGTTCTTTGACCAGTCAAAGCAGTTCTGAATGCAGCCAAAAGCTTTGGATCAAAGAGGTTATTTCCAACCTCTTTAGATGATCTGTTACGTATTGCATCTCTAATTTCTTTCCTTAAATTTTGAACTTCCACTAAAGATTCTTTATTTTGACTTGACCTCATAATCTTTTTTATCCTCAGCCCAGATGAGGTTTCTTCAGATCCAACTCGCTTGTGGTATGTTCCTTGAACTATATCCCTTATATCAGTCTCAGCCTTTCGCTTTTTCACAATTCTACCTCCAGAATCATTGGCTTCATTTATAGATCGAGCAACTCGACTTCGGTCGGTTTTAACAATCTTTGAAGGTGTACTATTCTGCATCTTTGTATTGGTTTCACATTCCGCAGCACTTCAAAAGGTATTATCAAATAGCATATCAGATAGAAGAAAAAAATACAAAAAAGAGCCACAAAGATTGTCATAACCATCAATATTTGAATTTTGATGCTAATTTAAAAACAAAGAGACACAAAGATTGTCACTACCATCAATATTTGAATTTTGATGCTATTTTAAAAACATTTCGTGTCCCCTTTTCATGAATTTTAGAATTAGTTACGAGTATTTAATAATATTACAACTATATTATTGAAAATACTAATCTTTTGTTTTTAAAAGAAAGTGATTTAATGTGTCATAAGCTTTAAGAGACACTTTGGGTTGCTAAGGTTTTAAAAGTCACCCATCTGAGTCATTAGGGTAATTTATAACCCAAATTAACCCATTTCCAGGTAAAAAAAGGTCGAACTTGCATATTTATCTACATTGAAACGCAATATTACATCAAAGGGGATGTAAACACTTGTGTAGGGCATGTTATGATACACCATAGTGTCTTGTTATACGGATATACAATACTAATGCTAATAATGCATGTCTTATCAATAGAATAAAATATGTCTCCGGATTGTAGTGTCCATTAAGGTATCTTTACGATTTTTTATTCCATCACCAATTTGTATCCCTTTGGCCAGCGACTAATTATGAAAACCTCAAAATCAAATAGGCATTCTCCATTATGACAACCAAAATCCCCTTTGTCATACATTAAAGAAGTAGCAGATGAGAAAAATAACCTGTAGTCTCGTTGCTTTCTCTTTGCACCTGTGGCTGTGACTCCACTAGCTTTGTTCGTCTTATTAGGGTTTTTGTCAGCTAAAAGTAATTAAGAGGTAAAGTAAGGAACAGTTGAATGATGAATTTATTTAAAAGCCAAAAGCTAGTTAAGGAACAAGTGTTCCCAATAATGCTCTTTCATGAAAAGAGCCTGGAAGGAGTTCATACCTGGTTGCCTACACACTTTAGAAACTTTCTTCTTTTCCACTTCTCCACTTGTTTCGCTTTTCTCTAGGTAATCATAAATATTGAAGCCATAAGCATTACAAAACACTTTTTGCCCAAAATTTATAATTTTTCTATGAACTAGAATGTCAAATACGATTACAGAAATTTATTTACCAGACATGTTATTGCTGTTTTATGCATGAGAGATTTAATATAAACTATTTAGGAGGTTTTATGCATGAGAAATACACTCAGTGATTTTCAACCCATTTGATCCCTTTTCATAATTTTTTTTTAAATTGTACACATTAGAGATAAAAATAGCCTGAATCCGACCTATTTGAGAATAAATGGGTCCAATCTTGACACCTCTAGACTCTAGTTATCAATGCTTGCTAATATTAGGAAGGACACTCAATGCCGCAAACATAGCATGGATAAAAAAGCATGCATGCAGACTTACCAGGCATGTTATTGATGTTCTTGTCATACAACTCTGAACTAATGTTCGGTTCAGGGACACTTGGTTCATTTGTTTCTGAAACCAATGTAGAGGTCCCTCCTTGAGGTAAACAAGCATCTAGTTCCACTACCTCTATCTTAGGTTTCTTGATAACATCATCTAACTGTTTTTCTGATTTGGAAATATCTTCACTAACATTTGAAGATGACAAAAACATTTGACTCATTTCTTCATTCTCTTGTTTCCCTTCAGGCAATACAACCAGCGGAATCTTTAGCCACAACAATAAAATATAGACAACATGTCCAAAAATATTATATGATCATACCAATTTCCATATCCATGCTTGTATATGAACTTGACAACATGTCTTGATTGGTCTGTTGATTCCCATTAATATTTGAGACAACAACAGCTGTCTCTCCTGCATCAGCAACAGATACCGACATGTTCATAGGAAAAGTGGACCCTGCTAAATGCTCATGTTGGTTCATTGGCCCTGGTTCTGATTGTTTTGATGTCTCATCAACTATACACCTGTGTAAACAACATATTAATGATGTTTTAATTTGATATTCAAATAGAACATATCTCATACAAAGCTTGTTAACAGTACCTTGGGCACAACCATGAATTCTCACAATTCGCATCAGTATCAAATCCAACACATATTGCATGATACCTATTTCAAGAAAGGATATTGTAAAGTGAAAAATGATATTTCATATGTACAAACAAATATGATCAATTCAGAATTAATAACTATACCACAAATCACATGAATCACAAGCAATTGAAGTATCGAGATCTGGATCTTCTTCAATATTTACTGACTGGCCTCGAATTTTGCAGCTGTCTCCTTCCAAGCAACTAACTGCCTGCATCATAACAGTATTATAGACAATATCATCATAAATAAAAGAATCGGCTTCTTTATAAAATGTCACACAAGCATCAAATAAGAAACTTCAATCAGCTTGGCTAATATTTTTGGATGTTTGCTATGTTTAACTTGCAAATTACTGTACAATCAACACATCTTTGTTTTAATAAAACTTACATTTTCATCAATATAGTAGGATGGAAAAGAAAGAGTGTTATTATTCCCTTCAACACTCCAAGCTTCATCATTGTCATCATTACTGCGTTTGAGAGGAAAAGTTAGATACTGCTGCAAACCTAAACCACTTTTTATGCATATCAAAATTACTAGCACAATAAGTGGTTCTAAATTAACCAATGAAAAAGGAGTACCTTAAATATGATGAGCCATCATCAAGCTGGATGCCACCGATAGTATCGTATACCTTCATTACAATCAAATTTGAGGATTCTTTTAGAACCAAAATATTGGTAAAAAAATGCACTCTAATAATTACAAACACGGAGAGTGCACAACTCACAGGAACACAAGTGATTGTTTGAAATTCATTCTGGCAAAGTGGACATAGGTTCGTGATACTTGCCCAGTTGTCGATACATGTAAAACAGAACCTGAATTAAAACAGCAATGTCAACACTTATATGCAATGATAATATATCAACAAAAAAGATCAATGGTTAAATATGAGAAACTATACCAGTGCTGACAGCAATCCAAGACGCCTCTATCAACAACAACATCCATGCAAATCCCACATCTTTGACCTTCATCACCCTCAAACACTAGTTGTTCCTACATTTTTACAATTGTTTTTTTTTGTTAGTCCACTGGCTTCGTTTCTAACTTAAAAATACAATTTAGTTAGTGAGAGTTGATGTAAGTCCACAAGTTAACCTGAATGGGTGATACTAAAAGGTGAAAATATGTGTTAGCCTAAGTTGACTCTGAAATATTCACTGGTCAAAGCGGACTAAAGGAACACATTTCAGATTCATATGTATCATGTGCTAGTTTAGCAACATGTCATCTGTAATGTGTTATTTATTTACATTATTATGTATAAAAATTATAAGTCAACTCTTATGCCTATCGCGACATCTTTATAATTGGTGCAACTTCTGTTTTTTAATTGTGACCGACATTAAAATCATGCTCTACAATGATTTAAGTGTTGACTGAAATTCTTTAGAATGTAGTTTCTTATGTTTTACATTTATCTGCAATAATTACCTCATATGATAAAAACAAAAATAAAAAGTTTTCCCATCATGGTAATTCATATACGATCCCAACTAATGCATTTCACTGCAATAAGATTTTATTAGAATTATGAATAGAACCACTATTGATGAAGCACCAATATCAGCAACGTAAGTTTGTTTTTTTTTTTTTGGGGGGGGGGGGGGCACTATTAATTATCATTTGTATTTTTTTCCTATCTGTTATAAACAACTCAATTTGAATTTGTTATTCCAACTAAATGAAGGAATTTTAAATCATTCTGGATTATTATGAAATATCAAAACAGTTATAAATACAAAGAACATAATGTATATAACTTTAAACATATGTTAAAGAAAGAACCTTGGTTTCTAAATCTATCATCATGTAACCTAAAACAAAAACAGATTATCACGAATCATGAAAATCATTTTGATCTTAATTAGAGTTTGTAAGATTTAAGCTTAACCTATGTCTGCAAGTTTAAGTTAGGTCAGTGACAAGTAATAAACAAAACGACTCGGTTTTCTCAAACAAACTGTTCTTAATCACATTATCAATTTGTGCTGACGATTCCATGGTTTCAAAAGCCACAGTTGATGTACTGATCTAGCATACATATAATATATAATCATTTCTATTGACATATTCCTATAGCAATTATACCAATTTTGAAGTTGAATTTGGGGCAGAACAAGTAATTATATCAATCAAATTCTAGTGATCAATATAACAAAAACTAAATCAAACATAACAGATACTGACATTATTAAAATCTTCAGCTCCAAAGGCGTAATCATCCTGTACTGCGTCATTAAAAAACTCAAAATCCATATGTTTGCATAAAATTAACTGCAAAATAGAGCAATTAGCACCGAACGAAGTCGAATTTCATGATTGTTAACAGAAATTAAATCACAAACTTGGGAGTTTATTCATCTGTCAGCATACCTACCTAGGGTTTAAATGCGATCAACGGAGATACTTGTGCTCCAGATTCAACATGAAGAAGTTGATTTGATTGTGTGTATTAGCGTGTATGATTGATGAATCGTCAGGCACCGACCAACATTTCGCAAATTTGCAACGGCCTAACGTAACCCAGCTATGTTTTGTTATACAGAGGCCCAGTTTTATTTGTAAGTGCTCAAAAGGAAGGGTTACGGTTACGGACCGGTAAACTGGTTTATAAGCCGACCAGTTATTACTGTTTAGTTTGTGTTTAATAAAAGAACAGGTTTGAAGGGTGTGCCCGAACCGCTTTCAGCCCGGCCCAAACCGATGCGTATAGGTTCGATTTTTACACAAGCAAAGCCGGTTTCAAGCCTGAACCGGTTTGGGACAATCTGGTTTTAACCGGTCGTTGACTAAACTGGTCTGGTTTATAACCCGAACCGATTTGAGCCCATTAACTAGTTTGTACACATTATTTTAACATACGTATTACTAATTTTCATAATATATATTTTAGGATTCTTATCACTTTCAAAGTAAGGATTTGACTAACTATTAATGAAAAGCCACAACTACAATTATATTTAAAGGAGCTTAGGCGTAGTGACATTAACATGAGATTGAGAAAAAATAGTGTAGGTTTAGAAGTCGTATTAGTGAGTGTGTTTGTAGGTTCAAAATTGTATTCGAAGGAATCAAGATTTGATAAGAACTCGAAAGAAAGCGAACGAGTTTAGATATCTAGTGGTTCAAGACTTTTTCACAATTCCAATATCTACGAAGCCATGACCGTTTATATTCGCTGCTAGCGCATGAGTTGTTGATGCTCTTATTTACATAATGTTTGTAAGGTCGTTTTTCCTTTGCTTTCCATTAGTTTTACTTTTTACTCTTTTTTTTGCTAATTATATGTTTGTTTTCCTGTCAAATTCAGTTTTAGTATTTTGTGTGTGCTTCAATCTACACATACTTCAATACTAAGCTTAATTAGAACATGTTAGAATTACTCCCTAGGTCACAAGACAAAATTAAAATAACTAATTTGCTTGTCATCAAAGTTCCATTTTTACAAAGTTAAAATATAACCACACCATTCCAATGTCGCCTTGAAATGTAAAAGAACTTATAATCTGCTAAAATGAAGAAATTTAAACAATTTTATCTTCATATATGATGGTTATTTAAGCAATCTGACTTCCGAGTTTCGATAAATCATTTCATTTAACATGAAACCTGTTAACTATCCTAAGCTCCTAACAAACATACATATATCGATAAGTAGTTACAAAGTCAACCTAGCATGTCCAACCCATATGTTAAATCAGCTAAACATGGTCAAATAATTGAACAAGAGTCAACTTTCTCACAACAAATAATCAGACTTTTAATTACTAAAGCTTAAAATGGTTGACCTCAAAAGTCAAAAAGACAAAGAAGTCAACACAAATGCAGCAATTTTAACCATCCGGTCAACTATAGACTCTAGTCTCCAAATGCTGATCACACCTCCACCACTGATGAAGTCCATGAGCATCCTTAAAGTCAACGGCAGGAGTCAGATTAACGGTCAAATTAGCCGAAGGAAGAAGATGAAGCGGTTCATGAGATTCTTTCCCAATTGCACTCAAGAAAACACCCGAAATCGAATGTTGTGTTGCCAACCGTTCGACCCCACCCGCTCCAATCTCATCCATCTTTTTCCGGTGTTCAAAATACCCGATATACTCCGAACATATATGATCCATCGGGTTCACACATAAACACGGGACCCACCCAGCCAATGCAAGAAATGAATCTTCCGCCATGTTTCTTTGTTGGTTTGCATTCTTGAGCTTTGCAGCAACAGCAAGTCCCGCAGTGAGAAAACTGCTAGCGATCCGGATCCCATGTTTGATATTCGGGTCTTTAATATTTTCAAGCGGTGCGGAAAAAAACGGTGGGTTTAAAAGATACGAATCTAAAAAAATCCCGGTTTTTGCCATTCTTTTTCCTGCAAGTAATGCCATGGCCGATCCTAACGAATGACCTGTCAACCAAATGTTTGACTTTGAATTTGATGTTTGACTTGCAACCAGGTTTTTAACAGCTTGCATCGCGATCTCGAATCGTGAAGTTAAATGCAGCCCGTTTTTAATAATGTGGATGTCGAGTTCTAGGTCCCTAGTGAAAGCATTGCCTCTTATTAATGTGCCACGGAAAGCAATGACATAAGATGGGGTGTGTTGTGAAGGCGGGTGTTTGGATTTGTAGATAGCACCGAAGATACATGAATCGGAGTCGTCTATGAGTTGACTTTGTAAGTCAAACTGGAAGAAGATCCACCATGGAGGAGCAAGAGCTGCTGATGCTTGGCGGTCCCGCTCTAAGATGTATACTCCTTGAACCAAGCATGCTGCAACGGACCTTCGATGGTCTGGATTGGTCCTGTTGTCATTTGACATTTAGACTACTTTGATTTATTTCAAATCTGTAAATTTTGGTGGGTTCATAAACATGTCAAAATGAATAACTTTTTGAGGGTAGAAATAAGCAACTGAGTGTGCATGGGTCGTTTTTGGGCTCAAACCGAATATTTGGTCTTTGGGTTTTTCAAAACCATTCAGTTTCGGTTTTACCATTTAGGCTTGAAAACTCTGATCCAGAAAAAGAAAAAAAAAACAAATACAATTAATTTGGACTGGAAACTTCAAGCAGTAAATTTTTTGTAAATTGAAAAT
Organism: Bidens hawaiensis; assembly: GCF_021521415.1. Lineage (NCBI taxonomy): Eukaryota > Viridiplantae > Streptophyta > Magnoliopsida > Asterales > Asteraceae > Bidens > Bidens hawaiensis. The sequence goes on from NW_027491133.1 coordinate 1,049,152, forward strand.
TAATTGATAAAAAAAACTACACATTTGGGATCAAATTTTTGGGCTACACTAATTTCTTATACATTACTTAAAATCGGTTATTCCTTGGTTAATTTGGTCTGGTTCGGTTTTCTCTGTTTTGGTTAATTGGTTGATAAAAAACAAAAACCGCTTTGTTTTTAAGAAAAAAAAAACATAAAACCAAACCACCAATGTTTCATTGGGTTCGGTTTTTTCATTTTTTGGTCGAAACCAAAAAACCAGTTTTTGTTTTAAACTTAAAGCCAAACCGTCAGTTTTTTATTGGGTTCGGTTATTTCGGTCCGATTACGTCGGCTATTCCGTTATAGCCGAAACTATATTATTACAATAATAATATGTTTTCTTGTAGTTTAGGAGGTTGTATGCATTAAAAGTACACTAAAGTTACCAATCCGCTTCGTTGATGGCTTAGTTTTGTTATCATACCAATTTGACCTGTTATAGATAAAAACATGACTAACAACTAAACAGGTTGAAAATGCATTTTTTATTAGCAACTGTTTGAGGGTCATCAGATGCATAACATTCCAAAAATGGCTATGCAAATGGTAAAAAGTAAAAACTGTTTCATGATTTGAACAATGATCTATTAATAAACAAAAGGCAAAAAACATTACCAGTCAATGCTAGTCAGATGTGTGGGCCCAGAAAGCTCAAAACTTTCCCTTTCTGAATATATGTCATTCTGATTCTCAATCTTACTGAAAGTTAACAACAAGTACAAAACAAATAAACATATGTTAACCAAATCATAAATTCAAAATGCATTTTGGTTGAAGTCAGATCACAATGAAGCAGCTAATAATGATTAATAAATATATCTAATTCTACAATATAAAAACAAATCAGCAGCATACAAAGATGGCAAAGGATTCTCCCACACCACCCTGGATCTTCATACACCATTTTTTGTCCTATACGGCTCGTATAGGGCTATACGGTCGTATAGGACCTGAATCGTGTCAGAGGTTGTCTGTCATCGTTTATTGTGCCTCGTATAGGCCTATACGGGTCTTATAGGCCTATACGGCCGTATAGACACCTTTTTTAAAAAAAGAAATGATGACCATATATACAATATATGTGATTTATACGGGTCGTATTTGGCTCGTTTATAGACACTTTTTTTTAAAAAAAAATGATGACCATATATACAATACATGTTATTTATACGGGTCGTATTTGGTTCATTTATCTTAACGGGTTTAAATGTTGAGCTCAAGCTTAGCTCGTCAAAAGCTCAAGACTGTCTAGGCATACTTGTTGCTTACATATAATAAAAATTTGAGGTTTTTTTGTCATCTAGTCAACATACATTAAAATAAAAATGCACCCCAAAATTTGAGGGTTTTTTTAAATCGTTTTCCGGCAGCGATTAAGGCAGTCTGAATGTTTCTGCAAATGTTTTCTATACGGTCGTATAGCCCTATACGACCGTATAGCTTTTATTTTCTATACGGTCGTATAGCCCTATACGACCGTATAGCTTTTATGGTTTTGTCTGAATGCAATACGAGACATTTAATGCCTATACGGTCGTATAGGCTGCAAAAGGCTGTTTTTTTTGTCCCATTGTCAGGCATGTATACCCTATACGACCGTATAGGCCTATACGAGCCGTATAGGCATGTGGGGGTGGTGTGGGAGGATCACATTCCTACAAAGATATGTATCAAAGATCTATTTCCTGCAAATGGAAACAATTTGAACTCCAAACATTGTAAACAGTGTTGCAAAAACCGTTATTAATCGGAGACTTGTCAGTAGTCGGGGAGTTACTTATTGACCTTTTACTAATCGATGATATTAGTCGGTAGTTGGTCAAACTCAGTCAAAAAACGGCCCAAATCCGTAAAAAATCAGGCCTTTTTGTACTTTTTTTATTTTTGAAAGGCAATCACACGTTGATTTTCTCATGGATTTTAATGTTATGTTTAAAGTATTTATGTGAACATTAATATTTAATTTTTCAAAAGTGTATGTATAAAAATTCCAATCCGATTTAATTGCTAGTGAGTACCCCACTGACTGACTAGCGAGTTGTACAACACGGATTGTAATGTACAGCACACAAATGCATTGGATCATCGATACAGAATGCAATCCCCCCTGACCAAAACCAATTTTGAAACCATATAATAAAAAATTTTCAATTTGACTGCGTAACCAAGATCGGGCATTTATAATTGCGTAATTTTTAATAACTGCAAAATTGAGATCGTTCACAAAATTATTCAATTTGTCATAAAATTTCGGTCTGAGAATCCAACAATATATAGCAAGTAATTAGTGTTTATATATAAAATAATACAAAAGAGATGAAATAAAAATCAAAATGTACCTGAGACTCATCGGGAAGAAGATCTGGATGCCGTATGGATCTCCGATCGGTGAAAACTGGACGACGGATTTTGAAATCAATATATTATTATTTTGGGTGAACGAATAACTCCCTCCTGGCCTTGTTAGTTGGGACTTTCTACAAGCAACATCATGGTGTGTTACGTCATCTATGGTTACTTTTTCCTTTAAACATTTAGTTATTTATATTTAACTAGTTTAGTAGTTTTGTACCCGCTGCCTTGTAACGGTGTATTGACATGCATTCGGTATTTCGGTTGGTATGTGCGATAAAACCCGACTGTTGCGATAGCGGATCAATGCGAATTTCTTCGAAGTCAGTTACGTTTGTTATGGTATTCCGGCCAGTAAATCCGAACGTAACAGCGACGAGTCAACACGATGCCACTCAGTGTTTTTATTGCGTTTGTTACGGTACCAAACTTAAAACAAAAGGTTTACATATTTAGAAAATAAATAAGAAGACATTAAAATAATTAAAAATAACTTTATGAAGGGCTCTTCTGATATTTATCTTGTCTTATACGGAGTAGTTATTTTCCAAGTAGAAATGATGTTAAAATAAGAGCTTAATCGAAAAATAGTCATTATACATATTTTTTGAAAAATAATGACAGAAATATATGACTTGGTTAAGGAGGACACACTATTTCATTTGTGTATGTAGTTTTGTGTGTTATAAGTGCTTCTCGTCTTCTCAATAAGGGAGGGAGGGATACTTTTCCAGACCAAGTTCCACTAATAGTACACTGTCATGTCATTTATACTCTAAACTATCACTAAGCACCTTAAACCAAAGGTATCACTCCTCTTAAATAACACATGTTTTTTCAAATAATTTACAAAAGGTGATTGATGATTATGCATGATATACTAAGGGTCCACAAACAACTAGAATTTACAACTCAAATACATACATTTCATCAGGTACTAGTACCCAATTTTGGATACCACAATTTTGGTTAAACAAAATGCGTCAGTGTTCTCTTTTTAGGGTGGCATGCCGGTAAGAGGTACCTGTAACATCATTGGCAAATACAACATCGTCCCACTTTTAGGCAAATCTCACATCAGCCGTTGACAAGAGAGATCCTTGGTTCATAAGTAAATGTCCTGCCTCTTCAATCACCAACGCGTTTTGGGCTTAGTTGGCTGTGAAACACATGAAAACTCCACGGTTAAGCGTGCTTAGGTGAAAGTAATATTAGGATGGGTGACCTCCTGGGAAGTCTACATCTGGGCAACCAAAAACAAATCCGTAAGCTCTTCGTGGGCAGAGCGGACAATATTGGTTGTGCGAGGGGCCGGATGTTACAGTACCTGCAGACACCCCCTCCTCCCTAAAAAGGGACTCAATAAAATTGAATTTGAAGTTTAGGGGTGTTGCTAGATGAAATCCTGACTGATCTTAAGCACTTGAAAATGTTATCTTCTTTTAATATTCTACTAGTAGTGTATGTTCTTGGGTTTTAAGCTTTAGGTTTGCTTCATGTTTAAATGGGTTTTGGAGACATGGATATGGTAGGATGTCCTTGGGACCAATTTGTGACATCCATTGGTTTACATCACTAATTGATGTTTCTTATGTTAGGGTTAATTAATTGGTTTTCAAATAAGAAAAAGAATTGCATGTAAGTGTTTAGGTCTGAGTTTAGGAATAACTTTTATGTTTAGAACTCTAATAATTTGATTACACAACGTATGTCTATTGAAGAAACGTGGATCTACTCACTGGTAGCAGATCTACTTTCCTCGGGTTTCGATTGTACTATTTCACCGATGGTTCTTCTGGATCTGTGTTCTTCCACCTACAAAATGAACAAACGCCGTTAACTTACCCCTCAGAAAGGGACAGAGGGGTCCTCTTTGGGGTAACCCTCCGGCGTGAGAATAAGTATATGGCGGAGAAGATAATAATGTGTGTAAGGGAATCCCCAGAGTATTGCTTAATAGCTGAATACTCTTTGATTGTGAGACTGTGTGTTTGTATGTAACTGACTGTGAGTGAATGTAATTCAATATGATTGAATGTGATATCACTGCCTGTAACTGTCAATGATTGAGTATGAATGTCCCCATCAAAGTGGAGTTGATGCTGTATTTATAGTGCTAGGGTTTCCACTGGTTGGGCTCAACCTCGTTGGCCTCCTCCAATCGCACTGCGCCACGTGTCCTCTGGGACACCTGGCGCTTTCTCGTTGGTTGTAATCACGTGGTAACACATGTGTCATGCTGAGTTGTCGACCTTTCATTTGGCAGCTGTCAACATCAGCATATTCTTACTCCTTAAAAAGATGCCTTCTGGAAGGTTGTCTGACGTGCACAATCAAGGTTGCCCTAATCCTGATTTGGATGAGGACGAGGTCGATTATGTGCATGTGTGATATGCGCCAATCCTGAGGATGCGCGAGGTCTTCTCTTTATTCTCACGCGCAGATATTTCATGCGCAGATGTGATATGCACGAGCATGTGATATGCGCCGCGCGCTGATGCGCCGCGCGCATATGTGATGCGCGAGCATATGTGTGCCTGGGCAGATGTGGTATGCACGAGCATGTGATATGCGCCGCGCGCTGATGCGCCGCGCGCATATGTGATGCGCGAGCATATGTGTGCCTGGGCAGATGATGCCTGAGCATGTTTTGTATGCGCCATGCGCATAGGTTTTGGCTTTGTGCCTTCATAATGTCTTTATCTTGTGGGTTGACCCGCCTTGCTCGGTGTTGAGGCGGGTACATACCTCTTCAAGCCCCCCCAGTCTAATGTGTGTCTTATCTCGCGCGAGCGCGGTAAGATAGATATTAGACTTACTGATTTGGTCTTTTAAAGGCGTTTTGTCGTTTTCTTGGTTGTTTCCATCGTTGCGCGAAGTTCTATCCATTTGGTTGAAAAGAAGGGTCCAAACACGTGGTTGGTTGGTGGTGTCGTGCGCCGTAAACGTGTCAGACGTTTCGTGTGCTCGAGGTGCTACAGTTGCCTTTCATGTCCCCTCGCACAGCTGTCTGGAACACGTGTCGCGCTCTCATTGGTTTGCACCTGCGAGTGGGGGCGCGTCTCTGCTTCGTGGCAGGTCCGTTACGTTTTTATGTCCCCTCAACAGTGTTAGGGACACGTGCCGCGCCCTCGTTGGCTTACACCTGCGAGTGGGGGCGCGTGAAATCCGATCAGTTACCACTTTTCTCTCTCCTGGGCCTATAAAAGCAGGCCCTTAGGAAAAATTTTTTATCTTCATCTTCATTGTTGCTAATTTTCGAATTTCTGTCTTTCATATTCTGAATTGAGTGTTTTCATCGTTTCGAAACTTCGATTATCTGCTGCTGCAGTTGTATGTCTGATAGTTCAGACTCCTCTAACCCCTCAATCACCTCTATTGCCTCTCGAAGACGCCGTGTGAAATCTGTGGTGATGTCGACATTGAAGCAAAAGGGCAAGGGGAAGAGGGTTGTTGAGACCACATCGGAGGAAGTAGGGAGGACCAAGGCCACGAAAAGGTGGAATGAAATCCCCTGCAAGTTGAGGCAGGCCGATCTCGACAGCCTCATCTCGTCACAGGGTTTTCCCGCCCTGTTTGGCTGCATGTTGCCTGGGTCCGGGCAAACGGCGGCGGACCCGCCTGCCGGCTATATTTCACTGTACACTCATTTTTTCGCCCACTGCAACCTTCGTCTTCCGATGACAAGGTTTGTAGGCGCGGTGTTACGTTTTTTCGGGATTCATATATCCCAAGTCCATCCGTTTGGACTTGTGCGCATGACTCATTTCGAGTTCATGTGCAAATCACAGCGCGAGGAGCCCACCCCTCGGCGCTTTCAATTTTTTTACAAGCCCAAGATCCAAGATTCTTGGATCTCCTTTATTCCTCGCAGTCAGAAGGTTAAATGCAGCACCGTATCATTCAAGAGCCTTCATGACTGGTCTGAGAGGTTCTTCTACATCAGGGCTGGTGTAATCCCCATCCGCATGACGATGCGCGCGATCGATTCTGCGCCCGCGGATGCGGATGTTATTAAGAACCCAACCGGCGCCTGGGTTAAGAAACTGACCGCCGAACCATCTCCCGCCAAGAAAATTCGCGAGGAGGCGCTGGTGGGGGTCGGCATGAGTAGGCTGTGGGCCGACAGCGCGCTTGAGCCCGTTATCCAAGTCGACGGGTTGTGTAAGTTTATTTCATTTCTTTATTTCTTTTTCTGCGCGAACATAATCCTTTTGCTGATATCACTTGACTTGTTATTGCGCAGTCACCAAGGATTATATCCACGCCGCTTATGATGATCAAGTGGAGGGTGGCTCCGTCGCGCTTGGCGCTGGGGAGGTTGGTTTCCCAGATCGCTTCGATGACATGTTCATCCCAGTGGATCTGGAATTTGACTTTGATAGTGACGCGCCTGGTAAGCCTTCGCACTTATGCTTATTCCTTTAAAATACCAAAGTTTATTAACAATTCTGTTTCTTGTATTTGCAGATGCGCTCGAAAACTATGAGCTGGAGCTCGCGGAAGAGGAGGAGGAGGAAGAGGAGGCGCCCCTACTAAAACGCAAAGCTAAGGGGAAATCTGGCGCAGGGGCCAGTAAGAAACAGAAGAAAGATGACACCCCTGTCGCTCATCCCCATGCTCAAACGAAGGGACCTAAGGAAACCCAGGTGTTTACCACCAAGGTTTCTTTAGCTTCCCTGCCTGTGAGAGTGGGCAGACCCCCTGTCCACTTGAGGTATGGTGGCGTCACCTCCTCCGTTCGCGCGGCTGAAGAGAGAAGCGGTGCCGCGCCTGCGACAGGTATACTTTGCTTATCTTCATCTGATTGAATTATTATTAAACCTTTGCTCCTTTGAATGTTTGCAGGACCGGCGACGGTCGCAGATCAGCCGCAGGCGCCACAAGGTGCTGAGGCTGCGCCGGGGGCTGCTTCGAAGTCCCCTGTTCTACCCTCTGAAAAGGGTAGAATGAACTTTATGGCGATGTTTGCCGCGCGAACAGAATTGCGCCAAGGTATGTTTTGCACATTTGTCTTCTGAATTTTTTCTTTTGGATTCAGTCATAAACCATTTTTCCTTGTTGATTTGTTCATAGGAGTTGTAGCTGGCGCACAAGTTGCTGGTGACACTCCTGGCGCCGTTGCCGGCGCCGCTGGTTCTGCTCCTGCTCCTGCTAGTGCTGAGTCTCCCCTTATTGGGATTACCAAGGAGCAGGAAACCGTATTGCGCGCCGAACTGGCGGCGTCGAGACCTCCCTCGCCTCCTCCTACACGCAGCCCTCCCCGCGAGACTGGTTTGGAGCCCTCCAGGTCGCAGGAGAAGAGGCCTATTGAAGAAGATGAGGAGGATGAGGGGGCTCAAGCTGAAGACTCCTTGGGAGACCGTGCCAGCCCTGCGATGCCACAAGAGTTCGCAGCGCAGACTTCTGGTGGGGCTGGCGCTGACTTTTCTGCTTCATCCCCGCAGGTATGTTTTAATTTGTTGCTCCGCTGCGCGTACCTCCATATAAGTATGTTTTATGACTTAGAACATTTCTTGTGTTTTGCAGGAAGGTGACCACGTTTACCGCCCGAGATGGAATATTAATGAAGACAGTTCCTTCCAATCCATGGGCGTATGCGAGGACTTCTGGGCTCATGCCGTGCCTCCTACTGAAAGGAGGTATCAGGAGGAGCGCACCCGCGCGGACTTGCTGAATGACCATATTTTCGCTGGGTCAGCTTTCTTTGCTGCCTCCCAGGAGCTTCGTCGTGATTATATTAAAGTACGCGATGCTCTTGTGGAAGCCCAGCGAGAGGCTAAGGTGGCCGCCTGGAACCTTTCTGATGCTCGCGCACGAGCTGAGAAACTCCAGGCGGAGCTCAGCGAAAACCGAGCAAGTGCCAACACCGCCTTTATCAAGCGCGGGCATGAGCTCCAAGCTGTGCGGGAGAAGCAGCAGGTGGCGGAGGCCGAAGTTACCAAGTACGCGCGGAGAGTGCGTGTCTTGGAACAGCAGGCGGAGGCGCGCGACCAAGCTATCGTCCAGAGTATCACTGAGAAATCATCACTGGAGAGCGAGGTTGCGCGCCTGAATAAGGAGTTGGCGGCCGCGCAGGCCGATAGAGATGAGGCCTTGGCGACGGCAGGGTCCAGCCAGGAAGCACTTGATGCTGCGCAGGCGGAGAAAGAAAAAATTTTGGCGGCAGCAGCGTCTGATAAAGAGGAGCTAAAAAAGACCAAGGAAACTGTTGAGTTATTAAACTCCCAGGTTCCTGCCCTCGAGACGTCTGTTGCTGGCCTCGCGCAGGATCGCCAATGGCTGGTGTCACAGGGCATGACTCGTTGCGCTTTGGCGATGAAATATTCCGCCGAGTTTCAGGCCCTTGTGATGGACTGCAATGCTGCCGCGCGCTTGGTGGGTCGAGCTGAAGGGTTTACGGATGGGTATGAATATGGCATGTTGAAGAAGAACCCATCCGAGTACCCTTACAAGAGCGACGCGGCCTGCGCGGACATGGCCGCGGTGGGGGAGAAGTATATGAATACTCCCATCCCCATCCTTATGCAGGTACCTCGACCTTAATGAGTTTTTCTTGATTAATTTTCCAAGTGTTTTGTACTCAATATTTTTTTAATGATTTGCAGATAGCTGCGCTCGCTGACCAGCCCAACCTCGGCGCGCTAAAGAACTTGCTCGATGAATGCGAGAGGGCTGGTGGCGATGATGGTGGCGCGGGGGATGTTGCCCCTGCCAGCGGCTCTGGCGCGGCGAAAGAATCTGCTCCTGACACCGTCGTGATAGAAGACTCCAATGAGGAGGAAGAACTTGACTATGGTCAGTTCGGAGATGAGGAGCCGGCCGCGCCAGATGCTGAGGGAGATGATGAGGGTGATGAAGCGGCTGACGTCGACGTGGAGACTTGAGAAGCCCTTCATCAAATTTTATATTTTTTTTTTATACTTGTAATTTGTAACTCATCATACTTGTAAATTTCAATGCTATGGAATAAAACTTGTTTTCTCTTTTTCTCATCTTGCGCATTTCCATTCATCTCTTCATGTTTGCTTGTATAGATATAAGATATACTTGCACGTTAAAATAAGAACAAGGTTGTAAGGAAATTATTCACTTAACCATAGTCCTATTTTGTAAGTGGTTTCGCAGTATCTTGTTTATGCTGACATGCGCGATATCTTTCTCAATTCCTTTTTTGCGCGTCGTTGTCGCGCGGTTTTTAGATGGAAGTATGAGTTTTAGCCATTACATGTCAGCATGTGTTACTCAGATATCCACTATGATTCCGCGCGCGACCTCGACCTGAGACCTTAACAACTATGATATGGCATGTACTTTGCCTTAGTTGTGTTTAAGGATTTTTATGATCAGGCTGCGCGGGATGTAAGATGGATGTTTGTGAGTGTTTTGAGCTAAGGCTCTTTGTTTTGGGCTAAGGCCCTGACGTTTTTAGAGTTAAGACTCATTAACGTGTTTGAGCTAAGGCTCGTAGGTTTGGGCTAAGGCCCTGACGTTTTAGAGTTAAGACTCGTTAACGCGTTTGAGCTAAGGCTCGCGCATGTATGTTTTACTTCGTTTTATTTTGTTTTGAAGTCAATATAGTGTTGTCATATTGCTCCAAATTAATAAAGGAAGTGTGAAACATGTATGCAAAGGTAATAGAACACATATTGAAAGATAGCGCGAATCATCATTCATGATGGCTTAAAAGCCTTGATTACATATTTGAACTTTTACATGAAGCATTTTCTAAGTTGTGCCGCGTTCCACGCGCGCGGTATCTTTTTTCCATTCAAATCTTTTAAAGTGTACGCGCCTTTCCCCAAATCTTCTGAAATTTCCCAATTGGGGGACATTTTTCCTGGGGGTATCGCGCGGCTAGCTTCATTGTTTCGAAGGACAAAATCATTTTTCTTGAAGTGGCATTCTTTACGCGCTGATTATAATATTTTTCCAGCTTTTTCTTGTATTTGGCTTCATTGATGATAGCCGCTTCTCTGCGTCCTTCAAGCAAGTTGAGGTCCAATCTTCTTTCGCGCTCGTTATCAGTCTTGCTCATCATGAGTACCCTATGGGATGGGCATCCAATTTCTGCTGGGATCATAGCCTCTGTCCCATAGGTTAGGCTGAACGGGGATTCGCCATTGCTAGTTTTGCTTAATGTCCTGTGCGCCCACAGGACATTAGGTAACTCTTCGACCCAAGAATGGGATTCTCCCTCCAACCTTTTCTTCAGCCCATTTAACAAACTTTGATTCGCGCGCTCCACTTGGCCATTCCCTTGAGGGTGGTAGACCGAAGTGAAGATTTGGTTGATGTGCAATTCTTTGAGCCAGCTGGATATCTTCCTGTCAGTGAATTGTTTGCCATTGTCGCTCACAATTTCCATAGGAAGGCCAAAACGGCAAATGATGTGGCTCCAGATAAATTGCTTCATCGCCTCAGCTGTGATTTTTGCTAGTGGCTTGGCCTCAACCCATTTTGTGAAATAGTCTATCGCCACTACCAAAAATTTCACTCGCCCTTGCGCTTGCGGCAGGGGCCCCACAATATTAATGGCCCATTTGTGGAAAGGCCATGCAGAGGTCACCGGAATCAAGTTGTTCTTTGGCCGCATGGTGTTTGGCGCGTAGCTCTGACATGCCTTGCATTTTTGGATTTCTTTTAGCGCATCCAAGTACATGCCTGGCCAATAGTAGCCTGAGCTCATTGCCTTTGCAACCACCATGCGCGGGCCAGCGTGTATTCCGCAGATTCCTTCGTGAATCTCCCTAATCACATAGCTTGCTTCTTCAGCATCCAGGCATTTCATGAGCGGTCCAAGGTAAGAGCGTCGATATAATGTACCATCAAGTAGTTCATAGTTCTGCGCCTTGTGTCTTATCTTTCTCGCCTGTGCGCGATCGTCCGGTAACTTCCCCTCCTTCAGGAATTCCATTATTGGAGTTATCCAGGATGAAGGGGTTGTATGAGTTACAAGGACAGATTGCGTTTGCACTGACGGGTTGCTCATCACTTCCACCCTGACATCTTTGCCAAAGTGATCAAAATTAGTTGAAGCCATCTTACTCAACGCGTCAGCAGACTTATTTTCGCTGCGCGAGATGTGTATGATTCTGAAGAAGTCAAACTGCTCAACGAGCTTTTTTGCCTGCTCTAGATATAGAGGCATTGTGTTCTCCTTGGCGTCATAAAGGCCGTTGACCTGAGCAGCTACCAAGTAAGAATCAACATGGGCCTCTAGCCTTTTAACTCCAAACTTGCGCGCAATGCGCAGACCAGCCAGCAGGGCTTCATACTCGGCCTCATTGTTGGTACTCTTGAAGTCCAATCTAATAGCATAAGTATATTCATGATTATCAGGGTCCACCAGTTTGAGGCCTGCGCCGGACCCTTCGCTGTTGGAGGCTCCATCAGTGAATAGCCTCCAAACATCTTCTTCATCATTTGCTCGCGGAGGGTCTACCTCGCGCTGAGCTTCTTCAATCTTTCCCTCTGGTATTTCCGTGATGAAATCCGCTAAAACTTGACCCTTTATTGCTGGACGGGGCTTATAGGTGATCGTGTGTTCACCTAATTCCAGCGCCCACTTTGTCAGCCTTCCGGAGAGCGCGGGGCGTCGCAAGACTTGCTGGATGTTGTAACCAGTTAGAACTTCAATAGGATGACCATTGAAGTATCTATGGAGCTTGCGCGACGCGTGTGTTAGTGACAAAACTAACTTTTCCATGATGGAATAGCGCGTCTCAGGGTCTGTCAGCACCCGACTCACATAGTATATTGGCGTTTGGATCCCCTTGCGATCCACCAATAATACTGCGCCGATGGCGCGGTCTCCAGCTGACAGGTACAATGTAAGGGTTTCGCCAGGAAGTGGAGCTGTTAGCGCGGGCAGCTTTATGAGACATTCTTTTATCTCACTGAAATCTTGCTCAGCTTCAGGCGTCCACTTGAATTGGCTCTTCTTCAAGCAGTTCCTCAAAGTGTTAACGAATGGAGTAGATTTGCTGGCGTGGTTCGCTAGGAACCTGTTGATTGACACCAATCTACCATTCAGCTTCTGAACCTCTTTCATGGTGGATGGTGAAGGCATGTCAAGGATGGCCTCCACCTTTTCAGGGTTCACCTTGAAACCATCCTTAGTGACCATTACACCAAGAAATTTCCCCTCCTCCGCGCCGAAAGTACATTTGCTCGGGTTGAGCTTCATGTTAACTTCCGTTAGGCGCTGAAGAGTTTCCTCGATGTCTTTGAGCATTTGTCTCTCCTCCCTGCTCTTGATCACCAAATCATCAACGTAGACTTCTAGATTTCTTCCGATTTGTTCACTGAAAACCGAATCCATAAGTCTCTGATAGGTGGCGCCCGCATTCTTTAAACCAAAGGGCATTTTTGTGTAACAAAAAACACCCTTGTCGGTTCTGAAGGCAGTCTTGTCTTCGTCCTGTGGTGCCATTTGAATCTGGTGATAGCCTTTGTAGGCATCCAGGAAACATTTGAGCTTGAATGGCGCCACGGAGTCCACCTTTGCGTCGATGTTTGGGAGAGGGTAACAGTCTTTCGGACATGCTTTGTTGAGGTCCTTGAAGTCAATACACATCCTCCATGACCCGTTGCTTTTCTTTACCATCACAGGATTGGCTACCCACGTCTGGTATCGGATCGGGCGGATGATGTTTGCGAGCAACAGGTCCTCCACTTGCTCATTCATGGCCTTCGCCTTTTCATCCCCCATGATTCTCTTTTTCTGAGCAATTGGCTCCACCGACTTGAACGTGTTAAGAGAATGTTGCGCCAAGTCTCGCGGGACTCCCGTCATATCGGAGTGTTGCCACGCGAAAACCGACGTGTATTTTATGAGCAACCTTTTCATTCTCAATCTCGTTTCGTCTGAAATGGTAGCGCCAATTGTGACCGTTTGCTCTGGGAATTCTGGGTTTAAAATCCACTTCTCTGGCGCATTGTCCGCCATTGGAAGTTTCATTCTCCCCTCCCGCGGCGTACTTGTCACTGCGCACAAATGATCGCGGTAAACAAATGTTACGCCTGTTGGTGTAGGGAACCCCAATGCGCCGTGCGCTGGCGACGGTACAACATTAAATTGGGCAATCGTTCCCCTACCCAGGATCATATTGTGGCATGACGTGGTGGGCAAGACCAAGAAGTTGACAACTTCGGCTCGCTTGTGGTCATCATCCCCCATAGTTAGTTCAAACTGAATCTGGCCTAGGGGATGGATGATTTCATTTGAAACACCACAGATTGGTGCGTTCACAATTTCGAGCCGTGCTTGGTCTGTCGGGTCTAACTTTCTGAAACATTGCTCATACATAATGTCAGATTCGCTTCCAATGTCCACCAGGACTTTTGACACTTCGTAATGAGCAATGTGTGTGGTGATGACGAGAGGACTGCTTATTGAAGGGCCTCCCCTGATTCTTGGGAAGATGACTTGCTGCTCGCGCCAATCTCCGTGGATTTGCGCGCTTCTCTTTTTTGACGTCTGCCCTTGTCGTCCCCCCTCAGCCACACAGATTCTTTTGTATTTCTTGCTGGCAGAGGCTCCTTCCGGTTGCTCATCTTCTATTCTTTGGTTTTTCACCAAGTGAGCCAGCCTGCCTGATTTTACATCCTTCTCGATCGCATCCTTTAAATGATGGCATGCGTCGGTGTTGTGGCCCGGGGACCTGTGAAATTCACAATATTTGCCACTGTTTTGCGGTCCCTTGTAGTGTAGTTGCTTGGGGGGCTTGAATTGAACATTCTCAGTACTTAACACCTGTGAAGGTGTTTTAGTGAGTGGAGTCCATATTCTTGGCAGAGGTCTGCTAGGATCTCTGCCGCCCTCCCTCTTGTCACCCTCCCCGCGATTACGGACATCTTTTTGGGGCTGGGGTGAGCTTGGTTGCGCTTGCTTTTCTGCGGAAGAAAAACTTGTTGGCTGCAACCTGGACCATACAGAGTTCTGTTTGGCCCTCTTCTCTTTGCTGCGCGGTGATTCAGCCTGATGCGCTCTTTCTCTTGCCCTATCTTGGGCAATCTGTTTTTCATTTCTCGCGAAAACTCGCGATGCCTCCATTAACTTGGCCCACGTGGTGGGCATACCATCTTTGCTTACGAGAGCTCGTCGTAATTGATCACTGCGCGCGCCTTGTATAAAGGCCACGCGCAGGAGTTGCTCGGTTATACCTCCGATTGCCAGAGACTCCTGATTGAACCGAGTGATGTAATCTTCAATCGTTTCATCATTCCTGCGTACGCAGTGCATGATGTCATCAGGATCGCGCGTGTGCCTGCGCTGCTGTACGAAGTGGGCTTGGAACTTTTCTAATAGTTCCTCGAACCCATCAATTTGCCCAGTCGGCAAACTCTCGAACCATACCCGCGCCGCGCCCGTTAGGCAGCGAGCAAACATATGACACCATGTTGGCATCGTCCAGCTCTCTAGGTTTCCCGTGTTGTAGAAACCTTGCAAGAAATCGTCTGGATCTGTCGTGCCGTCATATTTACCCAAACCACTTGGCATCTTGGTCTTGTGCTGGATGGGAGCCTGCGCGATGCGCGCAGTGAACTTTGAGTGTTTCACCAAGATGGCTGGTCTGTAGGGTGTGGTTACGTCCACTTGCCCTCTGACTGGTGGGCTGTACGGCATGTGCAGATCCAGATCGGCTCTGGCTCCAGGCGCCATGTTCACAGGCGCGCGGAGCTGTGAGCCTCCTGCATGAGTATCCCGCGTCTTCCTCATGCTATGCACTTCTTCATCACTGAACTCAGTGTGTGCAGTGTGAACAGAATGTCCTTCTTCCGGCGCGCGCGGCCTTTTTGTAGTCTGCTTATCAAACGCTTGCCTTTTTGTTTGGTCGGCTAGCTTCTTCTGTTTGACCATTTCATTGTACTTTTCCATCAGACGCCGCTGCTCGTTTATGAGCCATTCATTCGGATCATTTGTTTCTTCTTCTGGACCCATTGGTCCTTTCAGTTTCGCGCCGACCATATTTTGTAACGTGAGATCGTCTGGAGGAGTTTCAGTCTGGCCGTGAGGGGTTGTGACGAAGGGACGGTTGCTGGTGGTACGCGTAGAATCACGCGGAACCCTCAGAACCTGCTGTCCGTCGTTAACACCCTCACGTTCAATATCCTCCAGAGCTTGATCAACGTTACGAACGCCAGAAACCATGGTGATTGATTTTTTTTTATGTAGATCTGATGAGATCTGATTGCCGATGTAACAGTGGATGGCGCCAATGAAGAAACGTGGATCTTCTCACTGGTAGCAGATCTACTTTCCTCGGGTTTCGATTGTACTATTTCACCGATGGTTCTTCTGGATCTGTGTTCTTCCACCTACAAAATGAACAAACGCCGTTAACTTACCCCTCAGAAAGGGACAGAGGTGTCCTCTTTGGGGTAACCCTCCGGCGTGAGAATAAGTATATGGCGGAGAAGATAATAATGTGTGTAAGGGAATCCCCAGAGTATTGCTTAATAGCTGAATACTCTTTGATTGTGAGACTGTGTGTTTGTATGTAACTGACTGTGAGTGAATGTAATTCAATATGATTGAATGTGATATCACTGCCTGTAACTGTCAATGATTGAGTATGAATGTCCCCATCAAAGTGGAGTTGATGCTGTATTTATAGTGCTAGGGTTTCCACTGGTTGGGCTCAACCTCGTTGGCCTCCTCCAATCGCACTGCGCCACGTGTCCTCTGGGACACCTGGCGCTTTCTCGTTGGTTGTAATCACGTGGTAACACATGTGTCATGCTGAGTTGTCGACCTTTCATTTGGCAGCTGTCAACATCAGCATATTCTTACTCCTTAAAAAGATGCCTTCTGGAAGGTTGTCTGACGTGCACAATCAAGGTTGCCCTAATCCTGATTTGGATGAGGACGAGGTCGATTATGTGCATGTGTGATATGCGCCAATCCTGAGGATGCGCGAGGTCTTCTCTTTATTCTCACGCGCAGATATTTCATGCGCAGATGTGATATGCACGAGCATGTGATATGCGCCGCGCGCTGATGCGCCGCGCGCATATGTGATGCGCGAGCATATGTGTGCCTGGGCAGATGTGGTATGCACGAGCATGTGATATGCGCCGCGCGCTGATGCGCCGCGCGCATATGTGATGCGCGAGCATATGTGTGCCTGGGCAGATGATGCCTGAGCATGTTTTGTATGCGCCATGCGCATAGGTTTTGGCTTTGTGCCTTCATAATGTCTTTATCTTGTGGGTTGACCCGCCTTGCTCGGTGTTGAGGCGGGTACATACCTCTTCATATATATTTTAACTAGTAAAAATCATATAAAACTAGCCATGGCCAATGTGTTTTGTGTGCATTTTTACAAATTTAGAATCAAATGGGTTGGTATTGTATGAAAATTTGTGAATATAACTTCAAGAAATTAACAAAGAGATTTTAATATAAATGTTGTTTTAAGCGTTAACTAATTGGTCAGGTTGGTTCATAATCACCATTGAAAGTGTTTTTAACATCTAGCTAAATTGCCTTTAAATTGACCAAATTCCAACAAATTAGTTTTTACTGGATCAAAGATGATAACAAACACCCACAGGTTAATATGATTGAACTTCAACTGGGGGGTGATCAAACTTAAATCGGTGATTCATATGATAGCGAGTCACAATCTTGTTCATATGGTCAAACAAAGGTCATGACAAGACTAAAAATTATGGACCGACTACTTGGGAAACTTTGATATAAGTAATAAGAAGCATAATCATGAGGAATTGTAGGTCAATATGTGATGAGGATGTCGGGGGAGGAAAGTTAAAGCATGTAATCTCCGTATATGGCCAAGGCAAGTACACAGTTTGTAAAGAGGGTTACACGTCAAAAACGTGGTTTGGATTAAAGTTTTTGAAAATAATGTGTGGTAGCTAAGCTATATTAACATGTAACATCAATTTATGGGAAAAATAACACAATAATATGAGGGTGTATAGGTTGAGTAGGTTGCAAAGGCAATGAATAGTATGAGTCTTTATCTACGACTTCATGTCTACATTATACTAAACCCCCAACTACCCACCCACCCACCCCACCCCAAGAAGGCATGATGCATGCATCTTGTATTTATTGGTACACGTGTTAAGGTGTTGGATTCATAAACAATCTATCCATACCAATGTTTTCATAACCGGACCGGACACCGAACCGGACAGCCTACCGGTTCACCGGTTCAACCGGTCGAACCGGTCGGACCGGCCGAACAAATTTAGTCAAAAAGTGACGGGTCAAGCTTAAAAAATGATTTTTCAAAAAAAAATATTTTTTTTCATACAAAACCGGTTCAACCGGTCCGGTTTTCTGGTCCGACCGGTCGAACCGGTTTGAACCGGCCGGTTCTCTGACTGCCGAGCGAACTGGGTGAACCGGACAGGTCGGGTCCGGTCAGGTCTCAACAACATTGATCTATACTATTAAACTAACATTATTTTTTCATATGTCATTCAACTAGATCCTCAACATAGGTTGCTTACAAGTTTCAATTTTTACAAAATCCTCAAACTCGCTACCTTTCTTTTAAAATGTTTGTGACGTACCAACTCAACTAAGATGAATCAATGTTAAAATTATCTTTTTCTTAATTGGTAAAGATTCACAACATTTCATTTTAATTTCTTTTAAAATACAATTACATATTATTTTTATTAATCTATGTGTTTTAGGAAATTATTTATATTATATAAATCTACAAGATATGTTATTATGTTATTAAATTTAAATTTTGATTTTATTTTTTTAACCACCTGTATATCACACGGTTCTATCCTAGCAGTAAACTAAAAAAAATTACATGAAGATGAGGTGTATTTGGTCGGTTAAAGATTGGAAATAAAGATGGAAAAGGTATTCATCAAATCCCATCAATTAAGGATTTCAACTTTAACGATTTCTAAGTTTCCCTATGCATAGTTTAAAAATTACTAAAAGCGCATCCAAACATTTATTCTCCTTAAAAAACAATTTTACAAAGGGTATTAATATAAATTATTAGTTTTTATCAATGTTTTTTTGACCTGGTCCGGACGTTAATTCGGGCATCTTACCAGGTTAAAGGTCGGACTGACCCGAGAGGGCGGACCTGTGTTTGACGAGGATGACGTCATAAATAATTTAAATATATAATTGCATATATATATATATATATATATATATATAGGGTCAAATTATTCTACAAAGGGTAATAAAAATAAGAAGTATGAGAAGTCATAAATAATTGACACGTGTCAAGTGGGGACCAAAGGAAAAAAGGGTATAAAGGTAATTGTACACATTTTCTCTCTCCACATGCAAGACACATGTTAATACCCCATCATTTTAGAACGTTTATAACTTTTTCATATGATATTTTAAAGAAAGATCATCATAACAAGCTTTTTTTTTATCTTTAATATGAGTATGATTTTTGTTATATAAAACTTAAAACAAAAATCACGTCATTGTGTATTTTCGCACACCATTGTGTCTTTTCGCTTATCATTGTGTCTTTTTTCGCCATTGTGTCTTTTCGCACAACGTTGTGTCTTTTTGCCTATAATTGTGTCTTTTTTCGTCATTGTGTCTTTTCGCACACCATTGTGTCTTTTTGCTTATAACTGTGTCTTTTTTCGTCATTGTGTCTTTTCGCACACTGTTGTGTCTTTTTGCTTATAATTGTGTCTTTTTTCGTCATTGTGTCTTTTCGCACACCATTGTGTCTTTTCGCTTATCATTGCGTTTTTTTTTTCATTGTGTCTTTTTTTCGTCATTGTGTTTTTTCGCACACCATTGTGTTTTTTCGCTTATCATTGTGTTTTTTTCGTCATTGTATCTTTTTGCTTATCATTGTGTTTTTTTCGTCATTGTGTCTTTTTGCACACCATTGTGTCTTTTCGCTTATCATTGTGTCTTTTTTCGTCATTGTGTCATTTCGCACACCATTGTGTCTTTTCGCTTATCATTGTGTCTTTTCGCACACCATTGTGTTTTTTCGCTTATCATTGTGTCTTTTTTCGTCATTGTGTCTTTTCGCACACCATTGTATCTTTTTTTCGCCATTGTGTTTTTTCGCACACCATTGTGTCTTTTCGCACACCATTGTGTCTTTTCGCTTATCATTGTGTCTTTTTTGTCATTGTGTTTTTTCGTCATTGTGTCTTTCAACTCATCATTATGTTTTTTTAAATACTAATAACACCATTGTGTAATAATAATATGTAAAAATAATGATAAAATAACAACAAATTATCTAATACATAAAACACAATGATTATACATTTACACAATAACTTGAAACGTAAAACACAATGGTGAATACGTATAACACAATGACCTAAAACGTAAGACACAATGGTGAATACATATAACACAATGGCCTAAAACGTAAGACACAATGGGGAATACATATAACACAATGGCCTAATACGTAAGACACAATGTTGAATATATATAACACAATGTCTTGAAACGTAAAACACAATAGAAACAACATATTACACATTGACACAATGAACAACAAAAAAAACACAATTAAAAAACCCATTAATTTTTTTTATTCTTATATAACAATATGATACTCATATTAAAGATAAAAAAACGCTTATTATTAGGTGACTTTTTAAAAAAAATAATGTCGTATGAAAAAGTTATGAACATTTAAAATGATGGGGGAATTGACACGTGTCTTGCATGTGGAGAGAGAAAGTCAACAAAGGTGGGTTATTACCTTCATGCCCTTTCCATCAATTTTTATTTATTAAATTAATTTTAGTCATTCAAATATAAGATCAATGGACTGGATTCCTTCTCACCATTTTCATTTTTATTGTCCTTTGTATTTTAACGTTACACTATATATATATATAGGGGATGAATCTTGCGAGAAGTAATATTATCACGAGAAGCGCGAGAAGTAAATCTCAACCATTGATTACAAAGATCAATGGTTTATGTTAAAACATGGCAATTTAGTAAATATAAATAACTTTTAACCAGATTTTTATTGCTTGGAAGGGCTAAAAAGTCATTAGTGTGTAGCTATCAAAAAGAACGGTTGGAGTATCCCTGGATTCACTCAGTAATTCCTCCACACAATTCAAGCCATAAAATCCCTTCTAATATCCAACTGATACACACAATCGACCAAATTAAAGTCGATCGATTTCTATTCCTTAAGTATAAGAAGCAATCGGTCATATGTGCATTGAACGAAATTGGTTTTGAAGCTAAATTGGGGGTTTTATCGTATGTTAGAGGGATCGAACCCTGCATAAGGTGTTGAAGGTATGTTGGGCGATTTTAAGTTTTGTTGTTTTTTTAGAACATGTAGGTTATTAAGTTAATAATGAAGGCACGTTTAACGAGTTCTGATGTAATTATTCATAGTTCAATACACCACATATTTTTGTTGTAATTATTTTGTTTAGTGGGTGTGGTTGTTAGTTTTGATAAGACATATAGTGAAAACAATTCTGAAACCTGGGTGTTGTGATGTTTTACACAAATTGATAAGTTTTTTATGTCTATATGTTTAGGTTGTGTAGGCAAACAATAAGTGACGTATGGAGTCCCTTGTTTCATTCCCAAGCTACTTGTCATTAACCTTAGTGCAAAATTCGACCCTTCATCTGAAATTGATAACAAAATCGACGAATTTAACTAGAATGATTCTACAATTGTTCATCGTTGTTGTTAATCACGATGGTTTGCAGCCTAATTTGAGTTTTTTTTACGTCGACCTAACCTACACAATGATTCAAGGTATGTAGGATAATTACATGTGTTTGTTTCAATCAAAGTAGAAAATACTAGTGTAAGAGTTAATAATTGTAGATATTAGATGATGTACATTGTTAATTTTGCCTATTTAGCTTGTTTTATGAGTATGTTTTTTTTAGCATTCGTGTTGCTTTGGTAAAGAAAGGTATAAAAAACCCTACTAACTATATTATATATTGTGGGTTATTGTTTGGATGTTTGGTTATTACTCTAATTTTTTGGTGTAGGTTTCCAATTCTGCATATGTAGCATAACCAGTTATGATGTGCATGGTTTATCCGTAAGTTGTGTAGGCTGTGTAAGTGTTGATTTGAGTATACATTATGTTATATGAAGGTCGTGAACAGCGTATCTGCAAATTGTGTAAGTTGTGTAGGTATTAATCTGAGTCAAATTTATTTTATGTGTAAGTTGTTTAGAAGTTAAGTTGCATATGTGTAGTGATATTAATGGTTTTGTAGTGGTATATTTGTAGCGTATGTGTAGCTTGACTAATTGTTCGGTTAACGCAACGATTTGTATGTGGATATATGTAGTAATATCTCTGCACTACATTTAAAGAAATCTCTTAGTTCCTACACCGTACGTTATGAATAATATGATGATCGATGTAAGTGGTATTATGAACAATTGTAGAATGTGTATGTACATTCATAATTCTTAAAATGGTGAGTTGCAACCAAGAGATGGCAAAAAGAACAGATTTGGTAATAAGACAAAATTGATTTAAGTGCATGTTAAATTGTGTTGGGTTGACACCAAAATTTCTTTCTTCACTATTTGAATTTTATAAAAAGTTGATAAATTAAATATAAGTAAGTTCAAAGTCTGAAAACCTACATTAAAGTATCAGTATTATATTATGTTTTGAAATTAGGTCTTTTATGTTCAAAGTGTATTTTGTTAAGAACAAATGTATGATTGAATTCTTATGTTATGTATACTTATATGTGTATTATGTTTTTGTTATATCATGGCGATTCAAGTCTGGTGCATCGTGGTCTATAAAGGTGTTATGTATGTGTGTAGGTATAGTGTAATGATTTGTTTATTAAATAATGATTTGCTAGCTAGTTTAGATGTGCAGGTATTTGATGACTTGTATCAAATGTTCAGCCATTTGAAATTATAATGAAGGATGATTCAAATAAATATTTTCCTTGCTGACATGATTTTGGTAGTTACTAAGTTGAGACTTAATTGAGGTAATTGATTTGGGATTGGATTGTGAGGTAATTGGTGATATGTGTAGGTTTTTTATATGCTTTTTTATAGTGTCGTTGGTTGTGTAGGAATCTTATGCTCTGTGTAGGTATATGATGATCTGTGTAGGTGTATGTTAAATTTTTAGGTATATGATGATCTTTGTAGGTGTATGTTAGATGTGTAGGCATATGTCTACAGTGTAGGCATATGATGATTTGTGTAGACATATTATAATATAAGATGTGTAGGTTTTGTATATGTGTGTAGGAATACTACACTTATTTGTGTAGTTATATCCAATGTTTTCATAACCGGACCGGACACCGAACCGGACGGCCTACCGGTTCACCGGTTCAACCGGTCAAACCGGTTGGACCGGCCGAACAATTTGGTCAAAAAATGACGAATCAAGCTTAAAAAATGATTTTTCAAAAATAAAATATTTTTTTCCTTAGAAAACCGGTTACCGGTCCGGTTTTTCAGTCCGACCGGCCAAACAGGTTCCCTGGCAGCCGAGCGAACTATGTGAACCGGACCGGTCAGTGGACCGAATCCTGGTGGGGCCGGTTCGACCGGCCAGTCCGGTTTCAACAACATTGGTTATATCTATTATGACCGATTTGTTAATATTATAATGATGATATGTGTAAGTGTTTCAAAAATGTTAAACCTATACACTTAATTTAGATGCATAATTGATAATTCATTTGTATGTTTAATTTATTAGTATTTTAGTCGCTTAATGTTATTTTATTTTATGCAGAAGAAATATTTTGTAAGTTACTTGTGGATCGTTGGGCATTCGAGGGCAGACGTGATGCTTTCTTTGACACAATTTGGTTAAAGACAAAATGGATACACCCGAAAACCACGAAGACTTTAGAATTCTTACAATATATAATGTTGGATTGTTGCGTTTAAGGATTAAAGATGTGGCGAAGAGTTATCGTTTCAAAGATAAGCAATAAAAAATTAGATATTTTGAAGGTTCTAAGTTGGCTTGACTTTTATGTTAATGAAGGATTATATAGAGAATGACCACTACTTATTAATTTTAACTAATTCATTGGTTGTAATATTTTGTTTAAAATAAGTTGTAGAAACCTAATGTTTTATTAACTTGTTTTGGCCTTTTTACAAGGTTTGAAAAATTTAAACTCATGGATGTAACTTTTGGTTTAATATAACTGAATGATATTGAAAATTGTGTAGGAAACTAATGTAGGTAACACTACACAACAAAATTTTTAAGAGCTAATCACCCGTCTAATTATACTATTGTTACAAAACAACGAAAAACTTGAATTTATACTCAAGCATAGGAAAATTATAATAGAAAATTCAAATGATTAAAATTGTTAAAACTATAACAAATGAATACAAACTAGTTGAAATAAACTACATAGAATAGTAGACGACTCTCGTTAGATTTCAAACTACATAGAATAGTAGACGACTCTCGTCAAATTGATTACCGATGAATACAATGAACAAAGAAAAAATTTTATTGTAGAATTAGGTAAGTAAATGTTGCAATGCAACTGGTATCACAATTTCCTACAAGGCTTGATTAGAAGAAAGTTAAAATCCTTTGTACTTAAATAAATCCTTCAGTCCTCTGTACTTGATCAATTCCTCTTATTTGTGATTTCTTTGCGTTTGGACGTATTGTTGGGTGCATCTAATGTATTCCCTGAAATGTTAAAAAAAATATCAGGGTTATGATCATCTTTGTATTTCTAACAAAATGGAAATTTATTTTATGAATTTTTTTAAAACAAACATTAGAAACCATTAATACATTTTCTAATCCAATGCCCACTTAATGCGGTTTGACATGTTTCCTACACTGCATACTATTCCCTACACTATCCCTACTTTGTATATATGTGTAGGAATATTATCATGATATGTGTAGGTGTTGTATATATGTGTATGAATATGCCCACAATTCTAAAGCCTAGCTTGAGGTTACTCTTAAGCAACTACTAATGATTCAATGAACTTTTAAGAAGTTGCACTCTTGTTCATCTAAAGATTGGTAATTTTGCCTCTTGTTGTTCAATATATCCCTGCAGCTTCAGGGATAAATCTAACTCATTTTATGTATCTCATTCAAAACTTTAATTCAAGGAAATTTAACCGAAGTTTATTAGTTGTTTTTTACATGTAAAGTTATACATAATCAATAAGTAGATGCCTATAGTATCTAACAGCATGAAACAATATGGGCTTTTATAATAGTGGATGGAAGCTACTTTGTTTGTACCCTTAAATCCTTAAGCATGCTCGTAGATTAACTAAAAACTCATACACAGTTACCAGATTAACTGATATGTTTTTTTGAAGATAGCAAATAACTAAAATCAAATACATTATAAATAACAGTAAAACTACCTACATACATTAACAATTAACAATATGATTATCTGCATCAACAAACACTTCTATACATTAATGTAATTATGATTGTATTTTCAAATAAGCATCTAATACTTAATAAATTGGATATTTTAATAAAAAAATAATAATAAACCTGAGACATACTCAGATACTTAACAAATCGCCAGGAATTCAATAGAAATCAAACCGAAATGTAATATAATGTACATTAAATGTCTAGTAACTAATAATCCCATATAAAATCAAATTAAAGGTAGTACAATAAAATCCAATTTGTTATACTCAACACTAAACCTAAAAACTAAAAATTAAAAAGATAAATAGGTGAATATAAAATTTAAATTAATATAAAGGAATTGAATGAAACCTGAATTTGCTGAGTTCGATTAGATGTATCATCTTGTTCTGATTCGCGTCGCATACTGAATTAAACAACATCGAAATCGATTTAGGGCATAATAAAATTATGCATAACCATCGATTGATAAATAAGATTCGAATTAGACATATCCGATTTAATATTAATCTACAATGGGTTTTGAATTATCGATGGTGTTGATGAAAATCTGGGATTGTGAAGAAGGTCGATGTCTATGTTCTTGAGCTATTGATGTCGGGATTAACAGATAATATTTACCAAAGATATAAAAACAATTTGAAACCTTTACAACTAATAATTAATTATTACCAAATATAAGAATAAAACAGATTACCAATATACCCTTATATATAATTTAAATAGAAAATAAAAAGAAAATATATGATTGGCTGTAATTACTTCTCGCATTTCTCGCACTAAGAATACTTCTGAAAAGAACCTAAACCTATATATATATATATATATATATATATATATATATATATATAAGGGTTACAGTAAAAAGAAGTAGTTTCCTAGGAAGACTAGGAATAAATCATAACCACTGGATCATGCTAATAAATGGTTGAGATTTAAAATTACCAAAAACCGACATAGTTTTCTATGATTAATCTTTTACCACTATAACCGACATAGTTTCTTAGAATTCTTCTTTCACCATATTTTTTAATGCCACTTGTTAAAAATCTATTGGTTCTTACCCTTCTTAGGAAACTTTTTCTTTTTGTTTGAACCATTTTATATATATATAAAATTCATATACATATAAAAAATAATGATAACCAAAAATAATAATAATAACAAACTTTAGTGTTTATCTATGTTTTATACATTGCTTTTTAAATATGTATGATTTATGCTTGATCAATGGAAACATCAATGAAACTTTGTGGGTTGGCTCATGTGTAATTATTAAAGCTTCTATATTCAAAATGACCCAAGTTCGAATCCCGACATGCACATTTCATTTTAGATTTAATGAAAAATGGGTTTTACCGGTTCACCCGCCAGGTCAACCGTCCGGGCCGACCGCTCATCCGTAAACCAGCTTTCGAAAACGGGCCAAATAGAGTGACCCGACCCGGTATAGGGACCGGGTCCCGGTCGAACCGGTCCGACCGGGTTTCAAAACACTAGTTTTTGTTGAACTCAAATTCCTTTACCAATTTTACAAACTAAACACATTATATTTTTCCATTGGAATTAATTTCAATTCCTTAGAAAGATTCATTCCAATTCCTTTAATAAACGCATTATGTTGAATAATGTATTATCGGGAATAGCATCTGAGAAATATAGAATTGGTATATCATCTGAGAAATTTGGAATTTATATTTGGGACTGGAACATATAATATGTAAAACCAAATGCATACTATATCTGAATCAATACAAAATGAATGACATCTATAAATCTATCTTAGAAACTAGATAGGTCAATACATTATCAAGAAAATTATAAACCACTTTTATAAAATCAGACGATATAATATTGTTTTGATAATTCACATATAGAAACAAACTAATCTTCTTATGTACTGCATAACATAAAAAGGTTGAGATTCTAGCTATTTATTTCTTCCCTATGATACTTCATTTAACAATTTTCACCCGCCAAGTTTCTTTGATTCGGTTTGATAACCATACGGGTTCTTACTGGCCCAGTTCCATTGATCTCTGCACATCTCCTCTATTCCATACTTTGCCCTACAATTACAACGCAAAAACTATCTTAATACATAATTGACATTAATATAACAATAACAACTTATGAACACTTACTTCCAGTTTAACTCGCGTTCTGCCTTTGCTGTTGATGCATATACGACCTCAGCGTCACCAGGCCTACGTGCGGTCTTTATTAATGGGATTTTCTTGAGTAATAACATCAAAGGTTAACATTTCATGTGATAGATATAGATATCATCAAATTTGGAACAGTTGACTTGCAAAAAGTCAAAATCAAGTGTTTGACTATAAGTCAAACAAACAAACTAAAGGAATCTTGAAAATGCAGTACCTTTCCGGATGTCTTTTCAAAGGCTGATACCATTTCAAGAACAGATGTCCCTTTGCCTGTCCCCAAATTATAAACTTCACAACCTAAAATTATTTAAAATAAATATAAATAAATAAATAAACTAATTAATTAAATTGAAAACTTACAACTAGAAAATGGTATGTAAACAATTTCACAAAATATATTATAAACATTTCTATGATTCCATCATTCTTGCAATGTCACATGTAGTATGTATGTATGTAATGTAACTAGGGGTATAGTTACCTATTTTTGAATCAGAAAGTTTCGCCAATGCAGCAGTATGTCCATCTGCTAAATCCACAACATGTATGTAATCGTGTACCTAATTATTAAAAAGTAAACAATAATAATAATCAGCCTATCATGTAACCATTTCAAGATAATCAACAATTCAATACCATGTAAGAAACAAAAAAAATGTGGAAACCCATTTAAGAAAGAAAAAAAAGGTGAAAACGAAAGCATACCCCGGTTCCATCTTTTGTGGAGTAATCGGTTCCAAACACTTTAAGAGCGAGTTGTCTACCAACCGCAACATGTTGAATAAAAGGCATCAAATTATTTGGAATACCGAGAGGATCCTCACCAATTCGCCCACTCGGATGTGCGCCAACCGGGTTGAAATACCGCAATAATATTATTTTCCACTCAGGATCCGAAGCATATACGTCTCGGCACATTTCCTCAATCATGAGCTGAAAATATTTAATCTATTAGCTAAACCACTTAAACGTGACATTACTCCTATATTTTATATCTATTGACAATACCTTTGTTCGTCCATAAGGATTGGTTGCGGATAAAGGGAACTCTTCGGTGCATGGTAACTCCTTTGGCCAACCATAAACAGTAGCCGATGATGAAAACACAAGCTGAAATGTTCAAAAAAACATACAATTGTTTTGTCTTAGGTCGTGGTGCAACATTTGGAGACGTGATCGTGGGAACAATTTGGATGTGCCCCACAAAATGGTGTGGATTTTGGCATATGAAAGGAGTAATAAATGGGATATACCTTCTTGCACCCGTAGGCTGCCATAACTTCCAAGAGAGTTATAGTACCAATGATATTGTTGTTGTAATACATCAAGGGCTTCTGCACGCTTTCACCGACTGCTTTTAATCCAGCAAAATGTATAACCGCGTCAAACCTATACGATAATAGGAACATCAATAAAAGTTGGAACATTCTGTTTACTATGTTTAGAATATAGTAACAAATAATGATAAGACAATATGTAGCAATCATTTGTTTCAAAAAGATAATGTATACAAAAAACACATTTTTATAGAAAATCACTACTCCATGGGGCACACAAATATGCTAGTGGTATCAAATCTGGCAAAAGAACAGGTTACATGAGCATAACAACATGAGCATAACATATCAAACAGTCAAAAGGTTAAAGAAGTTTTAATTATTCAGTACAGTATTTGCCAAATTTGGTATAAACATAGTTAGGCACATAACTGGCGGCTCATAAAGCAGTTTCAGTAGTTGGGCAGCCAACAAAAGAGTCTTGTCAATTAATGTAAATTTCTGAGATGACTAAAAACCTAACAAAAGTTTCATGGGTTTGTGTTTTGTAAAAACATGTTCCGGTCCTAAGAATCAGATTATTTTTAAATCTTTCATAAAAAAATTGTTTTATGCAAAAAATTGAAATGTACTGTAGTATTTTAACCAAAATGTAAAAGTTAAAATAGAAATTGACTTAATATTTATAACTAAATATAAATATTATACAAATTTGCATTTTTGGTTGTAAAAATATGTAAGCACTGAAATTATTTATATTAAAAAAAGTAATAATTATGTAATAATTAAAAAGGTTTAGTAACATTTTACCACTGCATCAGTTTTACAAAACTGATCATTACTTTCCGAGATATCGCGTGTTAGAAAACGCCTCGTTTAAAAACATATAAATCAAAACAAGTAGTAGCAAGGAAAAGAAAGAAACAATACTTTGTAGAAGCAAAAAGCTGCTCCAAAGCAGGCTTATCCCTGATATCCATCTGCAGTAAATCACAACAGTTAAAAAATAAATAAATAAATTCTAAAAAAGAGAATAACTCATATCAAAACCGGATCATAGAACTATAACCTTATAGAGTTATAGATTCTGATTCCAATTCCGATACCAAAAAAGAACAATTTTATAAATATAAAACTTACAACTCAACCAATTGACATATATAAACCACAACAAACCTTATTGAAGAAACACTAAGTGACCCCGGCAGATTACGGATAATCTGGGGGTTAAGTAGATGTTTCCCACGAGGGTTAGGTCCGGCAAAGATGGTTATTCTTCTGATGACCTGCAAAACAGACACCGGGAACTCGTCACTGAGAAGGGGGGGTACCTCATTGTGACCACCCTCCGGCATGAGAATCAGACTAGATTGCTCTGAATATGTGTATATTAAGAGAAATAGCTAGAGCAGATATATGATGGTATAAGATATGATATAAGATATAAGATGATATGAGATGATCATACCGTTCCAAGGTGTTGGAGTATTTATAGCCGAAGGTAGGTTTCCAAGCAGGTACAGCCAGCTGTATAATATTCCTTTTCTACCAACTGTGGGCTACGCACGTGCCATGCTGGTGGTTGGTGGGTAGGCAGCGGCTGATAGTGACATGGCCGGCCGTGTACTATTTCTTTTCCACCAACTGCAGGCTATGTACGTGCCACGACAAGGGTTGGTGAGTAGGCAGCGGCTGATAGTGACATTAAGTACTAGAGCGTGCTCCTCGTCGTACTGTTGTCAGTGAGCTGTCGCTGCTTTGGTCAGATCTTGTCTATTTTGTCCATACCTTGGCAGGTATAGTACAAAAGATCCTCCAGAAGCGTACGGACTGGCTCATTTGGGCGGGAGTATTCCCGGCTTGCTCATTCCTTCTTCAGGTGACATTACTGAATTATTGAGAGTTAGTACCTTGTGCGTGTAGCCTTGCTATTAGTGCGGGTAGCCTCCGCTGATGGCTTGTATCCGCAGCTGCGAGAACAGGCGGGGTACTTCACCATTGGGAGGCTTTTCCTGCGGGAACAACTGGCGTATGCGCGTAAGGTCTTCATCTCTCTGAGCATGGTGGGTCATGCGGAACCAGTTGGTATTCGCGCAGACGTCCCTTTTCAAGGTGAGTCTTGCGGGTCCAACTGGGCTCTGCTGGGACCTACCTCTTCAAGTACCCCCAGTCCAATGTTCTTCTCATGATATGTTAATAATTGAGGTGAACTTTTGGACTTAAGCAAGGGGTTTTGAAAAGGGTTTTTAGTTTTAAGGTTGTCCGTGGGGATTCTTCCCGCGGTTTCCCTAATGTCACGTGCAGAAATTCCCGACTTTTCTGCTTGATCTTTGGGTATGATGCGGTTAGGTGTGTAACCTCCTCGCAAGTCAGGAGCGTTGAGTTTCACTTGTGTAGATTCTCCACAAGGTTTTGGTAGTTTTAGACATAGTGATCAATTATGTTAAACAACCAATTCCATCTTGGAGCTTTCAAACAATCTAGTTCTCAACGTTCCCGCTATGCGGGGATGTTATTTCCCTTTCCACAAGCATGGCCCAGAAGATCCTTCTTGGTTTTAATTCCCTGCGAGTGCTAAGTATATGAAGGGTTTCGCCTTGACACTGTACCCGCACTCGTCTTATAGTTACTTGACTCCCAAGGTATTCTTGGCTTCAATTCCCTGCAGGTGCTAAGTATGTGAAGGGTTTTGCCTTGACACTGTACCCGCACTTGTCTTACGGTTTCTTGGTTACCAAGGTATTCTTGGCTTCAATTCCCTGCAGGTGCTAAGTATGTGAAGGGTTTCGCCTTGACACTGTACCCGCACTTGTCTTACGGTTTCTTGGTTACCAAGGTAAGGGGGTGTAGTCCCTCTTATTTTTGAATCTTTTTTTTTGTAGGTTGTACATCGGATCTTCACGAACACATGTTACGACGATGCCATGAGCGCAGCCCTCAACGCTTCCCATGAGGATGGGGAAAAGGCTGGTTTCTTGCTTGGTCTGGGGTTTGTTGAGAAGGGCATCCCGCCTTCCAACTTCCCTCTTTATGATGTGGACACTGAAGCTACTTACGACCAAGCAATGAACCAGTATGCTGCCTTCCCGCATCCGGTGGTGGAGAAGGTGAACGAAATTGCTGCTGCTGATGATGGGTTAACTATTCTCAAGGCTTTCCTTGAACCGCCACAGCCAACTGATGGTGCGGGTTCGAGTGGGTTTGGAGGGAGTGGTCCTGAAGTTTGAACCTTGAGATCCCTTCCCACCGTTATGATAGATTTACATTTCTGTAGGCGGGTAGATACCTGGCCATTCTTGTAATGTTTGAAATGTTTGTGCGGGTATGACCGTCACTTTCACTTAATGACTTGCTTTATAAACGTTATATGACTTGCTCATGCATATTATAGTTTAATTTGGCACTTGTTTTGCCTCAAACAATATATGATTCGCTCGTGCATACTTTAGTTTAACTTAGCCATTTTCCAAGTGTTTTGAATAAGTTAACCTTTCAACGCGTGGTTGTCAATATGTTAGTGTTCAGTTTCCTCTATCATGATTGTGTGGGTAGGACCGTCACTTTCATTTAGTGGGATGACCAAACTTCACCTATAACTGACATGCGTGAAGGTTTTCCTCATGTTTTCCTTAGAAATTTTTGCCGTTTCTTGTGTTTATGCTGGTTTTGCCGCCGTCCACACGCAACAACTTCCCCACTTATTTATGCGGTGAATACCGGCATCAGTGTTTTGAATAACCTTTCGACGCGCGGTTGTCAATAGGTTAATGTTCAGTTTCCTCTCATGATTGTGCGGGTAGGACCGTCACTTTCATTTAGTGGGATGACCAAACTTTACCTACAACTGACCTGCGTGAAGGTTTTCCTCATTTTTTCCTTAGAAATTTCTGCCGTTTTTTGTGTTTATGCGGGTTTTGCCGCCGTCCACACGCAACGACTTCCTTCCCCACTTATTTATGCGGTGAATACCGACATCAGTGTTTTGAATAACCTTTCGATGTGCGGTTGTCAATAGGTTAATGTTCAGTTTCCTCTCATGATTGTGCGGGTAGGACCGTCACTTTCATTTAGTGGGATGACCAAACTTTACCTACAACTGACCTGCGTGAAAGTTTTCCTCATTTTTTCCTTAGAAATTTCTGCCGTTTTTTGTGTTTATGCGGGTTTTGCCGCCGTCCACACGCAACGACTTTCTTCCCCACTTATTTATGCGGTGAATACCGGCATCAGTGTGGTCAGATCATAAGTATAAATGTAAGACCATCAGCGTCAATGTGATAAGGAGAATCATTTCCATTAGAAGTGGCTTTAGGCCTTTTCTTTACAAGTTTGGAATTGATCTACATGCAGCCTGTGTAATTGAGCTCCCTTCCATGTTCTTGGGATGAGGGTTTCATCGAGCCTTTCGAGCCGATATGCACCTGGTTCGGAATCTCGTTGTTTACGCAGTATGTAGTCTCCAACATTGAAGCTGCAGTTTCATTCGTACTTTCCCCAACTGGGGTTCTACACGCATTAGCCTGCTTAGCGTTCATTACGCCACGAGGTGTGTGAGTTTCCCATCTCTGACAAATGCTTCGACGACGTCCTTCAAGGCTACGCATTCCTCCGTTGTGTGGCCTTTTGTCCTGTGGAAGTCACAGGATTTGCTTTGATCAGCGTTTGGACGCTGTCGGATTATTGGAGCCTCTGGCCATGGGAGCCTCTCGGTGGCGAATATCTCGGTGACGCTTTTGATGAGTGGCGTCCATCTAGAGTTCCGGTTCGAAAACTGCATGTTATCCTTTCCGCCTAACCGCTGGTGCGAGCCGGATGAGGTGCCAAAGTTTACCCTTGACTGCCAAATACCAAGATTCCTCTTTTTGTTTTGTCGGGCGGTAAGGACGTTGTTTTCTCTTGTTTTTTGAGTGTAGAGGTTTGTGCTCTGGGGAAGATCTCTACCCAGTTGCTTTTCCGTTTCCGCAAAGCGTTTAACTGCTGTCATGATGGCATCCCATGTGGATGGCATGCCGTCTTTACCTGTCAATGTGCGGATAAGCTCTAGGTATTCGGCGCCTTGGATGAAAGCTGCGCGAACAAGATCCTCGCTTATGGTACCCAGACTCAGCTTCTTTGAGTTGAAGCGAGTGATGAAGTCTAGTAAAGACTCATCTTCCTCTCGGATGCAGTTGAGGATCGTCCATTGCTCTTCGGTATACTTTCTTTGTTGACTGAAGTGTTGGCTGAACTTCTGTTGGAAGTCTGCCCAATCATAGATGTGGTGGACCGGTAGACGGTCAAACCACGCTCTGGCTGCCCCAACAAGCGTCATTTGGAACATGTAACACCACGTGGGTTCCGTCCAATTGCTGACGGTTGCCCCCGCTATGAATCTGTTCAAATGATCGTCTGGGTCAGATATACCATCATATGTGCCTATGTTGGACATTTGTTTGGCACTTTTCGGGGCAATTGCTTCCGCAATGTCCCTTGCAAATTTGGACGTTCCCGCATTTGCAACAGTTGGTCTAAAGGTTTTGGAGAAGTCCCGTGGGTTTCCCCCCGCGTTCCTTGGTTTGAAGGTTTCTCCAAAATTCCTTCTTGGTTGGAAGTCTGCTTGTTTACGCTTCCCTTTCGCCCTATGGCGCGAGTTTGCGTCACTGTCAGATTCTTCCCAATCTTTATCATACTCGCACTCATTACTCATGTTGAGCTGTTGAGTGCTTCCGAATTCGTCAGCCTGTTGGAGTGAACGTAAGCGTTCATCCAACTCAGCTTGGAATTCCTTCTGACGTGCTTCCGCCCACGCTTTAACTTGATCAAGTGTTTGGCGGGGGAGCCTCGTCTGTTGTCTCTCCAACTGGGTATCGGTGAATCCCAGAGGAGGATTATTTACTGCACTTGCCCCGGCTTGGGTAACCGGGGTAGTGTTCGTAAATATTGTGTACTCGCCGGTGTTCCCCCCAGTAGCTGGGGTTGTGGTTACCGGAGTTTCTTGGTCACTCGCTGGCCTTGGCACCAGAGTAACCTTAACCATCTTTCCAGAGGTTTTGAAAAAACTGAGAAAATTAGTTCTAGCTTTTATGCACGGATGGCGCCAATGAAGAAACACTAAGTGACCCCAGCAGATTACGGATAATCTGGGGGTTAAGTAGATGTTTCCCACGAGGGTTAGGTCCGGCAAAGATGGTTATTCTTCTGATGACCTGCAAAACAGACACCGTGAGCTCGTCACTGAGAAGGGGGGGTACCTCCTTGTGACCACCCTTCGGCGTGAGAATCAAACTAGATTGCTCTGAATATGTGTATATTAAGAGAAATAGCTAGAGCAGATATATGATGGTATAAGATATGATATAAGATATAAAATGATATGAGATGATCATACCGTTCCAAGGTGTTGGAGTATTTATAGCCGAAGGTAGGTTTCCAAGCAGGTATAGCCAGCTGTATAATATTCCTTTTCTACCAACTGTGGGCTACGCACGTGCCATGCTGGTGGTTGGTGGGTAGGCAGCGGCTGATAGTGACATGACCGGCCGTGTACTATTCCTTTTCCACCAACTGCAGGCTATGTACGTGCCACGACAAGGGTTGGTGAGTAGGCAGCGGCTGATAGTGACATTAAGTACTAGTGCGTGCTCCTCGTCGTACTGTTGTCAGTGAGCTGTCGCTGCTTTGGTCAGATCTTGTCTATTTTGTCCATACCTTGGCAGATATATTACAAAAGATCCTCCAGAAGCGTACGGACTGGCTCATTTGGGAGTATTCCCGGCTTGCTCATTCCTTCTTCAGGTGACATTACTGAATTATTGAGAGTTAGTGCCTTGTGCGTGTAGCCTTGCTATTAGTGCGGGTAGCCTCCGCTGATGGCTTATATCCGCAGCTGCGGGAACAGGCGGGGCACTTCACCATTGGGAGGCTTTTCCTGCGGGAACAGCTGGCGTATGCGCGTAAGGTCTTCATCTCTCTGAGCATGGTGGGTCCTGCGGAACCAGTTGGTCTTCGCGCAAACGTCCCTTTTCAAGGTGAGTCTTGCGGGTCCAACTGGGCTCTAAAAAAGAGAATAACTAATATCAAAACCGGATCATAGAACTATAACCTTATAGAGTTATAGATTCTGATTCCAATTCCGATACCAAAAAAGAACAATTTTATAAATATAAAACTTAAAACTTACAACTCAACCAATTGACATATATAAACCACAACAAACCCTATGAAAAGATAAGTTCCGGCCACGATCACCGGCAAGTTCTCGAACTCTACTAAGAGCAATTTCAGACGAGTTATCCAAGTTATCAACAACCACCGTGTGGTAGCCATTTAACAAGAGTTGCAACACGGTGTGACTGCCTATGTACCCGGCACCACCGGTCACCAGTATGCACGACGGCAGCGTCATCGTAAGTAATTACCAAGATGTGTGTATATATGGGTAATTGGAATTTAAGAAAGAGAGAAGATTTTGGTGTGTTGGGATTGACGTGTTGGATTGAATCAGTATTTATAAGGATGAAAATGAAAAAGATTGGAACCAAAAAAATGATTCATTTATTATTATTATTATTATTATTATTATTATTATTACTAAGGTGGTTTGTAGTTAATGATGGACAGTTAGAGTTGAAAGAAAAGGACGGAAACCAATTGGATAATGATTGAATTAATGATGGACGGTTAAAGTTGGAACATTTGTACTTTAGAGTTGTGGACATCTCTAGGATCTTATTGCGTTTTCTTGAAATTCATAACCACCATTCAACACCCTTTATCTTTTATCTAATTTTGACTTTACGGTTTTCTCGAATTAAATTGGTGTCTATCCAACCTGATTAAATGCCTTAAATTTGTAATTATAATATTAAGACTTTTCAATATTATATTTGAAAGGATATTCTTTCTTTCTTTTTTTTTAACTAACTAATTTTAACACATATTTTACACCACGTCGACTATAACCCACAATTATTTAGTTATAAATCATGCACTTTTAACACTAGACTAAACTGGTGGTTGTGAAAATATAATATCCTAACACTTAGCGGTGTTCACGGTTTGGTTCGAAACCGTGAAACCGCCCACCGGTCATCAGTTCGGTTTCACAATTGGTTTTTTTTCTCCGTATTGGTCGATCGGTTTCAATAATTTCAAACGGTGGCGAACGCTTCGGTTTAAGGTTTGTACCAAAAACCAACTGTAAAAAACCGGACCGGACCATATAGTTAAGTTATATTAAAATTTTTTAGATATTTTATATTATACATATATGTATTAGTACATTTTGTTAAATATAAACTAATAGTGTAACTGTGCAAGTGTATATATACAATGTTCATATTAATTATTAACCAAACTAGGTTATTAACCCGTGTGCTACATGGGTGGAAATATAAAAATCATTAATTAAACACACATATATTTTGTAACGTGTTTTTATGAGACACAACATGATTTATAATTGCAAGTCATTTTAAAACGGAAACATTGGTGAAATTATTAAAATTTCAAAACAAAATTTGTAACATTGAATTTTAGTAATTTTAATGAAATCCGTAATTATGGTAGGCTAGTTACAAATTTTTATAAACAGAAATTTCAAAACAAAATTTAAAATATGTAAACTGTTAAAATGATGCATGTATTTATCTAATTAGTTATTTGGTTTTGTATAATTGGTCAAATTTTATTATTATTGGTTCAACATTTTTAACTACATGTTACAAAAATTAAACATTACACATCAACGTTATGATATGATTATCCATGTCTAGTAAAACGAACATTATGAGATGATTATGTAATTAATAATTTTGAGATGATTATGTAATCAATAATTTAATTACATTCATGCACCATTTTATAAAAAATAGTAGATTGTCAAATTATGTTTTTCCTTCCTAAGTTATAGATAAACTACTAAAAAGATGATTAATCAAAATTTAATCAAATCCAAAAATTCTGATCTGTTAGTTACAAATTTTTACAAACTGGAATTTCAAATTTCTATACAAAAATTTAAATATGTAAACTTCTAAAATGATTCATGTAATTAGCTAATTAGTCATTTGGTTTTATATAATTGGTCAAATTTAACTGTTAGGCAAACGTAGTGGGCGTTGATTTGGGAGACAAAAGGGCGCGAATGGGATAGAACCCCCCCCCCCCCCCGGCGATTTTAGGGCGATTTGGGGCGGGGATAACTTGTCGCCTGCTCGATTGAATTATAATAATATAATAATAATAATAATAATAATGTTACCGTTGGGGGGTAACGGTTATATATAAAAAAAATAAACTATATATCTATATATATATATATATATATATATATATATATATATATATATATATATATATAAACATACACCTTCTTCTCCATTTCATATCAATTTCATACACAATTCATACCTAAATTCTTCAAAAAATCTAACAAAATGAATCCTACAAACAACCCGAACCAATCGACACTCGTGGAACTCGCCGCTACCATGAAAGAAATCATCAAAAAACACAAAAAGTGTGTCGAGGAACTCAACGATGCCATGAGAGAAACCGACAAACAACACGAAAAGATTGCCCAAATGTTGGAATTGCGGGAATGAGTGAAGAATACAAATCCCTCAAAGATGCCGGTTATACGAAGAGGCCGCATTATTGCAACGACAACGAATGGAAAAAATGCGCGAATATTATGGATATTAGTATTTTATTTAGTTATGTTTTTTAATATTTTTAGTTATGTAATTTTTTTAAATTTTAATGCATTATTAGTTAAGTTTTTTAAGTTTTTTGTATTTCTTTTTAATTTTAATGCATTTTTATCTAATTATTTAAATAAATTGGTTTTTATTTGTTTAGCTTAGTTATAAAAAGAAAATAATAAAAAAAGAAACTGTGGGCCCAACTTGTAGCCCCTACACCATTACACCCCAAAAACAAATTTTCACTCTTTGCTGATTGGGCGCCGCATGTCACAATTCGCCCCCAATTGTAGCCCCTCCACTACACATAGCCTTATTGGGTCAAAATATGTAATCATATGTTACAAAAGTTAAATGTCAACAAAATTAGTAACAATTGGAATTAAATTGTTGGAAGTAGTTACTACAACATTAGAGTTGATCTAAACAATCAAATTATTAAGAAATTGATGAGCATTAGTGTATTTGATGTCAACAGTCTAGTCATTAGAATCCTTTTGAATAAGAAATTGATGAGCATCGATGTTGTCTTTGAATATGTATTGACATAATGAAGATGACAGTGACTACAACATTAAAGTTGATCAGAACAATCAACTGGGCAGTTTCTTTTACTATAGGGTGCATACGAAAACTCTCATACGACATCATAACCCTCATCTTTGGCTTTCGAGAAGGTCCATCATAGTTGTTGGGGTGAGAGTTAATGGAGTTGTAGGCAGAGGCTCTAGTATGCCATCTTCTTTGGTCGGAGTGGCATTGCATCCGGTCGGACGAGTCGGACTCGGGTTCCTCCTTGATTTGTTTGTTGGAGAGGAGTGCATACGTCGGATTAGGATTGGGTGGTTGATACGTCGGAACATCAGACGGATGATACGTCGGGATCTCATATGGATGGTACGTCAGAATCTCGGACGGGTGGTACATCGGTATGCTTGATGGATGGTAGCTTGAGTGTCTTGGGGATTGTTCCTTTGCATTGGTGGACTATCAGGTAAGTTGATCGGACATTGTTCAGTTCCAGGGAAGTATATTGGTTTGGTTCGGTCAATCGGTTGATCTTGATTGAAGAAGGATTCGTAGTAGTCCTCGCTCATGTTATCCTTAGGTAGAGGTTCGGGAATTCCAGCTCTTCTTGCGTCTCTCATGAATCCATCCATCATCTTCTTGAACGACATCTAAAAGTTTGGGTGGTTTAGATTGAGGAGGGATAGAAAAGGTTTACCAGCCTATCTTATCCCTATTTAATTTAACAAGTAATAAAATATTTTTCCTATTTACTTGGATCGAAGCTTAGGTATTATCTTATAATACCTAATTCGCTAAGATCGATGGCTCTGATACCAACACTTGTCACACCCCAAACCACGGCCTAGGCGTATGACACATATGTTGGTACCACATTTGTAAATTATTCAGAGTTACGTATTAAAAGCGGAAGTCTTATATTTATGTGGATTTAAAGTGTAATATTTACATTACAAAAGACGTGATTTGTCACACCCCGACTTAGGGCCTAGGCGTGTGACAAATAGTTGGTACTTGTTTTGTAAATATATCAGAGTTGCGGAAGTCTTTTAAATAAAATAATCATTTATAAAATGTTGGATTAAAATATCCATTTAATGTTTACAAAGCATGTTTGAGAATATAAATTCTTTTCAGCGGAAGTCTTAAATATATTATCATTATAATTGAAAACTTCGGGTTTAAATGCCCGTTTGATATTTCAAATACATTTCTTTTGAAAATATAATTCTTTACAATATTTTAATATAAAATATCTGAGCCATCAGATAGCATCTAATGACTAATTCTCCAATCTTCTATCCCGTCTTGCTTGTCTGTCCTAACTTTCTGTTTTCCTGTAAAATGGTTAGAAAATACGTCAGCACACAGCTGGTGAATGACGCTGACTCTTTGTAAAAATCTTTTCAATACCTTTGTGAAATCAACAATAATACCTTTGTGACTACTCATTAGGCACCCAACAACATTGGGATCAAATTACCCTAAGTACCTTGTACAATTAATTATATACACAATATCATTTATCTGAACAGTCCCGCAGACTTTCAGAGGCATGTTGATGATATGCATGGCCTCAGGGAACTCCGAGTCACCATGTATGAATGGATACAAACATATGTATACTCTTAATCAGAGTGTCCGTTTCTTATTATTGTAACACAAAGTTTTAAGGATTCGTAAATCCTATGCAAACATTCTGACTCTAAAAGATTTTGTAAAAGTTTAGGGCGTATTCACCTTTTCTGTTTATAATCAGTTTCTGATACTGATTTCTGTTTCTGATTCTGCTTCTTGTTTTGTTACCTCGGACCTATAGTGCGAGAATAACCTTTTGTATAAATAACTAGATCATTGATCTAGCATCAGACCTTTAGTCCGTTTTGTATAGCTTTAACCTTGATAAAAAACATTTGTTTATATAAAGCATTTGGACCTTTAGTCCTCTTTTTTATTTACCAATCATATACTATATTTATTCTTCAGGAAGAAACGTCTATACTGAGTTTCTTCTTCAAGAAGAACATTAATTTAATTATAATCTTTGAATATTATATTTCTTAATAATAAAGAAATACTATTTTAATTATACCCCTTGTATATACTTGCTTACGTTTCTTAATAAGAAACAATATTTTGACTATAACCTTTGATTAAGAAAAGTTATATAATACTAAATTGTAATCAATGTTTGGCTATATCTACGACTATGGTCTTAATCCATTTATAATAATAAAATAATAACTTAGGCAGAACCCCTACCTCGCACGGGTATTCGGAGTTAGATATTCCTAAGTTTATATGGGCAGCACTTCTACTCTATTTACGTTTATTGAGGCGTTCTTGATCAACCTTCCTTGGCACGCAAATCGAGGCGATGTTCAGGTGTTGCTGGGTCGTGCACGTACTTCAAGGCGGAATATCGGGTTTGTTAGGGCATGAATTTTATGTTGAGGATCCATTATCTTTGACTATCTTGTGGATAGATTATCCTTAAGATATGTTTCGAGTTATGAAGGATCAAGGATCCTCGGTATTACTTATTTACTAATGATTGCGTTTGAATAGTGATGTGTTAGAAAGGTATAATGACTTTATAACTCGGTCTACCGAATGTTTCGCTACAAGGCACTGTTGGTGCATGAATGTCAGTAGTTCATAGTCTAGTGTCTGTAATCGAGTCTGTAATGTTATTTATGTTTTTGTTATAAGCGAAGTTGTCAACAAGTTCGCCTAGGCGAACTTGTTGAACGAGCGAAGTTATGGACAACTTCGCCTGAACATATCAGGCGAAGTTGTCGTGTATTTATATAGATGTTACGGCTTAGTTTGTGGGGGATCGAGATAGTTGGTAAATCAGTTAATCAGTTGTCGTGTGTTTTGTAACAGTGATATTTACATCACGTGAGTTCGGTTATAATATATAACGTGTTTCGTGTATTCGTGTGTTTTGTGTTCTATACTCGTAACGATCTACGCAGGGATTCCGCACCTGAGTAGACCGCGATATCTCGTGCGATCCGTCCAGGGAACCTACAATTGGTATCAGAGCATTTGCTCGATTGTGAGGTTCGGGATATTCACGCGGGTATAGATTTCGTCCCGTTTCGACTATTCGCGGGACGTGTTTTCGTGTTTCTAAATCAATCTTACCTACTGCCACAGTATTCAAGCCTTTGCACCATCAAAAACCTTGTTAAATCTAGATTCCAGATCTTCAAAAACGTCCGTGTTCATCAGGCGAAGTTGCCGTCACTGTGCGTAGGGTTTCGGCGAAGATATAAGGTTATGCGAAGTTATCCACAACTTCGCCTACCTTCTCAAGTTCGCCTGACTCAAGCGAAGTTCTCTACAACTTCGCCTACCTCTTAAGTTCGCTTACCTCAAGCGAAGTTAAGAATCAGCGAAGTTAAACAGCAGAGTTACCAGCGAAGTTCTCTACAACTTCGCCTACCTCTTAAGTTCGCTTACCTCAAGCGAAGTTAAGAATCAGCGAAGTTAATCAGCAGAGTTATCAGCGAAGTTCTCTACAACTTCGCCTACTTCAAGCGAAGTTATCCGTAACTTCGCCTATAGTACTTTCGTTAATAAAAAAAAAAAATTAAATTAACTTTTCAGGTTTCTTACTTTTCGGGAAAGATGTCGTCAATCAACATCTCTGAGTTAGTGAAGATGGAAGTTGAAGCAGGGTCAGCTACCAAGGCCCCAAGATTGCTGAAGGGAACCGATTTTGTTGCGTGGAAGGATCGGTTCATACAATACGTCAAATACCAGGATGCGAAGATGTGGGTATGCATCCAGGATGGGTATATTCCACCAATTATGGAGTATGAAGGTCGGGATCAAATTAAAAAGTATAGCAAAATGGAAGAAGAGGAGAAGAAGATGTATGAGGCTGAGAGCAAGGCTCATGCTGCTATTACCATGGCTCTTCCACAAGAGATCCTTCATACTTTTAGGAAGTACACTTCAGCAAGGGAGCTTTGGGAAGCCCTTGAGAGCAGATTTGAAGGAAATGTAGGAATCCGGGCTTCAAAAATAAAACTGCTCAAGACCCAGTTCTCAGTCTTCAAGTATTTGAAGAATGAATCATTAGATGATATCATCACTCGATATTATCATCTGATGACTGAACTGAGCAACTATTCCATTTCTTACAGAGAAGAAGAGATAGTTGAGAAGCTTCTGGATG
Organism: Bidens hawaiensis; assembly: GCF_021521415.1. NCBI lineage: Eukaryota > Viridiplantae > Streptophyta > Magnoliopsida > Asterales > Asteraceae > Bidens > Bidens hawaiensis. The sequence continues at coordinate 1,091,769 of NW_027491133.1, forward strand.
CTCTCCCACCAAAATGGGAGATGTACACTGTGCTGATGAGGGAAGACAAGGACTTTCCCACTTATGATCTCGAAACGACAGTCAACAAGCTCAGGACCTTTGAGCTTAACATGGTAAGAAAGGAGACATCTATGGATCAGGTTCAAGATCCAAGTATGTATGGAGCTAAAGTCAACACTAGCTCAGGCTCAAAGACTGAATCGGCTGCTTACTACTCGAAGGGAGAGTCGGGCCCCAACTCATCACATGAGGGGCATGTGTCAGTTAACACAAATGGGGATGTTTGCTATGTAGCAGCTGGATCTAGTGGTTCTCAACCCCAGGCAAGCAAGAGTAGTTGCTCTTCAAGTTCTCCCAGCAACAACTACTCCAAGATGCCTATGAGTGTCAAGTCTACTGAAGAGCAGTTTGGCCTCTATGCTTCTTTCATTGCTTCCTATGAGAACTATATTCAAGGGAAGATTGTTGATCCAGCTATGTTGGATGAAGATTACGATCAGATTGATGCTGACGATATGGAATAAATGGATCTACAATGGCAGATGGCCATGATTGTAAGGAGGGTGAAGAGGTTTATGAATAAGACCGGTAGAAAGTTTGTCGGAGGAAGACCAGGGTTCGACAAGTCAAAGGTAAGGTGCTACAATTGTCAACAAAACGGTCACTTCGCAAAAGAATGTAGGAATGAGCGTGTAGAACGAAGTCAAGGAAAGTCTACACCGCATAATGAGGGAAGAAGAGATTACAGTGCCATGATTTCCAGAGGAGATGGTGAATATAACTGGAACCTGCTTTCTAAAGAATCTTTTGAGCAGGCAAATTTGGCAAAGGTCGAAACAGAAGAAAATGAGAAGGCTGCCGGAAAAGAAAAGGCTCTTATGGCAGACGTTAATGACAAGCTCTCCGAGGTATGCTCTAAAACTACTTGTTCAAAATGTGAGAACTTGTCTGAGCAATTAGCAACCATTACCGATCAGTATGTTAGGTTGTATGCTGAATTTAAAACCTTAAAAGAAGATCATCACTTTACTAAATCAAGAGAAAATAATTATAAAATTAAAATAAAAGCTTGTGAAAAAGATGTTAAAAGTTTAAAAACTAAACTTGCTGAAAAAATTAAAGTGATTGATTCAAGTTATGAGGTTTTGGAAGAAAAGACCAAACTAATTGCTGAGAGAGAAAAACAGATTGCTGACCACCAGGTGAAAGTGGTGGAACTGAATCGAAAACTGGAGCAGTTCAGAAATTCCTCTGCTATTCTTGATCACCTTGTTAGTGATCAAGGTTCCTCTACCAAGAGAGGAGGAATCGGTTATCATGAGGTTCCACCACCGTACAATCACAATTACACTTTTAACCCTAGTGTTCAGAAATCTATTGATTTTGAGGTTGCTCAGACAGTGCCAATTAAAGTAACTGTTAAAAAACCAAATGTTAGTGAAGGCGAAACAAGTTCTTCTGTTTCAAGTGTTGAAATTTCTGATCAAAGTCCAGTCTCGTCAGATTCGGATAAGTCATCCGAGTCTGGTAAGGCAAAAGAGGAGGTTGTGTTACCCAAGAGTGGAGAAAAAGATAAAACAAGTACTCCACTAAATCCGTACGTCCCACCATATGTGAGACGAACGGGCGGTAATATAGCCTCGACATCTAAAACACCAGTTGATAAATGGGTTAAGCATAGGTGTTGTTTTAGATGTAATCAATTAGGGCACCTTGTTGCAGATTGCCCTCTGAAACAGCGATTCAGAGGTGTGAGACCTACTAAAATTGAGATTAAGCCAAATCGTAATTATCATACTGCTATAAATGAAAACCATTCAAAATTCAAAAACGTGACTAATTCAGGTTTTCATAGAAATAAATCTCAGTTTTACTCTTCCAATAACCAAACCACAAGTTATAATTCTTTCAATTCACTAAGGTTTGGAGGGCCTCACTATCAATCTTCAAGGAGGTATCCTAGTAGGACTGACAGGATTTATCAAAGTACTAACTTTGGAAAGCCAAAGTTTGGGATGTTTAGATCCAAGACCAATTGGTCTTGGGTCCCTAAATTCTAATCTTTTGCTTTGTTGTGCATGAACAGTTGAACAGGGCTGCCAATAATCTTTGGGTTGTGGATAGCGGCTGTTCCCGGCACATGACGGGTAACAAATATTTGTTACACGATTTGAAACCTGTTCAAGGAGGGAGAGTCAGTTTTGCCGGAGAAAGTGGATGCAATATTACTGGAAAGGGAATGGTGTCGAACGGAAAGATGACATTGGAGAATGTCAACTTTGTAGAAGAATTGAAATACAACCTGCTAAGTGTGTCGCAGATTTGTGATAAGGAGTACACCGTTCATTTTACAAAGAACGAGGCGATTGTGTTGAAACCAGGTTTTCAGATACCTGAGGAGTGAATTTTGATGAAGGCTCCACGTGAAAGAAATACGTACACTATGGATATGAGATCAACTGAAATGGCCACGGCAGATTCATGCCTTTTGACAAAAGCGAGTGAAACAGAGTCCGAATTGTGGCATAGGAGAATGGGACACATTCATCTTCGGAAGATGAACCACATTGTAAAGAATGGGCTTGTGCTGGGCGTTCCCTTGAAAAATTTCAATTTTGAAGATAAATGTATAGCATGCAAGAAGGGAAAGCAGCACAAGAAATCCCATCTCACCAAGAAAGTAAATTCAATTGCCAGTACTCTAGAATTGCTTCACATGGATCTCTTCGGTCCCGTGTATGCAAAAAGTCTAGGAGGTACTTCATACTGCTTGGTGATCACTGATGACTACTCACGATACTCGTGGGTATATTTCCTGAAATCAAAAGATGAAACGGCTCAGATGGTGAAGAATTTGATTACCAAAGTTGAGAACGTTATGGATAAAAGGGTTAAGTTCATCAGAAGTGACAATGGAACAGAATTCAAGAATTTTGAGATGGAGATCTTCTGTCTTCAGAGAGGGATTGAACACCAATACAGCGCTCCTTATACACCGCAACAGAATGGAGTGGCTGAAAGGAAGAACCGAACGTTAATTGAAGGAGCCAGAACTATGCTGGCTGATTCAAAGCTTCCTGTGGTGTTTTGGGCTGAAGCTGTTGCTACAGCCTGTTATGTTCTGAATAGAGTCTTAACTGTTAAAAGACTGGGTAAGACATGTTATGAGCTTATGCATGGAAGAAAGCCCAACTTGAGTGGTCTAGAACCATTCGGGTCCCCTTGTTCGATTTTGAAGACAAATTCTAAATTTGGTGAAGTAGCCGATGAAGGAATCTTAGTCGGTTATGTTGTTGGGACTCCCAACAGACGTGTCTTCAATACATCGACAAGCAAGATTGAGGTGGTGTGTAACACAGATATCACAAGTTACCAACCGCCAAAACCAAGCAACGGACCTGCGGAGTTTTTCGACTATGTTAAACTTTTTAAGTCTTTTAACATACCGGATTTAGATATTTCTGAAGAAGAAGAAAGAGTTGCTACGAAGATGATCCTTGATGAGGAAGAAAATCTATTGCAAAGACAGCTGATTGATAAATGTCAACCTTCCTCATCAAATACTATCGATACCCCTGCTGCCTCAACTGAAGAAGAATTTATCAATCCTTTTCACTCTCAGCACGAAACAACCATTGACGAGCTCTCTTCTTACTTGGAAGACAATTTGCATGTCGGTTCTGTTCCGACCACGAGAATTCATAAAGATCACCCTTTGGAGAATGTGATTGGTGATGTGTCCTCCGGTGTACAAACAAGACGTAGCTTGGATGAGCACACCTGTGTTTACACAAGCATTAAGGAGACAGGAATAATCAACGAATGCTTGTACACCTGCTTTATCAGCCAGATTGAACCGAAAAATTATCAAATGGCTTTAAAGGACAGCTCGTGGGTCGAAGCCATGCAAGAAGAGTTGGCTCAGTTCAAGAAAATGGAAGTTTGGGATTTGGTTGAAAAACCAGAGCATGTGCATGCGATTGGCACAAAATGGGTGTTTAAGTGCAAGAGAGATGAGAAAGTGATTATCATAAGAAACAAGGCGAGGCTTGTTGTGAAAGGATTCAATCAACAAGAGGGGATTGATTATAATGAAGTGTTCGCTCCTGTCGCAAGGTTGGAAGCCATAAGATTGTTTTTGGCGTTTGCTGCATATAAAAAGATGAAGGTATTTCAGTTGGACGTGAAGAGTGCGTTTCTGAATGGGAAAGTTGATGAGGTTGTGTATGTTGAGCAGCCTCCGGGTTTTCCTGACCCAGACTTTCCTGATCACGTGTACAAGTTAAGCAAGGCATTGTATGGACTACATCAGGCACCTCGTGCCTGGTACTCAACTTTATCAGACTACTTGCTTGAAAATGGGTTTGAAAGAGGTCAGATTGATAGCACACTGTTTGTGAAGAGACAAGGAAGCGACTTCCTGCTAGTGCAAGTCTACGTGGATGACATTATTTTTGCTGCATCAAAAGTCTCCATGTGTCAAGATTTTGAGGCCGTCATGAAGAAAAGGTTTGAAATGAGTGCTATGGGTGAACTAACTTTCTTTTTAGGATTGCAGGTTGATCAAAAGAAGGATGGGATGTTCATTCACCAGACCAAGTATGTCCATGATGTGCTCAAACGATTCAAGATGGAGGACAGCACTCCATTCGACACTCCAATCTGCGTCAATCACAAATTGGGTGCTGAGTCAGACGGTGATGCAGATGTGGACCCAACTCAGTATCGGGCTATTATAGGTTCTTTAATGTACTTAACTGCTTCTAGGCCTGATATAATGTTTGCTGTTTGTCTTTGTGCTCGTTTTCAGGCAAACCCAAAGGAATCTCACATGAAAGGTGTGAAGAGGATCTTGCGGTATCTCAAGGGCAAACCGAAGCTGGGGTTATGGTACCCGAGAGGAGGAGACTTGGAGCTAGTCGCCTACACAGACTCTGATTATGGTGGGTGCAATCAGAGTCGGAAGTCAACAACAGGAGGATGTCAGTTTCTTGGTGGCAGATTGGTGTCGTGGCAATGCAAGAAACAGACTTCGGTCGCAATTTCAACCTGTGAAGCAGAATACATGGCAGCATCCAACTGCTGCTCCCAGGTTCTTTGGATTCAACAACAGTTGCGCGACTATGGTCTGAATTTCTTACTTAATCCTATTTGCATTGATAACACAGCTGCTATCTCAGTAACTAACAATCCCGTGAAACATAGTAAAACTAAACATATTGACATACGTCATCATTTCATACGGGATTGTGCTGAGAAGAAACTGATAGTGCTTGAAAAGGTGGATACGCTTGATAATTTCGCTGATTTATATACCAAAGCGTTTGACAAAACGAGATTTCAAAACCTTATCGAGCTGAATGGGATGATCAATCCCGAGTAACCATGCTTTTTATGTTTATTAAAAAAAAAAAAAAAAAAACGTCACTATCGCTTAAAATTATGTCGGTTACCACAGTTTGAAGGACATGTCTTAGGATATGTTTGGTCCTCATTTCTACTTGTAGAATATGAGGATAGCCATTAACCAGATGACTGAAAGTGACCGGGGCGGTTTATGATGAGTTTTCATTCTTTCGCTTAAAATTAGTCGATCATACTTAGTTATAAGGACACATACTAGTATGAGGTCGGTCCAGCTGATCCATTGGATCTTCGGGATAGCCGTTTACCTGAAGACTTTGTTTTGGTCGGGGCGATTAATGTTAAAATTTTGAAAAAAAAGGGGGGAAATGAAATTATTTTTCAAGTCTACTACTTCGTAAGAAGTACGTTTGCTATGTTAAACGGAAAATTGATCCAACCTTGGAAAATGATAGATATACTATTTCTGTGTGCTTAACTAGTGAAGTTATTAGGCTTAAAAGGCTTTAAGATAGTCATTGTATGTCAAGGTAACTTTTTATGGTGCGTAAAAGTAGATGTGATACAAACTAAATTTACTTGATTTTACGTGGAAACTCCTTAAGAGTTTTGCTTGTCTTCATTTTTATCTTTCCAAGTGATAGGCAGAAAAGCAATTACCCAGTCATACACGAGCCCATGTGTGGTCTGATTCCCGTGAATATAGCGTTTCAAGAAACTGCAGTGATCCAGATTCGGGACTTGCAGTTATTTACTATTCTGAAGTCTATGTAAATTTGTGAGTTAAAAAAAAATGTGAGTATTGAAACATTCTAGAGATGAAAGTGTCAAGACTTCTCAATCTTAGAGTAAGAAGAAGAACGGGAACCAGATGAAGAGTACTTACAACTTAATCAGACACTATGGGTCGAGGTCAATTCGGGGTGACTTGGGGAAAGCCAAATACGCTTTGAGGATAGATAGGAGGCATCAATATTTCTGAGTTGTTGCCCACTTAAAGTTTGAGGCATAATTGAACCTAACTCGTATCACAGAAACGATGAAAACCATCTTAAGTTATTTACCTGCTTACAACCTGTCTCTTTATGTCATAATACAGCTAAACACGGATCTATGTGACAGTCACATACTTAGTATGATTCCTGTTCGGATCTTTTCTAAAACGTAGCAGTCCCTATCCAGACTGAAATTTGATCCCTTATATTTAAATTGTTTAAAGTTTTCTTTTTATGTAGTTGTATTTGTTTATAACGGGTTACTTGGACTTGATCGCGTCATTTAGTTTTTAAAGGAAAGTTTTATAACTTAATTGGAAAAATGTTACACTTATAAGGTTAAATTTTGTAAATATATAGGCGATGTTGTTGAACAGGCGAAGTTGTGGATAACTTCGCCTAGGCGAAGTTATCCGTAACTTCGCCTGAATAACTCCGCCCATATATAAGGATGTTCAACAGTCAAACAGTTCATTTTTTCTGATCAGCGAACTTATATCTCTGATTATCCAGCGAACTTAGCAATCTTAACCTTCGATCATACTTGTTTTCTTTCTTCGATCTCAAACCGATTTAAAGGTTGGTTGGGTTATTACATCGTATTATCCGTTCATTGATGTTAATCTAAGGTTGTTTCGACAACCGGGTAATAACCTCGGTCGACCGATCCTTAAACCCGATTTCAAAACTTGTTTTACGTGTTCATGTGTAAACTGGTCGTTTAGTTATCCTTAATATCATGTGTTTGAGCCCCCTCAATCGTCAATGTTAATCGAAACACCGGTTTTCCGGATTTCGATTAACCTTACTGTCGCCGTTTCAGATTCAGGTGAAGTTAAGGTTTAGGCGAAGTTATCCGTAACTTCGCCTGAAGCTTAAATTCGCCTGAGGCGAAGTTATCCGTAACTTCGCCTGATGCTCAACTTCGCCTGAAACTTAAATTCGCCTGAGGCGATGTTGTGGTGAGGCGAACTTAAAGATGAAGCGAAGTTGTTCCCAACTTCGCCCCAACTTTAACTTCGCCTGGAACCTTTTTAACTTAATAATTTTTAGACGAACTTAAAGCTGAAGCGAAGTTGTTCCCAACTTCGCCCAAACTTTAACTTCGCCTATACAGTCTTTATCACAACTTCGCTCATGGTAATAAGCGAACTTGTGTTATGCTTTAATGTTTATCTTACTTGGTTCGTTTGTTGCAGATATGGCTGCAGTAGCTGGTGCTGGTGGTGCTGGAGGCGATGACGGAGATAACCAGAGACAATTTTTCCCGGGTCACAATATGTACATTACCTTAGACCCGGAAGCGAGCGGCGTAGAGGACTACCGTGAGATCATTTCTTTCCTCATTCGCTCGAGGATATTTCACGCGATCACGACGACTCTGCCGATATCCTTACCCAATATCGAGGATTTCTGGTAGACGGTGGAGTATGATTGTCGTGTTGAGCCCCGGTCATGAGAGCAACAGTCAACAACCAGGAAGTTCAGTTCTCGTCTGAACAGATACGGGTGGCCTTACGCTTTGGAGAGGAGACTCGGGACGACCCGACTGACTTTGTGGCTCCGTTTCGTGATGGAGCGTTTCTGCGAATGGGCTATTCTGGTCCATTGGGCGATACCCAGAGACGGAAGGGGTTCCTGCTCGATCAGTGGCGTTTCCTCATGCACGTTTTGATTGTGTGTATGTCTGGGAGGAAGGCGGGCACTGATGGTATGGGTGCGACCATGCAGTCAGCAATGACTGCTCTGACTTATAACAAACGTTATAGTTTTAGTCAGATGGTCTTTTACGAGATCGACAGACAGAGGAGGGCGATAGCTCGGGAGCGGTTCATAATGTATCCAAGATTCATCCAGATGATCTTGAACCATGTGGCTCCGAACTTGCCTCAAAGACGCCCGATAAGATACGTGGAGAGTGTGAGCAAGCGTATCTTTGCTCAATGTCGCACTTCCAGTGCGAGGAGCAAGCCTGAACTGCGTCCAAGGCATACTCCACTCTTTGGGTTCTTAATAAATCCGGGGTATGTTCCTGCTGCTGGGGACGAGTTCAGAGATCCTCAACCACGACAGGCGGGAGCACCTCAAGCTGTACCTGCTGCGCCTGTTGTGCCGGCTGAAGAGGATGTAGACCTTGATGCTGCATTTTGGCGGCCAAGGTTTCTTCGATATGGATCGTTTTGATCCACATGAAGAAGTGCAGGTCTCTGCTGCACAGGTGAGGGAAGTGAGTGTAACTAGAGCAGCTACGACTGTGGCTGACTCAGATCTTGACGATGTGATGGATGAAGCGAGGAGGATGTTGGTGACACGTGAGAGGACGTTGGGGAAGAGGAAGAGGACAGTTGATGATACTGAGTCTGAAGAAGAAGAAGAGGATATACACAAGTTGATCAGACGTTCACGACGTGAAAGGACAGGTGCTGGTACGGGAGCTGGAGAGACTTCACGAGTCATACGTTTTGCTCCATCCGCACTGTCAGGTATGTCAATTGTTCCTACTTCTGTACAGGTTACAAGCGCCGCAGATGTTCCTGTGGTGGCTACATTAGCCGTCGGCATCCCATCCACTACACTACAGACGACGACTCCGGAGATTGTGTCGTTACCACCTCCAACGCTTACTCCTTCAGAGGTGGTGGCACAATTTGTAGAGTCGACGGTCGTCGCAACTGCAGGGTTGTCGGTCACGATACCACCTGCGGTTACGTCCACAACTGCTTCTGAAGTCCCAGTTGCATTCGAAATCCCTGCTGAGTATACTCCAGATACATCTAATATGAGATTTGATTTCGATGCAACCATCTCAGACTCGGAGAGAATAGCTGCACTTGAGCGGGTCGTGGCAGAGCAATCAAGGATCAACTTTATCCAGACCCAGGCTATTCAACGCCTTGTAGCAGAAAATCAACTACAGTCGTCCCTTCTGGTTGAGCATGGGAAGATTATAGATGCTATGAAGGCGTTCTTGGCATCTCAGGGGGAGACAGGCTGTAGAGGCGACGAGTTAAGGACTAAGAAGAGAAACGACAGAGACGATGATCCCAATGCACCGAAAGGTGCAGGTGGTGAGTTGCCAAGAACTACTCAAGCTCTTGGGACTTCCACAGCTCAGGGGGAGTCTGCAGGTGCAGTTGGTGGTGATGAGGTGGTGATGGTTGATGATGAAGATGATGTGATTGATGCGTTGAGAGAGTTAGATGATGATATGCTAGATGATGATGTGTTTAATGATGATGTGCTGCCGTGTGAGGAGATTGCGAAGATTGGCGCACAGATTGTGATTGAAGATGGGATAGAAGAGGGGGAGATAGTAGAAGAAGACGTTGAACACGAGATCCCAGATGTTGAGAAAGCCGACATGGGTACTGAGATGGATGAGACTGAGTGGGAGGAGCAGCCTAGGTGGAAGGAAGGCTGTGCTCATTGGTTTATTAAGACCAAGAAGCCTGCTGTTCCAGCCATGTTCAAGAAGAGTTATAACATCAAAGGCTATGCTGAGTCGAAGAAGGGAATTATCTGTTGGATATATGATGAACAGATAAAGTTGTTTGTGGTGAGGCGTTATGATGGTATTCAATACTTCAAAAGAACCCTGAGATCTCTCAATACGTTGCCGGAATGTGATGTGAAGGATTTAGCCAGGTTGGGCCTGATAAATAGAAGTGACGACAACATGGCAAGAGTGATTGGGAAGATCGTGTGGAAAGAAAGCATAAAAGAGAAAAAGTTTGAATTATTAAAGCCACAGAAGGGAAAGCTCGTGGAGGATACAGAAAGGGGAATGAGAGCAGATGGCAAGCCATGGATGGTGATGAAGTACAAACCGATCCGATGCATCAAGGAGGTTCCTATGAAGACTATGCCTCAAGATGTGTTGAAGAATCTAAAATGGTGGTACGTTGATTGCCAGACTGCTGAAGCCGTGATGGAAGACGAAGACGAACAAGAAGTGCTGAGGGTGTATGATCCGATGCATCTTGTTAACTTATCGAAAGCTGATTTGCAAGTGTTGAATGAAAAGAAGATATTCTATATTCCTGCTTGGAAGGATGAAGCAAGGAAATATCAGCGAGTAGTCACGGTATGTGTTAGAGAAGGAGTGCATGCGTGAAGATACAGGATTACAAGACAAGAGCTTAAAGATCAAGATATGAAGCTACTGCCAAGGGGGAGTCTGTTGGTGCATGAATGTCAGTAGTTCATAGTCTAGTGTCTGTAATCGAGTCTGTAATGTTATTTATGTTTTTGTTATAAGCGAAGTTGTCAACAAGTTCGCCTAGGCGAACTTGTTGAACGAGCGAAGTTATGGACAACTTCGCCTGAACATATCAGGCGAAGTTGTCGTGTATTTATATAGATGTTACGGCTTAGTTTGTGGGGGATCGAGATAGTTGGTAAATCAGTTAATCAGTTGTCGTGTGTTTTGTAACAGTGATATTTACATCACGTGAGTTCGGTTATAATATATAACGTGTTTCGTGTATTCGTGTGTTTTGTGTTCTATACTCGTAACGATCTACGCAGGGATTCCGCACCTGAGTAGACCGCGATATCTCGTGCGATCCGTCCAGGGAACCTACAGGCACCTGCAGCATGTGGTCAAGACTGAAGAGTAAGCTAGTGGGAGAAGTGGCGGATTTATAGGACTTCATGTTGAGTCACCAATAACTAAGTACTAAGGATATATCATTCTTGAAGACATGCTTGGATCAATTATCTTTCTGAAGAAGTCTTTAGCTGAGTCTGAATCCAAGATCCTTAGTCAATATTGCTATTAATGGATGATTGTCATATGAAGACTGATGTTTAATAACAGCAACGACTCCTAGACTTAGTCTACCATTTATTTCGTTAATGAACTTCTATAAGCACGTGGTCAAATAGCACGATGGAGAAGAGTGGAAGACTAGCGAATTAATAGGATATAGTTGTTAGTTAGTTATTTTCTTTTTATATACTGAGTTGTGATCAGCATTAGACACATACGCACTCATTAGTTAACAACTAAAAAGTTTAGCTAACAAGTTCTCTGTAATCTCACACATACTTAGCTCTATTGTAATCGTTGATCAACAACTCCACCCGTTGTAACCCTTTTTTGATTAATAAATTGGTGATCGATGAGTTGTCATCACCCGGGGTTTTTTTCCTTTAATCTGAACACGATTAAAGGGTTTTTCCCCGCAACAAATCGCTGTGTTCATCTCAATTTCGTTCATATATTAATTGTTATCAATTTAGCACTAAACCGCACATAACAGATTTGGATACATTATCCTTAACAGATTTTTATCCAAAACAGGGTTACTTTGGGGTGGCACGCATTCGAGGAAACGTCGGGTATTGACATGGTTTACGAGGTGATATTTGTCAGGTCGGTGGCACACAAAACGGTGTAGAGGGAGAAAGTAACTTAGAGAGAGAGTGGGAATGTGTGTGTGAGAATAAGCCCGTGGCCTCCCCTTTTATAGCTGAAACTGAGTCCAATCGCGATACGCGATGGGCTCTTCTTTAAATGCGTCGCGTATCGCGACGCCCACTTTTCTGAGATCACGCCACGTGTCGCCACGTGGCCTGACACGTCTGTCACGTGGCCTGCCTTGCCTGCCACGTGTCGCCACGTGGCCTGACACGTCTGTCACGTGGCCTGCCTTGCCTGCCACGTGTCACCTGGGTCCGTGGATCAGCTTAATTCTTTTCATTTAATTCTTTTGACTCGATTAAACAAGTTTGTAAAGTTGAGGCGTATTCACTTTTTTCTTTTGGATCAGCTTCAATACACTGTCCGAGGGTCTTTCCCTTTTCTTGCTATCTCACACCTATAGTACGAGTATAACTTTTTGTTAGTCGGGTATACAATCCGGCTTAAGACCTTTAGTCTCATTTTATAATCTTTACCTCGGTTATATTTTCTTTACTTTAAAACCTTTAGTTAAAAAGTATCCTTTCTTTCTTTTCTTTTATAAGTTAAAACTCTTTCTTTTTAACTTATTTTATTTTCTTTTCTTTTATTAGATAAACCTTTAGTTAATCTTATTTTACTTTTCTTTAAAACCCAACGTTTCTTCTTCTCTAAGAAAAGTATACTTTTCTTTTCTTTATTATTTAAGAATAAACATAATAACTTAAATAATATTTTATAACAAAGAATTATATAACAATCACATTGATATCATTTTCATATTCCTTTCTTTTCTTTGTTATGTTTCATTTTATTTATCGAGGTGTCGAGTATATCCTCAACTTAGAGTTTTAAGCCTTTTATTTTATTATTATTTTATTCGGACATTATGCCTACCTTGGTTGGCTTATAAAAACTCTACACAATCGAGCAGCACTTCGACGCCGCTTTGTTTTCATTATCTTCTTGATCAACACTTTTCCTTGTACGCAAAACGAGACACACCAATACTTCTCCACACGTCGGCACACTTTACGGGGCGGGTCGTCGGGACGTCGGGATGGAACGCTCTTCAAGATAATTTCGTCGGTACTTCGGGGTTACTTTGGTTTGGGCACGGAAATAGAGGATTTTGGGCACGTTTTACGAGGTGATCGAGGGTATGTTCCTTGAGGTTTAGAGAGAGATATATATGTAAAATTGGGTGTGAAAAATGAGAACACCCGAGCTTGCTATTTATAGACAAATCAGTGGGCCCATCGCGATACGTGATGGCCCATTGATAAGCCCGTCGCGTATCGCGGCGTAGCCATGCTCCGTCACCACTCGGCTTGCCACATGGCGACACGTGGCAAACGTGATGCCACGTGGTGACATGTGGCGGGCGTTGTGCCATGTGTGGACACGTGGCAGGCCACGTGCCCAGCCTGTCAGACAACCTATCGCGATACGCGAGGGGTTTCCTTCTGATCCATCGCGTATCGCGTTGGGTCAAGAAACCAGATTTTTCATTTTAAACCCTAACGTTTAGAATTTGTCATTTTTGGTCCTTTAACTTTTGAAACTTTGTATTTTTTATCTGAAACTTTCACGATGTTACACAACAATTTTTTCAATTTCTCTACAAACCATCAATTTTATGGAGCAACCAAATCCCCAACTGATGATTAGGATAAAGACACGAAGATTGAGCCATAAAGAAAAAGTAGCACCAGCAAAGGCCTGGATCCGTGTTTCCAAAGACATGGACCATGTGGACCAACAAACGTAAAGTTTTTGGCCCAAGTTTGGAACTATTTTGTTTCAGATAGAATGTCAAGCGATCGTATAGAGCATCAAGTGTGTTCGAAATTACAAAAAATGGTCAGACAAAATAACGTTCGCGATAATAGTACGCTTTAAGTCGTAACAAAAGTCAAAAGCCGGTGGAATTGAGAATTATATGTGTATATATATTATTGGATAAAGTGTTTTTTAATTATTTATGTTTTTTTTTAAATTTCGAATCTATGCATTTTTATTAATTTATGAGTTTTTAATTTTCAATATATTAGTTATTTTAATTAAATATAAATTTTGTATGGTCGTTCAGTGACGTGCCACTAGCCCTTAAGGTAGTCCAGGGTAGTTTAAGGTAAACACAAGGTGACAACTTATGATTGGTCGGGTTTAGGTACTTTGAGTACTTAGGTGGAAGGGTACTCATGAGTAGTACTCATGTATCGGCCAATCCAACACAGTCATCTCATTTATGTCCTTATGTACTCACAAAATACAAAATCACTAACAATACATACTCATTTGTGTAAAATAAATTATTTATTAATTCTTTTTAATTCTCCTACCTTTACACCATGAAATCAATTTTATATGAAAACTTTTGTCATGAAATAACGTCATTCAATATATCCACATAAAACGAACAACTATATTACCATATAGTTTAAAAGTCATACACCCTACACATAAAGATGCTCCAACATATCTTAAAGTTCACACCTCCCACCCTTATAATCACTTTCCAATTTAAAGAATATTAATCATCAAAAAATGTATTAAATAGTTTATATGTTTAGATAATGCAGTTGTTGGAAGTAGGTTTATAATCGTATTATACATACGTGACTCTAAATATTTTATGAAGATTAAGTAAAGCAAAACATTAATTACATATTTAGCAATATCTTCTTTTTATCCTAGATTATTATAGGCTAGTTTCAGATATGTTATCAACTTTAAGGTATGTTTGGTTGGGATAATGAAACGAAGGAGTAATGAATGTAAGAAGAAATAGAATGGGTAAGGGAACAAAAATGATTAATTACCGATCATTTGTCATGTTTGGTTAACCTTTAAATGAAATGAATTATTATTTTATATATGTTGTTTGGTAGCAATAAATAAATAAATAAAAAGCAATATTATGTAAAACGTACGAATGAAATATAAATAATAATACAAATATCTCAAAATTAAAAATAAAACACAAAAAAATAATAATAAGAAAATTGCAATGGCGATGGTGGTGCCGACGATGGTTATGGTAGCGATGACGGTGGTGGTGGCAATGATAGTGGTAGGTGGTGACGGTGGTGGCGGCAATGATGGTGGTAGGTGGTGACGATGGTGGTGTGGTATGACGGTGACGGTGGTGGTGGTGGTGTTATTTAGAGAGTAAGGCTATGTGCAGTGAAGGTGCTATAAAATGAGGAGTTTTGTGTCATGTGTCACGCAGTCAGCAAAATGTGGGTGTTTGTTTTAGGGGTGTAATGCTGTTGTAGCCCCTCTGTGTGTGTGTGTATAAGATACATTTGAATATAATAATAATAAAAGAAAAGAAATAATAGGCGCATCTGCTTCTCCCCCCCCCCCCCAAATCGCCCATTTGTAGCCCACGGGGCGGTGTTATGGCCCCTTTATCGCCCCAAATCCATCAAATTTGCCACCCACTATATTCGGCCTAAGTTGGAATGAATGAAGTGAAAAAAAAAGAGCATGAGAAGGAATGAATTTGATGGCATGTGATTACTTATGTAAGAGCCTTCTCATTTCATTCTTTATCTTCATCTCTATAATTAGTTAATTACATTAAAAACATCATCTTTTCTCTTTCATTTTCAAATAAATAATACTTTTTTATACTTTTATCATTACCTTTTATCTCTCCTTCACTCACAATCACTTTCAAAAACATTAAAAAATATAGAGGTGAACAATGTGTTTCTCCAAATTTAACCATGAACAACAACATTTTCTCTCTCCTCCTCTCACAACAACTTTTAACCATCTCTAAAAAATGAAGACTCTCCTCACATTATTTAGAGAATGAAATAGGAATGCTCTAATCCTTGATTTTATTACATTGACCAACCAAAACACTTCTTTTTGTGTTCTCTTGTAATGATTCATTTCATTCCCCCCTCTCATTCATACCTACCAAGTATCAGGCCCAATACGATGGCAAGACAATCGAGATCACTGTCTGCTAGAAAAAATATTTATGCACTATGATCACTAGTCATTTATATGAATTACGGGTGTTGGTTCCTAGCTACAATTATAGGTGTATAATTTGATGGGAATTTAACGTCTATTTCTTTCCTCCAAATTCTTCCATGGGTAAAGTAAACATCATCAGTAGGATAATCATTAAAAAAAAATCAATAACACAGAAGAAAAAAACTTCATATAATTCGTCACAAAATAAACTCCTAATCAGAATCTTGATGACTTCATCTTCATCTACAAACATATACAAGATTCGAACAATTCTGATTAATTCTGAGACTTTATTATGTCTTAAAACCTAGAAGAACTCACTTTACTCATCATGTTTATAAAAATAATCAATCATCATGTTTATAAAAATAATCAACTTAGTCAAACCCATGCGGTAGTTTGTCTTTTTAAGAAAAAGAAGCAATGGGTGAACGTGGATGAACATCAGTGAAACCACTCTATTGTGATTGTTACCACACGCCAAATATCATTATTTTAAAATTTAATTTTCTAATATGATGCGTGGACGTGGCTATTAATAATATTAAAAAATTGTTGCCTTTGCATTATCGCAAACAGTGGCTAGCAAAACGAAATATACATTACTTTTTTGCCGCGTGATATATGTATAATATAAATTATTGCCCCTTGATAACCATATAACATATTGCTGCCGTATGATACACGTACAATATATAATTGTTTAGAAGATGTATTGTATTGTACTCAACAATGTTTTTTAATAAGCATGTTTACTGAATTGCATAATATAACATTGAAATAATAAACATGTTTATCTTTTTTAAGGCAAATATTTTATACTTTTTGTAACTCGAACCCAAGATCTTTAAATGTTTAATTTAAGTGTTTAAGAGACTTTGCATCGCATTCAACTAGGCTCTGGTTTCAAATTGAGAAACAAATCAAACAAATCACTATCCTTCAAATCCAATTAACCCTGATAAGTCAATTTTGGCATTTATATGTGCGGACGTCAACTGAGACCAAAAAATGAACCACGTGTATCCCGAGTCCAATTGGTATTAAACACCTTAGATGACTAGAAGCCCACGTAAACATAAAACAACTTCATTACCTTTTCAGGTCAAACTTTGTGTCGGCAATTTTGTACTAGACTACTAACTACTAACCATATTCCTAGGATCAAACTTTGATATAGTTTTAGTGTCCTTTAACTCATGTAAAGTCAAAGTGCTTAACAAAGCACATATATAACAAAGTTATAAATTTACTTCCAACACAAATGCAAGCAAATAAAAGTTTACATGAATACATCACATCTATATATAAAAGAAATTCCTATCTCAACTAAGGCCCAACCAAGTTTATTTTTTGATATTCTATACTATTTGATTTATCGTTTATTCTTAAGTTTGTTTATTATCATTGTCCCTTTATCTTGTAATTTGGTCACAACTCTGCATTTAAAAAGGTGAATCACATTTAATCATATATTGAAAGGGGATGGATCTTGCAAGAAGTGATATTACAGCGAGAAGTGCAAGAAGTGAATGTGTAACTCCATTAATCCCTAATTTTTCACTCCCTTGCTTATGATGTTACCTACATGTATGTAGGTTGGTTGTATTTATGTCTTAATACACATTCAAACCTACCTATACACATACAAATGTACCGAGCCACATTGAAACCTACGTACCTACAAACATACATACACATATACAAACATACGTACCTATACACGTACATACGCACCTACACAACACACCTACACATAAGAAATGGAGTGAAATTAGGGATTAATGGGATTAAACCTTCACTTCTCACAATTCTCGCTGTAAAAAAACTTCTGAAATGATTCAATACATATATTGAAAACCCTAAATTTATCATAGTATCATAGCACGTTAGATATTTAGATGATCGTGGATAACAACATTATTAAGAACATCTCTCTCCCCCATCCCGGTATTTAAACTGTTCTTGTCCATTCTCCCATCACCAAAAGGTTTCATTAATTATTCTTTCTCAATTTTTCTCCTCACAATATATTTCCTAGCCAACTCTAAACATCCACAATTTTTCTCTTCACAATATATTTCCTAGCCAACTCTAAACATCCACATATAGACGGCCACCATTTACTCAGCACAAAGATTCACTATTTAACTTTTTTTTTTCATGCCCGGCACATATTGGGTATAATACAACCGCACGAAACTATTCCACATCAGCAAATCATGAAATTAATTTTGATTCAATTGGGCATGAATATTAGTTATTGGGCCTTGGACTTCCATCAGCCCACGAGCGGACTAATACTTTTTAACAATTAGTCATCTTACAGAACTCATCAATTTTGGACTTAATTGGATAGAGCAACACTTAATAAATGTGCATAATCGGGTTTTTTAAATACCCAGTTTTGGATATGAAATCGGGTTCGGGTATGAGACCAGGTGTTGGAAAATCGGGTATTGGCAATACCCGGGTCGGATTCGGGTCTGGGTATTGCCTTTAAAACCATACTCTATGTATCGGGTTCGGTCGGGTATATGACTGAGTATTCTAAAATTGGGTATTTGAATACCCTACTTCCAGGTATTGAAGAAAAAAACCTGTTTAGATTGAATTTTTTAAGAGGTTGCACTTTTTAGGGTATTTTTCAGGTATTTTTGGGTAATTTCGGGTATATATCGGGCATTTGAAAAACCCGGTGGGTATTAGAAAAACTTAGTTCCAGTTTTTGGGTATTACCAGGTATAAATCATAAATTGGGTCCGGTTCAGTTACGAGTTTTGGTACTAAAATGCATACCCTATATGTACCCTACGGGTAGGGTCAGGTACGGGTTCGGGTATTAAAATCGGGGTATACAAAAACCAGTACCGGGTTTTTTCAGGTCCGGTTTCAAGTTCGAGTTTTTTTACACCTCTAACACTGATATTTTTATGGTAACTTACCACAACTATTTCAATATATAAATGAAAACCACACCATATACAATAATCTTACACCTCTATTTATACTAACCTAAACTTTTTTCCTACTCCAACTCTAATTACCAATAATTACTCAAATACATAATAAATAAACTCCATCTCTAACTCTTATCAATTATTACCTAACAATAATTAATTATTTAATCGAAACTCTAACCTTTATTCAATCACTTTATTCGATTAAACACTTATACTTTTCAATTGTTTTTATTAACCCTCATTCATATGTTACATCCACCACCTCTACTCTCTCATTAATCTTACTAGAGCCTCACTTTCATTTTGACACTCTCGTCTTGGACATCCGGCTGATTATGTCTTTTCTCGTATTTCTTTTCATGGTAGTAATTCTTTAACTAAACCTTTCAATAGAAAATGTGATGCTTGCGGTAATCTCAATCTATAGTCGATTACCTTTTTCCTTAACTTTAGCTTGTGCAACTGTTTCTTTATACACTATGATTCTATGAACTTCGGGGATCTTCCCATACTACGTCTCGTTCAGGTTATATATCTACTTTATCACTTGTATCAGTGATTTTGGTCGCTTCAACTATCTATATCCTTAATCATATCGTTCTCAAGAACCAAGTTCATTTCGTCACTTTGAAAATTTATTAGATATCTATTTTCGACCACCATCAAATATCTTCACTATGATAGTGCTCTATCTTATTCCAGCATTACTTGTTGGATCTCAAGTACGTACACACTCCAACAAAATGGGGTCGTGAAACATAGTGAACATAACCTCTATTAAGATATCTCAATCCCTTCTCTCTCATGCTCATTTTCTAAAGAAATATTTGCTAATAATTTGAGGAAAACAATTATAAAAGTGACCGAAAGGAATTTCCGGTTACCTTGATCATTAGACCACGAATAATGGTGTATATATTTTCTTTCATTGTAGGCTCGACATGAAGGTAAGAAAACTCTAAGATTGAACTTGTAAATAATTTAAGGAAAAAACTCAGACTACCGAATTTTGTGAGCTTAGGGATACAAATCGGATCAAAATTAGGCGTGCTCAATAAATAGAATTTTGAGTTAATAGAATCTGCTTATTCAAATTTCATAATTTCAAGATGAATTCAATTCAGTTCGGTTCGAATGTCCGATTGAAATATTTAACATGCTAGTCAAAACTCTACATGTAGATCAAAATAAGAGTGAATGAATGCTTGTAGATAGGCATTGTATATTAATAGTTTGTAGAATAAATTTTATTCAATTAATGGATTAACAATTTTGTATATTTCTTCATTTTTTAGAACCTTATAAATAAAATGCTGGAAGTAAATGTTTTAAAACCATTAGTTAACCAATTGAACGAGTGGTATTGATGAAAAATAGAGAAAGTTATGAAATACGTGGATAATACTTTGTTATCTAATTTATTAACTAGGATCACAAGTCATATTATCTCAAGAATTGATTGAATGGGGAAGAAGAAATGAAAATTATCTTCAATTTCTTCCTTTCGATACATCCATTCAATTCGTAAATCAACTAGACCTTGACCCGATGGGTAGGTACATTTGCACGGTAGCAACAACGATCGTGGTTGCAATAATAATGATGATCAACACGAGCAATGCCACACCTCCAAATAGCCAGTTTTGCAAATTCGCAAGATTACAGCCATTATGTAACACAATGGTTCGTGGTGCAACAAATTATAATGATGCGTTGAAAAATGCGTTTAAACGAACTCGTGCTCTTAATCGAAGATATACAAAACGACTTGTACCCGTGCTCACTCCTGCGGTCGCAAAGCTCAAACCTCCATCTTCAGAAAGTATCTTTAAAACGTGTAAAGAAAAGGTGACGGATATAGCGGGTTATATTAATGATTTGATTGATGCTGTTGATGAGGATAATAAAGCTATGATGGAATATTATTTACGTACGGGAGATATTACGTTAAGGGACTGTATCGATAGCATCACGGAGTTTAATGTCCCCGTACCTCCCGAGCTTTCAAAGGCAGCCCAAGATGTTGAAGATTACAAGGAAACCGCTTTGGTCATTTTCTTACAAGCCCCTATTGAAACCGTATACAACAGGCCGTTGCCTGCTGATTATGCGGGTTGACTACGAGATGGATATGATAAGCGGGCTATGCGACACCTTAGTTACTTTGTTTTACAATAGATGCATTGTGAAATCTTTTCTTGTCATAGATCAAACATTATGTTTTGATTTGATGTAGAAAAATGTAGTTTTAATTGAAATATAGTTTATTGGAGAGGAAGTAGTTTATTTGAAATCATTTTGTTGGGCCAAGCCTTATATAAGACCCGGTAAGTCTTTTAAGCCCATCACTTACCCCGAGCCCATGTCAGTTGTCACCTGAAATCAATCTATATACTAGACTACTAGAGTATGCATTGAACTTTATAAATTTTAGAAGTAATTGAGAACCATAAGTCTTGAAGAATTATTACATAAGTGTACAAATCAACTCGTTAAATAACATAACCAACTTATTAAGGTTGTCTATTTACCCGGGGTCTCACTGGAAGCAGCCTCTTTATTCCTAAATAGTAGAGGTAAGGCTGTCTACATTTTACCATCCTCAGACCCTACCATAGTTTTGCTATTGGTGGGATATACTGAGTACGATGATGATGATGATGATGATGATGATAGTCATACTTAGATCAATTAGGGTGGGGAAGTGGAAACCGGATGGACTCGATAATCGACATAGGTGAGGTGACTATGAGGTTCACAACGTCTCCACCTTTACCTTTAGATACCGTAAAAACTTACACTGAAGCAAGATACTATCCTGAAAAAATTAAAAGTAAAGCAAGAACTTTACATACAAGTATTTTATAATATTACTTTTTTTCGATTCAAATGTTTAGCGTTCTTTACTCTAAATGCAATAAGCTGGAAACTGAGGACGCGTATTGATAACCGTTTGCGGGTGACTGCTTGGGATCGATCACCATTTGGAGATGGTTTTTTTTCTTATCCCTTAGTTGGACGTTTTGACACATTATTTTGGCTTCTTGCTTTCGTGACAATAATGCCATAAATACGTTGACAAATTATATTTGACAAAAGCGTTTGATTCTTTTTGGCACTTTAATTTATTGATTTCATGAGACGGACTATGGGCGACCTACTCTTCGGATCATGACGTTTTCCATGTTATTATAATATTATTTATTTTTCAAATCTTGTTACTTTAGTCGGTGTCCCATGAGAAATACGAGATAAAGCAGACCCCATAAAATCATTTCTAATAAATTTAAACTGTCATGATATGAGCATGCCCTGTGATCAATTATGAAACACGAATTTATAGTTTAATCAAATTTAGTTAACGATGAACTAAAAAATAATAATTATGTTGTTTAGTTTGCTCTCTTTAACTTTCATAAACACCTCTAGATATTACAATTTACAAAGAACAATAAATATTACAATTTTTAAAAACCAAACACATGCCATTTTTCATATTATATATTTCTTTTCTTTTCTGTTTTTTTTTAAATCATTAAAAGGATATTTATTGCTTTCAGAATGATCATAATATTGAAATCTTGATATAATCTCGTTTTAAAAAGACTCAATCGGATATTAATGATTTTCCAACTTGTCCATCTAAAACTATCGGATATTAATGATTTTCCAACTTGTCCATCTAAAACTATAGTGTGGACATATATTTCACAACCTTACATAATTATATATTAAAACTACTCCAACTAGTACAATCTAAACTATAGAACTTTGACATATTTTTGATATTTCATC
This sequence comes from Bidens hawaiensis, assembly GCF_021521415.1. Taxonomy (NCBI): domain Eukaryota; kingdom Viridiplantae; phylum Streptophyta; class Magnoliopsida; order Asterales; family Asteraceae; genus Bidens; species Bidens hawaiensis. The sequence goes on from NW_027491133.1 coordinate 1,114,289, forward strand.
CAAAGCTAAAAGAATTCTCCTTAATGTTAATAATCTTTTAATTGAATTCACTTTGTCATTGAAATTCACATTTTCGCTTGAAGATAGCATCACTCACGTTCTTATGGTTTGTAAAAAGGGCTTGAGCCTCCCATGCTTCACCATTTGAATAACATAATAAAAAGAAGAAGAAATCGGAATTTTGAGCCAAATGCAAACTTGCCACCACAATTAACATAGATAATTTGTTGTCACATCCCGACCAGGCAGCGGAACATGCCGAGACGTAATGATTGCCCATAAGCACATGACACTATTCAAAGCGACAATATTTAATAAACTCATTTCATTTCACAACATCGGAAATGTCACATAACAATATTCATAAGACATATACAACAAATCACAGCAAATCATATATTGTTCGTTTTGCTAATAACCTAAAGGTATTTGTGACGTTTTCTCCACAAGCTCGACTCAACCAAGATGCAAACCTGTAACATTTCATAAAATAAAGTTTATCAACACAAAAGTATGTGAGCAATTCATAAGCATATAAATATATAGTAAGAAAGATCCACAAAACTCGTATAAGAAACTTTAAATAAAAGCAATAATTTGGATAAAATCGCTAATAGATTTACGTTAGCGACACCTAACTATAAGGGGATGCCAAATAGTCTAGGATTTAATAGTCATCGTTAATTGCATTACGCTAACGACACCTTGCTACAAGGGGATGCCAAGTAGTCTAGGATTTATAGATCAACCAACCAAGAGCGATAAACACATAGGCATATAATCATAGAACACCAAATCGAGCAAGTATTTAAGTAAAGTATACAATAACGTTTGTGGTTTAAGACCCAAGTATAAAATATTTAGTTTAGAAAAGATGAAATGTCACCCCCCAAAATAAAAGATAGAAAACGGGGTATGAAAGTACTCACGTTCAAGTATAAAACTTGATCGGCAAAAGATGAATAACCGTGTGGATGGAGTTTAACTAGCAAGGCCTAAATAAAAGTAAAAGCCTTGAATTAGAAGGTTGTTTTGGAAATTCTTTAAAATAAAAGACAAGGAGTGTAAATAATTAAAGTAAGGGTTTAAATGTAACTATTAAAGAATTTATAATAATAACCCTTTAAATGTAAGTTTGCTCGAAACCAGGTTAAAGTATCTAACATTATTATTTATTTAACCTATGTTAAGTAATAATGTAAGTCCCGAATCTGAATCACTACAATTATAATATCAACAAACAAGTATTGGTGCGGAATACCAACATTTGGTGAGTCAAGAACACAAGTAAACACAAGAACGTAACACCGAGATTGCTTCAAAACACACGTATTATTAATATACGTCGAGTGCTTAAGCACTTACAATACTCGCACGTCTAGTAACTCGTAGACGGCCAAAACACAAGTGAACGAACAACCAACCCTGTACAATACATGCACTATATATGGGGAACCAAACACCTAAGCCCAATAGCCAACCAAAGCCCACCAAGATCCTAAAGGGATCTCGATTTACATAATTCCCGTAGCCCAAGCCCAACATACACGCTAAACCTAAGAACAATTAGACTAAGTACAAACCATACAAAACTAGGCCCAACAATCTCCCCCTTGGTTTGTAGCTTGGTCTTTAATCATGCTCCATGTAGTCAATATCAGCATCTTTCAACGCGCCCGCCCGAAACTTGCATATGATAATAGAAGCGACCATACTAGTGAATTCTTTAGCAGCCGTTTCAAAGATTGGATCAGCAATTATCTGGAATGCACTGAGGGTCTTGATGTCCCTTTCTCCCAACTTTAATAAGTCTCTTGGATCAACAAATCTATACTGACATTTTCCTTTCTCCAATTTGATAACAACTGTGGCAGTTACACTATCATACATCCAGAATCTCATGTTGTCCAAAGTGCCATCTGGAATCGCTTCAGGTACAGGAATATGAGTGGCTTTGTCCGTAGCAGGCCACATAACATTGACTATTTTTTTCCCTGTCCTTGGATCCTGGACCCCCTTTGCCTTCTTCAGAAAGGACTCTGCAGTCTTCATATTTGGGAAGCCTCTATCGACTTGACTTCTCAGAAAGTTCCAGAAGTCTATACCACGTTTATCATTCATTGGGTTGGTTAAAGGAGAGTTTATCAGGTCACTAAGATCCGCCTTCGTCCAAGATCCAAAATTTTTCATCTTCTTATAATACTCAGTGGCCCAGGACTTTCTTTTAACACACCACATGTTCTTATCGGCATCGAAACCCCATGACACAACTCCCGAACGATCACCATATTTGTCTGAGAAGCCTTTAGGGAAAGTGACAATGAATCTATCTGGATGATCTGATGATTGGACATTTTGATTTGAGTTCTTCATTAACATTAGCCTTTTTCGAATTCTACCGGACTTTTCTTTGGAGATTGATGGTGCGTCCATATATTGTTTAAGTGTCTCAGACTCATCAATGTTCTCTACAGGGCGAGTAGTAGAGCTGCCACCTTGATCAACGTTGGGCGTTTTAGAGGCCACATCATCACTGCCTTTAAACTCATCTCCAAACAGCTGAAACAACTTTTGTTTGAGGTCAAGATACAAAGCCGTTAATTCTCCCATGTTGGACTGTAGTTCTCTAATCTTGGTATCTTTATCAGAGTTACCTGCTTCCAGCTCTTGAATACAGACATCTTTAACAACTGAATCTTGTTCGAGCTCAAAAACTCGACGTTGGAGAGCTTGCACGTCAACCGGAGCATCTTCTAACACAATGCCCTTGCCCTTGTTCTACATAAATTTTTCTTGCATGGCAAGAATCTCAGCAATCTTATCAGTAACATTCGAACTTGACTGACCTTGATTTTCTGGGCCTGATGAGCTGGTGGAGCAAAATTAAATGGCATGTTGGCCTCATCAGTGTGTGGAATATCTGATTCACAATCAAAATCATGAGCAAAGTCATCAAACAACTAATCTTGAATCAATTGATCAGCAGTGGGTGCACTTGGTTCATCTTGAGTTTCTGGAGCATGTGTCTCGGGTTGTTGAGTTTGTTGAAGTGGGCTATTTGTTGCATCTGTGGTTGGTGTAGTGATTGTTTCATGTTCACTTACCAGCACGCCAGGCCTCAGATCTTTCTTTCTTTGTTTGCGTGGATCGAGGTCTGCGGCTGGATCTTCAGCTATATCTTCTTCAATGTGTTCAGCGGCTGTCTGAGGAGGCTTCAGAGCAGTTGACTGAAGTTGTTCTTTAAATCTTTCAAAATCTTCTAACTCTCAGGCACTCGGAGCCGTTTCCAAAGTACGATGTTCTATCTCTTCACTTTCATCATCAGAAATTTCAAAGGTCACAACACGTGGCTGAACTGGTGCCACATGCTCATCAGCAACCTGACCTATAACTGGCTCAGCTTCTGTCTCAGCAAATCGTCCAAATTTCACCAGAGCATTGAGGCCCTGATACACAATCTTGGATCCTTTTCTGGGCTGCTTCATTAACCCAAATGTGTTGGGTCCCATTGACTTCATATCCAAAGTGTCAACAGACTTGACGAGATCGGTGTAGTGAGAATCGAAGATCATCTGCAAGAATCTTGGATACATAAGGAACATCTCTTTCTTCTTCCCTTTCAGATTGCTCACCATTTCATTGAAAACAAACTTGGAATAATTGTAATTCCAATCCATGATCAGAGCAGTGACAGCAGACATCTGGATATGACTTATCTCATTAGAGTCCCCTTTCCTACCCGACACGCAAGTGAAAAACGTGTGAATTAAGAATCTCCAGTACGGGTGAAATAGCTTCTTGATTGCCGGAGGATAAGTGCCCTCGTAACCCATTCTGGTAAGGATCTCAGTAACATCGGCAGTGGAATACTCAGTCGAGTAATTAGGTTGATCACCAAACAGCATCACCTCTCTGATGACAGCCTCGGTGATACTAACTGGCTTGTTTTGAACTTTGGAGTCTATAGACACGACTCCATCTTGCCCTCGTTGGTTGATTGAGGTATTGTTCCAAAACTACGTGATCATCTTCTTGCATATAACAAGATTTTCTCGTAGTGCGTGAGAAATCCTGCACATGTTGAGACCGACAATCATAGACTTGAATTCTTTGTGGGCCAGTGGTGGATCATATAGGTGTCCAGCAATATTGTGCGTATCAACAAACTTTAATGGAGTCTGATCAGCCATTACTGCACCAAACGAATCAAGTTAGTAAAAATGAAATCATTAGTTGATTTGGGCTTTATGATTTAAGAACTAGCCCAAAAAAAATCAACATATGGCCCATTAAAAATAATAACAGTATTGGTCAAGCTCAATCAGTGAGCTTTAGGCCCAACTGGAGAGATCTCGGTCAATGAGGTGAGTTCTCGGTCAACATCAGAGTTTTCGGTCAACGAAAGTTAATGAAAGTCAGCTAAGGTCAACCGAGAACGAATGATTTCGGTCAAAATTAACCGAGAACGGGAGTTCTCGGTCAAGGTAAAGGGTTCTCGGTTAACGAAAGTCAACCGAGAACTCCTTGACAGCTGTGGACAGAGAACCCCTTAGGTTCCTCCTTGGAAGTTGTGCAGTCTTCTTCAACCCACCGAGATCTCCATTAAACCTCCATTAAAACCTGCAACAAAAACACTAATCTCCGACATAATACTCTAAACAACCAATTTAGGTTCTTAGTCGTTTATACTAATGATCTACGACCCTTTACAGTCCTCAAAATCTGGTCACACAATTATCAATGCCTTCAAGAACCCACCGAAACACCAATTATCTTGAGCCTTTTTACTCATTTACCTATGAGATAATCGATTAGTATTAACGAGTGAACTAAATCAATCAAACTATGCAAGAGTGCTTTCGGTTTATCAGAGAGGATTAAGAGATGAAAGGTTTTGTTAGTTTAAAAATAGATGATAATGTATTAGAGGTAATATTTATACCCTAACCATCAAGGGCCGAAAACCCTTAATGGGCTCAAACACACAATCCATCCAAACATAAGATGACCCAAACAGACAAACGGCCCAAAAATCTTTGAAAACCCATATGGAAACTAAGCTCAGTTTAAACAAACGTTTCGAGAAGAGTAGATTCGAGATAAAACAAACAAAATAGATAAAATAAAATAAAATGTCGTACCAAATGAGTTAAATAACAAGAATATATATATTAACATACAAAAGAACTCCCTTGAATTTTCTAAGATCGGGATCAAATTTCAGTTTCTGTAAAAAAGCCGTCGTTTTATGAAAAAATCCGAACATGGAATCATATCGGTTAAGAGGCTGTCACTAAGATTCATGTTCAGCGTTATTATGACATAAAGAGACAGGTTGATAGCAGGTATAACAAACTTACCATGATTTTCATTGCATCGGTGATATGAGTTAGGTTCAGTTCAGCATAAAGCTTAGATGGACATCACTCATGGACCTGTGATGCCTTCTATCTCTTCTCAAAACGTATTTGGCTTTCCCCATATCACCCCAATTTGACTCCAACCCCCTAGTGCTTGATCAAAAGATTTTTATTGATAAACAAACAACGATTTTTAAGCTTTAAGGTTGAACGTTGGGCTTACAAGCCAGTGAACTGACAAGTCTTTCATTCGAGACATGACAGGACTTACTTGTGTGCCCCCAGATCTGTAGTTCTAGTTTGACCCTCTAAGCTTTTAAAACAATTTTAATAGGATAAAATAAACTCTTTTGTAGTTTTTTTTAATAATAATAATAATAATAATAATAGCTTAACAACACAAAATTTTTGGTGATCAAGACACTAACGGGCTCGTATATGACTGGGTAATTGCTTTTCTACCTATCCTTCGGAGAGATGTATATGAAGACATGCACGTTTCTTCAAAATGACTCTCCATAGTATGTTTAACAAATTTTGTTTATATCACTTCAACTTTTACGCATTATGGAAAGCTACCATACAAATCAATGACTGTTTTAGAGTCTTTTAAGCTTAATAACTTCACCCGTTAGGCACACAAAAACAATTTATCTATCACTTTCCAAAGGTTGGATCAATTTTCATTTGAAGATATTTTGAAGCTTCTAAAAAGTTTTTAACTGAATAATAATAATAATAATAATATCACTTCCCAGGGAGTTACATAAAACACACGTGCTAAGAATTCAGTCACCCCAGTCACTTTAAGCTTTCAGGTAAATGGCTATCAAGTATGACCACAATTGGTTAACCGGACCAAACATGTATGAAAACACGTGTCCTTCCAGCCCAGAGTTATCGACATAATTTTAAGTGAAAGAAAACGAAACATAAAACACATCATAATCGCCCCGGGTGCTTTCAGCCTTTAGGTAAATGGCTATCCTGTGACTATACGGGTAGAACACCGGACCAACCATATACAAGTATATGTCCTTCCAACTTGAGCAACCGAAATAATTTTAAGCGAGAATGAATCATGAGACCCCCCCAAAAAAATTTAATAATAAAAACAACGCACACACCATTTTTTGACTTTTTAATTTAATAATAAAAATAACGCACACACACTATTTTTTACTTTTTTTTATCTTTCTCCCTCTAAATTTATGCAAAATTAAACAAATATGTACAAATTTATACCAAAAAAAAAAAACTCAATTCTCGAAACGAAGCGTTTTAAGAAAACTCACAAGCACATTAAATTTGCTGTTCCGACTGGTTTTGTAAATAAGTCCGCCATTGTTCTCAGTGTGGACTTGTTCAAGATGAATCAATTTTCGATCGAAACAGTCACGAATAAAATGAATTTTAATATCGATGTGCTTGGTTTTAGAGTGTTGAACAGGGTTTTCACAATTGCAATGGCCGCATCATTATCACAAAAAATAGGAGTGTCAAGAAATTTCAAATCGTAATCAAGCAATTGGTTTTGCATCCAGATAACCTGAGAGCAGCAAGCATATGCAACAACATACTCCGCCTCGGCGGTCGAAGTAGACACCGTCTGTTGTTTCTTACACTGCCATGAAATGAGACGGTCTCCTAAGAACCGGCAACCAGCTGACGTGGATTTCTTGTCAATGTCATCTCCACCGTTATTTCTATCAGCAAAAGCATAAAGATCAAATTCTGATTGTTTGGGATACCAAAGACCTAACTTTGGTTGTCCCTTCAGATATCTAAAGATACATTTAACAACAATTAAATGAGAGAGTTTAGGATTAACCTGGAAACGAGCACATTGGCAGACTGCAAACATGATGTCAGTACGAATGGCTGTGAGATACATCAGAGACCCAATCATCGATCGATAGTACGTTTGATCTACGGGACTCCCTTCAGGATCAGATGACAATAGTGGCCCTGCCATGGGAGTGTTGCCACTCTTGGAATCTTCAACATATTTCCCTTGATGCAGTAAAATTCCTGTCGATCTTTGGTGAACCTATAGCCCTAGAAACGTTGTCATTTCACCCAAAGAACTCATCTCAAATCTCTTCTTCATTACACCTTCAAATTCTGTGCACAACTCAGCGCTGGTGGATCCAAAAATGATATCATCGACATAGATCTGGACGAGAATCAAATCCTTTCCGACAGTTTTCCAGAACAAGGTTTGGTCGATGGTTCCACGCTTATAGCCATGATCAAGAAGATGCGCGGTCAATGTAGCATACCATGCTCGAGGAGCCTGATGTAACCCGTATAATGCTTTATCTAGCTTGTAGACATGATTTGGTTTCTTAGGATCAACAAAACCCGGTGGCTGATTAACATAAATATCTTCCTTGACTTTACCATACAGAAATGCTGTCTTAACATCCATCTGATACACTGTGAACATCATGTATGATGCATAGGCCAGAAAAATTCTAATGGCCTCAAGTCTAGCCACTGGGGCATAGACTTCAGTGTAATCTAATCCCTCAACCTGACGAAAACCACAAACTACCAATCGTGCCTTATTTCGAACAATAACCCATGTGTCATCTTGCTTGTTTCGGAAAACCCATCTTGTGTTAAGAGCTTTCTTTCCATCCGGTAACTTAACCAATCTCCAAACCTTCAACTTATCAAACTGATTTAATTCTTCGTACATAGCATCAACCCAACTAGGTTCTTGAAGAGCCATTTCTACTGTCTTTGGTTCAATTTGAGAAATGAAACAGGAAAACATACAGCTGTTAATGTGTCCCGTCTGACTTTTGGTGGACACTCCCGCTTCAATGGGACCGATGACATTCTCAATTGGATGATTTTTTCTAAATTTTTGATGGAATTAACAGATCAGAAACATCACCGGTAGATTGTAAATTTGACAGGTTCTCAATATCATCAACAAGAGGATTCTTCCATCCAGATGTCGCCGTACTATGAGAGTACGAGGTGCTGGCGACATATTCATTTGGAATGTCATCGGGAAACAGTGTGCTCCCGAAGTTCTGACGAATAGAACTCTCCCCCTCAACATTAGCAGCATCTTCAGACGTGTTTGGCGAACAATTGGTTTCTAAGGTTTCCTTGGGCTGAGTGCCAGTTGCAGGTGAATCATTACTTAACTCAGCGACATCAACATCCAGTAGTGGAGAAATGTGAGACACTGCCTGTGAATTATCTTTTGCAGCCTCCACTGTGGGACCACATAAAGGTTCTGTGTTGAAAACTGGAAACACGTTGAATGGTTTGAAAAGTTCGTTGTAGTCAAATAATCAATCGGGACCAACACGAGCGTTAGTCTCATTTTCTTCTAATCAACAAACTTCATAGGACTCTAGAATTTGCTTGGTTGACTTGTTGTAGACCTTGTAAGCTGTATTTCCCACATACCCAACAAAGTAACACTCATCGGCTGCGGCCCCAGATTTTGGAGTAGTTTCGAGATTCAGTAAAGTGTATGGACACCCAAAAGCTCTGAAATGTGCAACAGTGGGTTTATGACCATAAACAATCTCATATGGGGTTTTCATCTTGGACTTGTTGATTATCACCCGATTCTGAACATAACATGCAGTATTAATAGCTTCTGCCCAGAAAAACAGTGGCAGTTTAGAGTCACACAACATTGTTCGTGCTACTTCGATAAGAGTTCTGTTTCTTCTTTTAGCTACACCATTTTGTTGAGGCGTCCGTGGGGCGCTGTACTGACGAAGTACCCCTTTTTCTGAACAGAAATGATTCAATGTTGCATTCTTGAATTCCGTTCCATTATCACAACGGATTCCCTTTAGCTTTAGGTTCAGTTGATTCTCCATGAGCACAACAAACTTCTTGATTAGATCTGCAGTTTCACTCTTATTTGACAAGAAGAACACCTATGTAAAACGTGAGTAATCATCAGTAATAACAAGACAATAAGAGCTACGAGAAAGACTCAAAACATGAACTGGTCCAAAAAGGTCCATATGAAGTAATTGAAAAACTGATGATATGGTATTAATCAACTTTGGCTTGTGAGATTTTCGATGATGTTTACCCAAAGCACAAGCCACGCATTTTTCAATAGTCACAAATCCTTGATTGGTAAACCACGTACAAAATTATTTTTAGCAAGACGATTCAGATTTTTAGTATTATCATGACCAAGCCGACGATGTCAAAGCATTGCATTATGTTCTGACACTTTCGAAAACAAACAAGTTATTTCGTCAGGAACATTTTTGTTCATGTCGATCACATAAGCATTATCTTTTCGTTGTGATCGAACAAGAATCTAGTGTTCTGGTATAATTATACCAGGTTTCAGAATCAAACACTCCTTTTTAGTAAAATAAGTTGAGAAATCTTTGTCACAAATTTGTGACACGCTCAAAAGACTGTGCTTCAATTCTAGAACAAAATTAACATTTTCAAACTTTAGAACACCGTTACTTAGAGTACCCTTCTGAGTGATCTTTCCTTTCTCTCCTCCCGCAAAAGACACATACCCACCGTTAAATGTTTGAATGTTGTGTAGTTGGGTAATGTCTCCTGTCATGTGCCTGGAACAACCACTATCAACATACCAAGGTCTGATGATATTCCTCCATAGTTGTCCCTTCACAAAGCGCGGGATTAGTTAGATTTTGGTACCCAGTCCATAGTTACACTGGGTGACCCTGACTCATCTATAGTTGTCACGGATTGCCATGACATGTCATTTTGATCGTCAAATATAGATTTTGTAGATGCTTTTGCTGGAGGTTTAGGCAACCATTTATGTTGTATGACTTGGCATTATACGTACGAATGATTGTCGTGACCTACGGTGTTATGGATTTGGAAGAAGAAGAATTTGTCCTTTCCTCTGGTTTTGGTTTAGACTTAGTGTTTATATTTGAGTTTGAAACACCTTTCCTAACCTTTTCATGAAACATGTTAGGTTTGGTCTGATGAGGACTAAACCTGCCAGACTTGTTTCGATTTCAGTCATCGTTAGAGGGACTAGCCTGATTGTACCTGAATCTCTGCTTGTACTTGTTATGAGGCATATAGGGCATGTTCCTCTGATAAAATCCATAATAAGGGACATATGGACGATGTGGACAATTTCTGACAATATGACCAGGAGTGCCACAGTTAAAACAGGTTTGACGTTTAATGTAAAAATCATTTTGGGCAACTCCTCGTCTGGACTGGTTGTGTAGACCAGTTTGCTTAGAAAGGCGAGGCCCCTTTTTAGCTTCATTAAGCTTATCACCTTGTTTGTCATTAGAGCATCCCTCTTTGACAAATTTAGGTGCAACGTAATTTTTGAAATTTTTTGAATTTTTAGTTTTATTAGAAATCACATTATTAGAGTTCAAAGTTTCAACCGAATCAATCACACAAGAATCCTTGCTCTTTAAAACAGAGCCCACACAAACAGTCGGAATAACAGAATATAAAACAGGAAGTTTTAAAGAAACATTAGAAACAATGTCATTATCAAATTCAAAACAAGGGTCGTCATCCTCATCAGTCCATTCCTTCACAATTGCTTGTTCTGCACATGAAGTAGACACATTAGAATCGTTCATACCTGAAGAAGACGGACCAGCATTCATAGAACTGGTTCCATCACCTTTGTTTTGTTTACCGTACTTCATGTCCTTTACCTTTTCCTCCTATTCTTTGGTAACAGGGGTAGGGACATAATTGTGGTTGTAGGGTGGGGGATCTTGACTGAATCCTATTCCCTCAGCTTCATTTTCTTTCCATCACAATTGATTTTCAATCATTGAGTTGACAACTTTACTGGAGCCATCAATTTTTTATAAAATCTAGTTCAGCCCTTTCAAATTTACTAGTTATATTTAAAATTTTCTAACTTGGAGGCTTCCAGTTTGGCAGTCAATTCAACGATTTCCTGTTTGGCATCAAGATGATGACAAGACTTTACACTAAAATCAGACTTAAGCTTAGAAATGTCCTTCTTTTGACCTTCTATTTTATCTAGAAAACCTTTTTCATTTTTCTTAAGTTTGAAATTTTTGATTTTATTCTCTCCATATCTCTAATTAGGTTATCATTATGAAGCTTATACATTTCTATTTTTTCAACAAAATTTAAAGAGCATGGTTGAAAACTTACCTCAGATGAATTTGGAGAAGTGAACGCCATATACACAAATTGAAGCTCCTTGACCTTCTTCTCAGTAGCATTTCCTTCTCAGGTGTCTTCAACATTGGCGAAGTTTGCAGTCTGATTTCCAATGTTGGGTGCAGCCATCTGACCTTCCTAAGAGAACTGTTGAGCAACCATACTTCTTTCACCATTACCTGAACTATCTCCAGCCTCACCTCTGGCATTCCCAACCGGAACCACTCTTTCCGTATTTCCATCCTTCGTTGGGTTAGCACATTCACGAGCAAAATGACCCGGCTCGTGACAGTTGTAGCACCTTAGAGTGTTTTTGTTAAAACTCACCTTTTGATTATTAGGCATGTTCCTATTATTTCTACCTGTCCCCTTAGTGAACTTCTTCGCACGAAATATTGCCATGGCGATTTGCCACGAGATTTTCATTTTTTCAACATCATCAGGATGGATCTGATCTAGTTCAGCAGCAACCACAGGTTGAACCAAGTCTCCAGCCAAAAATGCATTATAACAATTCATGAATCCCGCCATTAGAGCTATATTCTCTTGAGGCTCTTTTGATATGGTAGGGATCTGATTGACGTTCTGACTGGAAGTGTGAGTAGTTTTTCCAGTATCATTTGAAGGTTGTACAGACTTGGTGAAGAATACTGGAGCTGGTTAGGGTGGGATGGATGATGATGATTGACCTCGAGTGGATGAGAACATCTGGAAGTTACTCTGAGGTGGTTATTGAGTAGCCTTGAACAGTGAGAAAATTTCTTGAGAAATAAGAGCACTGTTGGAGGCAACATTGTATCCAGCCGCATTGTAAGAGCTCGCATGATTTATGGCACGTTGCTTATCATCCATATCACATGCTTTAATAGTGGCTATCATTTCACTCATACCCATTGTGTTGAGATCCTTAGTCTTTTTGATAACTACAACATTCATGTCCCAACTCTTCGGCAATGAGTTCACCAGCTTGTTGTTTATTTCTGAAGTTTGTAGATAAATCCCTGCTGATCTCATTTCAGTCACAAGTTATATGAATCTTTGAAGTTGGGATTCCAACATTTCTCCCAAAACATGATTAAACATATTGAACTTTTGTCGCAATAGATCTTGGCGACTTCTCTTCATATCTTCATTCCCCTCATATACTTCGATCAGTGCCTCCCATAACTCTTTAGCAGATTGAAGTTCTCTAAATTGAAGAGCAATCTCAGGTGAGAGTGCCATGGTTAGAGTGGAGAGAGCTTTCTCATATTCCTTAACTTTAGCAAAATCATTATCGTCATACTGTGCAACTGGTTTCACAAGAACTTCATCAGAGTTATCCGTTTGATAGGTGATTATTTGAGGTCCCCTAATATTACTTTTCCAAATTTTAGAATCTTTAATCTTGGCGTAATGTTCAAAACGAAATTTCCATTCACTGAACCCCTCATGAGATAAGAGACAGGGTATACTAGTGGCAGTCCCATGATGGAGTCAAGTTCTTGATGGAGTGTAGTGTTGTTGTTTGATCCATTACTAATTACTAACTGATCCATCTTAGTTGGATTAATTGATTTATTTTAGGTCCAAAAATTAATTAAGTCCAAATCAAACAAGCCCAAACAGTTAACTGGGTTGTGAACAAATTCACACTGGTTGACCGAGTTTGACCGAAAACTCAATGTATGACTGAGTTTGACCGAGAACCACCAAGTTGACCAAACTTTGACCGAGAACTCAATGTCTGACCAGACTTTGACCGAGAACCCAAACGCTGCAGCTAACGTTGACCAAATGATGACCGATAACCCAGATCGTTGACCGAGAACTCTGTTTTTGACTAAACTCAGGCCGAGAACTGAGTGTAACCGAGAACACACACCACCGAACACCAGAATTGGCCGAGAACAACCAATTATTTCAGCCGAGAACCCTGATTATCAACAGACTCAGTCTCAAACGTAACAAACTCCCGAGAATAAAGCGATTTTGATTTATTTCCAAACCAAAATCAAATCTTTCCCAAAAATTATCTTCTTCTTCTTCTTCTTCTTCTTCTTCTCCGGTCACAGTTTCAACGGAAAACAGCAACACCACCAAGAAACACAATTCTTGAATCTTTGATATCACAATAACGAGCCTGAATAAGTTCTAAGGCTTAGATACCAATTGTAAGTCCCGAATCTGGATCACTACAATTATGATATCAACAAACAAGTATTGGTGCGGAATCCCAACACTTGGTGAGTCAATAACACAATTAAACACAAGAACGTAACACCAAGATTGCTTCAAAACACACGTATTATTAATATACGTCGGGTGCTTAAGCACTTACAATACTCGCACGTCTAGTAACTCGTAGACGGCCAAAACACAAGTGAACGAACAACCAACCCTATACAATACATGCACTATTTATAGGGAACCAAACACCTAAGCCCAATAGCCAACCAAAGCCCACCGAGATCCTAAAGGGATCTCGGTTTACATAATTCCCGTAGCCCAAGCCCAACATACACGCTAAACCCAAGAACAACTAGACTAAGTACAAACCATACAAAACTAGGCCCAACAAATAAGGTGGGTAAAATGCAAGAATGCAAGTTACTTTGGGACAAAGATACTAAAATGGGTTTTAACGAGTGTTCGGATTGTTGGTTCATGTCTTGACAATTGGTCAAACCCAAAGTCAACTTTCCAAAATATTAAATGTTATGAGGTAACTCATAAAAATTAAGTAAGACTTAACCAAGTATGTAGATCTATTGTTTTAGAACTAACAACGTACGTTAAGCGAGTGTTGGGCTTTGTCGGTCCAAACATTGTTATGAGATCAAGTTGGATCCAACATTTCTAAGTACTTAAGAAAATAATTAAAATCAGTTTGGAAACTATTTTTAAAGAAATATACAAGTCTTGATAGCTAAAAGCACACTTATGTGTCTTAAGCGAGTAAGAATCGGTTTGGTTCGGTTTCCATCTCTCAAATAGTTCATTGATGGTCTCCACATGCCCAAATATCCAAGAACTTGTATAATAATTTATAAATGAAGAAACTTAAGTTTTACAACCAAAAGTTAACAATAAAGTCTTTAAACAAAAGTTTGGTTTTGGTTCGGTTTCCATCTCACAATAAGTTCATAGATGAATTCCACATGCCCAATATCAAAGAACTTGTAAAAATGATTTTAGAAACTTAAATCTAACATGAAGCATGTTTAAAACAATTATTTAACAAAACTAGTAAGCAAGTTCGGTTTACGGTTTGGACAATTTACGGTTAAACCGAGGTTAGTATCTACAAACCCACACCATGGAACTTCATAAATATGACAAACAAACTAAAAAGAGTAGAAGTTAGTCATGGTTAGTATGTGCAACAAGTTATATAAGTGTATATATATCAAGGACCACGAAAGTCCTACATGAAGCCTTGCCTTACGAAGTCCGAAACTTAACCAACCGGAGTCGGAGAAGTAACTACCAAAGGTAACAAGGGGTGTGTATTATATATATATTGTACCACCATAATCAAGTGTTAGTAAGGTTATATGAACAAGTTAGAATGAAAGATTAAACTCGGTTTGACATTTGGAAGTCAAACCTTCAAGAACATAAAGAAAATAACAACCTTGAATTTATGGAGTTTTGAGAGAGAATTTAGAGATGAGCAAGTGTAAAATGAAGAAGATGGGTGTGTATTATAGGGTAAGGGTCAAAGTTCCTTTGCAAGGTTCTCTTTCATGTTTGCATGTAAATGAGTATGTTTAAATGATCAAACAATGCATACTGAAACAAATATAAAATACAATATTTTATATATTTTAAATGACCAAAAAAATCCAATATTTTATATATTTGAAATGTTCGGGTTACAAACGGATCAGATTTACATGATAAACGAAAACAAAAACTAATACAAATAGGACCCGAAATTGACGAATGTCACATTTGTCAATACTACCTCTCTTGAAAATGACGTGTCTTTAGTGTATATTCTCCCCATTTCAGCTCTCTAAATAAAATAAATCATTTTATGGTTCCAATTAATCTTTTTTATGTGACTCGAACTACTAGTTAAGTCGCCCAAATCTTTCTTGATAATACTAACAGAAAACTCATGTGATCCGTTGCTTTACCAGTCCCGTTGGACCTGTTAGATATAAAAGAACACGTTTGAAATTTGAGTAGATCATGTCCTTAAACTACACGCCGATGTAAATACATACATATTTCATGTGAAACATGACCGTAAGACAAAAGTTAGACGATATTGTTTATATGTCCAAGTAGTTTCTAATCCAACTTTCAAACATGTTTTTTCACATACCTACTAGGTTAGAATAAGTACTAGTATGTGTATGATGGCATATTTAAAAAGCCAATGTGACTGGTTGGTTGAATATTAATTTGTGGTAGTTATTAGTTATTACTAGTTCCTAAAACTTGGGTTTGACCCTTGTGTGGTACAGTTATCTTCCAACTATATTTGTTGTTTCGGTCAATTATATTTATTTAACTATTTAATTGAGAAATTAAAATTACATACGTGTTTAGTTCGTTTATAGAATAAAATTAAAAAAAAAGCGTAACAAAACGAAAGGTCAACAAGTCAATGAGATTCAAGGTACAATGTTAACGTGGAACTTGATGAAAAGAGGTAGCTGTTCATTGAAATTTGTCTTAATAATATTAATTGTAAAAAATAAATGTATGTTATGAATCACCGACGGTTCTTTTTGTATGACACAATTTGTCACCAATTATATATGTTTTTCCCCTAAATAGTGTTTTTGAATAGTTACTTTGGTATTATAAATACCATGTGTTTATAATGAACATATGCATCTAGTAAATTGACAATTCTCACATTTTCTTTACTCTCTTGTTTCTTTGTTATATTAAAGTTCAATTATTACTTCAATAATCTTGTTATGATTAGAGCTAATATTATAACATGTTATCAACACGAGCCGCTTATATCCTAATCAAGAAAGGTAATAGGCACAAATGTATTCATATAAGAATCATAAACACTTCTTTAATTTTGTACACTGGAAATATATATATATATATATATGCATATACATATACTAAGTAATAACAATAATGTGTATAAATATTGTTATTAAAATTTGATAACTATTCTAACTTTTATTTATATATGCATACTAATATTTCATTTAAAAGTTAGATTTATATACACTAACAATTCTATTCTTATTATTGTGCATAATAATTATATATTTTATGAAATAAACGTTATTTAATATCTTATTTATTATTTTACTTTAAATAAGTAATATTACACACACACACAAATGGTAATATTACCGTTATAAAACGGTAATATAACCATTGTAAAATGGTCATAAATTTTCAACTATAAATAACCAATTATCAATCTCAAATCTTTCACAAATGCACAAAATTTTCTTCTCGGGAATACTCAAGATAATATTTGGAAAGATGATTCATCCAGTTTTAGTGTTAACTACTATAATAATGATAATCTTATTGTTCTTAATTTGTAATCTCCCACATAGAGAGTTTAATCTTTTCTTTTTTTCTTTATCTATTTATAGCTCTACGTTTGTATTTCCTTTCAATTTTAATAAGTATGTAACCTAATATTTATTTTATTTGTGTTTAGTAATAAAATGGCAAACATCGCAAAACTTGAATTTCCGGCTCTTAATATCACCGGAGTTAATTATATGTCGTGGACGGCACATGTTAAACGAATCTCAAATCATTGGGTGTTTTGAATACGATAACAGAGGGAAATAATTGCGAGGATCAAGACAAGGCAAAAGCCGATGTCCTCCTCCACAAACACATTGACGATATGTTACAATTTGAGTACTCAAATTGTGAGGATCCATGCATTTTGTGGGAAGATTTAAAAAACAGATTTGATCATCGAAGGGAAGTTCTACTTCCTAATGCTAGAGATTAATGGAACAATCTCAGGTTCCAAGATTTCAAAAAAGTAAACGAGTACACCTCTGCTTTGTTCAGAATATGTTCAACACTCCGATTTTGTGGGCAAACTGTTACTGAGGAAAATATGTTGGAGAAAACTTTCTCCACATTTCATGCATCAAGTATAAACTTGCAAACACATTATCGATTGCAGAATTTTAGAAGATACTTTGATCTAAATGCATTACTCCTTGTAGCTGAAAAAAAATAGTGAATTATTGATGAAAAATCATCAATCTCGTCCCACAGGTTCATTATCAATACCAGAAGCAAATGTTGCTCACAAAAATTCTTATAAAAGTTCTGGTCATAAATGGGAACAAGGTCGTGGACGTGGTCGTGGTCACTTTGACAAAAAAAGCATTTTAATGGTCGTAACCATTCATTTAAATAGAACACTAATTCTTACGGCCGTGGCCGTGGTCGTATCCAGAGAACCAGTAATTACAATGTCCCACAAAATAACAATTCCAACCAACACAGTAAATGGAATGAAGCTTGTAGGTCTGAAAACAATGGCACTTCATGTTTTAGATGTGGAAGTACAAACCACTGGTCAAAGGCTTGTCGCACAGCTCTACATCTATGTGAACTATACCAAGCATCTCTCAAAGGAAAAGAGAAAGAAGTGAACCATGTTGATAACTTTGATTATATCAATGCTGAGCTGAGCATTGCAGACTTTGATGTGGAGCTCTGAAACAAATGTTGCTTGACGACAATGATTATATGCAATAATTAAGTGTGTTTCTCACTACCTTTAATTATGTAGTTCCCTTCATGTACTGTTTGTTTTTCAATTAAATAAAGTTCTTATTAAAATATCATAATGTCTTCGTTATACACTTATTATTTTTCTTAATCTTTTCAAGATTTAAAATGAAAATCACTGGAGCACAAGATTAAACAAATGAAGAAGATATATTTATAGCGGATAGTGGAGCCACGCATACTATACTTAGATCTAAAAATATATTTTCATAAACTGAAGCCGACAAAAGGGATCATCAATACAATATCAGGTCCTACAAACTTGATCAAAGGAGTGGGAAAAGCTAATTTAGCATTACCAAATTGTACAAAGCTGTCACACCCTCAAAATCCACTAACGGAGTTTTACCGTCAGATGGTGTGAACTAACAAGATCGGATTCATTAGTTATAATCAAACCATAAAAACGTTTACGAGTAATCAAATGCGGAAGCGTAAAACCATAGAAACCAATGTTGCGTCACACAGGACGACTTAAAACCCAATGATAACAGTGTAAAATAAGTTTGCATAATTAAAAGTGTTTCAAGCAATGCATGATCCTAAACCGCGCACCCGCCTCGGCTACCTGAGAATAACATACTAAAAGTGTCAACACAGGGTTGGTGAGTTCACGAGTTCAAATAAAATAAAGCGTTAGCGTTTGCGTTAAGCGTTTTTGCGTTAAGCGTTTTGCGTTACCAGATAGTGTTATGTCAATTATATATCTATAGGTAGCTAGCCTATAAAACAAGTATTACTAAGTGTTCGACACCGAAGCTGACTGTTTATCATTTGCCTTGCCACCAGGTCTATCCCGACCATGGTATGTGTTTAGCCAAGATTACACCCACTCGACCTCCAGTCGAGTTTAGCGTTGGGTGGGGTTTGTCAAACCCAGTAGTACTACTCAACAATGACTCTCTATTATCCAATATTAAACGGTTCGA
The DNA here is from genome assembly GCF_021521415.1 of Bidens hawaiensis. Classification (NCBI taxonomy): domain Eukaryota; kingdom Viridiplantae; phylum Streptophyta; class Magnoliopsida; order Asterales; family Asteraceae; genus Bidens; species Bidens hawaiensis. Next base: position 1,133,481 of record NW_027491133.1, read on the forward strand.
TGTGAATGAAGGACTTTAGTTAACGCGTTTGCCACTTAGTCTTTACAAGTGATATATAATCTATATTAACAAAATCTTAAATGCGTTTTCGGAGTATGTTATCTCCCCCAAGTGAAGAGCGTTTAAAAACAGTTTAAAAGGGGAAAGTGAACTCACTGTTTGTGAAGTATTCCCAAAATAATTCACCAAGATGCGCGTAACAGAAAAACTCTCTCTAGCGTTCTAAAACAACAAAGAGATTTTTCTAAGTGTCAGAATATTATCGAGTCTCTAGACCCGGCACATAATACCTATGCACACAACATGTTTCGTGTTTTGTTTGTGAATCGTGTGTGACTTAACGAGTACATTTGTGATACGATACGTGTGTGAGCAATTATTTACGTGTCATGTATTAATAATGTACATCACTATCAATTACTCCCCGTAAGGGCAATTTGGTCACACATAACAATTAACTAGCAATTATTCCCCGCAAGGGCAATTTGGTCAGAACACGACAACTATTTAGCAAGTATTCCCCGCAGGGGCAAATTGGTCAAAACATAACAATTAACTAGCAATTATCATGTTTCATGCATTTTCACAAAATTCAGCAGCTAGTTTCACCGAGACAGAAATTCTACTTGAAAGATTGTACTATTCCACCGATCATAGCATCTCAGTTAATTTAACAAAAATCATCACTAAAGCATGCATGTATTAGGTTTCCAGAACATATTTTATTTTATTTTTATTCCACATAGATTTCTCATAATGATCAAAACACTACAGCAAGCTCATAACAGTCAAATTCATGCGTAACAGAATGTTATTTGAAATTCCCGTTAAATGAAAAATCCAATAATTGCAAGACCACTTGGGTTAGGTTCCTAACTCAACAAGTCAACTTTCAGAAGTGGAACCAACCCAATTGGTCTCGTAGTTCATGAGATATAACATTTACAAAATAACCTAACAGCAGGTCTAACAACTCAGCTTTGCACAACGTTTTTATAAAATCATAAAGGTTAACTTTTACACGTCCAAAAATTGCAAATTTACATTCTTTAGAAACTAGACTCAACCTAGTTTACTGTAGTATCAATTATCTCAACCAATTTTCACATTTACACCCCGTTACAGTCAATTGAACATCAACAACACAATCTGTCCAGAAACTGTTTGCAACAAAACTCAACAATTTAACCATTTATAGACCACAATTCATTCATATAACACTCTAGACACCATAACCAATATTCATGCATATCAATTACACCATACATACATGGTTAGGGTTTTATTTGATCTCAAATCAAAGACACAACAATTAACATGTAATAATATCAATTCTAGTTATCATATCACAATCAATCCATCATCAAAATCAAGATAAAACATATGAACACATATACATATGAAAATCGGACCTAGGGTTTATAATTATACCTTCAAAAACACCAATACAAGCAATAGGAAGGTAGAAGATGACTAGAATCGGGTGTAGGAGGCTTCAATTGTGAAAAACACGATCAAAATCAAGAGATATGTGTGTGTGTGTGAGCCGATTGTGAGGAGAGGGGGAGCAAGGGGCTGCCGTCGGTTTTTGGGAGAGAAAGGAAGAGGAGTTTAGGGTTTTATAATATTATTAATAATAATCAAGTTACATCTAGGTCCCTCTACTTCCAAATGTTACTTTTCTAGCTTAATTAACTTAGTTTGCACATTGAGTTAACGTTATATAACATGTTATCACATAAGTTGTAGGTCCCCCCGGGGAGGCGTTGCCGATCGATACGAGATCTGCACGAGGTCTAGGAGTGCGGAATCCTCCTAGACTCGTTAATGGTGTAAAGATGAAGAACACAAACACGTACACGAACAAATACACGAACAAATACAAGAACGGGATAATTAAATCTGCAGATTCATATATAATATAATAATCAAACACGTTACATACCGTAACATAAACAGAAACACGTCCGACCCGAGGTGAGCTCTACCTCGGGTCGTACCTAACGACACTCTCTCTCTGTTTGTTCTCTCTCTACTTGAACTGGACACAAAACTCACTGAATTACTGGATACAAAACCTAAACAAGACACACATATATATAGACAAAACATCTTCTCGGGCTTGGGCTTGGGCCAGTAGGCGAAGTTGTTCATAACTTCGCCTATGGCGAAGTTGTGATAACTTCGCCTAAGGCAGAAGTTGTTACAACTTCGCCGTTGGCGAAGTTGTTCTAACTTCGCCTAAGGCGAAGTTGTGCTAACTTCGCCTGTGGCGTTCCGCTGGTCAGAATTGCATAGCGACGGTCACAAAATGCACCAACAGACTCCCCTTTGACCGTTGCTCTCAATTCTAACAAACACGAAAGATCATCTGTTACAAAACATGTACCAACATAAGTCTAACACATAATTATCACATAATTATTGTTTTGACGTTTTTTGTTTATTCACCAATTGTTTGCGTCAACTCGTTTGCGTTTCGGTGCAATTCCCGAAAGACTACACATGTAGTAAGTGTTAAGCGTCATTTAAACCTTAGTTTAAATGTAATGAGGTGTGCGTTATAGATTCAGCGATCTTTAAGTTTGAATTGACTGAGTTGAGTTAACGGAGTTAACCTAAAATTGACGATTGTCACAAAAGCTCAGAATAGAAAATGCTCTATTTTCCCCAAAATCAACAAGAAATTTGTTGAGTTTCAAAAACATATATCATAATGGATATTGTTTCGGTCAAAAATTAACAAACTAACTTTTGATCAAATTAGTGCATGAGGCGAGGTGCATAATGGTAAAGATTGAACACGAGGATATGATTACGAGGGAAAAAACCCTTGATTATGATAATCTTCGTTTCGGTCAAGAGTTTACAACGTAATCTTTAGTCGAATCTCTTCGATCAAAGATTATGAACTTAACTTTTGGTCGAATTACGCTTGATTATTATGATCTCCGGCACAAAAAACCCCTGGACGGTGAAAACTATCACCATCGATATTATTAATAACAAAATTTGTGATTACAAAGGTTGGAGCTGATTAGTAATCGTGAACTACGTGATACAATGAATACTAGCAGCTAGACGAGTGAGTTGTGTGTGACCTATCGATACTATCAGCTCGAATTTATAATAAGAAGATTAAAACTGTTATTCTGATTATTCCGGAAACCCTAGACTAAGTCTTTAACAAGCCGTTACTGCCCACGTTGTTTGTTGACGAAGTTCAAGTAGCATTCCGTTGCAATCCACGTTCTTATAAACATATTTAACACGTGCTCTTATCTGCAAAACAATCAGAAAATATAGGGCAATTGAATTAGTCAACGTACCTTCCTCAGAATAATAGCTTAAGTCAACATCCTTAAGTTAGGCTCAATTCCGAGGATAAAAATCCGCACCCAACAATTGCCCTCAATTTTTACCGCGTGACAGCTGTAAAAATTTTGAATTTTAAAATCAATGTTATTTCTGCAGTTTGAAATGACGTGTTGCGGGAATCGAGGAGACTCTACAATTGTTCCTCTAGGTTATAATTAAAGCATTCCCAATCTTCTACACCATAATTCTCTTCCACCGATTCATAATCAGGTTAGTTCTCCTCTCTTGTCTTCTTAATTTCTTGAAGTTTTTCTTCCGATCCACATAAAAAATGAGGAAAAGAACCCCTCGTGCGCCCAATCCTTTCTGTTTCGCAACCTCAGATGATTTCATTGACCAATCTCTCATTCCGGAGACTGACGAAGACCAGTGTCTTTTCAAGGATCTTGACATCAGGTTCTTAAAAGATTCAGGTTTGATGTCTTCCGAAGCCATTATTAGACCTTACGACCCCAAAACCAAAGCCGAATTTTCTTCCAAAACCTGGGTGTGTTTCTTTTATTATCCCTTTTTGATCGGCCTTTCATATCCGTTTTCCCCGCTCATACAAGAGTTCTTTGACGTGACCGGATTCTCGTATTCACAATTCATGCCAATGGTGTGGAGGGTTTTGGCAACAGTAGACCGTCTGAACAAACCCCGTGGACTATCCATAGGTGTGCATGAGATTGCCGCAACTTATAACCTCCGGACTCACGGATCCTTTCTCTATTGTCTTTAATCCAAGTCCGGCCATCTTTACATGGTTCCCAAGGTGTCGGGTAGCGACCCTGATTGGAAAAAACATTTCTTTTTCGTTTGTCGGGATTCTATTCCTGATGGGATGAACTTGCCTACTAAATGGGTTCACAAGGGTAAGAAATCTTTAGGATAGAATTTCTCTTTGCAAATGATTCATCTTAACATGGTTTGTTTTTTGACAGTTGTGTTTGGGGATTTAGTAAAGCCTAGGAAGGACACGAAGAAAAGGCTCAAGGCGTTGTTCAAGATTCTAGAAGAGGAAAGGGAGTTTTGCTTAGAGGAAGAAACAGGAGAAACGAGTGTGATTGCCGCAAAACCCGCTGAGAGCATAAATTCTGGTAAGTGTTTTGGGGATATTAGGTTTTCTAGGGATTTTTTTATCTTGAAAATAACTCGATAAACCATTGTATAGGGATGCCGAAGCCAAAGTCTTTTAGCTTAGTGGATTTGGACGATCTTATTGAGGATAGGACTGTGGTGAAGCAAGAACACTCCAAGACACTTTCTCCGTTGGTGAGAGTCCCCACAACTTGCCAAAAAAGCGCCGCACAGAAGAAGAGGAAAGCCACTACTTCGGCTGAGACCGAGCCTTTTGCTGACATGACCATTACTGATGCTGTGGAGAAGCTTCAAGCTCTTGCTAACTTTCTTGGAACAGTAAGTATTTTTTGCTTATCCTGAAAATAATAATCTGCAGAAAAACTAATATTAATTTGGGAATAATAGAAAACCGAAAGTTACCGTCAGATATCCCAAGATGCTGAATTGTCCAAGAGAGAGGCTGAAACCAAGCTCGCCGATCTTCTACAAGCTGTTAACACCAAGGACCAGCTACTCACAAAGAAGGACAAAGAGATTTTGGATCTCAAAGCCTCATTTGAGTTGGAGAAGACCGAGTTCTTAGAGGAGACCAAGAAGTGTGCAGCCGCCAGCATTCTGGAGTCGATGATCAAGATGTCAGAGGAAGCGCAAGCGAAAGGTCATGTGATGGATTCTTGGAATTCTGTAGCTTGGAAGAAAAAGCTCAAGATGCTAAGGGGAGAGAAGCTTGAAGAGGATGAGACGACTGGAACTTCTGAGGTGATCAAAGATGTTGGAGCTGGCGAGGATGTGAAGGAGACTAAGGCTGGGGAGGCGACGGATTTGGAGAAGAAGGAAGGTGACGATGCTGAAGGTGGAAAAGTTTGAACCTGGTTTTCAAGTTGTTTTTATGTGTTTTTTCAATGGTTGTTTTGAACAATTTCTAGTTTGGTTATGTAAGGATAACATAGTAGGCTCAGGATAATGGTTTGGGTGGAGGGATCCTGGTTTCAGGACGTTACCCAAACCGTTTTTACTTTCTGCATTTAGAACAATTATGATAGTTCGGGTGGATGGGCTCCGTTTTGAGTGAAACCCGGACTATCTTTTCCTGCATCATAATATTAGTACAACTTTTTATGACTTATATAGGCATCCTTTCACTTTTTCCATTCTTAGAAAAAACCTAAGTTTTATGAAAAATCTTTAAGTAATAGTTTAAGTTTTACCAATAAACCAATATCAAGTCATAAAATTTAGATAAAATACTTGCAACTAGTAATTCATACCAGAACCGTGTATCAATTAACCTGGAAATCGTCTAAACCTTTTTATCCTTGCAATAAGATCATTGTTTTGAATATCCTTCAAATCCTGGGGATTTAGCAATAGAATCGTAATATCAGCGTTATCCTGAAAATATTGTCATAAATCCTGGCAACAAGGCCTCAATAATCTGGCGACAAGGCCTAAACAAACTGGCGACAAGGCCCTTAAGAAGAGGTGAAAATCCCTTAAACCTTAGGCATAAACTGGCGACATGGCCCGTGAGAAGAGGTGAATACCCCTTAAACCTTAGGAGTAAACTGGCGACATAACCCGTGAGAAGAGGTGAAGACCCCTTAAACCTTAGGAAATGGTACGTTTACCATAAACTTGAGATTCAAACCAATAGCTGAGGATAACGAGGTAACAAGTCACTATATTTCATGTGCTGGCCCCGTCTCTCAAACTACGGCCGAATAAACGTGCGCTACAGGCGATCTTAAGAAGAGGTGAAAACCCCTTAAACCTTAGAAAGTATTGAATAATACCTTTAACGACGACAAAGGCCGACTGGCGACAAGGCCTTTAAGAAGAGGTGAAAACCCCTTAAACCTTAGAGATGAACTGGCGACAAGACCCAAAGATACTGGCGAAATGGCCTAATTTAACTCCATTCCATGTGGGGATACCACATATCTTCAAGCTATAAAACAATCAACTCTAAGTGAGGGGTGGGTGTTAGCCTTGCTAACACCCCTCCGATGCTTAAGTCAGTACCAGGATAGAAGAATAATAATATTGAAAAAATAAAAAGATAAATTAGAATACATACCTTATTTGTTTAACATTACTGTTAAATTATCCTCGGGATAGGGATCTTACATAAAATATTTTTTGAGGTGGATAGCGTTCCAAGCCGTTGGTAGTAAGTCCCCATCCAAAGTGGACAATTTGTATGCCCCCTTTCCTGCTTCCGAATCTATCAAGTAAGGACCTTCCCACTTTGGTGCAAGCTTTCCATCTGCAGGATTTGTAGTATTCTGAAAGGCTTTTTGGAGAACCAAATCCCCTTCTTGAAATCTACGAACCCTGATATTTTTTTTTGTAGGACTTTGCAATCTTCTGTTGATAAGAAGCCATTCTGATCTTTGCTAAATCCCTGATTTCTTCTACTGCATCTAAATCTTCAAGTAAACATTGAGTGTTATCTTTGGGATTTTGATGATTGACTCTAGCTGCAGGGATAACCATTTCTGTCGGGATAACTGCTTCAGCTCCAAACACCAATGAGAAAGGAGTCTGACCAGTAGCATTCTTTGAAGTGGTCTTGTCTGCCCAAAGAACAAAGGGTAGTTCCTCGGCCCACTTTCCTTTCTTAGACCCCAACTTTTCCTTCAGGTTATTGATAATGATTTTGTTGCTTGACTCGGCCTGTCCGTTAGCCTGAGGATGGACAGGTGTTGAAGTGATCATTTTGATTCCCCAACTAGCACAGAAGTTGGTAGTCCTCTTGCCAATGAACTGCGAGCCATTGTCACATACTATCTCTGCTGGGATTCCAAATCTTGTCAGGATGTTGCGCTTGATGAATGAGATAACTTCTTTCTCTCTGACTTGAACAAAAGATTCAGCCTCGATCCACTTTGAGAAATAGTGTCATTGCCAGCATAAAGACTTTTCCTCCCAGAGCTCTTGGTAGCTTTCCCACTATATCCATACCCCACTTCATGAAAGGCCAAGGGGATATAATAGGATGCAATGGTTCAGCCGGCTGGTGCAGAATGTTGTTGTGTCTTTGGCATGCATCACATTTCTGAGAATAATTCATAGCGTCCCTCTTCATCGTTGGCCAGAAGTATCATGTTCTCAGGATTTTGGAGAATAGTGCTCTGCCCCCAGTATGATTACCACAGTCTCCTTCATGGATATCCTGAAGAATTTCTTGAGCTTCTGCCTTCTCCAAGCACCTAAGATATGGTCCTGCAAGAGATTTTCTGTATAATATATCATTAATTATAGTATATGGTATTACCTTTGTGCGAAAAGCTCTTAGGTTTTCATCCTTGGGGATAACGCCATCCTGAATATATTTCCTGATGGGAATAATCCAAGAATTTTCATTATCCTCAGGATCCTTGACTCTCATACCTTCATCATTTTCTGATATTTCATTGACACCTTGCTCTTCTATTGTTGGGCTCATGATGTGTATGATAGGAATCTTGACACCCTCTGGTATTCTGAAAGATGAAGCTAAGTATGCTAGGGCATCTGCTTCAACATTCTCTTCTCTAGGTACCTGTGAAATATCAAACATTTCGAAACATTTTGCTAGTTTTTTGACTAGCTCTAAATATTTCATTAGTTTTTCTCCTCTAACAGTATATGAACCATTAAAATAATTTGTTAATAATAATGAATCAAAATGTACTTAAATAAACCTGATTTTCATGTCGATTTCTAGTTGTAATCCTGCTATCAAAACTTCGTATTCTGCCTCATTGTTTGTGGCTTGGAATCCGCGGGATATGGATTGAGGTATAATGTCCCCCTGTGGCGATATCAGCAGGATCCCGAGACCTGTTCCTCTAACATTTGAAGCACCGTCAGTGTATAGAGTCCACTTATCTTTGGTTTCCTCAAGTTGTTGGACTTCCAAGTCTGCTTCTTCTTAAGTTCACTGGTGAAATCAGCCACAAATTCTGCTAATGCCTGGGATTTGACGGCAGTCCTGAGTTCATATGCTATATCATATGCACTCATCTTTACAACCCATTTTGCCATCCTACCTGACATTTCTGGTTTTCTCAAAACAGACTTAATAGGGTAATTAGTTTTAACAAGAATAGGATGAGTTTTAAAATAATGTCTAAGTTTAGTAGATGTCATAATAAGTGCTAAAATTAATTTCTCAAGATAAGAATACCTGGTTTCAGCATCCAATAAACTCTTACTTACATAATAGATGGGATGCTGTTGACCTTCGAGATCCTTAGCTAAAACTGCACTCACAACATTATTTGATACAGCTAGATATAGAGATAGAGGTTCACCTTCTTCGGGTTTTACTAGCAGAGGAGCAGAGGAAAGATAAGCTTTTAAGGACATTAAAGCTTCCTCATGCTTACTGATCCACTCGAACCTTTTGTTTTTTCCTCAGGATATCATAAAACTCTTTGCACTTTTATGAGGATTTGGATATGAATCTGTTGAGCGCCGCTATCCTGCCAGTTAGCCTTTGAACATCCTTTACTGATGTTGGGGATTTCAGATGCAGGATAGCTTGTATCTGCTCTGGACTTGCCTCTATCCCCCTCTTGGTGACCATGTATCCCAAGAATTTACCAGCCTTCACTCTGAAATGGCACTTCGCAGGATTCAGCTTCATGTTATATTTGTCGAGGATATCAAATGCAGTCTTGAGATCCTGGAGGTGATCCTCAGCTTTCTTGGACTTCACCACCATATCATCGATATAGAATTCTATCGTGTCCCCTAATTGCTCTTTGAACATCATGTTGACTAACCTCTGATAGGTTGCACCTGCAATTCTAAGTCCAAAGGGCATAGCAATATTACAATAAATACCTGTGGAAGTCATGAATGCCGTTTCTTCTTGATCTGAGGGCTCCATTTGGATTTGCTGAAATCCTGAGGATGCGTCCATAAACGTCAGCATCTCGTGACCGGCTGTAGCATCTACCATTGAATCGATGTGTGGTAGAGGGAATGGATCTTTAGGAAATGCTTTATTCAAGTCTGTAAAATCCACACAAACTCTCCATTTTCCATTCTTTTTCTGCACCACTACTACATTTTCTAACCATCGGGGATATTGAACTTCCCTGATCATATTTGCCTTCAAAAGTCTTTCAACTTCTTCTTGGATAATTATGTTTCTCTCAGGTGCAAACTTTCTTCTCTTTTGATGGATTGGCCTAAAAGAATTATCAATTCCAATTTTATGTGTTATAATATCTTTGGAAATACCTGTCATATCTTCATGTTTCCATGCGAATGTCGACAGTCTTGACTTGAGAAAATCGAGCAATTTTGACTCAATATCCTCAGGAATGCTGGTTCCCATCAGCACTTTGACTTCAGGATCCTCAGGATAAGGGAGTAATTCTTTGATTTCTTGTTCCCTGGCCTCCATTACGCCTCGTGCTGGTTTCTGTAATTACTATGCCTGCTGGGGTTTGGCAGTACACTTCATAGAGGATGTGTAGCAATTTTTTGCATCTTGTGGATCGCTGATGATTTTGATGACTCCCCACGGACTTGGGAGTTTCATACATTGGTGATAGGTGGAGGGGACTGCTTTCATGTCGTGTATCCAGGGACTGCCTAATATAATATTGCAACAAGATAAACAGTCAATAACACAAAATTTTTGTATTTTATTTACCCTTTCGACGTATACTGGGAGCTTTATTTCCCCAATAGTGTTCTTAGTCTCTTCGCTGAATCCAACCAATACTGAGGAACTGGGAACGATCTCATTCTCAGGAATATTCATCTTTTTCAGCACATCTAATTGAATAATGTTGACAGAGCTTCCACCATCTATGAGGATCCTGCGCACATAATGGTTAGTTACATATAATGTTATTACCAAACTATCATGGTGGGGATCCTGGATGTTGACTCTATCACTTTCATCGAAGGTCATGGTCTTTGTTTGGGTGAGAACGAATGTTTTTGTTGGTCTGTCAGCCACTTCTAACTTCCTTTTATCAGCATTCTTTTTGCAGCAGAATAAGAGGTTCCACAGATGTCGGATCCTCCGGATATGAACATGATTGTTTTTGCATCCGTTGGTGGAGGAGTTGGCTTTTCAGGAACATTATCAGGATTCTGCTCTCTTCCCTTTTTCCTGCCAAGTAATTCTTTCAAGTGGCCTTTGCTGAGAAGATAGCTAATTTCTCTTCTGAGAGCAATGCAATCATCAGTCAAGTGTCCAAAGTCTTCGTGGAAGGCACATCACTTTGACTTGTATTTGTAGACTCTTTGTTTTTCCACCTTCTTTGGCCACCTGGCTTTTTCACCTAAATCCTGCATGGCACACATTAATCCACCAATATCAACAGAAAAACAATATTCAGATATTTTAGGATATTCTTCATCATCCTCATCATCAACTTCATTGATCCTGGGGTTATCAGGCTTGTAATAAGGTTTTGACCGATATGATTTTCCTGGGGATTCGGCTTTCCTGTTCGTCTGTCATACTTGGGGTACCGATCTTATAGTTTTTCTTATCATCCTCCAGCCTGATAAACCTCAGAGCTCTGCTTCTTGCTTCATCTAATGACCTGCATGGAGTCATAACAAGATCTTCATAGAAAGAGGAGCCTTTTTCCAACCCCAGCTTAAGAGCTTCCACTGCAGAAGCTGGGTTTAGATTTGGAATTTTCAACGACTCCTTGCTAAACCTGGTAATAAAATCTCTCAAGGATTCCCCAGGATTTTGGGTAACCCTGTAAAGATCACCTGTCATTTTCTCAAATGTTCTACTGCAAGAAAACTGATTATTGAACAAGTTAATTAAGTGAGAAAAAGAAGTGATAGTATTAGGAGGAATACTCAGTAGCCATTTCATGGCTGCTCCAGTTAAGGTGGACCCAAACCCTTTGCAAAGACATGCTTCCTTGATCTCCATAGGGATTGGGTTGATCTCCATACGCTCTCTATATTGTGCGACGTGTTCCTCGGGATCCGTTGAACAATCGTACAGTTTCATATTTGGGGTTTGAAACCGTTTTGGGATTTGTACGTCACCAATTGATGGCACAAATCGAGGTATTCTGTGGCTATCAGTGGGAACATCAGCTATGGGACGGGTAACGCCAGGAACATTTGATATCATGTCCTTAAGCTTCTGTAATTCTCGGGCTAAACTTGAACTTATGCCTGAATCCTGCAAAAATCCTTTATTAGCATTAAAAGGAATTGTATTGAAAGTGTTACCCTGATTGATATTATGAGGAATGGTTTGGGTGTTGTAGCTGGCATTCCCGAACATAGTATTTCCTGGAGTGACAAATGGAGTGGCTGAAGTGTTAGCCTGCATCGGGATGAAGTCTCCCTGGTGCATCTCGGAGGACCCCGCAAATTGCTGAGTCTGAGAAAATGGCTGTTGAGGGTTGAAGAACCCTGATGGGGGTACTCCTGAGAATCCTGTCTGTTGTGGAAATCCTGAGGATACCACCTGCTGATAAGGACCTAAGGATCCTCCCTGCTGCGACAATCCTGAGGATCCTACATGTTGAAACGGCCCAGCAAAGGATGCATGCAAGTATCCTCGGGATCCGGATGAGTACAATCTCGCAGACCCTGAGTGCTGGAAGAGTGAGGATCCAGGGTTGTATGCCGTGGTTGACTCCGGACGCACCAATCCTGAGGATCCTAGAGGAGTGAAATCCAGAGATCTCGGGATTAATGGCGTGAATTCTTCCGCCGGCTTCTTGGCTTTTCTGATATCTTCCAGTTCCTTCACCAGCATCTGGTTGGTCTTGTTATGGCGATCCATCTGTTCCTGTAACCGCTTATAAATAGACAAAAGTTCATTATTAGATACCATAATGGGATCCTAGGGAGATGGTCTCGATCCCGAGAATACTGGAGTGGCAGTGTTCTTCTGAATGTTGTCAGGTTTCTTCGGAATAACAGCAGCAGAAGGAGGAGGAGGCATGGAAGGTTTCCCGGAGGAATCTGAGACTGCGGCAGAAGAAGAAACAATCTTTGGTTGGGAAGACATGTTGTGGATATTGAAAGTAGGGTTTAGTTTGAAAGTGAATAATGATCAAAGCACCGATTGCCCCACGGTGGGCGCCAAATTGTTTCGGTCAAAAATTAACAAACTAAATTTTGATCAAAATAGTGCATGAGGCGAAGTGCTTAATGGTAAAAAGATTGAACACGAGGATATGATTACGAGGGAAAAAAACACTTGATTATGATAATCTTCGTTTCGGTCAAGAGTTTACAACGTAATCTTTAGTCGAATCTCTTCGATCAAAGATTATGAACTTAACTTTTGGTCGAATTACGCTTGATTATTATGATCTCCGGCACAAAAAACCCCCGGAAGGTGAAAACTATCACCGTCGATATTATTAATAACAAAATCTGTGATTACAAAGGTTGGAGCTGATTAGTAATCGTGAACTAAGTGATACAATGAATACTAGCAGCTAGACGAGTGAGTTGTGTGTGACCTATCGATACTATCAGCTCGAATTTATAATAAGAAGATTACAACTGTTATTCCGATTATTCCGGAAACCCTAGACAAAGTCTTTAACAAGCCGTTACTGCCCATGTTGTTTGTTGACGAAGTTCAAGTAGCATTCCGTTGCAATCCACGTTCTTATAAACATATTTAACACGTGCTCTTATCTGCAAAACAATCAGAAAATATAGGACAATTGAATTTGTCAACGTACCTTCCTCAGAATAACAGCTTAAGTCAACATCCTTAAGTTAGGCTCAATTCCGAGGATAAAAATCCGCACCCAACAGATATGATACTCAGTCAAGGACTGTTAGTAATGAAACATATTTGCATATCATAAGCATATATCAGATTTTGGAAAGCTGCCAATGCTCCATTCTGGTTTACATTATACATATATAAATGTGCCTCAAGAACATATGGCAATCAAAGAAAATTGTTGTGATTCTGGTATCATAAACTTATGGCATGACAGATTAGGCCATCCAGGATCCACAATGATGAAAAGGATCATTGAAAATACACATGGGCATCCACTGAAAGATAAAAAGATCCACAAAATAGATAAAATGTCTCAATGTACATCTTGTTCTCTTGGCAAATTAATTACAAGGCCTTCGCCATTAAAAGTCGATAAAGAAACACCAATGTTTCTTGAAAGAATTCAAGGTGACATATGTGGACCAATTTATCCACCATGCGGACCATTTAGATACTTCATGCTCTTAATAGACGCATCCAGCAGATGGTCTAATATCCCTTTATTATCGACTCATATTGTTGCTTTTGCAAAATTTCTGGCTCAAATTATCAAATTACGTGCACGTTTTCCCAATTTTACTATTAAAAGAGTAAGGCTTGATAATGCGGGAGAATTTACATCACATGCTTTTGATGATTATTGCATGTCTGTAGGGATTGCTGTTGACCACCCTGTTGCTCATGTACACACACAAAATGGCTTAGCCGAGTCGTTGATCAAACACCTACAGCTAATAGATAGACCATTAATAATGAGAAAAAAAACTAGCTGTTTCTATTTGGGGTCATGCAATTATGCATGCTGGATCATTAATTCGTGTGAGACCAAGTGTGAATCATAAATACTCTCCGACACAACTTGTTTCCGGAAATGAGCCAAACATCTCTCACCTTAGGATTTTTTTTGGTGTGATGTGTATGTTCCTATTGCACCACCACAACGCACAAAAATGGGTCCCCAAAGAAGGTTGGGAATATATGTTGGATATGAAACGTCTTCCATCATAAGATACCTTGAACCTTTAACAGGTGATGTATTTACAGCACGTTTTACTGATTTCCATTTTAACGAGACAATATTCCCGACATTAGGGGGAGAAATGAAAAAGAAAGAAAGAGATATATCATGGTGTGTGCTATCATTATTACACCTAGACCCAAGATCAAAACAAAGTGTGACAGAGGTTCAAAAAATAATACATCTACAAGAAATTGCAAATCAGTTACCTGATGCATTTACTAATATAAATAGGGTCACTAAATCTCATATACCAGCTGCTAATACTCCAGCTCGAGTTGATATTCCAAGCAAGTAAAACCATAATAATGCACCTCATGAATCCCAAAAACGTTTAAAATGTGGAAGGTCAATCGGTTCAAAGAATAAAAATCCTTGAAAAAGAAAGGGCGCTGAAAAGGATACCGGCCCTAAGGAAGGAATGATTGACAAAACCTTCCATCAGGAAAGAATAAATATATAACATTCCCTCAGGAAGAAAAAAATGATTCCAATAAGGAATTGTCAATAAACAATGGTTAATCACATATAATGTGGGATCGAGATGAAATGAAAAATATTGATGATATATTTTCTTATTATGTGGCAAGTGATAACATGGAAGAAAATGATGACCCTGAACCAAAATCTGTAGATGATTGTAAAAATCGACAAGATTGGAACAAATGTAAAGATGCCATGCAAGCTGAATTAAACTCATTAAATTTGGACCTATTGTCATTACACCAAAGTCAATAAAACCTGTAGGATATAAAAGGGCTTTTGTGAGAAAACGAAATGAGAAAAATGAAGTTAAAAGATATAAAGCAAGACTTGTAGCTTAAGGTTTTTCTCAGAGGCCAGGAATTGACTATGAAGAAACGTATTCTCCTGTTATGGATGCTATTACGTTTAGATATTTAATCAGATTAGCAGTCTCTAAAAATTTAAGGACATGAATAGAAATTTGGAAGCTATTACGTCTTGATGTGTGCTGTAAGTGTGGTTAAAATATGATGGATTGGATATTTAGCTTTTGCACAAGATCGTGGTTTAAATTTATGAAAGTGATTTCTACAAAGACTAAACACACACAAAATAGGCAAGTGTACCTATCGTATATGTAAAATAGTATTGGTAAGAACCAAGTATCGATCCGTGGACACAAATGTTTCCAATAATGAATCGTTGTTTTATTTTAATCGGAGGTTTTTATCATTTTGGGGTTAATTTTTTTGAACTTTTTATAAAATATTAATATTTATATATATAATATATAGGTGACTAAGACGAGAGATTCTAAATAAGTAGTTCAATTATATGAAGGTTACAATCTAAGATCAAGAATCCACTCCATTTTATCATTGATAATTAATATGTAAACATGTGGTAAACTTGCCGTAATAATATATGATAGATAGCTCCTCATTTCTAAGCGAGCATCTATGACAAAAAAGGAGTAGCATGCGCATTTTAAAGTCGACCCTTTCCTAATGTCATGCTACCTCGAGAATGTCAATTTAAGTTGGCAAGTAGTTTCGTAAAGTAGAAAGATTAGGATTGACTTCGATTTCTCAAATACCAATTCTAACAAATTCGGGTGGTTATAATTTATCACATAACCTCCCCTTGGTTGATTTAAGTATGTTATAATTGCACATTCCATTAACATATGATTTCTTTAACTAGCATGATATCCTAAGCAATTGCGTTAGCGATGCCATTTTCGGATTACCAAAACTTAGAGAAATAGATCATAACTTATATCTCATCATTTCTAAGGACAATATAAGGATCCATGTTTCGATAAGTTAAAGTATTTCTATCTTTCAAGAACATGAATCGATCATGAATGATTGCCAATATAATTGACAATCACCAACTTTGAATTGTTTAATTAAGATGGTGAAACATTTCTCATCAAAAGATAATTGCAAGTAACCATGTACTTTACTAGACTAAACCACATGTCTTATATAATTATCAAGTAAAACAAAGCTTCTTCATAGATATTAGATGGTAAATGGAGTTTAGCTCATAATGAGCATGTTTATGAACATTAGAATGGATGATGACAGCAAACACATGATTAAACTAGAACAATCTAACCAAATGTGGATGAATCTTCCTTCTTGATGATGATGATGATGATTGATGATGATGACCTCCAAACCTTCAAACTCTTCACTAGATCTTCAATATGAGTGTTAGTTATAAGTGAAAACCGGATAGAACTTTCTTCAAGGCACACCAAATGAGTGCAACATGAGCCACTATTTATAGGTAATCTAGAGTGAAAGCACGGCCCGTGCCTTGGTGGGCACACCCCCGTGCTTTATTATGACATGTGCCAAATTTGTTTTGTCTTTTATTGTAGATGACCACAGCCCCGTGGGCAAGTGGCATGGCCCCATGCTTTTGTTCCCAGTTTTTTGTCTTTTCTTGTAGATTTTTGTCCTTTCTGGTGTTCAGAAGCATAGGAGCATGTTTCTTGAGGCATGGGGGCGTGTTTCTTGATTTTCTTCCATTTTTCTTTGTCTTTTCGCTTGTTTCTTCGTTTGGGACTTGGTTTCTCCTGAAATTATATTTTATTATGATAAGTAGCCTTTTGTGCTTTGTTATTTGATAGAAATTGCAGTTTTTAGAGATTATTTGATGTTAAAAAGATTTATAATTTTATATATATCACGTTATGGATGTTGTCACAGCTTACTTGTATGGATCACTAGACAGTGACATCTATATGAAAATTCCCGAAGGATTTAAACTCCCCGAAGCATAAGCTCAACGCCTAAGGAAATGTATTCCATCAAGTTACAAAGATCCTTGTATGGACTGAAACAATCTGGAAGGATGTGGTACAATCGTTTGAGTGATTATTTGATAAGCAAAGGATACATAAATAATCTTATTTGTCCATGCGTCTTCATCAAGAAGACAACATCAGAATATGTGATCATAGCTGTGTATGTTGATGATCTCAATTTAACTGGGACACAAAAAGAAATTAATGAAACGATTGCTCTTTTAAAGAAAGAATTTGAAATGAAAGACCTTGGAAAAAACAAATATTGTCTTGGAAAAACATATGCATAATGGAATGCTTGTGCATCAGTCAACTTATACTGAGAAACTCTTAAAGCATTTCAATATGGACAAAGCAAATCCTTTAAGCACACCGATGGTTTTTAAATCACTCAATGTTGACAATGATCCATTTCGTCCTTGCGAAGATAGTGAAGAGATTCTTGGTTCAGAAGTACCATACCTCATTGCAATTGGAGCACTTATGTATCTTACTAACTGTACAAGACCTGGCATTTCTTTTGCAGTTAATTTATTGGCAAGATTCAGTTCATCCCCTACTAAAAGACATTGGAATGGCATTAAACATATTTTTCGGTATCTAAAAGGAACGGCTGATTTAGGTTTATTTTATCCTAACGATTCAAAAGAAGGGTTAGTTGGTTATGCAGATGCAGGTTATTTATCTGATCCCCATAAAGCAAAATCTTAAACTGGATACGTAATTAAGAATGGAGGAACTGCGATTTCATGGAATTCTAGGAAATAAAAACTCATTGCAACATCTTCAAATCATGCTAAAGTCATTGCATTGCATGAAGCTTCAAGAGAATGTGTATGGTTAAGATCTATGTCACGACACATATTGATTTCTTGTGGACTAGAGAAAGATCGAATTCCAACTCCTATCTGTGAAGATAATGCAGCTTGTGTCTCGTAAATGAAGGAAGGGTATATCAAAAGTGATAGAACAAAGAATATACCACCAAGATACTTTCGCCCTGTTCTTGAGTTTTTTTAAAGGAGGGAAAAGAAAGGAAAACTAAGGATAGTTAAAAAAATGGGTGTTCTTGAGTTTTTTTTAAGATGGAAAGGAAAGGAGTAGGAGGAGTTAGGAGAGATTAAATTAATGTATTTTCCCAATAAGTTATCCTTCCAAAAATAAGATGATTACTAAGGATGTAACACCCCAACCCGGATGGGCTGACGTGTCACAATGTACGGAGGTATACAGAGACAAAAGACATAATTCCATTACTTCACTAGAGTCAAAAGTACATATGACTAATAGTTCAAATACTAAGTTCGAAATACATATTATTCAAATAACATAAGCTTAACACACATCTTCAGATTATTCCTAAGTTTTAAGCTTCTCTCTTGATCCCACCCAAGGTATTCTGTGAACCTGAAGTGTAAAAAGATTTACGGAATGAGCCGAATGCCCAGTACGGAATATTAAGGCTCAAAAGCAAGTAATAATCATCTGAATCACAATATATGGTAACATATAACTGGTTTAAAATTATATAACTGAAATAACTGAACTGAAATATATAATACGGATGTACCCATAAGCATAACTGAGTCTGATAATATGTGACGACATACAGGGGGGCGCTCCTATATGTCAATCACCCGAAATGGCGTAAGTTGTCATACCCACAACCATTTCCTGAAACTGAAACTAAAAAACTAAACTAGGATATATCCATACGCCTCCTAATAGCTATGTACCACACCTGTACTTAAGAGACGCCGCGAACTGATCTCTCCGTCACGGAAGGAGCACATAACATCGATTCCATAATGTTATGCCTGTGGGACACTCCACGGGAAGCGAGTGCTCAGGGTAACAGAGTGCAAATAATCTGAGTTATATAATAACAATACTTATCTTAACATATCACGGAACATGCGATAATGAGTACAATATAATAATAATAATAGATATATCGCATGCTAGCAAGTCAAATAACAAATCATAATCTGAACATGAATCGAACGAACGACCAAATGAATCGAGGTGTCAAAGACGTTAGGATTTCCAAGGAAATATAATATCAACGGGGTTTATAACAATCGAATATGATAACAATTAGGGAGGGGGGATAGGATCCGTAACTTGATTGCTGATTAGTTATCTTACAGAGATATGAAATGTAACACCCTTGGAAAACACAACATCGTCCCACTCTTAGGCTATCCAATATCGGCCGTGGACAAGAGAGATCACTGGTTCATAAGTAATGTCCTGCCTCTTCAATCACAACGCGTTTTGGGTAACCAAAAACAAATCCGTGAGCTCTTCGTGGGCAGAGCGGATAATATTGGTGGTGCGAGGGGCCGGGTACCAACTGTAATATCCCGGCCTCTCGCACCACCAATATTGTCCGCTCTGCCCACGAAGAGCTCACAGATTTGTTTTTGGTTGCCCAAAACACGTTGGTGGTTGAAGAGGCAGGACATTACTTATGAACCAGTGATCTCTCTTGTCCACGGTCGATGTGGGATAGCCTAAGAGTGAGACGATGTTGTGTTTGCCAAGGGTGTTACAGACAACCCCCCTTTGGACTCATCGTCCTCGATGAGGCGTGTCCCAACATCCCGAACAACACAAGAGTGGCGCTGATACCAATCTGTCATACCCCGACCAAAGGCGGAACATGTCGGGGCGTAACGTATTGATTGGACAGTAGCTCGAAAGACATTAATTAAAGTGACAATAATTATTTAATTCATTAATATCAAAACAAGTACACAAATTCAATAAACAGAACAACAATTACATCGTGTTTTGTATTTTGAATAATATCCTAAGGTAAAACTAAATTCTTCGATCTTGAACAATGTAAATTACTTGTACCTGTAGCATGTATAAAACTAGAGTTTGTCAACACGAATGTTGGTGAGAATACATAAGTTTTAGTTGAGATACATTTATAGATAAAAACCACAATTCATATGTAAATGATGAGTATTACTATTTCTATGAAAATGTAAACAACTAAATAGATGTGGACCCGTTCTTATTGATACGAAATCAATGTACTTGGGTAATGTATGATCATACTAGATGAGGATAGATGAGGATGAGATACCAACCACCAAACATAAAATAAATAATTAAGCACATAGAGCATTATCATAGAGCATGCAATAGTCACACATAAACATATATCGAATTGTGTTTTGAATAGATGTGGAAATAAAAATGTGTAATGTAAATACGGTATACATGCCACCCCTAAAACGTAAAAGAAGAAAAAGGGGGATATGTAAACTCACCTTAGAGAATAAACAATCGAATAATATACGTTAATATTGGTAGGAGAATAAGCGTCGCGCTCGAGAGGTAGCAAAGTCAAATCCTAACAAGTGTAATAATGGAAAAATACTACAAATTAACAATTGGACTAAGAGAGAAACAAGACACGAACGGGTATAGAGAGTATAGCATATCGTATTTAGGGTTTATGATTAATAAAGATTAATTAAAAATTAATATTTGTATAAAATATAATTGTTTATAAAATATTCGTACTTATATTATTAAACTGGTAACAATATATATTTATAAAAATGCTATTTGTTTATAAATTACTTAGCCAAATTATTATGTAAATAATTATTAAATCCTTAATTTACGCATTCTAAATAAACAAAATCTTTCTAAATATTCATTACAAAAACTCTTATAAACTTTTAATAACCATTATACATATGTTTATATATACATAGATATATGTATATATATCTAGTTTTAAACGAGATTCGGAAAACAACGAGTTAATATGTTGGTTTTAATAAGATATAAATTATTTATCATTTATTTAGGTTTTAAAATGATTGGAATTGATTATTGTAACAAAATACCCAAAAAAAGAAGGCAAAACGGGGTGGCAGGGTGTCGAACCTGTGACCTCCACCCCGGGATTCAAGTGTCTTAACCAGTTGAGCCATCCCACATCTTGCAACAATACCCAGAACCCAAATAATATAAACATAAGCAAACATCAATAGATTTGGCTAAGAACCCTAACGAATTCAATTGATCCAAATATGTTAATGTTTTTCCAAAAAACCTTAGGGCTTTTAATCAACACTGGATTGCGATTCTAACCATGTATACAATTACCTTTAACAACGATCAGAGGTGGGTGAAAAAGATCAAGCAGCGCCGGCGGTTTAAGGATGAATGAACGAGTTATAACGAGTGAACTGATCTAATTAAGTATAGGGGTTTAGGTCGTGATAACTTGAGTGAGTTGTGGACGAGTTTAATTGAAATATAAACGAGTTTATATAGGGTTTTAGGAATCGAATGGTCCGCGGTTCGTTTTTGGCATTGAACTGTCAATTGGTTGTTGATTAACACAATTAAGGTATGATTTGGACGCGTTTTTTATCACTTAACGTTTATACAAAGTCAATTCCGTGATTCTAGGCCTTAAATTGTGGGTAATGAAGCAACAGAAAAGTGTTGGCCGATGGTGGGAGGGAAGAAGAGAAAAATAAAAATAAATAAATAATAATAATAATAATAATAAATTTAAACGAGTCGGGTTTTCGGGTCCGAAAATTGACGAATGTTACATGAAATATGAGTGATGCTCTTTTAATCAACCTACATCGTATACATGTAGTTCATAAGGTCGTGTACGGTTTATAACAAGTTATAGTCGAATTTTATCTTATGTATATATAAAAACATAGAGTCGTTTGGTTAAGAAAAATAAGTTTTATTAATGAGGTCGATATCTCTTATTTTTATCTTTTAACGAATATTATTTAGATGTTTAAAAAAATGATTATGGATGAATACTATTTAAACAAGGCTTAAAAATAGTTTGTCATGGGTGGGGTTTGAACTTGTGACCAGTAGCTTAATTTTGGACAGGCAACATAACCAGTTGGACCAATTCAATATTTGTTAATGTTTACAGAAACAGTTAAACAAATTAGTTAATGGAGTTGTTAATCTATTTACAAAAAAATAACTGCTGTCCAAGGGGTTTGAACCTGCTTCTGTTCTGTTTCAATCCAAGGACTTAACCAGCAGACCAACAACCAGTTTATGAATATAGCTTTATAAACAGTTAACTAATCAGTAAAGTGAGCTGATAATATAAAAATAACAAAACAGATGCTGTAGGGGGGTTTTGAACCCTGGACCTGCTGTTTGAAAATGAGGGGTCTTAACCTGTTGAGCTTAACAATTTATTTTAGATAAGCAGATTGTTAAATATTTTATTCTATAATTCTACTGGTTCATCTTCTCCATAGTAACTCATCATAGTATAAGCTTTATAAACTCATGTTGAAAACTGAATAAATGTGTTATAATTCACGTTCAAGATCTTAGATAGATGACTAATAGGACTTAGGTTCGGGTTACCTTAGTTGGATTTCGCGATACGGTGGCAATGATGCTTCCCGAAAGGACGCGAACGGTGACGGCAATGATGTTTTCAAACAACCGATGGTACTCCGATCGTTGGTGGTGGTAAACGAAAAAACGATGAGGTTGTGGTGAGATGAAGTCCGTTTTTAAAGAGGATGCTCCATTATGGGAAGTAAAAAAAATCTCATAACATTATTTGTAGTTATAATTACATGATTTGATGAATACGGCATGAATAGAAGAGATAGTATGGTGTGGTCATATCTTTCTGTTTGTAAGGTTACTGAGTTTTTTAATCAATGTGAAGGAGGGTTGATTTGTCAAAATCAAATTATTCATCCAGAATGTTCACATGCACTCATTATAAATCTGGTTCGTTTCCTTTCTTTTGGAGTGGAATATAAAAAGGAAAGAGAGAAACCTGAGTAGTTGAAAAATTATTATATTGTCTATTCTTGTATTATTATCGTCATCATTTTTTTTTTGTTATAATTATTATTTCATTTATTAATTTATATAGATGGTTGTATATTCACTTATTTCCTTTCATTTAGCTTCACTTTGGTCATAATTGATTTTGATTACTATTATTTTTATTATGATTATTATTATCATTATTATTTTTGGGTTATTTCAACTATTACCCCCTAAAAAGAAATTTCATCCTCGAAATTTGTAGGTCAAAATACGGATCCTGTCTGGGACATAAATGACAATTGAGACAAATGGTAGACATTAATCTACACATTAGGATTCCCACTAGCGCATATTTGTACTTGTAATTTACAATTACCGCACGCCCGTAATTGTCAATTACCTTACAACCATGCACTAATAGCTTTCCTAGAATGTATCTTAATGCCATAGGGAAGTTTACGGAGAATGAATCATAATACGGAGCAACTATCGATACTCATACCATAGTTCGGGGACATATTAGAATATATAAAATCACATAAGTAGTGTAAACAATTTAAAATATCTACATAGGTTAGAAATAAAATCGGAGATAGGGTTCACGGTTACCTGGACTAAAGGTTCTATTACTCAAACAAATTTGGATATGCGGAACGAATTGACTCTTCAGTTTCCCACGTGGCTTCGCGCTCGGAGTGGTTTTTCCATAGAACCTTAACAAAAGGGATTACTTTTCTACGCATAACTCTTTCTTGTCGATCTAGAATTGTTTCGGGTTCCTCTTCATACGAGAGATCTTCATGGATCTTATGTAATGGATAACTAATGACGTGAAGCGGATGGTAGTTATATCCTCTCAACAAAAACACATGAAACACGTTATGAACGTGTGAGGGTTGCGGCGGTAACGCCAAGCGATACGAAACTTCTCCAATTCTCTCGAGAATCTCAAATGGCCCGATATAACGAGGGCTAAGCTTTCCCTTCATACCGAATCTACGTACACCACGACAAGGTGATACTTTTAGAAACACATGATCGCCGACTTGAAACTCGAGTGCACGCCGATGCTGATCTGCATAACTCTTTTGTCGACTTTGAGCTTCTTTAAGCTTTTCTCGAGCAACAGTGACCTTTTCGTTTGTAATTTGGACTAACTCGTGTCCCTCAATAATCTTTTCTCCTACTTCTTCCCAACATATTGGCACCCGACACTTTCGACCGTATAAAAGCTCGAACGGAGCCATGCCAATACTTGCTTGCCAACTATTATTGTAAGCAAACTCAACAAGGCATAAATATTCATCCCAGTTACCCGTCCACTCAAGTGCACAAGCACGAAGCATATCTTCTAAAGTCTGAATTGTGCGCTCTGATTGACCGTCTGTCTGTGGATGGAAAACGGTACTAAACTTCAAACGTGTACCCCAAGCTGCTTGGAAGCCTTTCCAAAAACGTGAGGTGAATCGTGGATCTCTATCCGAAACGGTCGAAGATGGAGTACCATGAAGTCGAATAATTTCCTGAAGGAATACTTGGATAACTTACTCACCGGAAATCGTTCTTGAATAGGCAAGAAGTGTGCTGATTTAGATAGTCTGTCAACAACTACCCATATAGTATCATTCTTCTTAAAGGTCTTTGGCAAACCTGTAACAAAATCCATCGATATTTCATCCCATTTCCATACAGGAATTTCCAATGGCTGCAATAAACCACTAGCACGCTGGTGCTCAATCTTTACCTGTTGACAAGTGAGACATTTACTTACGTATCTGGCAACGTCTTCCTTCATGCCGCTGCACCAAAAGTTTTGACGTAAGTCTCGATACATCTTCGTAGACCCTAGGTGAATGGAGAATGGTGAACTATGGGCCTCGGCTAGTAACAACTCACGAAGAGCGGAATCATCTTGCACACACAATCTTTTGCCACACCTAATCACACCATGCTCATCCATTCGGAATTCCGACTGTTTGCCTACCTCGAGGTTTTGCACTATTGCCCATAATTCGCCATCGTATCTCTGTGCATCTTTAATCCGAGATATTAGGTCAGGCTCCATTTGCATTCTAGCCAGGTAACCGTTGGAATCACCAACATGAATACCAACACCCAATCTATCCAGATCATATATTATACGAGGGTGGATTTGAAGACAAGATACGATACCAAAACTCTTTCTACTCAATGCGTTGGCTACTACATTAGCTTTTCCCGGATGATACTGAATATTTGCGTCATAGTACTTCAAGAGTTCTAACCAACTTCTTTGCCTCATATTTAGCTCTTTTTGCGTAAATATATACTTGAGGCTTTTGTGGTAAGTGAATATGTCACAAGTCTCGCCGTAGAGATAATGACGCCAAATTTTCAACGCGAAAACTACAGCGGCTAACTCCAAGTCATGCATCGGATAATTAACTTCATAAGGCTTTAATTGGCGTGAGGCATAAGCAATGACTTTACCATGTTGCATCAACACACAACCAAGGCCTTTCTTTGAAGCATCATTGTAGATTTGGAAGCCTCATGATCCAGAAGGCAGAGTAAGTATCAGAGCAGATACGAGTCGCTTCTTCAATTCTTCAAAACTCTTTTCAAGCTCCTCATTCCAGGAGTACTTTACTCCTTTCCTCAACAACTGCGTAAGGGGTGAGGCAATGACGGAAAATCCTTTTACAAATCTTTGATAGTATCCAGCCAGGCCTAAGAAACTTTGAACTTCCGTGGCAGAAGTGGGTCTAGGCCAATTTGTAATTGCCTCAATATTGGCAGGGTCCATCTTGATCTCTTCTGTGGATACTATATGACCAAGGAATGCAACTTGGTTGAGCCAAAAGTCGCATTTTGAAAATTTTGCATACAACCTTTTTTGTCGCAACGTCCCAAGCACTTTATGCAGGTGTTCCTCGTGCTCTTCTTTACTTCTAGAATATACCAAGATATCGTCGATGAAAACAACAACAAATTTATCCAAGAACTCGTGAAATACTCGGTTCACCAAATCCATGAAAACTGCAAGAGCAATGGTTAGCCCAAAAGGCATAACCAAAAATTCATAATAACCATAGCGAGTACGGAAAGCAGTTTTAGGAACATCCTCATTCTTGATCTTTAGCTGATGATAACCTGACCTTAGATCAATTTTTTAGAAGAACTGAGCGCCCTGAAGTTGATCGAAAAGGTCATCTATACGAGGCAGAGGGTTATTCAACTCGCGGTAGTCAATACATAAACGCATGCTACCATCCTTCTTCTTTACAAACAAAACCGGTGCACCCCATGGTGAGACACTTGGTCTTATGAATCCCAATTCTAGCAATTCTTACAATTGCTCCTTTAGTTCCTTTAACTCTAACGGAGCCATACGGTATGGTGCTTTTGAAATCGGCTCGGCGCCAAAGATTAAATCGATAGTGAACTCAATATCACGATCAGGTGGTAGTCCTGGTAGCTCTTCTGGAAATACATCAGGGTGCTCGCAAACAACAGGATGGCTATCAATGCCTTTTTGGATAACAGAGGTATCTTTAATCGAGGCTAAGAATCCAGCACAACCATGAGATATAAGCTTACGAGCTTTAAGCGCAGAAATAATCTTAAGAGTCTTATGGGGTACAATACCCTGATAGACAAGCTTAGGACAACTAAGATCACCAAATATGACACGTTTAGAATAACAATCAATAGTCACGCGATGATGGGTTAACCAATCCATTCCAAGGATAACATCAAAGTCAGACATATGCATCGAAAATAGATCCGCGTTACACACGACGGATTCAAAACAGATTGGACAATCTTTATAAACGTGAGTGATTACGATCGAATTCTCAATCGGAGTGGAAATAGTTAGAGTGGGATCTATCGGGGTTGGTCTAATCGGAAGGTACTTAGTAAACGACAGAGAAACTATAGAGTGTGTTGCACCCGTATCAAATAACACATAGGTACTACGTTCACCAAGCTGAAGGGTTCCAGATACAATACCTTGAGCATTAGCAGCATCAGTAGCAGAAAGTGCGAACACTCTTCCCCCAGTGTTTGGTGGTGCAACTTTTCCTCCAGTAATCTTCTTAGTATCCGTTTTAGGATAATCTTTAATCATATGCCCCATCTGGCCACACCTGAAACATGCTCCCACAGCTTTATGACAGACGCCCCCATGTTTCTTGCCACAAATGTTACATGGAGAGCTCGTGGTCTGGTTCGGGATTCCATATTGATTCAGTGGTTGAGCTCTGATCGGTCCTGTATACGGCTAAATCAGATTCTGAGCGGGTTTCTGGTTTTGGGTTTTAGGTTGCCATGGGCGTGCTTGATTGCCAAGGTTTTGATTTGCTTGAACCCTACGGTCCTGATATTGCACAACGGTAGAGGATGATTGGACCATAGCCTGCTTGGGTTGCCCGTCTCGATCTCTTTTCTTATTTTCCCCAGTTCGAGACAGGAATTCTTTTCTCTCGAATTCAAAGGTCTTAACTGCATCGCCTACTTCAGTAAGGTCTTTGAACTTCATAAACATGATTGACTTTCGAATGTGATCACAGACTGCCCATTTACATTTTTATGCATGCTCCTGTGCTGAGCCAGCTGTACTCCCAATAATACCAGCCAGTCTTGAGAATCGAGTCATAAACTCCGAAGCTGGTTCATCATCCCTCTGTCGTATAACAACATACTCCCTTACGTAGGCTTCTCTGTTAGCAGTAGAGAAATACTTCTCATAAAAGAGGGTACAAAAGTCAGCCCATGAAAGAGTAGCAGTATAAGTGTCTCCTCCTTTGACTTGCTTATGGCCTTCCCACCAGGTTTGTGCATCATCTTCTAGTTTGTAGGTGGCTAATCTGACCTTGTACTGATCCGCAGCTCCTAATACTTCAAAGATCTTCTCAATGTGTTCTATCCAGTTTCGTGCTTCCAAAGGAGTAGCAGCATGACTAAAGGATCTGGGCTTCTGTTTTTGGAATCTCTGGAGCCACACATGGATGCCTTCAGCAGAACCATTCTCATCAATCACAGCTCCAGAATTAGTAGTATTAGCGCGTCCTTCTGAACGAGTTTGTTGCATAACTGCCTCCACGGTTTGTGCAACAAGGTTCGGAAGTAGTCGGGCAAAAGCTTGATTAATAGCAGAAACCATGTTTTGATCAACCGGAGTTTCATTCGAAGCTGAATCATTAGTCGCGCGAGTGGTTTTGCGGGTTTGACGACGAGGCGGCATCTAAAAAGATGTCAAGAGGGTTAGAATATAAATCGGAAGGAGAGAAAACAAAGATACCTAATGAGGTTCCTAACCTATTAGGATTAAACCTAAATGCCTACCCAATCCTCACAGGTTTTAACTACTAACGCTTATATTTTCTACAGGAAAGAGTCTTTGCTCTGATACCACCCCAAACCGGATGGGCTGACGTGTCACAATGTACGGAGGTATACAGAGACAAAAGACATAATTCCATTACTTCATTAGAGTCAAAAGTACATATGACTGATAGTTCAAATACTAAGTTCGAAATACATATTATTCAAATAACATAAGCTTAACACACATCTTCAGATTATTCCTAAGTTTTAAGCTTCTCTCTTGATCCCGCCCAAGGTATCCTGTGAACCTGAAGTGTAAAAAGATTTACGGAATGAGCCGAATGCCCAGTACGGAATATTAAGGCTCAAAAGCAAGTAATAATCATCTGAATCACAATATATGGTAACATATAACTGATTTAAAATTATATAACTGAAATAACTGAACCGAAAAATATAATACAGATGTACCCATAAGCATAACTGAGTCTGATAATATGTGACGACATACAGGGGGCCACTTCTATATGTCAATCACCCGAAATGGCGTAAGTTGGCATACCCACAACCATTTCCAGAAACTGAAACTGAAAAACTAAACTAGGATATATCCATACGCCTCCTAATAGCTATGTACCACACCTGTACTTAAGAGACGCCGTGAACTGATCTCTCCGTCACGGAAGGAGCACAAAACATCGATTCCATAATGTTATGCCCGTGAGACACTCCACGGGAAGCGAGTGCTCAGGGTAACAGAGTGCAAATAATCTGAGTTATATAATAACAATACTTATCTTAACATATCACGGAACATGCGATAATGAGTACAATATAATAATAGATATATCGCATGCTAACAAGTCAAATAACAAATCACAATCTGAACATGAATCGAACGGACGGCCAAATGAATCGAGGTGTCAAAGACGTTAGGAGTTCCAAGGAAATATAATATCAATGGGGTTTATAACAATCGAATATGATAACAATTAGGGAGGGGGTTAGGATCAGTACCTTGATTGCTGATTAGTTATCTTACAGAGATATGAAATGTAACACCCTTGCAAACACAACATCGTCCCACTCTTAGGCTATCTCACATCGTCCGTGGACAAGAGAGATCAGTGGTTCATAAGTAATGTCCTGCCTCTTCAATCACTAACGCGTTTTGGGCAAACAAAAACAAATCCGTGAGCTCTTCGTGGGCAGAGCGGATAATATTGGTGGTGCGAGGGGCCGGGTACCAACTGTAACATCCCGGCCTCTCGCACCACCAATATTGTCCGCTCTGCCTACGAAGAGCTCACGGATTTGTTTTTGGTTGCCCAAAACGCGTTGGTGATTGAAGAGGCAGGACATTACTTATGAACCAGTGATCTCTCTTGTCCACGGCCGATGTGGGATAACCTAAGAGTGAGACGATGTTGTGTTTGCCAAGGGTGTTACAGACAACCCCCCTTTGGACTCATCGTCCTCGATGAGGCGTGTCCCAACATCCCGAACAACACAAGAGTGGCACTGATACCAATCTGTCACACCCCGACCAAAGGCGGAACATGTCGGGGCGTAACGTATTGATTGGACAGTAGCTCGAAAGACATTAATTAAAGTGACAATAATTATTTAATTCATTAATATCAAAACAAGTACACAAATTCAATAAACAGAACAACAATTACATCGTGTTTTGTATTTTGAATAATATCCTAAGGTAAAACTAAATTCTTCTGTCTTGAACAATGTAAATTACTTGTACCTGTAGCATGTATAAAACTAGAGTTTGTCAACACGAATGTTGGTGAGAATACATAAGTTTTAGTTGAGATACATATATAGATAAAAACCACAATTCATATGTAAATGATGAGTATTACTATATATATGAAAATGTAAACAACTAAATAGATGTGGACCCGTTCTTATTGATACGAAATCAATGTACTTGGGTAATGTATGATCATACTAGATGAGGATAGATGAGGATGAGATACCAACCACCAAACATAAAATAAACAATTAAGCACATAGAGCATTATCATAGAGCATGCAATAGTCACACATAAACATATATCGAATTGTGTTTTGAATAGATGTGGAAATAAAAATGTGTAATGTAAATATGGTATACATGCCACCCCCAAAACGTAAAAGAGGAAAAAGGGGGATATGTAAACTCACCTTAGAGAATAAGCAATCGAATAATATACGTTAAGATTGGTAGGAGAATAAGCGTCGCGCTCGAGAGGTAGCAAAGTCAAATCCTAACAAGTGTAATAATGGAAAAATACTACAAATTAACAATTGGACTAAGAGAGAAACAAGACACGAACGGGTATAGAGAGTATAGCATATTGTATTTAGAGTTTATGATTAATAAAGATTACTTAAAAATTAATATTTGTATTAAATATAATTGTTTATAAAATATTCGTACTTATATTATTAAAGTGGTAACAATATATATTTATAAAAATGCCATTTTTTTATAAATTACTTAGCCAAATTATTATGTAAATAATTATTATATCCTTAATTTACGTATTCTAAATAAACAAAATCTTTCTAAATATTCATTACAAAAACTCTTATAAACTTTTAATAACCATTATACATATGTTATATATACATAGATATATGTATATATATCTAGTTTTAAACGAGATTCGGAAAACAACGAGTTAATATGTTGGTTTTAATAAGATATAAATTATTTATCTTTATTTAGGTTTTAAAATGATTGGATTTGATTATTGTAACAAAATACCCAAAGGCAAAACGGGGTGGCAGGGGGTCGAACCTGCGACCTCCACCCCGGGATTCAAGTGTCTTAACCAGTTGAGCCATCCCACATCTTGCAACAATACCCATAACCCAAATAATATAAACATAAGCAAACATCAACAGATTTGGCTAAGAACCCTAACGAATTCAATTGATCCAAATCTGTTAATGTTTTTCCAATAAACATTAGGGCTTTTAATCAACACGGGATTGCGATTCTAACCATGTATACAATTACCTCTAACAATGATCAGAGGTGGGTGAACGAGATCAAGCAGCGCCGGCGGTCTAGGGATGAATGAACGAGTTATAACGAGTGAACTGATCTAATTAAGTATAGGGGTTTAGGTCGTGATAACTTGAGTGAGTTGTGGACGAGTTTAATTGAAATATAAACCAGTTTATATAGGGTTTTAGGAATCGAATGGTCCGCGGTTCGTTTTTGGCATTGAACTGTCAATTGGTTGTTGATTAACACAATTAAGGTATGATTTGGACGCGTTTTTTTATCACTTAACGTTTATACAAAGTCAATTCCGTGACTCCAGGCCTTAAATCGTGGGTAATGAAGCAACAGAAAAGTGTTGGCCGATGGTGGGAGGGAAGAAGAGAAAAAGAAAAATAAATAAATAATAATAATAATAATAAATTTAAACGAGTCGGGTTTTCGGGTCCGAAAATTGACGAATGTTACATGAAATATGAGTGACGCTCTTTTAATCAACCTACATCGTATACATGTAGTTCATAAGGTCGTGTACGGTTTATAACAAGTTAAAGTCAAATTTTATCTTATGTATATATAAAAACATAGAGTCGTTTGGTTAAGAAAAATAAGTTTTATTAATGAGTTCGATATCTTTATTTTTATCTTTTAACGAATATTCTTTAGATGTTTAAAAAAAATGATTATGGATGAATACTATTTAAACAAGGCTTAAAAATAGTTTGTCATGGGTGGGGTTTGAACTTGTGACCAGTAGCTTAATTTTGGACAGACAACATAACCAGTTGGACCAATTCAATATTTGTTAATGTTTACAGAAACAGTTAAACAAATTAGTTAAAGGAGTTGTTAAGCTATTTACAAAAAAATAATTGTTGTCCAAGGGGTTTGAACCTGCATCTGTTCTGTTTCAATCCAAGGACTTAACCAACATACCAACAACCAGTTTATGAATATAGCTTTATAAACAGTTAACTAATCAGTAAAGTGAGCTGATAATAGCTGTAGGGGGGTTTCGAACCCTGGACCTGCTGTTTGAAAATGAGGGGTCTTAACCAGTTGAGCTTAACAATTTATTTTAGATAAGCAGATTGTTAAATATTTTATTCTATAATTCTACTGGTTCATCTTCTCCATAGTAACTCATCATAGTATAAGCTTTATAAACTCATGTTGAAAACTGAATAAATGTGTTATAATTCACGTTCAAGATCTTAGATAGATGACTAATAGGACTTAGGTTCGGGTTACCTTAGTTGGATTTCGCGATACGACATGAATAGAAGAGATGGTATGGTGTGGTCATATCTTTCTGTTTGTAAGGTTACTGAGTTTTTTAATCAATGTGAAGGAGGGTTGATTTGTCAATATCAAATTATTCATCCAGAATGTTCACATGCACTAATTATAAATTTGGTTCGTTTCCTTTCTTTTGGAGTGGAATATAAAAAGGAAAGAGAGAAACCTGAGTAGTTGAAAAATTATTATATTGTCTATTCTTGTATTATTATCGTCATCAATTTTTTTTTGTTATAATTATTATTTCATTTATTAATTTATACAGATGGTTGTATATTCACTTATTTCCTTTCATTTAGTTTCACTTTGGTCATATTTGATTTTGATTACTATTATTTTTATTATGATTATTATTATCATTATTATTTTTGGGTTATTTCAAAGGATAACTATTTTTTAACATAGTTATCCTTTTCTTTCCTCTAATTTCCTTCCAACTCAAGAACACACCTAATTAAAAAAAATTCCTTCCCTTCCATTCCCTTTCTTATCCTTCCCCCTCCTTTCCTTTTCTTTCCTTGGTTAAAAAACTCAAGAACAAGGCGTTTGAGTATACTCGGGACCTTATTAAAGACAATCAGATTGAGATGAGATATGTCCAATCCAGCAATAACTCAGCTGATCTTTTCACAAAAGCACTTCCCATGGCAACATTCAGAAAACATGTCCATGATATTGGCATGCGCCATGTACGGACGATGTAACGACCTGCAACTTGAGGGGGAGCTATATATTGCACTCTTTTTCCCTTAGCTAAAGCTTTTTCCCATTGGGTTTTTCTTTAGCAAGGTTTTTAATGAGGCAGTACTTCAAGACCCCGAAGTTTTGAAAATGTGTCATCCAAGGGGAAGTGTTATGAATTACCGATGGTTCTTTTTGTATGACACCATTTGTCACCAATTATATATGTTTGTCCCATATATAGTGTTTTTGAATAGTTACTTTGGTATTATAAATACCATGTGTTTATAACGAAGACATGCATCCAGTAAATTGACAATTCTCACATTTTCTTTACCATCTTGTTTCTTTGTTATATTAAAGTTCAATTATTACTTCAATAATCTTGTTATAATTAGAGCTAATATTATAACAACGTACAATATTAACCATTTTTTTAAGTTTTGTTTAAACCAAAAGAATGACCACTTACAAGATAAAAGTAGCCAAAAAACAAACAAAATCAAATGCAAAAACAAGAAACAAAATCAAAACATACACCTAATTAAATTGAAAAATTCACGAAGTTGAACCGGCTCCATTTTTCCCACTCTAAGCACGTTCTTTTGCTTCTTTGTTTCACCCACATGAAGGATGCCGAGTTAATGTCGTTCACCAACTTTGATAATACAAATGGAATATTATTAAAAATACAATTGTGTCTAGATAGCCATATCAACCAACAAGTTATCGTTGATATAGATTGCACCACGAGAAAAAACTCCTCGTTCTTTATGTTCTTACTTGGATATTCAAGAATTTCTTCCGCCAAATTGAAATGAACCCGGATAGGTAATTTTACCCAATCATGTAGTATTGACCTGATCACCTTAATAACCTTGCAATTCACAAACAAATGCTTGGACGTTTCAATATTGTTACCACAAAATATACAATTTAAATCACTCAAAACTACGCCTCTCAAAGATAACGCATCTCTAGTCGCAATACGATTTAATAACAATCTCCATATAAAACAGTTTATCTTAATGGAAATCCACTTGAGCCAAAAAGTAAAGTTTTGAACCTGATAATCCACATTGTCAAGTTCCCAACGAAGAGAACTCGCCAAATATTCCGAATATTTGACATCCGACCCTTGCCATAACCAACAATCAGGATTTAAAGACACAACAACTGACGAGATAAGATTAACACAAAATGATATTCCAACTGTAGTTGAGCAGAATTGGATCTTCCTCTCCATCTCCATTTCGAAGTTAAACCGTTATTAATTCGATCATAACAATCAACTAGCACATCCTTTTGTTTTTCTAAAGCACATCCTTTTGTTTTGTCTCATTTTTCGATCTGTGTAAGGCCCCGATACCGGTGTCTCACATTGGACGTTGGATTTACTCATAAACGCAATTCTAAATATCATAGCTAATTAAAAACTTCGCGGAAATAATAAAACTTAAACCATTTGTTACAAACATCCATATTTTTGTCTTTTAAAACATAACTTAAATTATAGAAATAAACATCGCAACAAAATCCTCAGATGCCAGCTTCGTCCAACCCTGTCATGTGTCCTCAAGCTAACTGCCTCATTCTACTCACCTGTATGCATACTAAAAGTCAGCTACGCTGAGTGAGTTCTAGTTAATACGATCAACATGCAATACGTTCTTATATTACATACTTGTCCTTCTTTACTTTCTTTCATACATACGTAAGTATATACTTTCATTCTTACTTTCATACTTTCCTTCTTTCATACTTCATATTTTATCTTTCTTTACATACATACTTATACATTTTAAAGATCATTTCGCCCTATAACCTCACAGATATTATTAGGGTCTGCCACCCTTAAAGAGCCTTTCGCTCTATAACCTCACAGATATTATTAGGGTCTGCCACCCTTAAAGAGCCTTTCACCCTATAACCTTACATATATTATTAGGGTCTGCCACCCTTCTTCACATATATTAGTAGGGTCTGCCACCCTTCTTCACAGATACTATTAAGGTATGCCACCCTTTACCGTCAATTCCTTCATAACATACTTTCCTTTTTATTTATATATTTTACATGCTTTCTTTCATTCTCATATTCTATAACGTACATACTTCATACATACAACATATATATAAACAATCACATCATCTAACTATCTCCTGATAGTACATGATATATTTGAAAATCGTTCATGTACCGTCAAGCATTCTCTTATAACATACACATATATCATAATAGGCATACACTTACCACTTAAGGTAAGTGTATTAACTAATCTCATCGAGTATGCACACAGCCCCGAAAACATAACAAGGAATGGGGCTAGAAACTCACCTGAATGCGGTTACGTTCACCGTTTATGGTTATCCCTTTCTTGAGCTGTGCACGACTAACTGTATAACAATTACACGTATCAATTTAACTATCACTACCCATATCGTGTTTCTAGTTTAATTATTGCCCTCAACGAACGGGGTCCTGGGGCAGCGCCCCTGGAAGCGGGGTTCGAGGGGCAGCAGCCCCTAGCGGGGTCCAAGGGGCAGAGCCCCTGGCTGGGGTTAACTGTCTTAACACATTTTTCATTAGAGTTTCAAATTATTATCTTATTATCTAAGTTGGGCTTAGCATCTTATGGGCTTAATTAAGTCAGTCCAACTGTTATCTGGGCCCAACTGGGTCTAGGCCCAAACCAAATGGAACCTAGGTGGCCGAGAACTCTGGGCAGAGAACCCCAGTTCTCACCGAGAACCCATGTTTGACCGAGAACACTTGCGTTGACCGAAAACCCTTGTCACCGAGAACTCAGTGGCCGAAGACTAAGTGGCCGAGAACTCTCGTTGACCGAGATCTTCTGTTGATCGGGTTCTCGTGTTGACCGAGAACCCTTGTCTAATGCTTTTAGCTCAGATTTTCCTAACCATACACCCAGTCCAGGCTCAAGTAACGGTTAATCGGTCTAAAAATCACATTTTTAACTTCCTATTTCCAGTTTTCTTAACCATTTTACATCCGTTAACATTCCATTATCAAGATCTAGTCCATTTATAGCATAAAGCTTGGATCTTTAACTATAGATCGTTATTTAAGCTAGATCTAGGGTTTTCTTGATGAACCGTATATATCCGTCAGTCCATTATGCCCATCTAAGCATCAAGTTTGCTACTTTATGAAATATCTAGACCCGATCTACCCTATGTTTAAGTTTCACGATTAAGGGTCCATTAAAACATAACCTTTAAGATTAAAGCACGTACCTTTAAGCGTTTTTAGGCCACAATTTACCTTGGTTATGAACTTGCAGCTTGTATATAGCTAGTACACCAAAGATCTATCAATAAAAGGCTTGATTTGATCTCGGTTCTTCTTCCTCTTCTGACGGCCGTAAGTGGCGGTGTATGTGTGTGTGTTTTGAAGGTGTAGGGAATATTATGGATAAGATGGATGGAAATGGAAAGATTTAGGGTTTAAGGGGGTATTTATACTCCCTTAAGCCCATGGACCTAAGGCCCATCTTTCCTTTTTAGTCCACATTAGTCCCATCTAATTAGCATATTACCGTCCACATTTAATATTCTATTATTTCTTTATCAACTCAAGTAACTCGTCTTTACAAGAAATAATATGCCAAATTTTATTATTGAGATTTTAGGATGTTACAATCTGAGGTTTTAATCTCGCCAAAATATTGCTTCTTTCATTGTCTTCATCTCTATATACTCCACCAATTTGTTTCCAAACACCACTTAAACAATTCTTAACCGGAATCTATTCCCATTTAAGTGCCCCCCCCCCCATGCATTGCCGAAATAACCTTGACTCAAAAGAGAATTATTACCAATTTTATAACGAGCCAACTATTTTGCAAGAAAAGCCATATTCATAGCTCTTAGACTACCAACTCCCAAGCTTCCTATTTCCCTGTCAAGTACGATTCTACTTCAAGCTACCAACTAATTTCTCTCGTTATTCCGACCCTCCCCATAAGAAACGTCTTCTTTTGCTTTCGAGTTGTTTCGGAACCTTTACAAGGGATTTGAAAATGGAATATAATAGGTTCCCAAGCTACCCAAAACCGACTTAATAAGCGTTAACCAACCCCCAAATGACAAGCCCGAGCTTTCCATTTAGATAATTTCTTATCAAATTTATCTAAGACCGGTTTCCAATTATGACTTCTACCCATGTTCGCACCAATTGGAAGACCAAGATGTAAGAACGGAATTGTACTTGTTTGCAATGAAGCAAATATGCACCAGTTTTAACCACCTGTCTATCGACCTTCGCACCGTATAAAGTGCTCTTTTTTAAATTAACCTTTAGCCCAGAAGCAACATGAAAGCATCTTAGGATACGGTTCAAATTTAAGAGATTAGAGGTACAACATTCTCCAAGAAAAACTGCATCATCCGTGTAGAATAGATGTGAAAGAAGAGGTCCATTTCTTGGCATTTGAATACCTTTAAAAAAGCCTTCAGAGCACGCGGATTTCATTGCAACATTCAAAGCCTCCATTGCTATAATAAATAAGAAGGGCGATAGAGCATCACCTTGTCGGAACCCCCCCCCCCCCCCCCCCGCTTAATGTCGAACTCAGATGTTGGTGACTCGTTAATTGATATCGAAGTTATAGCTGAGTTGAAAGTGCCTTTAACCCAACATCTCAATTTCTCAGGAAATCTCATTTGTGCCATAATGGAATCAAGGAACCGCCAGTTAACTGAATCAAGTGCTTTATCTATATCAACTTTGAAAATCATCAGTTGCTTGTTGTATTTTTTACCCCAGTAACCACCTGCCCCTTCGTGATGTTTCCGCCAGAAACATAAGCAGATTGCTCCTCGCTTATAACTGAATCCATTACCTTTTTAATATGGTTAGCCAAAATTTTTGATATAATCTTCCGTATACAATCCATGAGATAAGTAATGGATTCATGTTATAATTTTCAAAATAGCTCATCATATTAAATACAGTCATCTAATGATATACAAAAATACAATTATTAATACAATTTAAAAATTGAATTAAGTTAAGTTCGCAATAGTTACGATACTTTAAATAATTCAAATTTTAGAACACATACATACAATAGAAAAGGTCACACTTGTCTTTACATATGACTCCTAATCTCATATAACTTGTTCCATGAACTGTACCTTTACACGTATAAAACTTTAAACGACATTTGCTCACTCTTCGTTCCACATAAGCATATCTGAAGGCAACAACCTGACGTTGTGACGCTCTTTTAAGGTTTTAAACTTTTGGTTCATAAATCACTTCATGGTTGGTAAGTTAAAAGATAGGTGACTTATTTTGATAGTAACTCTAGCCTATTGATTATTCAAATAGTAAACTAGGCACATTGATTTAACCTAAAGTACTCCTTATTATTGAACTAGTCCCTAAACCTTTTTGTAATGAACTTATTCTTAAGTTTATTACTTTATTTATTTTAAACTTTTCTCCTTTTAGTTGTTTTTATTGACGGCTACACAAACACCCATCTATCTTTACTCCGACTCTTAAACCACTTCAACTAAAAATCTATTCTAATGTCAAGTTTTTTATCCTAGTCTTCACGCTAAAAGGTAAGAGCCTTCAATTCACTTTTGTTTAACCGGTCAAAATTTATTGATTTGCATATAACATATGCAATAATAACATCATATGATATACGTTCTGGCGATATACACTTTGAGCCTTTCCAAAATACAAAATGCTTGAATCACGTAACTTTAATTTCTTGAAAATTTTCATGTGAACACATAAACTCACAGAATAGACTTTAACGGCTCAACCAAGAAATTTAGGTAAGTAGATTAAGTTAAGTTTATATAATTAAACCTATGTAATAACTTAATTTCTAGATAATCCTTTAAATAAACTAAATTAAATAAATACCAAATGGATCGTCTAGCAATCCTTACACTATCTACGAGAAGTTGAAATGAAATTCAGGCGTTAAAAATGTTTCAAGAAATTTAACAACAGACGAAGTTTTTTATTAAAAAAAACGTAACTAGCTATCAAAACTCAAAGGACTAAAAACATCAAAATACGACATTATGAAGAATGATTTTATTTCTATTTGTGTTTCATAGGGGTCTGTCTTCACTTATAATTTATATGGTAGACTCAAAAATATTAATTTTTAGTCATGATTAATAATTAGATAGTCTGTTGTATGTATCTTATAAAAATACATTATTGAAAGATAATGGCTTTTTATATCAACCTCGCTCATATACTTGGTTGTTAGGTAAAATATCTCAAAATACAAGGTTACAACTATCAAACAATAAAAGAGGATTCACGAAAATGACAATTCATATCCACAAGTACACTAGGTATTTTTTGTCAAAGGTAAACTATGCAACTTTGAGGAACAATGATATCTTTTTTCTACAAATATGAGTCACCTGAAAAACAATTAAAGAAATTGTTATTTGACTATAACATTATGAAAAATTTGTACCAATGGGGTTCATAACTCATCAATATACACTAAAATCCTCCATTTTTTTTATTTTTTTTGCTCATTCTCTCACAAAATGAAAAGCTACACATATACACGTACACATTCTTATGGTATGTTTGCTATGTCTCGGTTTATCCATTTAAGATTTCGATGATACAAGAGAGCTGAGAATAAATAGATTTGTCCGAGTACTAAATACTTTACCTTTTCTATTTGGTGATCTATATTTTAAAAACATGAGGAATTAATGGTTATCTTTAGCAATAGAGAGACACAAATAAAACTCTACCATCTCAAAGAGACATCATGTCTTATGATCTCGACTATCGAGATGAAGGTAATGATGTTACAATGAAACCCTTAAAGTTAAAACTAAAGAATTAATATAAGGTGATTTTAATAGTATTTACCAGAACCACTATATATATTTGATGTCATCTTACTTGAGTGACAAATAATTCTTATGTATATACAAGCTTTGCCTTATAAATGTATTATATCATACGTATGCAGTATGCATGATGCGTTATACTTGATGCAATATGCTGAACCTTATCATACATTACAATTTCTACAAAACTAATAAACTACAATATTATGCATTACGATACACGTGATCATTGATCAAGTATGATGTTATTACACACGCATGTAGGTACATAATAGTTATATAGACATATTATCAAAGATAATGTAGGAAAGTCATGAAAAAATTAAAGCACGCATAAATATTTGATTTTTTAAAAATATCTAAGTCTGATTTAAGCATAAGAAGAATATTTCTCAACAAAATTTTGATTTTTCAACCTTAATTAATAAATAGATACCCTCATGTACATCTTCCACTTAATTATAATTATACAAAATAATCTGTGACCATCGATTTATTGATCGAACGGACATAATGCTAACCCCCCCAACTTGGTCACCATTTGGATTCTTTTATAATATTTTATCTATCTATCAACATTATTTTAAGGTATAGATATAATAACTAGTCTTATTTATATGCATCGGCTTATATTTCCATTTCCATAATATAAAACTTGAATTAATATTATTATTATACTTCTTTTTGAAAGTGACTATAAAATATTAAATATTCGTTCAAAAAGCATTTGAAAATATCGACTCACCAATAGCCACCATAAAGCACACTCCGGCAACCACATGGAGAAGTCACTTATTCTCCGGCTAATATTCTTCTCCGGCGTGTTACTCAGATCCATTACTGCAGCCGACAACGACGACCCTTGTCGGCCAGCCTCCTGCGGCCGTAACGAACCACAAGTCCGGTTCCCGTTCCATATAACCGGCCGGCAACCACCGTGGTGCGGCTTTCCGGGTTATGGCCTCTCGTGTAACAAACAAAATCGAACAATTATTCGGCTTTCGTCGTCGCGTTCATACACAGTCAACGCGATCAACTACGTTTCACAGGTTCGGTTTCAACTCAAATCATGTACATAATAAAATTTTCAGTTGTTACCTAATACCCAAGAAAAACTCTTTTTTAATCAGTATTTAAAAAAACGATTATAAGAAAAACCAGTACCGGCATCGAAAATACCCAACACCGAAATTGAGAAAATTCGGGCACCAAATACCATACTTTATGTATCATTTTTCCCTGGTACAAGTACACGGTATCTTATGGTACATGTACTGTACTGGGAAAATATCTAAGCATTTTTTATGGAAAATATGGTTAGAGCTCTCATTTCTACGTGGCAGTGACGTATCAAGGTGTTTTTTATTTTTTAGTTAAATCATGACACATAGTTTTAGTTTTAGGCCATGAGGTGTACCGACTACTGACACCCCTTAACTCCACTAGACGCTAGTTCAGCTATAGTTCTAGTCGATAAGTATACCTCATGGCCTAATCAATTAATCATAACCGTAAACAATTGTTACGATTCACAGGTGATCAAGATAGATCCGGATTTCTGCCAGCGAAACGGAATCAACATCAACGGTTTCAATTTATCCGATACGCCATTCGGTTTTAGTAACATGCTGCTCTACACTTTCTTCAACTGCTCATTACAGAATTTCGGTTTCATGTACCCCGCGGTTCCGTTTACTTGCCTAAACAGTAAAAATAACTCGGTGGTTGCTATTCGAACCGGACTGATTTCATCTGGAATGATGCCTTCGAGTTGTGAAGTCATGAAGACTATTGCCCTGCCTACGCGGTGGAACGAAGACATTAGATCGGATTTGGAGCTGAAGTGGTTCATTCCGGATTGTATAACATGTGAAATTGAATTTAGAGCTTGTGGATGGAAGACTCTTGATGGACAGATTGGTTGTGTTGGTTCACGCCGTGGTAAGTTTCACAATATTAAAGTCAAAGTTGACTATTTTTGCTATGAAAGTCAAAGTAGGCAATTTTGACTTTGATTCATGTTTATTCACTTATTGATAATGATTGATGGTAATTGATTTAGGGTTTCCAAGGAGTGCTATGTATGGGTTAAGTTTAGGAATCGGTATGCCGGTAATGATTTGCATAGTCGGGCTGATATGTTACTCTGCGACCAGAGTGCGAGACTATAGTGAAACTCACCATCAAAGTGTTGACCTCTTTTCTATCGCCATCACCCCACAACCGGTTTCCAGAACAGGCTTAGATGGGTCCACAATTGATTCATACCCGAAAACCACGCTGGGAGAGAGTTGTAGGTTACCGAATGATGATAGTATGTGTACTATATGTCTTTCGGATTACAAGCCTAAAGAGTCGTTAAGGACGATCCCAGAATGTAATCATTATTTCCATGCGGAGTGTATTGATGAGTGGCTCAAGTTAAATGCAACATGTCCGGTGTGCAGGAATTCGCCTGAAAGCTCGTCGTTGGTCACACGGTGTTCTACAACATCAAGGACTTCTACTGTAGAATCTTCATAGGAGTCCGATCATAAATTTTGATTCTTTGTACCCTTTAAGTATTCACATGTATATGTGTATGTATAGATACAAGGTCACACAATTGAGTTGTTAAATATAGAAATGTCAATCATTTGGTGTTTGATATGTTATGTGTAATAGTTTCAAAGGATATTCTTAAAGGTACCTTAAATACCTTTTCTCATGGGCTTATTTATTATGAAAACTTGTGCGAGTTTATTTTTAAAATACCTAAAGTGTGGATCCTAAAAAGCTCTCATTAAACATACCCTACATCTTAAATTTATTTGTAAAATATGTAATTTTTAATAAATTATTTTTTGTAAGTATTTATGATAAATAAAGAAAACATGATTATTTATAAAATTATAAAAATATATGTTAAGTAATACGCG
Organism: Bidens hawaiensis; assembly: GCF_021521415.1. Classification (NCBI taxonomy): domain Eukaryota; kingdom Viridiplantae; phylum Streptophyta; class Magnoliopsida; order Asterales; family Asteraceae; genus Bidens; species Bidens hawaiensis. Next base: position 1,176,380 of record NW_027491133.1, read on the forward strand.
CTTTCAAAATCAAAGTTGTTTAAAGTTATATATCAATGGTTGTCATGTACCTAATTTGATGTTAGAATATATTTCAAAAAATGAATCATAACTCATAACACGTTACTTCTAAATGATATAATCGGAAAATAACTAATAGTAAAGCATATATTCTTGTTATCCGTTGATTTTTGAGACCGGATATGAAAGGGGGTTTTTTACATGCACTATATGGTGTTTTTAAAACACCCATCCAATCCATCAATGTAAGGCCCCGTTACCGGTAACCCTACTTTCGTGTTGGATTTACTCATAAACACAGTTCTAAATATCAGAGTTAATTAAAAACTTTACGCGGAATATAAAACTTTCATAAAACATTACATATCAATTCATAATCATGTCTTAAAACATTCCTCTTGTCTTTCAAAATCAAAACATATCAGATCTTCAGATGCCAGGCTTTAGTCTTCTGCCATGTGTCCTCCACTCAAGCCAGCTGTCTCAACCTACTCACCTGCGTGCATACTAAAAGTCAGCTACGCTGAGTGAGTTCTAGTTAATCATACAATACCATACAATACCTTATTACATACATACGTACTTAACCTCATAACTTTCTTTCATACACACATAAGTACTCATGCCTTCATTCTTACTTACATACTTTCTTTCTTACTTACATACTTTCTTTACATTCATAATCATACGTTTTAAAGAGCCTTTCGCCCTATAACCTCACAGATATTATAAGGGTCTGGTCCCTAACATCACAGATATTATAAGGGTCTGGTCCCTAACATCACAGATATTATGAAGGGTCTGGTCCCTATCCTCACAGATATTGTAAGGGTCTGGTCCCTAACATCACAGATATTATAAGGGTCTGGTCCCTAACATCACAGATATTCTAAGGGTCTGGTCCCTTACATCACAGATATTATAAGGGTCTGGTCCCTTGCTTTCGAATATTAGTAGGGTTCAGTTCCCTCTTCGTTACCATACAACATGCAACATACATCGAGTATTATTAGGGCTTGGTACCCTTTTCGTAACCATACAACCATACAATCGTCATTTCCTTCTTTTATTAACTTTATTACGTTCATACACATAAACATACATATCATACTTGCCATATTTATAACGTTACAACCTGACAGTACGTGCAATATCCGAAGATCGTTCACGAACCATCAAGCAATCATTCATACATATCACATATATCACATATGGCTTTATAACGTTACAACCTGACAGTACGTGCAATATCCGAAGATCGTTCACGAACCATCAAGCAATCATTCATACATATCACATATATCACATATGGCATACATTTATCACTTAGGATAAATGTATTAACAACACATCAAGTATGCACACAGCCCCGAAAACATAACAAGGAATGGGGCTAGAAACTCACCTGGATCCTGTTACGCTCGCCGTTGATCGTAATTCCTTTCTTTAACTGGGCTCGGCTAACTGTATAATATTTACACATATCAATTAACTACTACTACTACTAGTTTTGTATTTCTATCTATATATGACCCACAACGAACGGGGGTCCGGGGGCAGCGCCCCTGGCAGCGGGGTTCTAGGGGCGGCAGCCCCTAGCGGGGTCCAAGGGGCAGAGCCCCTGGCTGGGGTTAAGCTGCCAGGTCAGCTTGGAAAAATTTTATTTTCGATAACTGCCTTAACACATTTTCCATTAGGTTTTTAATTTATTTTCTAAGCGAACTTCACTTTAGGCGAAGTTAAACCTTAGGCGAACTTGGCTTCAGGCGAAGTTAAACCTTAGGCGAACTTGGCTTCAGGCGGAGTTAAACCTTAGGCGAACTTGGCTTCAGGCGAAGTTAAACCTTAGGCGAACTTGGCTTCAGGCGAAGTTAAACCTTAGGCGAACTTGGCTTTTAGGCGAAGTTAAACCTCAGGCGAACTTGGCTTTTAGGCGAAGTTACCATTTAGGCGAAGTTACCATTTCAGCGAAGTTGCCATCAGGCGAACTTATCATCAGGCGAACTTGGCTTGCAGGCGAAGTTCATCAGGCGAACTTAGCTTGCAGGCGAAGTTCATCGCTTGAAGGCGAAGTTGCCCAGATGAAGGCGAAGTTGTCGCGCTGCAGATCTGTTTGCCCATAACTCCTTCGTTTCTTAGCCAAATAACTCGATTTTGGTACCCACGGAATCGTATGATCGGCGCCTACAAATCCCAACCATCAAATCGGCCTAAAATCGACGTTTTAGGGGTCCGATTTGGGCAGTTGTGTTTCGGGTCCGATTAACCCGTCAAATCCTAACCATTTTCAGTAATATTAGCTTTGCGGGATTAGTTCTTACCTTTCCAACTCAGATCTACCAGCAAAATCTCGGGTCTCGACTTCGGATCTCGGTCGGTTATGTGTGTGCTTTTGAGTGTGTAAAAGAGAAAGATGGAAATAAAATGATATCTTGGGCTTGGGATGGGTATTTATAAGCCCACGGACCCAAGGCCCATTCTCATTTAACCCATCTTACGTAATCTAAGCCCATGACCCGTTCCTTACTCGACATTAAATAACTAAAACGTGAAATCACTAAACATAACTTTCTTTTATTTAACATTATAAAAATTTTAGGATGTTACAATCAAGGATTGGACAATCCATGGCATATTGGGGTCTTTTGAAAAAACGTGTTTTTTTTTGTTTTTTTATTGTCTTTTTTTGATATTTTATTGTGTTTTTGTCTTTTTGTTGTCTTATCTTTTCTTTTATTTGTTTTTGTTTTTGTATTATTAATCTTTAAAAAAAATACTTTTTAAATATAATTTTCATTTTAAACCAAGTTTCGGGTAAAACCGAGTAAAAGTCGAACTTTTCGTATTAACGAGCTAGTCACTGTTTAAATCACCAAAAATATTTCCTAACATTTTTAACTTATGTTTCATTTTATATTATTTAAATTTCTAAGTTTGTGTTGTGTTGGAACCAAACTTGGTTTAATACCAAGATCAAGAGGATTTACATTCGCTTAAACCCAAGTTTGGGACTTTAATTAATAAAAATTCTCAAACTTGCTTAAGCTACTGATTTTATTGAAGTGATTCATATATTTAAATAGAATTGTTTGACGGGTTTGAATAATACGAGGATATAAAATGAATTAAACAAAATTAAATACTCAAAAATACAAGTTTTTATTAATAAGAAAGTTTCGAATTACATTCCCGAGTCGAGTAAACATAAACGAATACAAATACGAAAAATACGAGATGTTACAACGACGGTAGAACGACAATGACGATGATGCTGGGATAAGCCACACGCAGACGAGACAACGACGCGAGTGGTGCTGCGGTTTAGATTTGTTTTTGTGTTTTGTTTTTTTTTTCGAACTCATTGTTATGTATTTAATATTATTATATAAATTTTGTTTTGTTTACGTTGTTTCGTTTCAATTTTAAAATTGTTGTTTCATTTTTATTTTTGATTTTGTTTTGTGTTTGTGTTAGTGGGGATGTAACCAATTTTTGTTTTCAATAATTTTTTGTTTTCAATTCATCGGTTTTGAAATTACAACGAAACAACATTTTTAAAATTGAAACGAAACAACATAAACAAAACAAAATTTATATAATAATATTAAATACAAAACAACGAGTTCATAAAAAAAACAAATCTAAACCACAACACCACCCGCGTCGTGGTCTCGTCTGCGTGTGGTGGGCTTATCCCCAGCATCATCGTTGTCGTCGTTCTACCGTCATTGTAACATCTCGAATTTTTCGTATTTGTATTCGTTTATGTTTACTCGACGTAATACAAAACTTTCTTATTAATAAAAACTTGTATTTTTGAGTATTTAATTTTGTTTAATTCATTTTATATTCTCGTATTCTTCAAACTCGTCAAACAATTCTATGTAAATATATGAATCACTTCAATAAAATCAGTAGCTTAGGCAAGTTTGATAATTTTTATTAATTAAAGTCCCAAATTCGAGTTTAAGCGAATGTAAATCCTCTCGATCTCGGTATTAAACCAAGTTTGGTTCCAACACACCACGAACTTAGAAATTTAAATAACATAAAATGAAACATAAATTAAAAATGTTAAGAAATATTTTTGGTGATTTGAACAGTGACTAGCTCGTTAAAACGAAAAGTTCGACTTTTACTCGGTTTTACCCGAAACTTGGTTTAAAGTGAAAAAAAAATTTAAAAGTATTTTTTTTTTAAAGATTACTAATACAAAAACAAAAACAAACAAAAGAAAAGAAATAAAAGAAAAGAAAAGACAACAAAAAGACAAAAAAAAACACATTTTTTCAAAAGATCCCACCAATATGTCATGGTTGCCCAATCCTTAGTGGATTGGGTGAGTGTTTTTAATTTTCTTTGGGTGTCTCTAGTAGGACCCGAAAGTTGTCTTTTTATCTTTTTTTTTTTTTGAAAGGCAAACTTTTATATAAAACCACTCTGGTTAGAAATTTCTAACCAGAAACAGACAAAATTACATACTAAGTAACAGGGTTTTTTAACCATGTCACCCAGTTTATACGATGTTTAAAGTTACGAGACGAATACCACAAAAAAGAAACTGAAACAATGGAATCAAAGAGGCTTTCTCTATACTTGATACTCGAATCAAAAATCATTTCGTTCCGGGCACTCCAAATAACCCACCAAGCTGTAAAAATAATCGTCTTGACGACCTTTTTTTTTTACCCAGTATTAGAATCCAACCAATGATTGACCCCTATCTTCTTTGAATTTAGTGAAACGATCGTTCATTCTTTTTTTAAACAACCAACTTCTATTAAAAAGAGAGAAAGAGAGACTAGCAAGTAATTTAAAAAACACAAAACACAAAAACACCCGATTACAAGAGAAACTCATAAGTTACAACAAAATTAATGCAACTGTTAATTTAAGGTTGGAAAATTAATATTATTCTTTTCAAACCGTGATAACTAAACTACATTCTGGTCGGAATTTTGGCTAAAAAGGAAGCCCCCGTAACTTTTCTTACGGATCCTTTTGAAGAAAGATCCATATTACGACCGGCCGATATTCTTGTTTTTTGGGTGGGTACGGGGAAAACACGCTTGTGTCGACCTCACAGGAGTGTCCCCTCTTGTTGGACTTAGGGGCAATGGGTTTGTAGCAGGTCAGGTAGCATTGAAGGCGGCATCAGGCAAGGTTGCTAAACACGAGAGAGTTTGTTTGGAGAATCAACGCGTGTTTATCCCCCTTTGCCTTTGACACTTTTGGTTTCTTAGCTTCGGATGCCGTAGACCTTTTGAATAGAGTTCAGAAAGTCGTGGATAGTAACTTATCGGCCCATAAGAACCGAAACTTTGTTTTTAGTAGGATTATGTTTGTTATCCAAAAAGGGTTGCGACACAGCTTGTTGTCCGCTTATCTGCCACTTCATTGTATATCGTATGATTGTTTTTAATATTATAAAAACAAAAAATATATATATATATATTGAAAAACCGGCGGGAAAATTGTTAGAATGGAAAATTGTCCTTTTGGTTTAAGAAAATATTACATGTCAAACCAAATTACTACTACTATTACTATTATTATTACTATTACTATTATTATTATTATATAATTGTTTAAGTACTAATCAATAAAGTTATCCAGCAAAGGATTCAAATCATTTTCTTGTATTCCAAAGGCTTCTCATGTAACAATAACATATATTACAAGTATAATAATAAGGAAAAAATCTCAAAATAAGCTTATGAAAACGTTTTTCAGGTTTTAAGTATCATTTGCAAGAAATTCCCAAAATAGGTATTATAATCTAATCGTGACGAGTAGTTTATATAACCAATTAAAACTGGACACGTGTCTTTAAACTAACCGTAACGAGCGGATTTACTAACCATTTACTCGTCACGACTAAATAAGTTTATGCCTCGTAATCAATGCTCACGAGTAATTCATAAGTTCTTTAGTCGCGACGAGTGAATTGTAAGGTTAAACTAGTCGCGGCGAGTTAACTATTAATAAACTACTCGTGTGGGGGATGTAAACCATGTAAACTAGTCGTTGCAACTAAATGACCTATGAATTACTCGTGGGCGTTGATTACGAGGCATGAAACTTATTTAGTCGTGACGAGCAAATGATTAGTGAACCTGCTCGTTACGGTTAGTTTAAGGGCACGTGGAAAGTTTTAATTGGTTCTACAAACTACTCGTGTGTAATCGTAAACTACTCGTCACGACTAGTTTATAATACCTATTTTAGGAATTTCTTACAAATGACACCTAAAACCTGAAAAACATTTTCATAAATGTTTAGTTTGGGAATTTTCCTTAATAATAATAATAATAATAATAATAATAATAATAATAATAATAATGGGTAGTCATTACATGAATATAAGAAAGGGCAAAATTACGTAAGAAGTTAACTACCCTTGGCCCCTTGCTAAAATTCCACAATGTGTACGGATGGCAATGGGTCGGGTTTGGGTCGGGTTTAGGTATTTCCAAACCCATACCCGGTTATGAAAGTCCGTCCCAAACCCATCAGGTTTTAATCGGGTAATTACCCGTCGGGTTTCGGGTTTTCCCATCGGGTTTCGGGTTTTTTATCGGGTTTTAATAAAATATCCGCCGGGTATACCCGGCTCAAAACCCGCTACGTTTCTACCGGGTTTTGACAAAATATAACTAATCGATTACAAATATGGTTATTATAAAGATAAAATGTCACAAATAGTTGACATAAACAAATTCTGACAAATAATATATTTGGAATATAGTATATATATATAATATAATAAGTTATATCGGGTACATTGGGTATATAATCGGGTAAATGGGTTTATGTTATCGGGTAATCGGGTCGGGTAATCGGGTATATTAGAAATCCCAAACCCGTCCCAAACCCACGAAAAATTTCAAAACTAATCCCAAACTCGTCCCAAACCCTAATGGGTCGGGTATTACCCGTCCCATTTATGTCGGGTTTCGGGTTTTCCTATCGAATTCGGGTTTCATTGTCATCCCTAACAATGTGAGACACATTAGTTTGTCTTGCTTAATGTATCATAAGTGTCAACAACACGTGGTATGGAATTAATTCAATAACGTACAAACTCATGTTCCTTAAAAGTTAATACTTTCGATTACATCAGAACCGCAAATAAATAATTTACAAACAATTGTCAATGTTTAAATCAAGACTAGCTTGCAAAACCTTACAGGAAAAAGAAATCATATTTTAATGTTTTTATGGTCATCTTTCTCAATCGTACATTTATATATATATTTACAAAAACCTAAGTTATATATATAATTGATGCTCAAACGTCAGATGAAAGTATGAATGAAGTAATAGATTCATCGACTAATGCGTTTGAGAAATCTCAACAAAGACTCTAGTCTGGATGATGAAATAATAGTACAAATGTACAATGTTTCATATCAAAGTACAATAATTTTTATACTCAATTTAAGAAATCGTAACCAAGAAATCATAGGGAACTTGAACCAACGATAAAGAAGAGGAAGTAATTCTCCTTTAAGGTGAAGAAAAATTTCAGCTTCTATGGTAATCTATGGATGAATAACAACGTAGAAGAGGTAATTGCAGCTGGCTAATTCACCAGTTTTAACTATAAGCCATATTAAACCATTCACAAATGTTATTGTCATTATTCGTTAGGTCCAAAATGACCCTTAAGAATTAACCATGACCTAGAATAAGATGAAAGTTAGGTGTTTGGATTAGTATTGGGGGGAAGGCGTTGACTAGCCCTGCTCAATAAGGATGTAGGGTCTCTTAAGCGCTTCATTGAGCATTTTTATTTCCTAGCTCGTCCTTACGCTACGCTATCCATAACCACAAGGTTGACCTATAGCCCTCTCTTCTCTCTCTTTCTCCATGCGGAGATTCCCCTTGGTCATGTAATAAAAGAAATATGGGAAGACCTCCCAGTTGGACCCAGATTGCGATGCGAACATCGAACCAAACAGGTAACCGGTTCACCGGTCAAACAACTTTCGTCTAAAAAATGGTGGTTAGGGTTGAAAATATTTTATAAAAATTAATAGTTTTTATAGTAAAACCGGTTCAGTCGGGCCGGTTTAGACCAGCCGGTTCTCTGATATCCGAGCGAACAGCATAAAATCAGACCGGTTAATAGACTGAATCCCTGTCGGACCATATTATCTATATATATAGCATTCGATATAGCTAAGTTTGCTTTCCTCAGACTTGTTTCACCGATTACTCATGTTGTTACTTATGATGATAAATATTATATATCTTTGTCCTTTGATTACCATATAACTGTTTTTGAAAGTTAATTTAAAAAAAAATAGTGTTCACACCATTACTAACTGTCAGGCAAAAAATCTACCGGGCAACGAACATCACTAGCCTAATTAATATTTTGAAAGTGAGTATGTATTTTATTTGAACCACATTTGAAAATCTAAACTCACAAATGGCAAACATTAAGACGATAAGTAGTCTTGCTTTTGACTACACATGGTCTAATTAAGTGAAGTATTTAATTAGTTTTCATACTCTTAATTCCTTTCAACTCTAGTAGGCAGTAATCACGCCGGGGAGGTAGCAACCAGTCAACCACATGGAGAAGCAGGGTGGATGTCAGATGAAAAACGGGTAAATTTATAACATGTGTGAAAATTTTCAAAAAAAACGCGTAAATATATATTGCTGAGAAAAAACATGTGTGGCCGCATGGCCACAATACAAGCTTCACCCTTGACGACAATTATCAAATACTCACAATCATCAATATCGAATAATCGATTCACAGGCAATATATATAGATCCGGATTTCTGCGGGCGAGACAGGATCCACAGTTTAAACATAACCGGGACGCCATTCGAGTTCCCTAACTTAGAGAGATACACTTTCTACAACTGCTCGTTGCAGAGCTTCGGTTTCATGTACCCGGCGGTGCCGTTTCCTTGCCTGGACAGCAAAAACCACTCAGTTGTTGCGGTTAGGCCAGACTTGTATTCGCCTAGAAACTTGCCATCGAACTGTAAGGTTATGAAGGCGATCGCGGTTCCGGTGTCATTGAATGGGGATATGACACCGGAATTGGATCTCGTTTGGTTCAATCCGGCTTGTAGAGGTTGTGGAAATGAAGATCGACAGATAGGTACACATTTTTATGCATGAGGTATCGGGGATGAGCTCGGTACATACTGATACTGAAATTCGTAAATAATGGGCACCTGTACTAGTGTCAAAGGCAAAAGGTCGATATATACCGATACCATACCGAAATCTTAAAAACTTGGTCGGTATCGGTATCTGATACCATTTGCTCAACTTAAACTATGGTACAAGTTATTTTGCAAGAAGTACTAATGATAAAGCATTAAGATTATCTTTTTTTTTTTATACCTTTTAATAATAATTAAATGACATTACTAGAGTAGTTGACTTGTTGAGTGATAAAAGTCAAAACAGGCAGCTTTGAATGTGACTTTTGCCTATTGATTATTTGATCAGATAATTAATAATTGATATAGGGTTTTCAAGGAGTGCTAAGTACGGATTAACTTTAGGCATTGGTATGCCGGCAGTGATTTGCATCATCGGGCTCATATGTTACGCGGCTTTTAGAGCCAAGAACTACAATGAAACTCACCGCCAACGATTTTGAATTTTGGTACTTTAAACATGTATATTTACATGTGATTTTTGTATGTATAAATACAAGGTCATACAATTGAATGGTTGTGTATTTTATGAGGAGCTTCCTTTAGATAACTTATACGATTTTAGCTAAAGAAAAAACAAAAGATTAGTTTCTAAAATGTAAAAAGTTTCCTTCTCATACATATCGTACATCTCAAATCTTAAATACTTTATATAATACTAGCTTTAGAGCCCGCGTAACACAAGGATGATAAAAAATAATTAAGTTACAAATAAAACAATACATAATGTATATGAAAAAATGTGCTACATCTATGCATGTATCATTATACATATATTGATTTTATTTATATCACAAAACGATTTTTTCCAATAATTTATAAACTTAAAAAAAAACTGCACATGCAAAAACATACCCAATAACACTTCATCTATTGAAAATTTATTCTCAGTGTCATATATGTATAATTGAAAGAAATTTAGTTACGAACCAATTTCGGGAAATACTTCTCATATAATAATATTTTTGAGCTACACTATGAAAAATATTTTGATAAGTTTAAGGGGTTTATCGACTTTGCCAATTGACAAAAAAAAAATATAACATGTTAACCCGTTCAATTTTGTGAATGTTTTGCTTCACTTGAGTATAGTTTTGTACGAAATATTTCACATACAACATTCTGATCACTATTTAAGAAAAAGTCAATGCTGACACAAATGTATCTAATATGATAAAAGTTAGGGGCATTGATAGGTCTAGAGGTGGCATGTCGGAAGTCTTTGTCATTTTTTCTTCAATTTTGGTAATGGGAAAAAAATACTCAATGTGCGAAAGCCTGAATCTTTTGACTATTTCTAAAAATGTCATTAAAAATAAATTCGAAACCCAATCACAATTAAAATTCTAACTTTCATTTGTATTACATTTTCATGTCAAACTTTGAACTCGTAACAAGTTTGATGATAAATCTATTTGCACTCTCAAGTTTTTAAAAATATTCAGATTACCCATATTTTCCCCGTAACAAATTTGAGCCAAATGTAGTTAATCTGTACCAAACGATTTTTTTACCAACTTTTAACCCGTAACATCAAATTTAAGTTTCACAAAAAACCCTAAGCAATCCTTGATAAAAAAAACCTAAGAAACTAAATATGATAAACATTATTATATTTGAAAGTGATTGGTATATACTATCCTTATAATTTAACACATATATGCATAGTTTGCTAAATTAACCGAAAAAATAAATAGACAGATTTAAAATAAAATATTTATAAATTTATATGACAATGTACAAAAAACCAATAGATAAATTGATTTATTTTTAAAAAAAATGGATCGACTTTAAGCATAAATTTATAATTTAATGATTAAAAAATTACTTCGTAAATTGAAAGCATATTAGAATTCTTTTTATTTTTTTATTTAAAATCTTCAACAATAAACATAGTATAATATGTCATGATAACATTTAAATATATATATTATTTTCAATATTTAACAAACACAGTTTGTTGTTGTTTTTTGGATTTCAACAATTATGTTGTGAAATATATTCTATCAATGTATAGAAGTATAACATGTAAATGCTTTTTTTTATAAAAGTGTATCTATATAATAAATAAAGTTTAAGAAAAATGAATAATTTTATCATGTTATAAAAATAATACAATGGAGTGTAAAAGGAAAGTGAATAATTATTGATATATGACATATATTAGTTTTGGAGGGAAAAAAACTGTGAGGATTAACCACAAACTGACACGTGTCACAATTATTTTACTTTATTAGAATAGGTAAATATTATTTTATTAAGTATCTAGTTATTAAATTATTTAAAACTTTAATTATTCATAAAAAAGTTAAAAGTTTAATGATCTAAACTACTATATATTGACCGATAATAATTTATAGTGATAGTTAAACTAGTTTCACTGTTAACTTTCATCTTCGTTGTTAAGGACAATCAATTCGCATAACTATTATTGATCTACACTATTTTCTCTCACAAGTAATATACATTTCCGTGTTTCACTGATGGTCATTCAGTTGAGCAAAATCAAGTGTAAATAAAGTGTAAGCCTATGATAATTTTGTTAGTATGATGAATGTTGATAACAAAAGTTAAATTTAGTAATACCACTGGTATTTCTTGACTTGGATGAGCTATGTATCGAACAATTCACAAGGAAACAACATGAAACTTAATAGCTCATTAAAAATCATTGACGCAAACAATATTAAAATGAATGTGATATCAATGCGTATTTTCGTTCTAATATGCGTGACTTTCACAACAAACCAACTCCCTACAAAATAGAATTAATATGAATGTGTTATCGATGTTCAATATTGTGTGCTTGAAATTTCTAAAGCTATGCATCTAAGCGAGCCAAATGTTCAGTAAACCATCCATGAAACGTTCAGTATGCAAATGAACGTGAACAATTTTTTTTGTTAGTTTACTTAAAAGAATAGACATGAACACACGTCTCTTCATTCGCCTACGTTCACGAAGCTCTACTTATGTTAATCATTTAAGTTTGTTTGTTAAGATTCGTTCGTGTAATCGTTATTTTTTTATTTATATGTTTATTTAAATACTTTATTCATCACCCTTAGGCCTTAACCTTTAGGCCCAGTCCAATAGATTGATGTCACAACTCTCATAAATTAGGCTCTCGCTTGAACTCTTTTTAGTCCCTTGTGAACGAATTAGTTATTTGACATAAAAATTAGGCGCAAGCCGAATATGATTTTTCAGACGAAAACAAATGCTTGGACGGTTTTGGATATTCATGTTAAATTTAATCGATGTCTGTTTATGTTCATGAATAGTTCGTTTGTAGTGTTGACGAATGGATACACTCAAAATAAACACGATTATTTTCTTTAAAGTTTGTCCTTTTAATTGTTCATCAACTGTATCTGCTATTTTACTTTTTAAATAAAATGAATTTAGAAGGGTCGTTACCCATTTTGACTTGTTGATTCCACTTTACGTGTATAATGTTTGTAAATTTAATTTTGCCAATGTTGAACTTGTAATGTTTTTATCTCAGTTATTGTTTTTTTTCATGTACATTCATCTAACTAAATCACTTCATTGATATTTTCCAATATTTTATGTTTTTTATACCTACATTTCATTTCATGTATTTTATGTTTCGTACTTTCATTTCATGTGTTTATACCTTTATTTCATGTATTTCTAAGCAAATATCTTACCACAAGTTCGGTTTTGATATTAACCAATATTAACCAAACCAAACAGACAAACTAACCGAATTAACCAAACTGATTTTGGTTATCGGTTTCGGTGGATGATTTTACAAACTGAAGGTTTCTGTGGACTGGAATAACCAAACTGAACCAATATATGCTCTTTTAACCTAAACCAAGTTGTTTACAAATGACCCGTTACTCAACTCAACACGATTTCCGGATCTGTCTGTCTTACCAGAAGGCTAAAAAGGGTTAGAAACAAAATGAATATATTAGACAGTATTAAGTATTAACAAGTGTAATGAAAATTATATAATCTAAAAGAAAATAACCAAAATTGCATTAGTATCAACACACTGTAAGAGCTCAACTATTATCCCATCATAAACCTTTGATAAATATCCAAGATACACAAGAAATACAATATCTTAGACCTTTTCATCCAACTTCGTTTATTTTACTAAAAATCTATTCTCTTTTTCGCTACAAAATGGTTTGATAACAAACCTCACAACAACAAACAAAAAACCATCTCCATGACTACGGCTCACATTTCTACTTGGGTGATGCAGGGGGGTCATCAGACGAATCACCTGAACCAACCGACACGGATGCAAACTGCGTTGATAGTAGTTCCGCTCTACTATACTTCAACCTCTGATCTGTTACAAATCATCAAAAAAATATTATGAAATAATATACTAAAACTATGACGATACACATGAGATTTTAGTGTTCATATATACAAAGTTTAGTATAGAGCTGGAGGATGAACAATATATATACATATAAAGCATCTAACGACCTCTTAAAAACAAATATAACAAAAGACACAAATACCCCTGCATATACACATGTACTTAATACGGCTAATATTTACCTATGATGGCAGCCATTTCAGAGTTAAGAGGGGTTGATTAAAATCTTCTCTGTTGCCGCGTTTGCAATGAAGAACAATATTTATTATCTTCATTATCAGATAAAAAGTTGGTCACATTTGCATGCCTTACTTCAACATTTGGATGGCGTTGAACAAATGACCAAACAGCATCCTTGGTCAACAGCCAACACCCGGTCAAATCCAGCACTTGCAGTGAAGGTGGAGGAGTAAAATGGTCGATTCCAGCGTTTGTTAAAATAGCATCGCGTATGCTGAGATTAATCAGATTGGGGATGTATGATAAGTGGTGCAACGAGGCATCTGTTAAAAAACTGCTTCTGAGTGAAAGATGAGTAAGTTGTTTCATGTTTGAAATTGGGGTGATTGCTTCATCTTTTAGTGCAGTTTCTTCAAGGTTTAACTTCTCTAATTGGTTTAGATTTTCGAGTGATGTTAGTGAGAGAATACATTCATCTTCTGTGCTGTTTTGTTGGATTACACCTGGTTGGTAGATTAATCGGTTATATATCAAGTAATACAAATTAGGCATAATGTACATAAATTTGATTCGGTTTTTATTATATGCAAAACCGAAACCGAACCAAAAACTCGGTTTCTACAAAAACATAAAACCAAACCGTCGGTTTTTGGTTGAGTTGATTTTTTTACGGTTTCATGCACACTCCTACTATATATAATTACGATAAAAATAGCCAAGTAATATATATTATGTGATACATGAAAAATAATAATTATAAATATATGTATACAAACGGGCCAAGCTCGAGCTTTGAAAATACATCCCGAGCTTAGCTCGCCTGATTTACACCCCTAAATTCAAAAACTCAAAATAAGATTACAAATAGAGATGTATTTTTGGAGAAAAGAAGTATAATCAAGTCACATAAATAAACCAGGTATATATAAAACCTTGCAAAACTATTGACAAATAAACTGTTTTTTTAGTCAGTCTTAATTTAGGAGTGCATGCAGAAACACGAAACAAATCGAAACAATTATATAACGTGAGAAGATACCTCTGACATTTGTACCCTTCATGTTGACAACTTTTAGTGAAGGCATCATGCCAATATACGAAATAGCAAGATCATCGGTCAGTGTGGAATCCAACGATAAACTTTCAAGCTTTGGAACACACCCAACCAAAACTGCAACTCCTGCTGAACTCACTCGAGTCTTACTTAAATTCAAAGTTTTCAAATTTGCTCCAACAGATGCTATAAACGTAACCGAATCATCCCCAATCAAATTACCAGTAAAATCCAAATATTCTAACGTACGGATGAGTGACAAAAATGATATGTCACGAAGCGAGGCGTTTGATAAGTCTAAATAAGATAAATAATTAGAATCAAAGTATAAAAAGGCTTTGTTATTATCTTTAAACGAAGATCCCGCAAGAATTAACTTTGACAGCTTAGCCTTATTGCCATCGCCTTTTAATATAGAATGTATTGTACAATTGCTCATGTTTAAGCATGTAACCGAGCTTATGTTTGGTAAATATGTGACCTTGGTCCAAGCTAAGTTTAAAAAACTCAAACTTGGAAATTTGACTAGAATAGATGCACCGTCATTTGATATATCACTTCCCCAAAGATCTAAGTGTTGTAAATTTGTTAAAACCTGAAAAACCACAATAAAAAACAAAATATAATTGTCCCATGTTGAATTTATTTATAAATAGTTGATGAATTAACTATTAGTGCAAAAACAAATAGGTAAAATAGTAATCTGCGTATTTGAATAAGATGATTTTGGTGGTTGTATGCATTAAAAATAAACTTTTTGCAACTTTCAACCCGTTTGACTTGTTCTACGTATATCAATTTTTTTTTATTTAACCCATTTGAGATAAAACAGGGTGCCCAGAAATGGGTCGGTTATGGGCTCAACCGAGCCAAAAATTCTGTTTTAAGATTTTTTAAAAACGTCCATGGGTTGGTTTAGATCAGTTTTGGGCTAAACTTTTTGTTTTTAGGTTTTTGAGAAAGTTCGGTTTCGGGTTTTTCAGCTTTTGCCATTGCAGCTTGAAATTTTTGGGTAAAAAAAGACCAAATTAATGAAATTGGGCCTGAAACTTTGGACCTAAATCTTTTTGTTAATAAATGATTAACTGATTATTACACATTTAGGCCTAAAATTTTTCGACTACACCATTTATAGTCCATAAATTCAATAACAAAAGTCGGTGGTTTTACGGGTTCGGGTTTGCTTCGGTTTTTAAGATTCGGTACATGCAGAACCGAACCCAACTAACCAAAAATGCATTTTTTAAAACATAAAACCAAACCGTCACTTTTAGGTTCAGTTTCGTTGGTTACTTCGGTTACGGATTGGTTCACACACACCCCGTACGGATACATTCATAAATAAATGAATGAAATGTAATGTACTTTCCGTCTTTAGAAAAAACATGTTTAAAGAAAATTAAATAAGTAATGTGAAAAAGAAAAGAAAACCTGAAGAGATGCAAGGGCTGAATCGGTAGTAAACAAGCCTCCTAAATCCAGCTTAGACAATCTTTTAAGTGAAGATAGAAGTGTAACACCATTTGCGGTAACACTTGTTTCTGATATGCATAATATTTCAATAGTTTGAATGGAAAGAAGATGCTTTATGCCTGCATCATCAACTTTAGAGCATCTAGAAAGATCCACTTCCTTTAAATGCCTAATACCTGAAACAAGGCCCGAATGGTTATGTATCAGCACTTAATACTTATATTCCAAACAGGAAATTCATTAATGTGACCACGTTTTACAAGGAATAAGGTTTGAAAGAGATTTAAAAGAGCATCTAGTATACCTGAAAGAGCCCAAAGTGCAGAACTGTTGATTCTATGACAATCAGAAAGGTTTAAAGAGTTCAAGTATTGAAAAGCACCAAGATATGCCATCCATTCTGCGTCAACAGAGCTCTCACCTCTCAGATCAATCTTCTCTACACTGTATTTGAATAATCTGCACCAAATATTGAAACCTAAATAAATAACTTGATAAATGTTATAAGAGTACAAGGTGAGATAATATTCACAGTGGAAGAAATGCGAAAGAAAATAGCGCGAAGTAAATCTATATGAGTCATATCACCGCCTGTGTGTGCTTCTCGCTTTTAAATGACTAAAAATACTACAGTAACAACAATATGGCTCATTTATTGACTAAAATACACCAAACAAAACATAAATAGATAGTAAATAACCTGTCATAAACAAGATATGATCTTTTTGAAAAGATAATTAATTCTCTAACAGGATGAACATCGCACACGCGCATCAATAAAAGATCTTAACTAAATCACGAGTTATAGATTTTATAAAAAACTGGAATTTCAAATTACATGTTGCTGTTTCAGAAATTTAATGTACAGAAAAGGTATAAACTCAAAAGTGAAAATTCTTGGAAAGAAATGTTGTGATTTTTTTTATTCCAACTATTAACGATACAAGATCATAATCTCCATATCAGAGCATATATGTTTTTCTTTCACAAGTCATAATCAGATCAAGTAACCTACCTATATGCTAAAAGCCAAAAGTCACAGGCAACTTGTTCGGATCAATGAAAGTGTATATTATATGGTAGAGTAGACTACAGACTTTGAAACCATTATATTATAACTGAAATGTTACCCGAATCTTGTATCCTCTGTTAACCGAACCATTCATATATTATTATCATATATTTATATCTAGCTTTGATACATCCATTTCATGTAGTATTAAGTATTAACCGAACCGAGAAGCTACAAACTATAGCAAATCGTGTAAAACCTAATTTACTTAGGATGATCGAGAAAGAAAAACTAAAACTTACTCTAGAAGAGATGGATAAAGAAGGCAGCGGCGGAGAAGGCGGTGGAGGAGAGGTTCGGCGAGCTGAGAAGGCAAGCGTTCGAGAGTCCGCCGCTGTCTCCGCCACTTCTCCACGGCGTCTGCGCTTTGTGTGGCCGATTCGATGCACAGGCGAACAAGCTGACTCTCCAGTTGTTGTCCTCCTTCCTCCATTAACAATCTCCGATCCGTCATTTCAAGCTTTTTGCTTGCTGTGAATCCCAATTATTCGTTGGGGAAGACCAGATTTATTTGCAGGTTTACACAATTAATTAATAGTTTCTCAACCTCACTGACTACTCTCCTTGCACTTTGATTTATTATTATTATCCACACTTACCGGGAAAATCCACCCACCATAGGCTTATTTCGGGTAAAAAACGTGACCCGGTCTTCTTTCGTTGAGTCACTCGTATAGTCATACTCTCCCCCAAAATATTATTTGTAGGAATTGAACATAGGTCTCCATTAAAAAACTCGAGTTTCCTAACACTACACCATATTAAAAAGGGCTAATGATATTTAAAAATACATTGGGTTTGTTATAATTAAATAGTAATATAATATGCTTCGTCTAACTACATAAATTAGTATGGTTTCCCGTGGATCGTCAAAGTCAAACTCTGAAGCCAACGTGTGCCTGGTTAAGACAACATAGTCTGGCCAGCGTAGGCATTAGGACTCTCCAAATTTAGAGAATGCGATAGCCTAAATATAAGAAAGTCACTGTTCTTAGAAAAATTACATAAATTGGTGTAAGTTATGGGGGTTGGTGGTCCAGTCACGTAAACAAAGTTTTTTTAACACCAAAAGGTTCGAGTTTCATAAGCAGGAGAAATTTATCTTTAAAAACAACATAAATTGATATAAAAAACTGGTTATTTCTTTTCACGTATGGCCATTGAAGATGATCCAAGTTAAAGACGGTTGTCCGTACCCTCTTGTTTTGATCTGACTGGTATAAGACCGGTTTGGAAATGGCGTTGGGAAAGGTCATCATTTTCTATTTGTGAAGCCAGTGAGTTAGTGGAATGTTTGCAAATTGCAATTGCTTTAACAAGTGGTTGTAGGCTGTTAATAACCTAGTGAGTTAGTGGTATATATGTGTTAAAATCATGATTGACCCTTGTGAAATTTTGACACCGATCCATATGAAATTTCGAGAACCACAAAACGACCCCTGTAAAATTTCAAAAATACCCAATGATATTTCGATACCAACCCTAATAAAATAAGTGTGCATATTTACAATTATAATTGTATAAATGTACACAAATAATTTATCTAATGAAATTTGAGTTTAATATAAACAAATTTGATACAAATTTAAGCCCAAATGCCCGTCAATATATACTCAATTTATAAGCCCAACTGCCTAAGTCTCAAACTCTCAACTCAAACTACATTTAACTTGATTAAAAAAGAAGGGTTATGACAATGCAAGTAATATGTCGGATGATTTTAGTCTTTAGTGAATTAAGAGCTTTAATCTTTAAAAGAAAATGTTTCGGCTTTCAATATACATTGCTTTACTCACCAACCTCTTTTGCATTAATATATCGTTTATTGAAGTTAGCTCTCGTATTATCTGTCACAACCACAAGCTTTTAAGCACGTAAAGTCCAATTTGCGTAACTAAACGGGTGATAACATTTAAACAATATTTTATTTATTTCATTAAGAAAGACTTGCTTATTATATGATATTTTGGTTAAGTTTAAAAAAATAAAAACAACTTTTTTATATACATGACCCAACCCGACTGGAACGAGCGAACTAGAGCAAAAAATGATTTATATACCGATTACTACCCGACCCGAACAACATTAACAGACCCAACAAAAATTATATATAGGGTGTGTTTGGGATTTCTTATTTAAGTTGAAAAGGTCTTTTTATGATAAGTTGAAAATGACTTATAGCTTTCTAAAAAGGAGTTTCTAAAAAAATGTTTGGATTAACTTAAAAGCCAATAAGTTAATTGTTTTTTTAAAAGTGTTTGGTTTAGCGTATTGATGTAAGGGTGTAATGGTTAAAGAGAGATGGGTAGAATGAAAGGTTGGAATAAAAATTCCAAACCTATAAGTTGATAAGTTACCAAATCTCAACCTATTGAAAACCCTTTTTTTAGTCTTGTTGATAAAAAAAAAGTAAAAGTTCTTATACGTTCCCAAACACTTTATAAACATAAAAATGACTTATTAAACGTTTCGTAAGTCATAAGGAGGCACACCCATGGTCAACTAATGTATTTTGTTATGAAATTAAAATAGGGCTGGCTATCTATCAAAATCAAAATCATCATGGTCTCGATCTCCAGGATCACTGATTAATCAACAATTGCAATTGCGATCTGAATCCAAAGGTAGATCTGGTGGCGAATCTGAAAGAAAAGAAAAGAAAAGAGAAGAAAGATGGTGTTGGTATCATCGGTAAGAGAGTATATAAATCGAATGTTACAAGATATTTCAGGCATGAAGGTCCTCATTCTTGATTCCCAAACGGTACATACCCTTCCAAATCTCATATAGATGTATCTATGTATGTAGGTGTAGTAATAGTAATAATAATATCATCTAGGGTTTACTATATTATGTTTGTTAATTGCAGGTTAGTGTTGTGAGTGTGGTGTATTCCCAGTCTGAACTTTTGCAAAAACAAGTCTTTTTGGTAGAATTGGTTGATGCCATTTCAAACTCAGACGAGTCTATGTCACATCTTAAAGCACTTTATTTTCTTCGCCCGACTTCTGACAACATTCAGCATTTGAAACGCCAACTCGCCAAACCCCGATTCGGAGAATATAACCTTTGTAAGTCTTTGTTATGCTTTCTTCTCGATAGTCGGTTCGGTTTATACTTAATTATTCATTTTCACCTGCTGCAGTTTTCTCAAATATGTTGAATACTACTCAGCTTCATATTTTAGCCGATGCAGACGAACATGAAGTTGTTCAACAAGTCCAGGTAACTTAACTTACTTTATCTTCTAATTTTTAATATAAATAGAATAGAATTTTAATGAAATGTGATTAGGGTTTTTAATAATTTATATTATATATCGTGCAGGAGTTTTTTGCCGATTTTGTTGCAATCGATCCGTACCATTTCACTTTAAACACACCATCAAATCACATGTATATGCTTCCTGCTGTTATTGATCCTCCAAATCTACAAACTTACTGTGATCGGATTGTAGATGGACTTGCAGCTATCTTTTTGGCTTTCAAAAGAAGGCCCGTTATTCGATATTCACGAACATCTGATATTGCTAAAAGGATTGCACATGAAGCTTCCGTGAGTTCATCGTATCTTTCTCTCTTTCTGATTCAGATATGCCTTTTTGTTAATGTTGCGAGTTAGGTTCCTAAATCTATTAAAAGAAGAAATGGCTTTTTTGTATTCTTTAAGCTCTGCTGAATAGGCTTGTAAACGAACCGAACAAATACAAACAGGGCATGAGGGCGTGTTCATGTTCATTTGTTTAACTTTAGCCAAACAAACGATAAAATATGAACGTTAAACAGACAGGGTTTTCTTGTTTGTTTTGTTCAGTAATAGTATAAACGAGCGATTCACGAACGTAAACCATTGAATATAACGGCCTGAAAAAAGTAAACGTAAATATCATTTTTGTTGGGGGGGGGGGCTTAAATTATCATTCAAACTAGACTAAATTGTAATCGGTGGTATTTTAATTTAATAAACCCAGACTTGATTTTGTTGGGCCTAACAGTTAAAATGACTACATAAACGAACAGACTTAACCAAATATAAATGAACAAACATAAAGGAATGTTAACTTAAACAAACATAAATGAACAAACATTTGTGAACATTAATGAAAAAACGAGATATGTATTTTGTTTGTTCTTTTAACTAAATGAACAAAAAGTTTTGTTCATGTTTGTTTGTTTATTTATAAACAAACGGTTCACTGAAATGGTTGGTTTACAAGCTTACTGTTGATTCATGTAAACTTTTTTTTTGTGTACTAATAAGTTCAATTTAAGTTGTTCACTTTTTACTAATTTCCGTTTGGATTTAACAGAAGCTGATGTATCAGCAAGAAAGTGGTCTTTTTGATTTCAGACGAACAGAAATCTCTCCTTTATTGCTTGTAATTGATAGGAGAGATGATCCCATTACTCCATTATTGAATCAATGGACTTATCAGGTGCCAATTTTTGAACTTTTGAAACTTAAAACTGTAACAATAATAATAATAGCCGGTTGAAATTTTATTAACAGTAATGCTAATTTGTTAACTTTTGTAGGCTATGGTGCACGAACTGATAGGTATTAAAGACAATAAAGTAGACTTAGGAAATGTTGGGAAGTTTTCAAAGGATCAACAGGTCAGCTTTCACTTCTTTATATTCACCTTTATTGGTAATATGATTATATGTCATAGAATACATTGTGATCAGTTGTTATTTATGATATGGTTTAAAATAGGAGGTTGTATTGTCGTCTGAACAAGATGCGTTTTTCAAGGCTAATATGTATGAAAACTTTGGAGACATTGGAATGAATATAAAGCGGATGGTGGATGATTTTCAGCAAGTCGCAAAAAGCAATCAGAATATTCAAACAATAGGTTTGAACAAAATAGAAAAGAAAATACAAACTTATATTTTTATTTAACAACTAATAATCTGACTGTACTACTTTGTTTTGTTTGAGTGCAGAAGATATGGCTAAATTTGTTGATAATTATCCAGAGTATAGAAAAATGCAAGGAAATGTGTCTAAGCATGTAACCCTAGTGACAGAAATGAGCAAAATAGTTGAGGAGCGAAAACTCATGCTAGTATCACAGACTGAACAAGAATTGGCTTGTAACGGTGGCCAAGGAGCTGCATTCGAGGTGCTTATACATTTTAATCAAATAAACATGTTCCACTTGTGTGCGTAGGTTTTTTTTTTTTTTTTTTTTTGGGGGGGGGGATGTAAACAACCCGTGCGTTCAAATGTTCAATAAACTCTTCGTGAATCATTGGACAAGATGTTTGTTAATGTCGGACACAAATAACATTGTTTGTTCAGTTAGTTAAACAGAATGAACATGTACACATGTTTCATTCATTCATTTGTGTTGGTGAATGTTCTTTCACATCCATTCGTATATATTCGTTTATGTTTGTTTATATGTTTATTTAAATTTTTTAGGTCCATTTTACAATTAAATCTAGTTTTTCTTTAACTTTTTAGACCCTGATGTGCACATTTACTTTCAATTGGTTCGCTTAGTTAATTCGAGGTGCTTATACATTATAATCATGATTATTTATTCAGTAAATGAACGAGCATGAAAATATTATTTTATTCATTTAGTTAAACGAACAAACATGGACACGCTCGTTCAATTACGTTCATGAACTGTCGTTCATGCTTGTTCGTTCACGCTTGCTTAAGTCAGTAGGCTTGCATTCGTTAGTTTACGTTTACTTAAGTTCATTTTTTTAAATTCGTTTATATATTCATTTAAAATATTAAGGCCTATTACAGTTTAGTTTAGTTTGATGGAATTGAAATATCACATCTTACAGTTTAGTCTACTAGCTTTATTAAAACTTTAGCCCAAACACGTTGATGTTTATGCTTGCTTGTAATTGGAGTTTGTTAAGTTATGTTTGTTAATCCATGATTAACTATGTTTGTTCGTGCCCCATTCATTTGTACTTTCAACAAATGAACACACTCGTTTTCTTAATGTACGGGCACGAACAAAAAAACCCTGTGTGTTAATTGTTCATGTTTGTTCATCTGTTGAACATGCTCCGAGTATTATTAGCATGACCCGTGCTCGAATGTTTTATTAGGCTGTGACAAATCTTCTGAACAACGAAAGTGTGTCAGACATCGATCGACTGCGCCTTGTAATGTTGTATGCTTTGCGATACGAGAAAGAGAGCCCCGTTCAACTCATGCAGCTGTTCAATAAGTTGGCTTCTCGGTCCCCCAAGTATAAGCCTGGGGTACTATTACTAATACTTTGTTTTAGATGTAACCCCCCCCCACCCCAAATCTAATTACTTAAATGGATTGATTTGAGTGTGTTTTGTTGAAATGACAGCTTGTACAATTTCTTTTAAAGCAATCGGGGGTTGATAGACGAACCGGAGATCTGTATGGTAACAGGGATATCTTGAATATTGCACGTAACATGGCTCGTGGATTAAAGGTGTGCATTATAAACATTCACCCCGAGTTTCCTTTTGACCTTTATGTGTAACATTCTGATTATTTGTTATTATTATTAGGGGGTTGAGAATGTGTATACTCAGCATCAACCGCTTCTGTTCCAAACTATGGAGAGTATCACAAAGGGACGGTTGAGAGATGTTGATTACCCTTTTGTTGGGAATCACTTTCAGCAGGGCAGGTTTGTCGGTTTGCTCTACTTTTTTCTAATTGGCTGAACGTGTGGGTCAAATTAGCTTGCTTTGATATTAAAGAAATTGAAGAGAGTATTCACTATAGTTTGGAATCGTACATAACTGGTCAAAACGAGTAACTTTTTGGTACTAGTCTTAACACCTTTTAGTAAAATGATATAAGAGCAGGTTTGTTAACGAACTGTACAAACATGAACGGAGCATGTTCATGTTATTTCGTTTAACTTTTACCGAACAAACAATCAGACACGAACAATTAAACAAACGAGGTTTACTTGTTCGTGTTCTTTGGTTAATAAAATGAAAATGTTGGTGTTTGTTTATGTTCTTTCGTTAACAGTATAAATGAACAAACATAGTCAAACATATCATAGCTGAGCTAAAACTAATGAAAAGTAATGTGTTGTTAGACCTAAAAATTTGTAAAACTAGACTAAGTTATGATGGTCCAAAAAATTATAAATGAGTACACGAACGATTGTGAACTGACCAAACTTAAACGAATATTCACGAACATAAATGAACAAAGAATTCTGTTCATGTAATTGTAACTAATGAACAAAACTTTTTGTTCATTTTTCGTTTGTTTATTAAATAGACGAACATAAACGAACTTCCTGCCAAACGGTTTGATTAACATTGGGTTGGTTTATAGGCCCATTTAGGAGGCTTTATCCATTACAAATACTGAAATAAAGTAAACGGGTTGAAGTTTCCAACTTTTTTATTGGTGGCAGGCCACAAGAGGTCGTGATCTTTATTGTTGGCGGGACAACATATGAGGAATCCCGTTCAGTTGCTCTACAGAACTCATTGAATTCTGGAATTCGGTTTATACTTGGAGGTTCCGCTCTTCTAAATTCCAAAAGGTCAGTTAACACTCTACTCATAGTTATTTATGATGACATGAGTTATAATGTATGTTTTGGTAAATGCAGGTTTTTGAAGGACCTTGAAGATGCTCAAAGGATTGCCCGTTCAAGCATAGGTGTCGTTTAGATGTCACTCGGTTTTATAGTTCGCTTTTTGTTTGCTTTTCTTGAGGTTTCGTGTGCTTCGAGATGTAAAAGGTGTCAGGAGATGAGGTGCTGATAATTGTTATGATATATGAACTATACATAATGTTGTAGCCAGTGGTTTGTTTGATGTGGTGCATAAAATTGTGACAAGGGTATATGAACACCAGCTGTATAATCTCAGTGTTTTTTATTATTAACATTTTAGTTTTCTCACTGGCTTAATTGGTATTCAATGTTGTAAAATTCATTAGTCGCTAGTTAGGCAGTAGGGTAACGACTAACGGTTAATTTGGATTAATAGGGATTAATTTGATTTAAATTTATATATAAATTTTCAAATATACATATGTATTTGAATTTTGACAGATATTGACCGAACAACAATTAATCGACGACTGGTTGGTGGGGGTACTGACTAGTGATTAATTGGAGATTAAGCGACGTCTAGACGAGATTTTTTACAACCATAATGGTATTGAGCAAGTCAAAGTATCAAACATGAAATAAAAAAAAGCGAGTTAAGGAAAAAAGGCCGAATATGTGAAAATTGTTGAAAAATTAGTGATATTAGACTATCCACCATAGTGATTATTTATCACAACCGGTTGCAAGGTGACACAAAATGACAAAAGAACATTTTAATTAAATAATTGGAAAAAAAAATTTTGTCCACAACCGGTTGCAACCTAGGTTGTTCCAGCTAGAGGTGTACAAAAAACCCGTACCCGGAACCGGACCCGAAAAAAATACTCGAAACCGATTTTTTTTATACCCGGGTATTCTATACCCGAAACCGGAACCGACCCTACCTGTAGGGTATGGATAGGGTATGCATTTTGAGGTCAATACCCGTACCCGATTTATACATGTAAACACCCGGACCCGGTCATACCCTATACCCGATACCAATTTTCTAATACCCGAAATAATACATGAGTTTTTATAGTATATTTTTATGTTTACTTCACAACTTTTATGTTTAAGTTTTTGTAAAATGCATATTACTAAGTAAATAATTTGTAATTAAGTGGATTTATGGTTTTTGTAATATAGTTTAATTATTTTTATAAATTACAAAGCAAATTTAAATTTTAAACAAATTAAAAAATGTATAAAAAAATTACAAATTGAAAACCGGGTATTAATACCCGGTCGTACCCGGTTCCAATACCCGAACCCGATCATACCCTACCCGAGTATATAGGGTTGAGTTTTTCTCCTCAATACCCTACCCCATCATACCCGAAACCGGTTCCATACCCGAACCCGGGTACTAGAAAAAACCCGATTTGTGCACCTCTAGTTCCAGCAGCCCAAGTTTGCAACCAAACTTTTATATCTAACTTGGTTTTTTCATGAAAATTACAACTTTTAACCGTTTTTTAAAAAATGTAACAACATGGTTTTATTTATAAAAAAATATCGAACATTTGATATAAATTTGATTAAAAAAATGAAGCATATTTTTTTAATAAAATATTGGTTTAGGTTGGGTTATGACAGTGAATGAAATATTGGATTGGGTTGTATAGATAGAAGAGACAGAAATTAGTTTTTTAATAAATGGTTGGGTTGGTTTGAGTTGTGATAGTGGATAGTTTAGTTGTGTTGCTTTTTAGTCATATAGTTTTCTTAAACATGAAGCTTATTAGTCATATAGTTTTCTTAACATGAATGATTGCTTCATACCATTCTTATAACGTGACTAATGACACTTCAACTTTCATTAGTCACTTGAACTTTCATTTCCGTTGTTAAGGGAACACCACAAACAACAAAATTGATTGATCTGTCTCAATTAAACTATTTTAATTGTTTTGGAAACACATAAATGAATGTTATGACCAAATGAGGTTCCTTCTCCATTAGGATGAGTTTACTTGACAACGAAAATTTAAGTTAGTAGTTTTAAACTTTTAATGGTCGTATTGCCATTATGATTTATTATCGGCTAAATTATCATAGTTTGAATTATAAAATCATATAATAACTTTTAAATCATATTTGACTTGTTAGTTTGTGAACTTTTACAATAATCAAAATAGGTAATTGAATTACTTCTATCGTAGAGTGACGGTGTATGGTAAATGTAATTGTCATCTCGTCTAATTTGTGATGATAAAAATAAGCATAACTTGGATTGAGACGTGCCATCCATCATTTTGAACCTTCAAAGATTTTTTTTTGTTTAGTTGTGAACATGTGATATGTTATAATTATCTCCTAATTTGGATTCAACATAAATTACATAATCAAATAAGTGAGTAATGGTCAATACATGAACTCTCAATTAGGACAAAGGTAGTTGTGTAGGTTGAGTATAGAGTTGTGGAACTATGTGGTCCATAGCTTAGCTAGGGTGCTTTGAAGTAATTAATGTAAAGATTCATCATATGGGGTGGGTCTAAACCACACTCCTGTCCATGTCCGGCATGTGACGTACATTTGGTTTGCATTATTAATCATACTGAATTATATTGTATTATTTAGGTGACCAATTATACATACAAATTAGCATTGAAAATATTATAATGAGTTTTTCTTAACTGGTTTTGAAAGTTACTTTTATACTCACTTATTTTTGTAGTTTAAGTATTGCTTTAAGCATTTAGATGATTGTTTGATTTTGAGAGATTGAGTAAAATTGTTCATTTGAAATCCTAAGTGCTAGAGTCATTATGAAATGGGGGTCCATCCGGGGTGGAACATTCTAACACGACTTAAAGATAATCAGGTTTCAGGTTGTCGTGTCTTAAATATTTAATAAATTGGCCATGTTCGGTTTAACCTCTTTTTTTTGCCGTTTAACTAGGTTGATTAGTGATTACAATTTGAAGTAATGGTATGAGGTGAGGGTGGTATAAACATCTATCTCATGCTAAAGCTAAAACAGAAAAAAACAAGAATAACACAAAGACAAGCCAGTTGCACAACCTATACTCATATTGCATATAATTTAAAAGGATGTTTTCAAATTTACATTAAACAACTGCATAAGACAAAGAAACAACAACTTCAAATCTCTTTTGAAGTTAAAAAGTAAAAAACACAAAAGCATAAAAACACAAATCTGATCTCTCTTTTTACCCTGTTGAGCAGTATATATATATATATATATAACTTTTATACTCACTCCATTGCATAATGCCACTCTCTTTCCATATAACAAAAAATAAGACCCAATGAAAGAGGAGTTGAAAGAGGATGAGCACTAGTAATTATAATATTAAACTCTCTTCACTCCTTTCTTCCTCTATTCTTCATACCTTATTTCAAACATCCAAATAACAAACCACCTAATTACAACCACTAGCTTTACCCTT
Organism: Bidens hawaiensis; assembly: GCF_021521415.1. Lineage (NCBI taxonomy): Eukaryota > Viridiplantae > Streptophyta > Magnoliopsida > Asterales > Asteraceae > Bidens > Bidens hawaiensis. The sequence goes on from NW_027491133.1 coordinate 1,204,724, forward strand.
TTGTATAGTTTCATAATTCTCACAAACCGCGTATAAAGCTTCTTTAAACTAGTTTATCGGTCTCATTTAACTTAATCTTGAACTTTAGACCAATGTGTAGGTGGAAACTGACACGTCAGCTAAAGGCGCGCTATGGATGTACACAAACTCTATGCTTTTGCCAGCTGGCAACGAGTTGATCCATCTTGGGAACCCGTAGGAACCGCTTGGGGTCTTGGTGAGACCCCAGAGTGGTCCGTAGAGCTTGGAGACGTTTAGATTGAAGTTCTTGATGGTCTTGCCTGATTTGTTGGTAACTATAACTGAATATCTGTAGTATGTTTTTCCGTTCGATACCCATGATGTAGTTGCCTTTTGATTGATATCAACCGGAGCTAAAGAAAGATAAAGGTAACAAATTTATAAAATATTTGAACAAGTAAAACATGATATTATTTAGGGTTGCATTCGTACCTGTAGACGTGGATACAGGCTTTGGTTTCGGTTGAACAGCAATAGGTTTATGAAGAGGAACTTCAACTGGAAAACAATAAACAATGTACTTTTACAAAGATTGAAAACCGGAGCGTATAAATGACATTTCAACAAACAAAAATGTGACAAAATTTACCTGGAAGGAGTTGGTTATTGGCAGCATGACCACCACTTAACCTAGCCAAGATTCCAAGAAGGGGTGCATTGTTATAAGTAGCAGGCTCGGTCTGCTCATAATTATCTCTTTGATCAGCAAAGTTATCATATGCATCTGGACCACCGACTATGGCACCGGTTAACAGGTTTGGGTCACTTGCTTTTCGGCTAAACCATGTTGCATAACCGCCTCTGCAGCTAACAAACGACGGGTCAACCTTAATTGACACGATTGACGACCCGCGGTGGTGAACTTGTTGCGGGTAGTGGTTTCCGTATCCAACCATGTAGCTTGTTGCCCTTGGGTTGTCTCCAAGAATGTAGTCCACCTAGAGGTTTTCAATATTTATTGTTACATATATAGACTCTAAAAACTTTCAATCTTTATTGTATACAAAGATTCTAAAGATTGTAAATTGTTATATAAAGAATCTAAAATTTTTTAAGTCATTGTTGCATATAATTTTTTTAAAAAAAAGAAGTTATCTTTATTGTTGTATAAAGATTAATATATTTTTCAACAATTGTCATGTAAAGATTCAAAAGTTTGTCAACCTACATTGTATATAAATATTCTAAAAACTTTCAATCTTTGTTGTATCTAAAGGATTCTAAATATTTTTCAATAATTGTTATTCGGTTTGTAATCAAACCGAACGTTCGTTGAACTGTGTGTTCATTTAATAAATGAACGAACATGAACAAAGAATTTTGTTCACGTAGCTTCACGACGAACAACGATATTATTATAACCTGTGACTTGGCAAATGCTAGAAGCTCCGAGGGTGCAACGCTGCCTGAAGCACACTGCAGGTCTTTCCGGGCAGATGTTAAGTGGTCGGAGTAGACGGTAAGGAGGAAAGATGCACTTGTGACAAACTGTAAATTGTTCCACCGTTGTCGGAATATTAAACCACCGGGAGTCTTTTGAACGTTGTGGTTAGCCTTCCCCATGCATGAACACATGAACATCTCCGCCTTTTCCTGGTACTTTCCAAACACTGGTGCGTGACCACCGGCTTTCCCTCCCATTAGAAGCTGCACACGTACAATTTTTAACAAACAGTAATGAGATATATGTAATCACTCAAAATGATGAAACTGATATAATCAGTGGCGAAGCTTGGACACGAATGTGTGGGGGGGGGTGCTCAAAATGTATTATAATAATCATAAAAGAGGGGGGCCGGGCTTAAACTTTTGGCCGAAACCAGGTAAAATTACACTACGTATAAAAATTTCCAGGGGAAAAACAACTAAATTTACACTGATGCGCGAAAAAACAAGGGGCCTGGGCCACCCCTGGCCCTTGGTATCCTTCGCCCATGGATATAATCGATCGGTAACCAAATTAACCAAAATAATCGAATCCAACTCAAAACCAACGACTGATTTTATATTTCCTCAAAAACCAAATTTACTGTTAGGTATCAGTTTTGAATGTACAGAAAACCGTAATAATCGAACCGAACCGAACCAACTTTTTTCATTTAATTAATAGATTTTAAAATTTTATTTTTGAATGTGTAATTTATAGAAAAACAAAAAAATTGTGTAGTCCAAACTCTTTAGACTTAAATAGGCCCAAATTTATTATTTTGGGTCACTTTTTTAGTGATAACACTCAAATAAAATGAAACCAGGCCGAACCACTTTTTAAAAACCTAAGGTTTTTCATAAATCCAAAATCTTAGTTTTCGGTTTTGTATTCGTTTTGAACCCAAAATCGACTCGAAACAACATATTTCAGGGTAAAAACTTGTTGTAACAACATATTACCATCGCGACAAGGGTCTGAACTCCGGCATATTTAACGTCCCAACCAAACTCCGTCATGGCCCACCCGGTCCCACCAAGGGCATCACCATTTTCCCCCAAGTAATCAAGATAATATTGCTCGTTAGTTGCCTTGTATAACCAAGCAGCAGCCCAAAGTAATTCATCCTATTAGCAAAAATTTTAAAATATAAATTAATAGTAATTAAATAAATGGCATGTAAGTAAATAAGTAAGTTTGGGTTAAAATGACGTACGGCGTATCCACTGACAGATCTATAGTATTTCTGTGCCACGGAGATGCTGCTGTCGTATTTACCTCGGTATTTGTCGGCAAAGTCGAAGAGCTGAACAGAACAAGTTTGTTTGTACATGAGTTGTAAAAACTATAAGGAGCCACGTGTACGGGTAATATAGGAAAGAGTTAAACAAAACAAATTGCTTTTACTTACTAAAATAGAAAGGTTGAATTATTTATTTCGAAATATGTAATTATTAAACAAAACAAATTGCTTTTACTTACTAAAATATCGAAATTAGCCACGAGACAAAAACGCCATTATTTAAAAATTTAAGGGGTTGTATATAGAAAGGTTGAATTATTATATGTACATGAATGGTAATTATTTATTTATTCGCCCACCCATAAAATACATAAATGGAATAAAATTATTGCATTTTTTATTATTATTTATGTAATATTAATTGTGATTGTAACTAGTTGTACAAACGGACACATCCCATGTGAACTGCTATAATTCATAACCGATTCATAGTGTGAATTAGCAAGTTTGTACAATGTGCAGACAACTTGTACATTTATTTGCATTTAGTGGTTATAAAATTATTGTTCCTTCCTTTTCCAAGGGTATGTTTTAATGTTTTCTAATAATTAACCTTCATAAAATGAACTTTAAATATATTAAGAAAAGTAATACTTTTAAGTGTGGGCTGGCTTCTACCCGAGCTAAAATGTATTTTATTCAGCTGACTTTGATTTTCTGGCATAATTAAAACACGATGCAACAAGTAGTTGCACCTGATGCTTAATGACATGTACTCTTGCAACCACAAGTGGCAAGAGAGTGAAACAAAGAAAACGACAGTAGTAGGAGCCCAACTGACCTGGTGAGCATGTGTGAGAAGCTCCCTTGAATACGCAGGGTTCGACCGGTGAAACACAATCGATGCCGCGGCCATCGCAGCCGCGGTCTCTCCTGCAAGGTCAGATCCCGGATTATTCACGTCAACTCTGTAAGCACTTCGTGACGTTGTCATATCCTCCGGCCTTTGCCAACAATAATGATCCGTGTTACCATCTCCAACCTAAATTAACGACAATTTAATAGAAAAAAACTTTTTAAAACGACAGCTATATTATTAAAAAAAAAAAACTATCTAGCTGGAAATTAGATAAGAAAATACAACAATGCAAACCGACCCATAAAAATAAATTGAATTCAAAGGGCAACGATTACCTCTCCGTATAACACACGAGGTTCAGGATGAGCTTTGATGAGGTAATCCGTCCCCCATTGAACCGCATCCATGGCGTGACCGAGCTCGCCACTCGTGGACATTTGTGAACCGTACTCCAGAATACTCCATGACATCATTGTGACCGTGAAGGCCATTGGAAGACCAAACTTCACATTATCCCCTGCATCATAATATCCTCCAACCAAATCCACCTTCACAACCAAATTCCCCAAATTACAAAAATTATTAATGAACATAAGGGCATTTACGTCATTTTAATTAAAGTTTGTTACACTAGATTATTTATATATAATATATAACTGTCTGTTTGTCATTTAAATATTTAGGTCTTGGATACATAATTTATAATTACATACCCCGCTGGCTTTGCCATCGAGTAGACCGGAGTTTCCGCGCCAACGAACTCGTTGATTATCGGGAAGGTAACCGGATCGTTGCGCTTCGAAGAAGAGGATGCTTTTGGAGAGGGCTTGACCGTAGTCGTGTCCACCGGCTAAAGCGAAAGGTACAATTGCTAGAAGCATGAACAGAGTAGGTACTCTGGTGAGTTTTGACATTGTTGAATTGACAATGTTGGTTTGGTTTATCGGTTTAATTGTCTGATAAACCGGTTATGGTAATGGAATGAGGGTTCAGAGAGATGAGCATAAGAGGAGGAGTATATATGGAGGAGAAGGTGTTAATGTGACTTTTTACCAATGTTATTGTAGATTTGTAACGGGGTGATTCCGTGATTGTATAAGGCGTGTTTATAGGTTTACAGGTTTAAAAGACGGTATGACTTTGAGATTATTATTACTTGATTCAAAGTAGAAGAAATATTTTAAAAAATAATAATAAAAAGTGTACATGTGGTTTTACTAAAGAAAAATAATTAAAATTAAAAAAAGGTTAAAAGAAAACGTTTCTGAAACCGAACCTATTTAGCAGAAAAGTAACGGTTTTAAAATGTGAAACCAAATCAAAGATTCAGTTTTAACGATTTTAGTTAACTTTTCTTCTACTAGGTAACCAATTTTATTATTTTTTGGAATATTAATGTAACATCAAAATTTTAAAATATCGGATTAATTTTCATAATTAGGTGGTTTTTTTTATCAAGTTTGATGACATGATATTTTATTATGATACATTTTTTACACATTGTTAACTTCCTTTCTATTCTCTCTTCTTTATTATTAGGCATATTGGTTTTAAATACTCTCAACTTTGACTCATTGGCAGATATCACTTTCAGCTTACGAAATGTTCTACAACACTCCCAACTTTTAATATATTTTCTTCTGGCATTCCCGGGGTAACGAGACACTAACTTCGTTAGTGTTTTGGGTAAGAAATATCATTTTTCAAAGTTCAAGGAACAAAATTAAAATTTTGTTTATTATATATTCCACCATTCCTCTCCGCCCAACCGCCACCGCTCTTCCCTGCCGACAACCACCACCGCCACTGGCAACCTTCAATCACCCCTCTTATTTAGTGTTGGCACATGATTAGTTAACCTAATTGACACCACCACCACCGTCGATCTCCACTTGTCGGAATCAACATATCCATTTATCCCCTCTCTCTAAACCTCCACCTATCAACAGACGTGTTTGGTGGTTCAAGGCGGCAGTTCACCTCTACGATTCATGTTTAGCCACCTGGAAGGGAGCAACGATGGCTTTTAGGAGATCTGAGGATGGCGAAAACTTGCTCGTTGGTCGTTGAACAGAAAACGCAACGGAGGCGGTGATGGTGCGAATGAGCTTGGATTTAGGTAACTATAAATGAAGGGAAAATGGTGGTTGGGTGGCGATCCAGGCGACTCCTGATCTGATTTGCGGGGTGTTTTCAGTAGTGGTGATGGTAGGCGGCTGTGGTGGCGGTGTTGGTGTTGCCGAAGTGCTAGTGACAGTGATGGTTTGGGCAAAATTGGGAAGAGGGTTTGAATGTGGAGACTAGAGTTAACAATGTTAAAGAACATAATGTGAATATTTGATAAAACCTTAGGGATTATTTTGGCAGTTTATTCGCAAAAAAATTAACGAGGTTAAGGTTCATTAAGTTCGGGAGTGACATGAGAAAACAAGTTACAAGTTGGGAGTGATGGAAGACAAATCTTATCGACTAATAAGTGAAAGTTGAGAGTATTAAAAACCAATATCCATTATTAATATCACTATCATAATAATTAATTTATGCTAGTTTGTTTATATTCAAGTTTAAAAAAAATACTTATATGATCAACTTCCACAGACGAAAAAAAATTAAAAAGAAAATATTAGTTAAAAAAAGAAGTTAAAACAAGCTCAAACGGTGCATAATACAAAATGTTGTACATTAACAAGTATTAATAATCACCTTTCAAATTGTATCCATAATGCATATATCTAATAAAGTGTTTCTCACACCTAGAGAAAATCTTATATGTTCAAAATAATATAGTTTTTAAACGATCATTTATTATTGATGTCTCACTGACCTATTCGATCATTAACATTTCATCTTCATAAGGAACCTTTTATTTTGCCATGGATGGGAGTTAAACTTAGGGCTTCTCTATTTTAGAAATGAATTCTTTGTGTGCCTTATCTTAACTACTTGACCCGACATCATTAACATATCTTTAAAATAATCATCGTTACTCATTTTCTTATTTTACTTTTTTTGAAAAGTGAACTTCTATTAATCCTTGTTGTCTATGGGACTTGAACCCAAGACCTCTCATTCTTAATCCTAGGTGTTTAAAGGCTTTGCTTTTGCCAATGGACCACCACCCCATTGGTTAATGATTCCGGGTCTATGAGACTTGAACCCAAGACCTCACATTCTCAATCCTAGGTGTTTAAAGGCTTTGTCTTTGCCAATGGACCACCACCCATTTTCTTATTTTACTAAAGTCATTTAAAATGATACTATTGGTGAGTCTACAAAAGGATATGATATTAAATTTTGGTTGGTTATTTATTAATTGCGGGAACTAAATTTAGTAAGTTTCAACGGTTATAATGAAGAATTAAACGTAAAAAAAGATGTAAATTATTGAATCATTAAATGGTGGCTGTTTTGAATATTCTTTTTTTTTTTGTTTATTGGAAAATGTGAAGCGGTGAGAGAGAAGAGAAAGAGACAGAACATAACTACACAAGCATGTGGGTTTTAGCTTGGTTTCTTTCCTGCGAACGATGTGTGTCCGAATATAATTTTTATTTTATAATAGATTTTATTTTTATTTTATTTTATAAAATTGCAACAGCAGAAAATCCGGGAGAATAGTTTAATGTGAAAAATAGATGCTTTAAATATAGAGAGGTGATTGCATTTTTATGTCACTTATGTACAATAATACAAGTATTTGTTACTTTATAATTGTATTTTCAAAAATATATCAGCTATAGTATTACGTTGAATTTGCTTTCAGTTACTTTATCTAATGCTACACTTTACCATAACCGGTGGAGTGATGACGATAGAATTAGTGGTTTGCAAATGGGTTAGACCTACTATACCCTATACTCGTGAAAATAATCGGGTCTGATCAGTCTGGATATTGTAAGATTCACGGTTCTTACTCGATGTATGTAAAGAGAAAACGTTGAGATTCGAGAGGACATGCCCGGACCAGTTTATAATGGTATTCATAAAACTCGGGAACCGACCTATTGTATATAACTGGATCGGGCCCAATCAGGCCTCACGGGTCTTACATGATTTATGCTCACCCTAGAGGGAATAATGAAACAAGAACATGAAACATATGTTTTAGGATTGAACTCTTTATAATAAGCCACTATATGTGTAAAATGTTAAGGTATATGTATGTATGTATGTTCGAATATTGTTAAGGGTGTACATCTCATGTGCAATTATAAGTCTAATTGATGTCTCATTGACATACATTGTTCTGAGTTATGATGCACACCTCTACGTGTTGTATATCTTGGATATTAAATTGTAGTGTATCATCTCACTATATATCCACGAGTAGATTTTTAAATAGTGGTAGATTCATGAAATCTTGGTTAGGTGGGCTCTAGTACATACATTTAATATGACAGGCAAACTTTCGTATAATCGTGATATATTTTCCATTATTATTCCCATATTCTTTGAAATTTCATTAATGTTTTTTTTGCTAATTTCATGATCCTGTCACAATGTCACATTCATATATTTTCTCTCTTTTCGTATCATTAATAAAAAGGTATTTAATATTTATAGTTACAGTTGGATATTACATTTACCAAAAATATTTGTTCTCGTTAACATCTGTTATTGACTAGTCCTCGTGTAACTTTTGACTTTGTACTCGTATTTGCTATTTCGACCACCAAGAGTCCAAGACTATATGATTCTTTACCCGTTTACCGACCCAAATTAGATTCGGGTTAATCGGTTTCGAGTTTATTCAAGTTGGGTAATAGGTTTTCGGGTTTGTAAGTACAAACTGCAATGAATATGTTCTTTCAAATTGTATCAACCAAACCGAACATTTTTAGTCATTCAAACAACCATCACTTTTCAACATAATAACTAATTATTTTAAGTGATAACTAGTTTTTCTACACACAAATATCATGTTCACGATAAAACCTAAATATACTTGGGAGGAAAAGTATACTTTTATAGCATAAATGAAGCAGTATATTGACTTTATTTAGAAGACTAAACTTATTACTATTTTCTTTTATCTTAACTATGTAAAAGTTAATTTTTTGGTATTGATTTCCAACAAGGTTACATATACCATGGTTATGTTTGGCAAAGAGATTTTATGAGCTTTTAGGAGCATTAAGCTAAAACCTTTTAAGAAAATAAACTCTAACTAATAGCGTTTAAAAAAAACAAGCTTTTAGTATTTCAAATTTTACAATTTTGGTACTTGAACTTTCACCACCTTTTGTTAATTCATATAATAGTTACATATTTAACCCTTATTCAATAACTTTTTCACACGTTAATATTTTTAAAAAAAATTACATCATAAAAACGAGCATTTTATTCTTTTTTATTTAAGTATCATATTGTTTTACTTCTCATGTGTAAGACCAAACTAGGGTCGGAACAAGTCGATGCAAAAAATGCTAATTTAGTTCGGTTCATGTTGGTACGATTTTGAGTCGAAAGGGGTCAAGTCAGAATATGTTTCGAACTAAAACGGTGCACCACGCGAGCATCTAGCTAGTTTTATTAAAAGCTCCAGCTACTCTGCAAAACACCTAAATATTTCTAAAAATCTACATCTAACCAATGTTTTCAGACCCGGCCTGGACATCGACCCGGATGTCTTACCGGGTCAAAGGTCGGACCGGACATTGACCCGGATGACGTTATATATAAATAAATAAATAAATAAATAAATATATACCCTATTTATATATATCTATAAAATAATTATAGCCAACTTTCATTTTCATTTATAATGTTCTTGTTAGTATATTAGATATTTATTACAACCAGATAAGGATAATTACTCTTTGGTTAGGTGGTTGGTGTGAATTTCTCTACTCTCTTATAGCTGGCCGCTGTCTTGGTTCGATTCCCAGCAGCAGTTGCATTGTTTTTTATTTCATCAAAAAAGGCTTTACCGGTTAGACCGGCGGTTCACCGGTTCCGGTTGAACCGTGAACCGCCTAACCCGGCCGGCTTATTAGAAACCGGGTATAGTAAGCGAACCGGACCGATTTTCCTACCGGGTCTCGGTCCGACCGGCCGGTCCGGTCCTGGTTTCAAAACAGTGCATCTACCCGCTACAGCTACCAGCTACAACTACCAACTAGTTTTTCTATGACTAAGAGACACATTAATATATATGTACGGATACCTGAAACTGAATTTCGATAAAATCGAAGATATAATTACTAATTATATGGAATGATTCAACAAAGCAAAAAAGAAAAAGTGTGGGAGAAAATGGAAATCTTTACGGAAGAAAAAGAGTCTAAAGTGCATATATGTATTCATATTTCAACTTACGCTTTTATTAAAGTTGAAACCACACACACAATTTCCCATATTGCCATAACTTATTACTTATTATTATCCTACTTTTTTTTTACAAAACAATGGCTATATATACGTCACACCATGTTTTCATTTCAATACGTGTCCCACGTCATTGAGCACGTACATAACTTTCGTAAATCAATGTCACGTCATATTAGTCAGATTTTGCAAAGTTACGTGACTCATATAACCCTAAACATCTTGAGTGATTTTATTAGAAAGTATGTCCATTTGCAGACTCATCTAAGTGATACATATATGCTTTCATATCAATTCAGTATCCACCTTTTGAGGTTTCGGGATCGGTGTGGTACGGTACCATTATTTTACCATCTTTTTGTCTTTTGTACGGGTAACGTACCGAGCATTTTCAGTATCGTTACCGGTACACATTTTTAAAGATTTTCGGTATCCGTATTATCAGTTCATGTGCCGCTACCAAACTCATCCCTAGTTATATATGGTGAGTCCTAGGAGGTATCAAGAGGTACACTATAGGCGAATCCCATTCATGGATTGGATGGTGGGGGCAAACTTCATAGAGGGCGATGAGTCCATAAGGTCGGGGGAGGGGTGGATCGTAACACCCTAAATGAATCCTACATCGGGCGTGCCCAAACGTGTTGGTGATTTAAGAGGCGAAGTATTCCTTATGAACCCGTAATCTCTCATGTCTGCTTAATGCTAGTGGACGAGAGGATAGCTCCACAATTTAACGTGCTCAAGTGGGAGTAGTACATGATGAGTAAGCTTCTGAGAAGTCTCCACCTTGGCAACAAAAAAAACAAATTTGTGTGCTATTCGCGGGCAAAGTGATGAGCTCTTCACGGACAAAACGGACAATATCGATTGTATGAGATGCCGGATAATCGGATATTACAGATCATGAATCTTCCAACATGATATCAAAACTTTTCACCGATAAGCTAGACAATTTGTCTAAAAATCACCATTAATTGTTTTTATATCTCATTTTGTAAAAGCCTTCTGTATCTCATTCCCCCAAAGTATAGAAATACATGGTGAGTCCCAAAATATAGGGAACTCTTGTAGGTTTTTTTCATGTGTTAAGGATGGGCATTATGATGTGAAGTGAAAAAGAACACTTTTCGTTTCTCTGAGTGTTAACATTGTTTCCTAAGTTTCATTTAAGGAGAGAAAAGAAAGGGAGGAGAATTGAAAGAGAAAAGAAAGAGAGGGGAAAGAAAATGTATCATTTCATTTCATGTCCTGAGTTTAATGAAAATGAAAGGAAAAGAGGTAGTTAATGTTATACACACACATTTTCTCTCATAATCTTTCTAATTTGAAAGGATAAATATGGACTTAAATTTTCTAACATTTTCTCTCTTTCCCTCCCCTCCCCTCCCCTCCCCTCCCCTCCTTAAAAAATCTCTGTAACATGATTCATTTACAATTTCTTCTTATTTCCTTCCCCTCCTCTCTTTAGATGAGACTAGAGAAGCAAATGGGTAGGAGAGTTTAAAAGAGTATCATGACTTAATTTTTTGGGTTACAACATATTTTGATAATTTTATGGTCTTTGATCGATGTATCAAAACCATATCATACCTTATCGACCATACATAACTGGAATCAGTGTCGGTATTATTGAAACTTTTGTCAATCTATTTTTTTTCTACAATTTCCGATTATAATTAGAACAGTATAGGTATTTCTTTGTACGGTTTTCAGTTGATATAAAACACGTGCTGATATTGTTTGAGCATATCACGAGTTTTTTTTCTAGGTGGCGTGACAATTGTTGTGTAATCAAGCATAGAAAATAAACTTTGTAAACTTTAATGCGCACATTTTTTTATCGAACCAATACCTGTTGAACAACATCGTTAGATGTACCGTCATTCAGTTATATGGTTTTCTGTTAGTGCACAGAAATTTGACACTGTGGATACGTTATCCTAACATATGTCTGGAACAGTTATCCTTAGCATGTATTCCAGATCGTATCAGGATCAAGGATCCTCAGTAATTATTACTGATTAACGGTTGTTCTCATGTGTAGTCTTATATTGAGCAGGTATAACGGTTAGAAGACTCAGTCTATCCACTAACTTGCAGTCAAGAAGATATTGACGTGTCTGGATCAATTATCCTTCTGAAGAGTTCCAGAGCTATGTCAGGATCATGGATCCTCGGTATTTGGTGCTATTAACGGTTGTTTCTTATATGAAAGCTGATATTTATCAAATATAACGGCTCCAAGACCTGGTCTACCCCCTATTTCGCAGCCTGAGTGATGGAGCACGTGGTCAAAGTGGCAGTTACGATTATATTGAAGGCAATGGCGGATTTTTAGGGATTATTAGTTAATAGTCTTTATTATTCATAACTCCATTGAGTTATTATCTTTGATGTATAAATAGAGTCTATGATCAGTTAGGAAATGACACAACAACACACTCTGCTCGCTACAAATTCAGCAGCATACACACACACACACACATAGTTTTCATTGTAACACTGATCATATTCTCCAAACCTTGTAACACCCTTTTTTGATTAATAAAGTGGTGATAGACGATTTGTCATCACTCGGGGTTTTTGTGCCAGCGATCCGAACCAGATCAAGGGTTTTTCCCCGTAATAAATCCTTGTGTTTGTGTTTGCAATCGATACATACTTGTTTTCATCATCATAGCACTAATCCTCACTAAACGAATTTGGATACATTATCCTTAACAGATTTTTATCCAAAACATTTTCGGTTTCAAAACAATCCGCTTTCAATATTTTTATTTTACTGTCGTTACCGAAGCAGTATCATACCATAACGTAACTTTTGTTACTCGGAAATGTATATTGATAACTTTTATTAATTTTGTATGTTAAGCATATATCGAATTCTCACCACAACACGTGAGAGAATTCTACTAGTTTAGTTTAGCCACATAGAAGATAACAACAAAAATTTATATACGTGACAATGGATTTTCGGTATCACGTAAGAGAATGTAAACAACCTAAAAGTATGCATCAAATGATCGAAAATGGGTTCCACACGTGTCAATCATAATCAATATTAAAGGATACATACCCTACAAAGATCTCATGTGATATAGTTTACAAGTTTACTAGGCCAGACTCATATTGTCCAAAACGTCCCTGGGGACAAGTTTGGTTCCTCACAATGTCTTAAGGTCCACTTTATATCTGCATATAACTAAATTCCAGATATTTTTCTTCCTTCACAATTATTCCCATGTACTTGAAAGTTCATTTTTTGAATACTTTGTACTTTTGTAGCCCTGGTGGTATATAATACTATTGAGAACAAGTTTAAATGAACAAATTTGTAGACTAGAAATAGGATTAATATGTTACATGATCAGTATGAGTTAGCCGTTTTAAAACATCTTAAAGTTTATTTCACAATACATATAAGAAAAAAAAATCAAAATCAAAATCAAAAAAACGCAATAGGTATGAGTTATGTTGCTTCAACCTTAAGGCCCCCGATTTTGTTAGTCTTATAAGAAACAATAAGAACTAAGAAAGACTCCCATGTATATACTACTTCAATGTTCTTCTCCCCTTTTATATGAGATAATTTTCTACTCATACTTCCCTTTTTCCTTCACATTCTTGCTTTGAGTATCGGTATTTCATTTATTTAACGCCGTTTGGGACGAGATTTGGTTAGTTCCGAAAATCTCACATAGTAGAATACAAACCATAAATTATTACTTATATCAACAAATGTTAAATATAAATATTTTTGTCCAAAGTTTGTGAAATATACACTTTTACACTTGGTGCCAATTCATTCTTCACCGTTTTACAAGATAAATGTAAAAAACATAAAGTGAAAATATATAGTGTTTTGTAATCTTTCATAAAAGAAAGGAGAAATCAGTTATCTATTCATAACTAGTATCCCGAAAATATCATATTCAAGCCTATTTCCCATTCCCACACTACCATATTTATCTAGGCATCACCACAACCCTTAAATGTTACCATTGTCATCACTAGCCACTGGTGCTACTCTTAACTCACTACCACTTACAGTCATCGCTACTAGCCACCTAAGTCTATCGCCATCCCAACCACCTTTGTCAATCGTCTTTGGTCATCTATAGCGCCCACCACTTGTCATCCACCTCCGTCTTTGCTGCCTCCATACCACCGGCTGCCACCATTAACCATCACTCATTGTAGCATCCTACCACCGGCCTCCCCACTCCTACCGATACGATCTATCACTTACCATTTGCATTGTTACTAATTCAAGTTTTTCTCTGTTGAGCATGTCACAATTTATACAATAATTACTAGACCTTAAATATCAATGTATATTCAAATCTAAAAGAATAGCATAGTGAAATAACTTTGATAAATTTCTTTACAAGCAGAGCATGTGCAAAAGTTCCGAACACCAAGCAGATGACATAAATTGGAACATTGTCTTCAATGATTAATTAAGATCAGCGTATCTTAATAATAATTAAACCTAGTATATATTATTTATTAGCATTGTTAAATAAGAAAAGTTTTGAGACTGAAGAAATGTTTGATCGTATATCTGAAAATGCAAATAGTTAAATGAGAAAAACATTGTTATACATGAAAGCACTATACCAAATTTTATGAGGTGGATGCCTTTGAATAGAAAAGCTCGAGCATTCTTCAATAGATGACAGCTTTTCATTTAGTCGCCCCATTCTTCAATACACACTTCTAGTGAGCTTATTCTTCGAGTTAGCTTATGAGCCATTGAGCACCATCACACTTCAGGCCGGTGTTTATGAAATTTGACTTTTATGTTTTATACGGAGTAATACATTCCTTCAATTGTTTCCATTCAAATCACACCAATATTTCATCTTATAGTATTGCTTTATTATTGTTTAGTAAGTGTTTTTTTAAGTAGAGAAGAGTTTCGGATTATAACTTTAGTATTTTTAAATGATAAACATAGACCGATATCTTAAATTAGAAATGTGTGAACTTATGATATAAACGATATCATAAGGCCAAATTATATTTCTTTTCATGATGTAAAGAAAAAATCTTTTTATAATTCCATTCACCACTAATCATGAATTTTAATCACGAAACAAGATTTAATCCATATTATTCAATCATCACTATCACTATTTATAATAAATAAATAAATAAATAACTTTTGTTAATATTCTTTTTTAGATTTATATTTGAACCTGAGTTTTAAACCACGCACGTGGGAAAGGAGGAAACGTAGAACGGATGAGTTTTAATGGAAAGTCATTAAAGTGAAATGCGACATGACCATCGATTGGTTCCCGCAAATCAATGCATATATTTGCCTTTTTTTTGAACGGCTAACGGCGAATTTCACAGTTAAGTTCAACCGCAACTTCTCACTGAGGAGCCCCACCACCCCACTCAGGCCAAACTATGTTGTCTTAACCGGACCCACGCTGGCATCCGAGTTTGGCATGGCGTTCCCTGAGAAAATTTCCAGCCACTTGTCACTAGATAGATGTTGTACCCTCCACAAGAGAAACCTCTATGGAGTAAATACACTGTAATAGAAAACTCAGGGGCTTCAAGATTCGAACCTGACCCCTCAAAGTGGGTAGGTACTTATCCATCATTAGCATAACCACTCCACCGGAGGTGACCTACCTTTATTTTGAATTAGTTTTTCTATTTCTTTTAATTTTTTAACGAACAACCAATAAAAACCTAACTATCCAAGATAACCGAATGGCAAAACATAACCCCATACCCCCCTGAGGTCACCACAATGTTAGGTTGCCTAATGTCACGGAGTTATTTCTTTGACTCTCGTGCGGCCTTAGAACTTCGTCTAAGTAAGCCTGTGTGGTTTGTTATTGGTGAGTTTTTGGGCAACGGAAGTCTTGGATTAACAATGTGGGTTTCTTGTAGTTACTTGTACAAAAGTATATAAGACTAAGTATTTAGATTGCTGGAAGTGTTAGTACAAAAGGTGTTATGCTTACAAGCTTTTGGGTGATTCCAAATGAAGTCTAGCATCACCTATTTATAGTAATTACTAGCTGATCTAGATACTTCCTGTCTAGATTTTTCTATACATAATATCATATTCAAGAGTCTAGAGATTTCTAGCACAATATCTTGTAATATCCAGCAACTAAGGGACTCTGTAGGCTGATTTAGAAACTTCTTTGTGGCAGCCAAAATATCCAGCATTGATCAGGTCTAGAAGCTTCATTTGGCAGCATCTTTAGGGATGAAATGTGCTAGGGGTGTGCATGGGTCGGTTTGGAGCGGTTTTGAGCCAAACCCATAACCATAACCGATATGTCGGTTAATGGATTTTCATAACCATAACCGATCCGTTATGGCGGTTTCGATTAATCGGTTTTGAAGGTTAAAGCGAGTCGGTTATGGGTCGGTTAACTGTGTTTTCTTTTATGGTTCATATTCCGGGTTGGGTTCATCCCTGTAGTAATAGGATGAATTGAGTTGTATACATGAAAGCGTAAGAACTCAACGGATTCCCTTCTTTGTTTGTCTGATTTGAGGGAGAAGGTCCCGTTGAGTTCTTAATAATTATAAGATTTTTTTATAAGTTCATTGAATAAGTTCTATTTACTCAATCAATTTTCCCCTCCTCTTTTGTTTGTCCACCACTTTTATATTAACAATATTATTGGGCCTAAAAGTTTGATACCAAATATTAGAATAAATGACTTGACATAATTCAACAAAATATATAATCCATAATATTAATATCAAATGTTTAAAAAATGGCATATATAATCTAACAATGAAATTTAAGTTAATTTGATACAAAAGTTGAACCGAACACATCAAAATGGTATAATCCGACAATATGTTTGTTGATAATAAATCCCAAACATATTGTTGGTTAAATTAACGGGTCGGTTCGGTTATGGCGGGTTTGGAAGTATCTATAACCAAAACCGACCCACATTGGCGGTTTTCAAAACTTCATTAAAACCGACCTACCGGTTATGACGGTTATCGGTTAAAATCGGTTCGGTTATGGCGGTTATGGTTCGGTTAACGGTTATGACGGTTAAATTGCTCACCTCTAAAATGTGCAGCTCTAGAACCCTTTTTTGGCCAGCTTCTAGCAGCTTCCGTATGGCTGATTTGTGCATCCATTCTAGGCTGTTCCAAGGCACACCTGGGCTGTTCCGGAGCGTTCCGAACAGCCTTGTATGTCATAGCAGGTTGTGGTTTAATATGGGATCCCTGGACACCTCTCGAACGCACCAGAATGTTCTGGAAACGCGGTGAAACGAGCTGAGAATTAGGCGGTGCGTGACATCCTCCCCCACCTGATTTCTCAACGCCCTCGTTGCGAGTCTTCGGCCTTCTTATGAGTCGCAATGCAGAGATGGTCTTCCTTTGCCGAGTTTCCGCCTCCATTGGTGCGGTGTAGACTTGTTTTCCCTTCGTTAGGTAAAGGGCATTTAAGCTTGTTGCTACGGCAACGTTTGATCTGTGGAAGAACTCCATACCGAGTACAATGCCGTAGTCATCGAGTGGAGCCACTGCGAAATCAATTCTTCCTTGCCATGATCCAAACGTGGACTTTACATTCCAAGCTTTCCCGACTATCGGTTGTGCGTCTCCGTTAGCACCTTTGATCATTCCTTCCGTTCTTGTTATTTTTAAACCAAGTCCTCTTGCTATTTCCGGGTTGATAAAGTTGTGGCTTGCACCTGTATCCACTAATGCTTTCGAACGTCTTCCATTAATTTCGATTGTCACGAACCGAAATCCTTTTCCTTCTGTATTCTTGTTGATTTGTGGGTTTGAATCTGCTATATGTAGGCGTTTCCCACTTGTTTCTCGCATTGCATTCAAACTTGAAGTTGCATTGACCCAAGTCGGACCTCCTCATACTCGTTTGGTTCTTCGTCAACTTTTACAACAGCGTTCAAGCTGTTTTTCTTTGGGCAATTGCATGGATTATGCGGCCCATCGCATATAAAACATCTCTTATTATAAGGTTCGTTGGCAATTTGGAGTGGTTTCCGGGTTTTCTCCTTCCGGAATTGGGTATTGTTGGGTCTGGCTCCCCCAACCTTAGTGTTGTCTTGGTTGACAACGTTGTTCCTTGGTGGACGAGTCTCACTTCAATCGTACAGAGACTCGGCCGCAATGATGGCAGATGATAAGTCTTGAACGTTTCGACGTTCGACCTCATTTTTAGCTCAATATTGTAAGCCATCCATGAAGTTCGCCAATGCTTCCCCGGGCGTAATATCTGGCATTTCGAGCATAAGGGTAGTGAATTCATCGATGTAATCTTTGATTGTACCCTTTTGCTTGAGATTACGAAGATGAATTCTTGTTTCGTATTGGGTATTTTTCGGATAAAACTGGCGTTTGAATTCTTTAATAAAATCTGCCCAAATGGTGATGGTGCACGTACCTTGTTCGATTTCTTTGCTCTTGTCTCCACCATAACGCAACAGTGTCTTTCAAGTATAGGGTTAGAGATATTTTTAGCATCATCACTGATGTCTACGCCCTTAAAGTATTGTTCGACTTCCCATAGGAAGTTTTCCACAACCTGCGCCTCTCGTTTTCCAACGAACGACGTTGGTTGGGGAACTTTGACCTTTGAGGAAGACGAATTACTTGTATTAGCGACTCCGTTTCCTACGGCCATCTTCAAGACGTTAACTTTGCCTTGTAAAGTCTTGTAGAAATTGTGGCAAACAGCGAGCTCTTTTTCAATATTCTCCACATTTGTTTTGAGTTGACCCAGCTCGTGCATAATCATTTCTTTCATATCGTTTCGCATGACTGCGAGGGTAGCTCTGAAGTTTTCTTCTAGTTCAACGACGTCACTACTTAATGGTTCAACTTTCTGTAGTGATTCATTGGTGTTGTCACACCCCGGCTTAGGGCCTAGGCGTATGACCAATAGTTGGTACCTGTTTTGTAAATACATCAGAGTTGCGGGTTATTTTAGCTGAAGGCTTTGGTTGAATATAATATAAATTTATTTGAAAACTTCTTGGATAATAAATACCCGGTGTTTGATTTATAAAGCTTATTGAAATACCGTTTGCAATATTTTAATAATTAAAAACTGAGCCATCATTACCTTGCGAGCATCTAACTCCATGAATGTCTTGCTACCTGTACTAATTTGTATTCCCTGAAATATGGGGAAAAATACGTCAGCTATATGCTGGTGAACACGTATGACTCTATAAAACATTTGAATGACATTATAATACAAACATAGTTTTCTTGACAATCTCAGCGGAAGCATTTCTACTTCCGGTATATGTACCACTGACCTACACACATAACGGTATTCCCCGAGCCAAACGGCCCTGATCTGAGAACTGGTTATGACTGTTGCAGCCCGCGGCTTCATTGCCTTTGATTGATTGATTGGGATTTAACAGTTATGTTTGGATCCAGACACATGCGTATTCGGTCTGAGTTGATATTATTCTCTACTTTGTATTATAATGTTTTATAGATTACTCAATCTCATATAGACATTTGATTGACTCGTTAATACAAACACTCATTTATCTTATTGAGTATAAAATATGTTTTGACTGATTGAAAAGGTTAACGTATTCACCTGTGATTGTCTGTTCTGAATGATATGGTGATCTCGTTTGAAACCTTGACTGTGAATGATTGATTGATTGACCTATAATAAAATAGGTATATAAATATCCGGATCGTCTCTTGATCCGGCTATAGACCTTTATTCTGATTTAAACAGCTTTAAACCTTGATTAATCATTTGTTTGAATAAAATATTTAGACCTATAGTCTTTCTGTTTAATTTACCAATTCATATAATGAGTTTCTTCCTCATGAAGAAACATTTATAATCTGTTTCTTCTTCAAGAAGAAACATTCATTGACTCTTATTGTTGTTATGTAAAATCTTATGTTTCTTAATCATGAAGAAACAATGTTTTAACTATATTCTTTGTGTATGAATGCTATGTTTCTTATTCGTGAAAAACTATATTTGACTATATCTTTACGAATGAAAAATCACGTGTTTCTTAATTGTAAAGAAACATTACTATAATCCTTTGTATTTTAAAGCTTATGTAAACATAATTATGATCAAGGTTTGGGCTATATCCCTGACTATGGTCTAAGCCATAATATAATAAAATAATGACTTAGGCAGAACCCCTACCTTACACGGGTATTCGGAGTTTGATTTCTAAGATTGATTGAGCAGCACTTCTACTTTCTAATGCACACTAGAGCTTAGACTGTCGGAACCTTAAAACTTGGCACGAACTTCAAGGTTGGCACGCAAAACGAGGCGACATATGGTGTTCGTTGTGTCGTGCACGTACTTCGAGATGGATTGTATGGTTATTCTCGTGTGGCACGCACTTCGAGGTATCGTCGGTATATGGCACAGATTACGAGGTGACGATTGTCGGGTCGGCACGGAAACCGAGGTAGTGAGAGAGTATTTCTAGAGAGTGAGAGAGTGGTTGTGGGTGTGTGAAATGAATGTGCCATGCCCACCCTATTTATAGCCGATTTTTGGTCCCATCGCGGTACGCGATGGGCCCCTTCTTCAACACCGTCGCGTATCGCGACGGGTATATTTCTGAGATCGTGCCACGTGGTCTGACACGTCTTGCCACGTGTCCTACCCTGCTACCAGTGTCACCAAAGTGTGACACGTGTCCCTGAGTCATCACGGTCCATCGCGGTACGCGATGGTCGTCTTCTTGGACTCATCGCGTAGCTCGATGGGTCACTATATACCATTTTTCATTTTCAGCCCATTGTCTTTGATAGCTTGTCATTTCTAGGTCTAAATCTCGTTATCCAAAAATACTAAGGCGGCTTTTGGCGATGCGAGCGTGCGAAGTGCAAAGTGCGCCATCAAAGAGCCACACTGCGCTCATCGCCCAACGCCCTTCGCCCGAGCCCGTGCGCGTGCGTGTCGGGTGCTTCGCACCCTCAGCAAGGACCACTGGTGCATGCTTAGGCATATAAGAATATTATAATGGAAATTCTCTTACTTATAAAGAGCTTCCATTACGTTACCACTTTCCATGTGGGATGAGTTTTAATTTCCTTATTTATACCCATGTGGAATGCTTCCACTTTCTTACAACTTTCAATGTGGGATGAAATTTCCTTATTCCATGTCTTTAACATTAGATGACTTTATTTATAGGATATTTTATTTTCTTATAGAATGATCTTGTTTTCTTTAAATTTTCCCAACACTTATTTTAGGGAATAATTTTGATCCTTCAACTTTACTTAGTTGTCAAATTTGGACCAAAATTTTGGAGATGTTACTTTATTTTAGGGAATAACATTAGTGTGCCCCTTGAATATGTCGAATTCTGCTTGGAGTGCGTCGACATGGGTTTTGTATTCCACTAGTGACGTCTCCACCTCTTCAACGCGATTCTCTACGCCTAGTATGAGTTCTCTTGCAGACTTCTTTCCTTTCTTTGTCTCATCTCCAGCGGTGTAGAGAGTGCCTTTGGGTTTTGATTTGGATGCCATCCCGACGAATCGACGTGCTCTGATACCAACTGTCATGGATTTATTTCTTTGACTCTCGTGCGGCCTTAGAATTTCGTCTAAGTAAGCCTGTGTGGTTTGTTATTGTTGAGTTTTTGGGCAGCGGAGGTCTTGGATTAACAATGTGGGTTTCTTGTAGTTACTTGTACACAAGTATACAAGACTAAGTATTTAGATTGCTGGAAGTGTTAGTACAAAAGGTGTTATGCTTACAAGCTTTTGGGTGATTTCAAATGAAGTCTAGCATCACCTATTTATAGTAATTACTAGCTGATCTAGATGCTTCATGTTTAGATTTTTCTATACATAATATCATATTCAAGAGTCTAGATATTTCTAGCAAAATATCTTGTAATATCCAGCAACTAAGGGACTCTGTAGGCTGATCTAGAGAATTCTTTGTGGCAGCCAAAATATCCAGCATTGATCAGGTCTAGAAGCTTCATTTGGCAGCATCTTTAGGGCTGAAATGTGTAGCTCTAGACAGTGGCGGACCCAGGATTTTTTGACAACGGGGTCCCGTTATTTTCGGCGTTCAAATTTTTGGGTCGGTCGTTGTTTGGGTCGGGTCAGGTCAGGTCGGGTCGAGTGGAGAAACATAATAGAAAACAATATCATTATAATAAAACCCACACAATAGGATGTCATTCAAAACGATAAGAGAAAACATTACAATCATGATATGAACAAGTTACATGCTTCCATCTGCAAAATCAAAGCTTTGCCATTACGAAATAGAAAGTAAATAAATACAGGCTCCAAATATTCCTTTTGCTACTAATTTAACATGACTAAACCCATTTTAGATATTTACCGCGTTTCTCACAAAATTCCTCATACTCGTAAATAGCTAGACCATCTAAGTTATGCTTAATTAACTTATTATGTTACAACTCTATTCAACAAGAGTCTAGTGGTCAAAGCCAGTTTCGACCTGAACAAAATTAAAATTTTGAAAAAAGAATCGTTTTGACCCTAGCCAAATTGAAACACTCTTAAATGAACCGTTTTTGCACGATCTAAACCGTGCTACTCTCCTCAAACCCTAACTCCATAGCATGGCTCTTCTCTAAATCTATAATATATATATATATATAACAATACCCCATCTTCAAACCCTTTCCCCATTCTTTTCAATGATTCTTGAATAACTAACCTTAAAATTAAGTTTTTGACATAACAAAGTCGTAATCTAACAATAATATACAACATACAGTTACTAATCTAAGTAAATAATTGCATAAAATCAATCAATTGGATATCTTTATTTTATGGAGTAAGTGTTTAAAATTACCTGAAAGTTGTGGCAAAATCAGAAAGCAATGAAGACAGAGGAGCGCCAAAGGGATGGATGGTGGCTGAGAAGGGCCGCGGCGGCAGGTGGTGGGTTGGTGGCGGTCTTGCGGAGGCTTGAGCAGTGTTGAGGAGTTGAGGTTGAGCAACAACGTTCAGATCTGTTCTGGTTCTGGTTGATGTTATAAACATAAAAAACCCTAATTATTATATTGACTATTTGACTAAAATAGAAAATAGCAAAAACATAGAAAAAACGGATTGTGGATGAGACTCGAACCTGGGACATTCCACACCCAAAACAAGGATCTTTCCCAGCAGAGCAGATCTGTAACATTGTTATGGGGTCCAAGTGATAATTTATATGGGGTCATTCAAAAATTTTCTATATCGCTTCTAAATAAATTTTAAAAAACATTGGTGTCCCGGGACCCCGACGGCTACTATGTAGGTCCGCCCCTGGCTCTAGAACCCTCTTTTGGCCAGCTTCTAGCAGCTTCCGTATGGCTGATTTGTGCATCCATTCTAGGCTGTTCCAAGGCACATCTGGGCTGTTCCGGAGCGTTCCGAACAGCCTTGTATGTCATAGCAGGTTGTGGTTTAATATGGCAGCCCTAAACACCTCTCGAACGCCCCGGAATGTTCCGGAAAAGTGGTGAAATGAGCTGAAACTTAGGCGGTGTGTGACACTAAGCTCAATCTCATGTTCTAGGAAAACCAGTGACCCAAATTAGGGGTGTGCGTGGTGCAGTTCGTTGCGATTTTAGGCTAAAACCAAAACTTCGGTTTTTGGAGTTTTTGAAACTGTTCGGTTTCGGTTTTTTGGTTTTCGTTTTGGTTTCGGTTCGGCTTCGGTTTTTTCAGTTTTTGGCGTTTGAGCTTTAAATTTTAGGCTGAAACAAAATTAGGCAAAAAAATAATTAATTTATGTATAAATAATTTTGTTAATTGTTATAAAGAGTTAATGGTCATTTTCGTCCCTATGGTTTGCTACTTTCGCCACTTCAGTCCAAAGTTTGAAAATTTGTCAATCTAGTCCTCATAGTTTTAAATATTAGCCAATTACGTCTCATCCGTCTAACAACATCCAGTTATGCCGTTAGTTTAAGGGTATTTTTGTCTTTCTCCTTTTTATTTTGGGTTATGGTCATTTTAGTCCCTGTGGTTTGATACTTTCGCCACTTCAGTCCAAAGTTTGAAAATTTGTTAATTTAATGTTCAATTTAATTCGGTTTTTTTGTTTATAACCCAGAAGAGCATAACCCAAGCCCAAAACCATCGAGCAACTTCCAATAACAATTCAAACAATTACTTCAGTTGATGTTGGTTATGTATTATGAGTCGATATTTATCAAAGAACTATATTCAAACCCTTATTTAGTTTACACTGTTGACAACTATATTTCCAACAGGTATGCATTTGTTCTGTTAACAACAGTAATCATACCCCCCTCGTATTTAGTTTCTAGGTATTTCCTAAACTATCCCCCATAGTGGAATTAAATGGTAAAGTGGTCAATGTAATTCCCAGAAACCAAATTGTACTGGAAAAAAAAAACTAAAAATCATTTCTTTGATTAATGTATAATAGTTGATTTCGACCCATATTTTCGTTACGATATGTTAATCTCAAAACCCCAACTATTATGCATTCATCAAAGAAACGATTTTTAGTTTTTTCCGTACAATTCGGTTTCAGGGAATTGATTTGACCACTTTACCATTGAATTCCACCATGGGGGAGAGTTTAGGAACCGTCTACAAACTAAATACGGGGGAGGGGGTATGAATACTGTTGTTGAAAGAGTAAATGCAGACCTGTTTTGGCTGATGTTCGATGGTTTTGGGCTTGGATTGCACTATTCAGAGTTATAGACAAAAAAATGAATTAAATTGAAATTAAATTTTCAAACTTCGGACTGAAGTGACAAAAGTATCAAACCACAGGGACGAAAATGACAATTAACTCAAATAAAAAGGAGAACGACAAAAATATCCTTAAACTAACGACATAGCTGGATGTTGTTAGACGGATGAGACGTAATTGGCTAATATTTAAAAGTATGAGGACTAAGTTGACAAAATTTCAA
Organism: Bidens hawaiensis; assembly: GCF_021521415.1. Classification (NCBI taxonomy): domain Eukaryota; kingdom Viridiplantae; phylum Streptophyta; class Magnoliopsida; order Asterales; family Asteraceae; genus Bidens; species Bidens hawaiensis. Next base: position 1,229,527 of record NW_027491133.1, read on the forward strand.
ATATTGGACTGAAGTGGCGAAAGTAGCAAACCACATGGACGATAATGGCCATTAACTCATTGTAAAATAATAGACTATTATACATTTGATCAAAAATATTGGAAATAAATATTTATTAATTTTTTATAAATTACTTAATATAATTTATAAAAAACAAAATTTAGAAGTTCGGTTCGGGTTCTTCGGTTTTTATTACATGCAAATCCAAAACAGAACCGTTAGTGCGGTTTTTATCAAAACATAAAACCAAACCGTCGGTTTTTGTTTCGTTTCGGTTTTTTCGAATTAGATTTTTCGGTTGTTTCGGATCAGTTTTTTCGTTGTCTTGCACACCCCTAATCCAAATGTCCACGCGATAAAACCCGGTTGGATCATATTTTAATTTGAAACCTTGTGGCCTCCCGTCTAGATATTCGATGCCTCTCCAATGTCAATTGAGCTAAAGCTAATAGACTTGAAATAGTTTTTCTTCAAATGACATGACTTTTATTTAGAAAGAAAAACAGTAGCTAAAGAAAACAAAAGTTAAATTTACGAAGACATGAAATAAGAATCAAAACGTACACCAAATTGCAACTTTTATCACCCGACCTCTCAAACTTGAAGATTGCACCTTTAATCTATGACTGATCCACATGAACATATTTGAATTAATCTCCTCGATGATATTTCAAACAGAAACGTTAACTTTATAAAAGTGCATCACATTTCTTACTTTCCATACAAACTAGAAACACAGTGAAGTGAAGAACATGAAAAAAAATCCTCCTAGCATATGAATAAGAAATGGAAGCAATGTAGTATGTATACTACACGATTGGGAAAGGTGGAGCCGTTTTAACTTCGTTAATTTCCCATTGCAATTTACAAGGGTATGTTTTTTCGTTTGGTTGTTCTATGTTTTTCCTTCTTCTGTGTACGCTTGGGTTGTTTGCTTCTTGTAAGTCTTCCTAGTTTTTTTTCCTATTAATAATATCGTTTTTCAAAAAAATGTATACTACAAGAATTGGACCATGTCTCAACAAACCCTATAGCGTAACAAAAGTGATCAATATAGCCAGGCTGTCCTTGTGATAGGGTGTCTAAAAAATTTCCTATTTCCGTCTTTTGCATCGATGAAAACTCGTGGACACACTTTTGGAGGGATATGCGAAAAGGTTGCCTGTCAAAGTGAAACCCTATCTCAATGACATGTTATCGAGATACGGTTTTTTTTATATGTTTTCTTTGTTACTGAATAAGAATTAAGCAAGACTGCGTCGTTTGCGGGTATTCTACCTTGAGGCATGTCGAGATAGGGGTATTTTAGTTTATTTATTTTCTGTCACTTTAACAAGTTATAAACAACTATGCTGTTGAGGAACAAAACCAACATAGAGCAGATAGAACATGATGCAGCCACCCATTGTCCCATTCCACATTTCCTTCACATAACATAGTAAGAATGAGTTCAAACGAGAACGATTAAATCATTATTAACTAAATGAATCAATTTTTAGCCTTTGATTATTGGACAGTAGAACATACAAAACAAGAAATCCATCTATAGTTATATACGATCCAATGACTAAAAGTGCCGACATGCCGTATACAATGGCAGATCCAGAAATTTTAGCCAGCGGGTGTCAAAGAAGGACAACCTAAAACAGGTCAAGTCAAAATGGGTCAAACTATAACATGTCAAACCAAAATGTCTCTCGGGTCAAAAGCATTTGCAACTTCATTCGTAACACTTTTAAGTGCTTATTTTTCAACACTACAAGTTACAGCTTCATTCAAATTCTTCACCAATTCGATTACGCGAATTTATCTTTACGGTCTTCACCACCGAAATTTCCAATTGATGAACGGTTAAACAATTAGACAATCTGGGCTTAATTGTTACTTTTCAAAATCAAATTAAACTTAGACTTAAGAAGTTGAGCTTACAAAGTTAGGTTTGGGACGCTAAAGAAAATGAATAGGACGCTTGAGTCTTTGGGTTTGATATTATGATATAGTAGAAGTGTTAAATGTGGTTATGGTTTTTGCAACGGTTGAGATCAAATTCGTATCTTCAAAAAAATAATCAAAACTGCACAAAATGGGTAGTAGTGTAATTAATTCTAAAAATAATACACCTACAATGATTGAATATGCATCACCCACTTTATCATAATTGAATGTCCATACAGATTTACAAATTGGGAAAGAAAAATATATAAAAGAAAATCCAGAACGATTTCTACAAATAGAAACAAAGTTTATAAAAGCGTAGAACATGTCTATATTTCTTTAATAATAAGTATCAACTTACAACCAAAAATAAAATGCACTATAATAGTAAAACACATGTGATTATTTTAAAATTAAAATTGCTTGTTCTTGGGATTTAAACTTTGAGGTAGGGCCGTCACTTTTACCTGAAACCCAACCTGAAAAACTCGTACTCGAATCCGAACTAATCCGACTCGAAGAACCCGAAACCGAGAAAAGACTAACCCGAACCCGAACCGAAATAATTCAGATTCGTTATTGGGTTTGATTTATAAGATTTGGGTCAACCCGAAAAACCCGAATAAACTTTTAGTTTTAAAATGAAATATGTTTTTATGTATAATAGGTTATGTTTTAGTCACTAAAATTATCAGAATCTGTAATCGACTGTAGTCATTCTAACTATTATGGATTGATTTCTTATTTAATTTATAGTTTCCGTTTATTACTAATAGCAAAGCGTAATCGAACAACCAAATCACGCCCAATTGAATACAATTATGATTCGAGTTAGTTTTACTCTTCTTTTGAATTGTTTTATCAAGTTAGGTTAGTTTATTGTTTAATTATTTGTGTTATAAGCAAAGAAGAATATGTTTTTATAATTTTATCATTGTAGTTTTTTAAAAAAACTTGGTTTTGTGTGTTTTTTTAGGATACTCGAAACCCGATTAACCCAACCCGAAAAAACCCGAACCCGAATTACCCGAACCTGAAAAACCCGTGAGAGATTTCGGTTGGGCTTCGGGTCAAGATTTAAAACTTTGAAACCCGAAGAACCCGACCCGAAAAACCCGAAACCTGAAAAACGAACCCAATAAACATCCCTACTTTGAGGTTTAATGTTTACTACAATGATATTGTGTATATATAAACAAAACATAGGTGTTTCATACCAAAATAATATAAATAAATCTTCATTACACAAACAATAAAAGATAAAAGGTAACATTTGTTAGAGCTAGTGTAGTGCAATGGCGGATTAGTTAACAAAAAGTATTGTTACATCACGGTATGTAGCCAGTAGCCTGTAGTGTAGGATATTAATAAACTAAACCTAATTTTGTAATCATCGGCTATATTTGAATAGACCAATTATAATGGTTCAAAATTGAAGAGGGTGGTAGCATCAAACTCCATTGGAGTGGCGCCCCCTTCTCTTGGGGGCTAATAACCAAGTTATAATCAATTTGCAATAATTGGTTATATTTTAATAGACCAATCGCAATGGTTCAAAACTGAAGATGGTGGTGATGTCAAATGCCATTGGAGTGGCGCCCTCACCTTGGTAACATGACAGTGGGTGGCGAACACTTGGTTTTAGTATCACCGTTTAGAGTTAATCACACAATTTATTGTTATGGTTTGATGAAAATAACAGGTTTAAGTGTTACACAAAAAAATTAACAAGTTTGTGTTTTAAATTTTATAACGAGTTTGGGTATTCAAAAAAGATAAATAAAACTTTGGTTTCTACATTTCTACAATTTTTCTTTATTTTTTTTTTGTCTCCTATGGTAAATTGTTTCTAATTAGCGTAAGATTTCCCATCGGTGATACCTTTGTTTCCTTGTAGCAATGGACCGGAACAGGTGCTCCCGACATTAATCTAGCTTCTCATGGCACATCGATATCGTCATGCCTTTGTTTGATAATTTTTCAGTATAATTTAATTAATTTGTTAAATTAAGATAAGACAAGATATAAACGGATTTTAATTTTTTTAAGTGATAATTGATTGAATTTCACTATTTAAAATATATTTATGAAAAATACTACAAAGAGTCTTGCAAAATGAGATGTACGTGTACCCAACTACCCACTCCATGTATGGGAACCGTAACATGCCAAAGAGCAACACGGTGACCGACAAGACAATGTTTGATTAAATCAGAGCCGTTAATTAGCCACCGCCGAGGTACCAGGGTGGCCGTCGGAGGTGCTCAACTCATAATCTAATACGTGGGGTTTGGATCATGTGATTGCTCGTGCATCATCTGACATGTACGCAATAAATATTGTCGTTGAGTTTTCCAGATATTGTCTCTACTACTAGTCATATAATACATATGACGCCAATTTTGGGCTTGAATTGACTTTAAGTTTATAATAATATTGTTTATATAACTAGTTTTGTATTCGATTTTAGATCTTTTTACTTTTATATAATTATCTTTTAAAATTTATACCTTTCGATATAAACGATTTTGATAGGGTTATACTAACAAAAAAAAGTGTATACATAAAACGGGTAAGAAATCACCTATAGATGCCACGTGTAAAAGGAAATTTTAAAAGCAATAAAGACGTGTTGGCGGCTTGGCGCATAGTTAAAAAAAACCTGAGTTGACGCACCATTATACATTTTTAAATGAACCGTTATAACACACATTTTACACATTATCTTTTAACTTGGCATAAAATATTAGTTTACTTATAGTCATAGATCAGATTTTGCTATTAAGAAAACATATGTGTGAAAATTGAAGGTAGTTGAGATGAGGGTGTTTAGGTGAATATATTGGCATACATTGTATTTAACCAGATAAGAAACAATTGGGAAATATCATGGGTGAGTGGTATAATTGATAAGATAAGAGAGGATATATTAAGAATGTTTGGTCATGTGAAGAGAAGACTATATGATGATGTCTATTAGAGCTGTTGAAAGTTGAAACTATATATGTGTAGGGGGAAAAGAGAACAGACACAGCTAAATTGAAATGAGATGAGCGAATTATGCACGACTTGATAGACTTGCACTTTTATGAGAACATGGCCGAGGATAGGTTTATGTGAAGATGTGAGATTAAGGTTAAGGGCTTCTTGGAGCTCGTACCGTTTTGTCATAGAGTTGTCATGGTTTTTTGCAAGACACTTTCTTGTCTTCCTTCTCTACGACTTTTATTTGTTACCATGTATACCTTCCTTCCATATGTCTATTATTTGTCGCTTAATTACCAACAATGTTGTTGAGATCGAACTAGACCGGTCGGTCAAACCGGTCCGATAGGAATTCGGTCCACTAACCAGTTCGGTTTTATGCAGTTCGTTCGACTATCAGAGAATCGACCAGGAAACTGGAGCGGTTGAACCGGTTTACCTATGAATTTTTTTTTGAAAAATTTTTCTTTCAGCTTTAACTATCATTTTGGGACAAAAGTTGTTCGACCGGTTGCCTGTCCAGTGCGTTGTCAGATTTGGTTATGAAAACATTGCTTACCAATGCTATATCTTAATGTCTTTTATTAGGTCTTTATATTTTACATTCCTAAGTTTCAAATATATTTTTCAGGTTCATGTATGTTTATCTGGAGCTTGAGTCTTCCTTGAAGCAATATCTCTATCCTCTAAATAGAATTATGGTTTACATACACCCATGTTAGAGTTTACTAATAATTTTGTTAGGGGTGAGATTAATGTACTACTAGCTGAGTAAGGTTATTGTTGCTAGAACCACCTCTCATTCTACTTGACTCGCATCTAACCACATCTAAACCATTTTTTGCAATATTTTTTCCTAACAAATTGCCGAACTTCTTTGTGCCAGTTTACCCCAAGATTTATGTTCATGTCATTCCTTGAAAATGTCCAAAAGTTGGTGTGAGTAGAGCGTTATATACGTAATTAACTGCACATTGGAACACGTACGTCTATCTCCCATGCACAACAAAAGGCAATTAGTAATTTCATAGCGGATTCCATCTTCTAATGTTGTTGAAAATGCGAAATGCGACGTTAAAGCGCCACACGTCTATCACCCACACGACGCACAAGCGTTCCCGCCCTTATGGGTCCACACTTGTTCCTTATAGCTAATAAAACAATATTCTTAGAAGGCCCTCTCTTATTGTTTCTACCAATCTCCTATATATGTGGGGTAAGTTCCTTACATTTTTTTTCATCTCATCTCTGTTGTGAGGAAAAAATGATTTGTTGCGAAGCTCACTCATGGGAGAACACAAATCCACAAATTGATATTATAAAAAAAATGCATACAGTTATTTGTGCTTAAAATTAAGATAGTGTTTGATATGATGAAATAAAAGGTGGAATGGAATGAATCATTTCAAATGAATGAATTATAATATGTTTGGTTGTCTATGTTAATGAAATGAGTTATTCCTTAAGGAATAAAACTCTTTCCATTTATAGGATTTTCATTCATTTAAGAAAGAGCGTTTTTTTTTTCATTCTTTCAAGGAATGGAATGAAACAATAATAATAATAATAATTTAATAATAATAATAATCTCTATTATTTTTATTATATCAATATTATATTATAATTACTTATTTATATTATAGTTATTGTATATTATCAATATTATTATAATAATATTATTAGTTCGCATATTATAATATAACTATTATTATATTAGAGTTACTATTATATTTAAATTTTGATAAGTTAACATTTCACAACGTACCTGTGTGATTCAATGTTTTTACGAGTATGTTTATTTGGTTAAATAATCTCGTTGTAAGGCGTGGGTCTTAAAAACTAGTTATTATGAATACTAATATTATTAATTATTATTATTCAACGTTAATTACGAGTATGTTTATTAGTATTATTTACTAATAATAATATTCACTAATGATAATAAGTATTATCATTGGTGAATAATTACAAAATAAAAAAATAAAGAATCATTTCATTCCTATATGGTAATCAAACATGACAATGGAATTGTAATAATTAATTTCATTCATTTGCTTATTCCATTACTTCATTCATTTCATGACCCCATACTCACTTGCCGCTCTTAAACTTTCATGTTCATCATTTTTCAATCATTTACTCAAGAAGCGTGTTTCATGAGACACTAATTGCAATTTGCAAGTGTGTTCACCTTTAATGAGCTCTAGAGATTTGTAATATGATGACGGTTTTTTTTTTTTTTTTTTTTTTGAGAACTGATTGAGAGAGATGCAAACGAGAATAGTGAAGGTGTTTTAGAAAAATAAAATGATCAAGATCGATTTTATGAGCGAGGAGAAGAAAAGAGTGTAACTAATATCATATATTATTATTATTATTAAAATATATATTTTTACCATCTTATCACCTGTGATTCCAAAAGAAATCAACAATTGACGAAGAATATAATTAAACAGAAAGCACATAACTTAATGATATATTATTAAAAAATGGTTTACAGATCATTTTTCATTGATTAAACGACATGATTATAAGACGTGACATTAATTCGGTGATAATTTGAATGTGATATTTAATGATTTACGTAGAAGATATTATTTGAATTATAAAGAATGACAACCAATTGAGAAGAACACCAAACATGGGCCATCGAATTGATTGGTTGTCAAACAAAACATCACTAGTTTTTCTTAGGACACCCATGTGGTACATCCAAGATCCATTACTTAAGATCTTGGAGCTTTAGATTATATGAATTGGTGTTATAAATTCGTTTTTTATGGGTAAGCAAATCTATTTTGATATCATGTTATTTGAGCTTGATTTAAGCTTCTTCTAAGTTAACTTTTACATGAGTTCGGGCACAAAGATCACCTTATGTATATCATAAATCAAGTTCGAGCTTAAAAGTGTTAACTAAAGTTTTTTGAGCCTTACGCGTTTGACTTGAGTTTATTGCGCGTTGTGTCCTAATAGAATTAAAAATTTGAATTTCTCAAACTACTTGAGAATTAAAAAATGCAATCTTAATTTTACGTGAATTGTGATTAATATATTAAAGTTGGTGTCTTAATACGACTTGTGCACACAAAAAGAACAAAAATGGCTGAAAATCAAGCATCGTAGGTTTTTTCTTCCAGGCTTTGTTTTTAATGAGAAAATTATGTACAAGTTTTCGATTCCCTCACTATAGTAAACCAAATGAAAACCTAACAATATAACCAAAATTATACAGAAACATAATATTTTCTTTGTTTTTTCTATTATGCAACAATTAAACGCGTGCTACAAAACCTTTCGAGTTGCGACGGGTACCTTATAAATGCACAAAAAAAATATATAAAGTGCTCAGATAATTGGTTAGGTAAATATGTAAGTTAAAAAAAGATTAAGAAATACAAAATAAATTAGAAAGAAATACACATTTTTTTGGTTAAAATATGGGAGGCATTAAAGTAGTTTAGAAATCAAAAGAAAAAAATAATAACAATAAAAAACTGACGGGTAATTAAGTAATTTGAAGGAATATTTCCAATTATGGAAATCACTCTTTACACTAACCCGTAACTAGTTAAACTAAGGATAAGGCTTTAGGACCCCACTTGAATATGACCTCTAATTTAAACTAAAAACATACAAATGGTGTGTTTGGGATTGCTTATTTAAGTGAAAAAAATACTTTTTGTTATAAGAACTTATTAACTTATGAATTTTTAAAAAGAAGTTTATAAAAAAATGTTTGGATTAGTTTATGTGTCGAGAAAAATCAAAATGACTAAAAATAACACTCTTTTTTAAAATGGGTGTAATAAGTTTTGAGAGTTAGAGTGGCGTAATAGGTAAATCAAACCCATTAAGTTAATAAGTCATATTCCTAACTTTTCAAAACCTCTTTATTATGCCTTCTCCATAAGTTAAAATCCATAAGACCTTATGATTTGTCAAACACTTTATACACCTTGTTAACTTTTTAAAAAGTTTATAAGTTATAAGTTGATGAAAATAAGGAATCCCAAACACCCCCTATATGATGGAAACAATCATTAAGTCATTTGACAAGGCAAACATATTCGTGGTTAAGTGTTTTGCTTTGTAACAATAAATTTCGTAAAAGGCCCCGAATTCTGGTTTTTTATCAGGCCTTTGAAATGATTGAACCGCCTTGCTCGTAGGTATGAGATTATTATTAATAATAAAATAATGTAAATTAGTTTTGTACACACTACATTGCAGCTGTGCATTAATGTGCGCTTGGTAATGGGTTAACTTCGTTACGTTGTGTTGATACAAACACAAAATTAAACAATAATAATAATATGCCAACATAGAAAAAAGTAACGACACTCATATAGCTTATAATAACAAAAAGTTAACATATTTGAAAAAAATATACATATTTAAGCAGTACTGACACTCGTATTCAATAATACAATAGATGAACTTGTATAGCTTATGATTAAAATTTTAATATGTTTAAAAAAAACCAAACGTGTTATTTGCATGGAAAGTTTTTTTAAAATAAAATAACATATTAAAAAAACTTACGGTACTAGGACTAAACACAAAATATAACTCATCATATGTTCAAAAAGTACTGACACTAGTATAGCTTATAAATAAGAAAAAATAATTAAACAAAATAATTACATAACTGATGATATGGCAAACACGTGGTCTAATTGGAGATTTGCACTGCCACCGACAATGTGTTTTAGTATCTACCTAGGTAACAAAACCATCACGTACCGACGACGCAATTCCGCGAATTTGGTTGGTAACATTTAAGTTCGTAATGGCAACAACATTAATTCCAAATAAAATCTATGAGCACCCAAAACAAAATCATCACAAGTATAACTTATTATAATAGCAACACAAAGTCTGTTGGTATCGGTTAGCTTTGTTACAGTACTAGCACTGAACTAAAAAAAATACATATCTATAAAAGCATTAAAATAATTTAAACAAACAACTAATAAATAACCGAACTACTAGTCATTCAACTGATTCGGGTATATCGGTTGAATTATCATATTGCTATTCTATTGGGCTTGAAATTGAGGTCTGGGCAGTTGTTTATGTTAAAGTTTGAGGCAGCTCGTTTCACTTTTAAGCTAAAATAAAATTCATAACTGATGGTTAGGTACTTAGGTTAGTTAGATTAACTGTCTCTTAACCACTGGTTATGGCCATGGGTCAACTCAAACCGATTTCTGTTAACTAATTCAATTTAGGGTATGTTATTTAAAGATGAGAGTTAGGGTACATGCAATATTTCTAATAGAAAATGATGAAACACAAAGCTCATTATACAAAAAGCTAATAAACAACCGAACTACTAGTCATTCAACTGATTCGGGTATATCAGTTAAATTTTCAATTATTTTAATTATGATTTGATTATTAGATAGAAAAAATATCTCATCCAGGTTTTAACGCAATGGCCTTTGGATGGCGGGTTTTTCCAGAACAAAAGATGGTGGGCTTGAGCTACCATGTGCTGTTTGCAACCGCGAACATATGAAATCGCTTGTCTACCATTGGGTTGCCCTCGGTAGCCGGGTTTTATTTGTTGGTTGCTTAGAGAAAAATATAGATAAAAGTGTCCAAAACCACTACCGGTGCAAATCCTCTTTGGTGAAGGGGCTTGCTGAGGTTACTAGGCCTCTTTAGCCCAATACTTGAATGTTCCGGCCCAGTTATTTCGGCTTGTCCATTGAATGCACTGATTTCATTTTTTTTATTTGACTAATTTGGTCACCGCTGTAAACGAGCCGAGTCGAGTCGAGCCGAGCCAGAGTGTGCTCGAGCTCGAGCTCGAACTTAACCAAGCTGGCTCGAGCTCGGCTTGTTTTCTTTATCGAGCTAAAAAATCGAGCTCGAGCTCTGCGCATTTAAAGCTCGAGCCGAGCTCGTCGAGCCGGGCTCCTTTAATTTTTAAAATTTTTTATTTTTTATTTTTTTATTTTATAATTTAAAATTTTGATATATAAAATAAAAAAATATATATAATTTTAACATACATATTATATAAAATTTATAAACTAGAGAATTTATAAATTTATATGCTTTATTTTCGTTATTTTTTATAAGGTTTTAGGTATCGAGTGACATAATATATGTATAATTTTTATTTATTTATTTTTTGGTATGATATTATTATATATAAATATTAAAATTTAAGGTTTAATCTAAACGAGCCAACGAGCCGAGCTAAGGAGTCGAGCCAAGACCGAGCCACGAGCCGGGCTGACCCTGGCTCTAGCTCGGATCCTTTAGAAATCGAGCCGAGTCAAGTCGAGCTCATTTAGAATCGAGCTTTTTCGAGTCGAGCTTTTTTCGAGCTATTTTTGAGCGAGCCTCAGCCACGAGCTTTTTGAACAGCCATAGTCACCTGATTGACCTGAGAACGTATAGGGAACAGATTCATAAATACATAACGTCCTGTGACAATCGAGATGGAACTTTAATTTTAGATCACCCAGATTATTGATTTTTAGGAATGTAATTGTATTCAAGGACATCGTAACGGTTTAGCGTTTAAGTTCGTATTTAAACTTTAACGCATATATTGAAGAATTGTCGTAATATTATCTATTAACTTTGGGTTTACGTGCTTAAAGAGGACGGGACACCTATATGGGTAATATGTATGGCTTTCAAACAACATGACAACACCGCATATGGGTAGGGCTCATGATTTCATTTCATGACAAAAGTTTGCCACATAAAATTGATTTCATGACAAAGATTAAAGAATTAAAATGAATTAAGAATTACTTTGTTATACATTTGGGTAGGTCTTGCTAGTAATTTTGTAGAGCAATAAGCACGGCTAAAACTACCAATGTCCACATCATTTTAATATGTTGCAAGCCGATATTTTAGTTTCTTTAAATTTAATTTAATATTGTTTTTAACTGCAAACGAAACCTTCAAATATGTTACTGGCTAAATTCATTATATCGGGATAAACTCGTTTTCCAATCCGGGAAAAAACCCTCATTTAATGCCAACGCCCGTGAACACTCGTCCGAAGGCACGATAGTGCGGTAAGATAAAAACATGTTCAGTTCAAGGTTCCAACTAGTAAAGCCACATATTCGTCTAGTTTCTCGTCATCACCCAGATGCCTCTGAAACTAAATGTTGGAAACATGAATCGAACCTAATTCACATGAAATACCAAGTCTTTCTCTTACCACTACACTATTAGATCATTGACAACTGACAACTAGAGATTTAATTAGCGTTGATTGACAGTAATTAATTAATTTAATAAAGCTGAAATATGTTTTTTGTAAAGTTTATCTATATATTAATGTAAAAATAATTGTAAACTGGGAAATTAAATTACATGTCAATTTATGTCTTGATATACAAAACCTTTATATTAATTTATGTCTTCATGTATATTAACTTTAAAAATAATAATATTTTATATAAGGACAATAATTCATTGGGGGCGTAAACCTGTAACTTTGTGTTTAGGACAAAGTATATGCCCACACGAAACTAACTAGCTACCCCATTACTTCTCTTTTACACCTCCATGTTTCAAATAATCATATTTAGAAAACTGTAATTTACTGCTAGACCCTTTTTACCTAAACTTTCATGTATCCAAACCTAATAAGTTTTTGGACATATTGCAAATATGATGTTTTTTAATTTAAGATTTTTAAAACTCTACTTGAATATGATATATGTATTTACTTGTTCAATATGATATGTTTTTTCATAGGAGTTCTTTTATTTTAATTTACCAATCTTTTGAAACATTGCATATAATTAAAGATTTTCTCGAACTTTTGTTCGAAAGCCAAGTGAAGCATGATCTTGAGACTGCAATTATATCTAATATTAATTCTTTTTAGAGACATAAAAAACTTTAATAAGTTTTGTTGACATTAGAGTTGATCATCATGACTTAGTTAGATTAGAATGTAATGGGTTCAAGCTATATATAAAAACATTACGACGATGAGAATCAAAATGATGTAAACCAATTCGATTCCAGCTTAATTCTCCTAACATCTTACTGGGGTCTGGCCCAAGAACTAAACTAAAAGGTATGAGCAGACCTGCACGTTGCAAGAAATGCTCTATGATGATTTGCTAAGTTGCAAGAAATACGGTTAGGCCATTCATGACGTGAGCGTGGTTACATGACGTGGCTAAGCGGTTACACCATAAACACTACGAAAACTTTTATACAAAACATTATTTAAAGATATATACTTAGATTTGAAATATGTTGAAACCAAATTTGAAACTTTTGAAATAAGTCCTTAATCCAGGGGTTTAGATGTAAGTTTTATGTTTAAAATTTGGAAAAGATTTTGCAAGCCCATATATTAAATAAGTGGGGTATGTGCATGAACTTACCAACCAATTCAAATTCAGCAATGATTTCTTGAGGATTTGATATCTGATCATCATTATCAACTATTATTATTATAATAATCCCTCCAAGCCTAATTTCAACTGTTCAATTTTCATTCCAATTTTGCTGCAGGTAAGTATTGATTAATCGGTTGCAGGTAAGTATTGATTCTTTTTAATAATATTTACACTAGATCAAGAACACATGTACTTTATGTTGTCTAGTTGGGTTTATATCATTCGAATGTTTGCAAGATTTGATAAACTAATCGGTTGAAATTGTAAGTGGGTTTTCATGTTTTTTTTTTGAATTTTTGATGAAATATGTTCTTGATTTCATCTGGTTTTGTTAATTGAAGTGGGTTACATATTTTCTTGAATTCAACCGTCTATTTTCAATATTTGACTTGTTCTGTTAATTGGGTTGGGTTGGCGGGTTGAATTGTTGAACCCAAATACGACCCTTATTTTCAATTCGGGTCAAAAACATCCATTCTAGCCCGTACACACTTATAGTTGTGTAACCCGAAGACGACCCGTTTAACTCGTTGATCTAAATGTGTCAAACGGGGTGGCGGGTGATAACAAAATTGTAAATCTGTTAGTCGAGTTTGTGGGTTGTGGGTTGAACATGCCATATATGGGTTAGCGGGTTGACTTGATGTTAACCCGAAAAATAAACAACTCAACCATATGACACGTCTAATTAAAGAGGTGTACGGCCCGTTTTTTAAATGGATTATATACGCCAACCCAAAACCTATATATTTTTCATATCGTTTTCGGGTTGTATTTCGGCCGTGTCTGAAATTATCTCCCATAATTTTGATACATTATTGCTTGAAATTCAAGCGGGTATTTGCAGATTATACATTTATTTCCTCAAACTCAATTTAAATTCATAAAATTTGTTACAATGTACCATTATCCAACATATTATTTGCTTGAATGAACAGACATGGCAACATACATTGAACCGCCAAACGGCTTCAGACGACCGGGAAAACATTATTACGCGATGTGGCAAACAATATTTGAAATCGACACCAAATACATACCAATCAAACCGATCGGTAAAGGTGCATATGGCGTCGTCTGTTCTTCAGTCAACCGTGAAACAGACGAAAAAGTTGCTATCAAGAAGATTAATGATGTGTTTGGTAACCCAACCGATGCAATAAGAACGTTGCGAGAGTTGAAACTGCTTCGACATATCAAGCACAAAAATTTGATCGAGTTGAAGGATGTTATGTTCCCGATTTCTAGGAATAGTTTTAAGGATGTTTATCTTGTTTATGAGTTGATGGATACTGATCTTCATCATATTATTAAGTCTCCACAGCCATTAATAATGATCACTGCCAGTTCTTCTTGTATCAGGTATGTCATAATTTTTCCTATATATTATGAATCAAAGAAGTTAAAATATAATTAAAAATGAAACATGTCAAATGAATTAAGCTTGGATCACAGTGTATATATAATACATAAAACCTCAATTTTCTTTTCCAAAATTAGAAGATTACTGAGTGATGTAACTTTGTAATACTATATAATATACTCTAATTTATAAAATAAAAAAATAATAAAAAAAAATCAACTTTTTGACTGAATAAAATTACCAATTTGACTAGGGTTGTTCAAAAAACTCATGGCTTGCTCGAATAAAGCTAGAAAAAAGCTCGCTCGAAATTGGATCGTTGGTAAACAAGCTGAGTAGAGCTGAACCTGAGCCAAGGTAAGCTCAGCTTGTTGGCTAGATCGTTAAGCTTGTTTAGCTGTCTTGTTGGCTCGTTTAAACTAAGGCGCAAGTTTTAATATATACAGTAACAATTATATCCCAGAAGTATAACACAATATGCACTGTATATATAGGAATTATGAAGTCATTTTTTAAAATAATTGTGATTGTAAAAAATATAATATTTTGGTTTATATGTATATTAAGATGTGTATATAATTCTTTTTAACGAGCTGACTTGACGTGCCACAAGCTAGCTCTAGCTTAACAATGTAAACGAGTTGAGCCCGAGCCCAACCTGACATAGCTTGGCTCAGCTCGTTTACAGCCCTGTTTCTAACTTGAACCTGTGATAACCGGTTAACCGACAGTCTATTTTGCCACCTGCATGTTTTCCTCTTTTTTTTGTGTGTTTTATGCGGAACAATTGATAACTTTGTTTTTTTTAACCAGCTGCTTCTAGGTGTAAGATACCTTCACTCTGCTAACGTGCTACACCGCGACCTAAAGCCCGGAAACCTCTTAATCAACGCAAATTGTGAGCTGAAAATATGTGATTTCGGGCTGGAAAGAACAAGCCAAGGCAGTGAACAGTTTATGACTGAATACGTGATCACACGTTGGTACCGAGCACCAGAGCTTCTGGTATGTTGTGACAACTATGGAACCCCGATAGACGTCTGGTCAGTCGGCTGCATCGTTGCTGAAATCCTAGGCCGAAGACCGCTCTTCCCAGGAACCGATTGTCTCAACCAACTAACACTAATAAACAACATTCTCGGCAGTCAAAGCGATCATTATCTTGGATTTATTGATAATGTGAAAGCGAGGCGGTTTATTAAAACGCTACCGTTTACTAGAGGGGTGAACCTTTCATGTTTGTACCCGATGGCGGATCCTCTGGCTTTGGACTTGCTAAAAAGGATGCTTGTTTTTGACCCGATGAAGAGGATAACGGTGACAGAGGCGTTGCAACACCCGTATATGGAGGGCTTGTTTGATCCGAGTAGAAACCCGCCTGCGAGTAAGCCGATTAATTTGGATATTGATGAGAGTATGAGTGAAGATGTTATCAGGGAGGAGATGTTGAGGGAAATGTTGCATTATAATCCTGAAGCTATTGCATATCTAAGGATGCTTCATAGTTAGCCTTTATTTTGTTTACTTAAGTAGCACAAGTTGTCAATCTTGATTCACATTTTATGTAACTTGTAGCATGTACAATCATTTTATTAAGGGTTTAAAATCATTAGTGTAAATAAACCGAATGCTTAGTGAGCCGTTCGGCATAAATTCATTTCTGTTTGATTATCTATATCTACATCTATATTACATTATAAAACATTTTAGTTGGACAAAATGGTAATTCTATTATTTAGAGACACCGCTAAATAAAATTTTGGAGACGCCGCTATATTTATGACTATTACCGACAGCCAGTACAATACGACGTTTAAGGCAACCCTCCATTTCACTCCGGCTACTTCATCGCTCCACTGATTGCTACTTCATACGCCACATAAGTTCATATTCAGCGTTTATGTACTTATACGCCGCATATCCTTCTTTTATCCGAAATTTCACTTATGCCCCGTATGTGTTTTTGGCGTATAAGTTTCCAGTATATAAGTCCTCCAACGTATAATTCTACATATGCGCCGCATATGTTGTGCAACATATGCGCCGCATATGTTTGGACAACATATGCACCGCATACATGCAAAAATATACGCCACATAAACATATACGCTCTAAACAGCAGATCTGGTTATTTTTAACGCGTTTTTGGGGGTTTTTCGCATTTCGCTGTTGGTCGTCGTGTTTTGCCAGAATTTGATTGTCTTTGACAAAGGTAGACTCGGTTGATCTATATCCAAGCTAAGGTGACCCTTAAGCTCATTTAATCACCCGATTCGTTCAAGATCTAGATTCAAACAGCTCAAACGACGCCCTAGTGCTGCGGTGTCTGGTTTTATAGTGTTGGGTCAACTAAGATAAATAATATTCTACCTTCGATTGATCTCGGTTCAGAAGATTAAGCAGTGTATAGAGTGTCTCGCTTAAGTGTGTTTTTTTTGTGTGTAGGCTAAGGTGAGGAATGGATGGAAAATGAAGGGGGTGTAGGGTTTTAAGGGTATTTTTACCCTTAGCCTATGGACTTTAGGCCCATTATATCACAAGTCCATGATCTATTCTAAGTCCATCTATTTTAAACCTACCATGATTTGTTTATTATTATATTATTTAAAACGTCGGATGTTACAACTTTATATGATAATTTTCTTATAAGACAAATCACACCCAGCAGTCCTAGCGGAGGGTGCGAAACACACGACGCGCACGGGATCCGGCATGGGCACATGCGAAGTGCGATGGGCACAATGTGGTGCTTTGATGACACACTTTGCACTTCGCATGCTCGCATCGCCGCGAGCTGCTCGAGAGCCGCCTTAGTGGTTTTGAAAACTTATCTGTCGCGCTACGCGAAGAAATGAACTCAGGTCCCTTCGTGATACACGAATTCTTATAATTATCCAAAAACTCTTTTTGTCTTTCGCACTACGAGAAGTAATCCCTTGCGCTACGCGCCTACGTGACGTGGTAGTCACGCAACAGTGACACATGGCATAGATAGGGTCGACTCAACAACCCTATAGTTTCTGATGGTGTTGGTTCACGCTACACGAACTGACCCAGTTTCAACTATAAATAGGTTGGGATCCAAGCTTCGCTCTCTCGTCCCACATTTTCTCTCTCTCTCAAATTTTCTTATATTTAAGAGTTGGTATAATACCCCCGAGTAGTCGTAATAACACCATCTCTGATCGATAGAAACTTTAATACACGAATTCGAAAGCTCTGCCTTACAAGATAAAACATTGTGCCATCGTGTAAAGTTTCTAATCTCGTGATTATCGTTATAATTATTGGGTTTATACTAATTTAAATATGCTACATTGTATTAACCTAGGTGTTTAATACTAGGAAGCGCTCGTTTATTATAAACTTAAAAGGTGAGACATTCGAGCTTTTGTACAACTCACATTTGTGTGAGACAACTGGTTTCCAATACTGTCATGATGATTTTTAAACGTATTACACTCATGACAGATAATCTAAATGCTTATAAAAATATTTTCAATGGATTTTAATACATTACAGTGATTAAGTATTCGTAGACTTACGGGATGATTACTACTGGTATTGTGGGGATTTGTATACAATGCTTTCCTGCTGGGCTATTACACGTTACTTATTGGACAAATGCTAGCCAATAAGTAATATGACCACAGTCATAGGTAAGGTCGAGTGACAAGTACCTTTCAGTTTTTGTAAGCAGCCAGATGTAAAAACATCTTAATGATGTAAATAAGTGGCTTGTCACCAGAATAAAGAAACTTGTTTTGTAAATTAGGGTTTATCCCTATAAAACTTATATTTGTATAAAACTGGGTTTTATCCCAATTTATGAAATAAGAATCATAGTGTTTTTATAACTCTGATCATTTTTCTTAACTACGGCCCTGATGAAATATTCCGCTGCAAATTTATTTTAATAAACACTGATACCACCACTCAATGTTCACGCCTCCACTCCCGGAGTGCAGGGATCGGGGGTTGTGACATATTTGTTTATCAATCTTGAAAAGGTTAGTATTTGTGTAAGGGTTATTAAATAAGCAAATTGGTGTTACAACACAATTGGTGAAATTGTTTGATCAGCAACTACTATTTCTTTATTTTGACCAAAGGGATATAAAACGAAAGAAAGTTGCAGGGGGCAAAATGGTAATTTGTCATCACCCGTGTAATGCAAACTTGCGAAAGCAATGACATCAATCCCATTACCAAAATCTAACTTTTGGGTACAGATTGCAGGCCCAAGTTCATGTGTATCTACCGCGGCGGAAGTCGGTGTAGCCACCACAACAATAAGATATGGTGGTCCAATGGATGTGGCAAAGCATGTCTTAAAATGCGAAGGCGGCATTAGAGGTCGAGTGTACTTTACAAGTTGGAGGCAATGCATCAGGTTAGTATGTTTTATACCACTAATCTATTTAGTTTTATCACTTAAAGTCCTTAAGTTCGATTATAATAATTATGGTGTTGGTTACATATAGCCAATGCATTGCAATTTATACCTGATAAATGGATCTCAAGTTGTTGATGAAAATAAGAAAACAAGATGTAAGGCCCCGTTCCCGGTAGCCCTACTTTAGCGTCGGATTTACTCATAAACACAGTTCTACAAATCAGAGTTTATTAAAACTTTCGCGGAAATGTTAACTTTAATCATTCGATACAAATCAGTTGATCTTTTCATTAAAACATAATATTCAACATCTTATTTAAATCATCATTTCTCTTCCATCTTCAGATGTCAACCATTCAATCCATGCCATGTGTCCTCCTCATGCTCTCTAAATTAACATGTATACCTGTGTGCATATTAAAAGTCAGCTACGCTGAGTGAGTTCTAGTTAATCGGGCAACATACAATTCATTCTTATATACTTCTTAACGTATCCGAAGACACGTATTAATACTTTTACCTTTGTATAAATATCCATAAGAGGAACGTCACATAATATCTATTAAAAGAACTATAACTATTACCAATACTATATGTATTCTTCATAGAAGGAACACTCTACACATATATTATCCATAGAATGAACACTCTCTATATATATATTATCCATAGAAGGAACACCCTATATACTTTCCATAGAAGGAACACTATACTATCCATATAAGGAACACTATGCTATCCATAGAATGAACACTATGCTATCCATAGAAGGAACATTATACTATCCATAGAAGGAACACTATGTTATCCATAGAAGGAACACTATGTTATCCATAGAAGAACATTATACATTATCTATAGAAGGAACTCTATATATTATCCCTAGAAGGAACAGTGTAAGGAGCTAATCACTCCCTTGGCAATACGTGCAATATCCGAAGATCGTTCACGTACCGCCAAGATTTCTTTCATAACGTTCATACATCATCCTTACGTTAAATACAATATTCATATCTTTATTTATAAACCTGACAGTACGTGCAATATCCGAAGATCGTTCACGTACCGACAAGCAATCATTCGTATCTATCACATATATCATACATGGCATACACTTACCATTTAAGGTAAGTGTATTAACTATCACATCGAGTATGCACACAGCCCCGAAAACATAACAAGGAAAGGGGCTAGAAACTCACGTGGATCCTGTTTCTTTCTCCGTTTATTATAATTCCCTTCTTTAATTGTGCCCTGCTAACTGTATATTGGGTACACATATTAATATTCGTTCTATTGTATTCTAGTTTAGAAAAATGGCTAAGTCAGGTGTAATCCAATGGTTCATTTTAGATTACATTTACTTAGATTATTTTATTTATTAACTTTTATGATATTAGTCTTTTATTTATTTAATATTTTCTATTTCAGTCTTTTCTTTATCGATTTCCCGTCATGTGTTTATAAGTTTGTTCACATTTAAACGTATGTGTGTATATGTATAGGACACTCGGGTTACCCCTTACTTGTGGACTTCCAAGTGTAGTTTTAGGTATACACTTACGAGTACTTATTCTTGGGCGCTCAACGAGATCGATTATAAGTAATCAATTCACTTCGCAATGTAATCGGGTAGTTGTTTATAGTAACCGAACTATAAGTGATCGGGTGTAGGGAGTGTAATAGGATTTGGATTTGGATTTGGATTTGGGCTTAGGCCGGTTCTTGGGCCGGGTATTGATAGAATAATTAAATAAGGACACAAGGCCCAACCTACTCATTCTAAACCATCAGCTCGTTCTTCTTCTTCTTCACCATTTTCTTCTTTCTTTTCTTTTCTATCAGCCGCTACAAGAAATCAAGTTCCCAGAATCGATTACAAATCGATGATGATATTGACTGATTATACAGACAACTTCATTGTAAAATCAATTTTAAGAAGGTAATCGGGTTCCTTGTGATCGGATGACCAAGTAACCGATGTGGGCAAGGTAAGCGATTACATAATTGTAATCGAGTCTGTTTGTGTGCGAGTATGTATATATATATATTGTAATCAGGTTTGTGAAAGGCTCAGTTGTAATCGACTAGCCGTGTGTGCGAATTCAGCAATTGTGAGCGAGTATGTATATATTGAGTATTGTAAGCGAGCTGTACATAGGACGATGTAAGCGAGTCTAATGTAATCGAATTACAATGTATGCGAGTTTGTAGGTATTGTATGCAAGGGCAGGCCGTTGTAATCGACGTCTGCTTGTGAGTGATTGTATGCGACAGGGGTGAGGTTGAAAACAGATGGATATTGGTTATGTTTTGGGCTGATGGATTTCGGACCACTCAAGGCCACGGGCTGGGTATTTTAGGCCATGTTACTTACTCATTTTTAGTACTACATCATAAGTTAACTTGGAATCGACTCGTATTCATTTCTTTTGTCGACCTCGGCTTGAAACTTGACCCGAAAGATTATAAAGCTCGAACCTTTAAGCTTTAAACGTTCAACTAGATCTAGGGTTCATTTAAACGAGCCGTTCATAGTTACGAGTTCGTTAAGTTCCATTTTAACATCAAGTTTTCAACTTTAATGTTCGTTTATACCCGATCTACTCTCGTCTTAAGTTTCAAGGCCAAACGTTAATGAAAACGTAATCTTTAAGGATCAAGAACATACCTTTTCGTGTTCGTTTGGCTTAGTTATGGACTTTAATCCTTGGATCTATCTTATATATAGATAATCTAATAATAGTTAGCTTGATTTGATCTCGGATCTCTTTCTTTCTCTCTTGGCCGTTTATGTATGGTAAGGAAGGTGTGTGTGTTTGGAGTGTGTGTAGAGATTATGGAAGATGGAAATGAGGATAAGGGTTTTAAGATGGTTTTAAGGAGATATTTATACTCTTCAAAGCCTATGGACCTAAGACCCATTCCACCATCTTGATCCATTCTAATTACTTAAGTCCATAATTCTTTTCATATTTAATATTAATTAACTATTAACACTCGTTTATAATTTCATGGACTTTCTTTTATCTATTATTTTATTAATTTATTATTTCTCTATTTATCCGAGCAACTATTATGCCATAAATAAATTATATATTTAAATATTATTCTTTGAGACTTCGGGATGTTACACAAGAACCCATGATCGCGTGAGCCTCACAATTTTCAAGCCCTGGAGGCGAATGAAGGGAACAATCACAATATGGCTCATATGATCATACCATATCACAATCATAAAAAGAAACAATCACAAAAGGTATAATCTCCTAAGTTCATGCAAGCCTTTTTTTCAAATTCCGTTAATCTAAATATGCATCTTTCGGGTTAGTTTACGTAGAACTCCATACCCATTTAGGTAAACGAGTCGTGTGCGGGCCATGGTTTGGGTTTTTTGAGACATTATATAAATTTTATAAAATAATAAATAGAAAGAGTTGTCAAAGCATAAAACAAGTTATGAAAAACTTGTATAAACATTTGTTGCTCACGTTTCCATCATAAAATAACTTGTATAAAAATGATGAAAACCAAATTGGAAACAAAAATCAGTTTCGTAATTTATCAAAACGAATACAAAAATAAATAATCAAATAATTGCAATATAAAATAGTTAAGAACACTAAAATATACTAAAAATTTTATTGCCTGGTCCAGTTGTACACAGTTTGAAAATATTGAAGTCGACTGACCAAAAGTGAATACAAAAAACCGACTGTTAAACCAGAACTAACTTATCAGCGTTAAAATTTAACAAATGATATTAATTAAAGAATATAATATTAAATTGGGTTTTTACGAAAACTTAACGGAAAGTATAAAAGCTGGTGTTTAGGTGAAAAATAATTTATAAAAGTTTTTATCTAACTTAAAATAATCTTATTTGATTTTTTTATAATCTTTATTAATTTTAACTGATTTTTAGTAATAAATAAAAGGGTTATAAAAATTATAAAATAAAAAGTGCACCGACCGGGCTTGAAACCAGATCCTCGCATTTAGAATGACCAGACCCATCCATTGGACCAGCTCTAATACTTATTTTATTACTGAAAAATAATATATATATAAGCAATATTAAAAACTTCATCTTCTACACTAATAGACCCTTGGATTCAAATTGCTTAATCCGTTCCATGTTTGATCAAAATAGTTTAGGGGTTTTGATTTGCGGCTTATAAAGTTTACCTGGAATGGTGCTGGAAAGAGGGTGAACGGAGTTTGGCCAGAGTTAAACTTGAACGGAAGATTACTAGATTTTAAAGTGTGGTTTTGTGTAAAATGATGTTGTGAACAAGTTTAGACTTTGGTTTGGGTCCTATTTATACTAGCATTAGGAGCGCATAATAGTTAATGATCGTTATTGCGTTTTGAATAATATCTGGCGGTTCCGGATTATAATCAGCCATTAAAGTTTGTTATTACAAATTAATTAGCTTGATTACAGCACTAATTAGTGAAAAAACGCGTAATACTAATTATTTGGGTCAAAGAACGAGTTTAACATAAATTAATATATCGCCGAAATAATTTGCATCGCTGGCCAGAAAAAAGAGATAAAAGGGACCGGGAAAATGGGACTGGTGGGTTGGGTTAGTTATTAATATTATTATTATATTATATTTTTAATTCATATTTACACAATGACCCCTATACTTTCAATATATTAAAACTGAATTTATATTCTATTTATATTTTAAACCTTGTACTTTAAGATGTTATATAAATGAAATAAGAAGTTATAAATTTATATATTAAACATATTATACCCGATAATTTGAAACTTGATTATTTTATTAAACTTTAAATCCCGGAGATTCGTTATATAAACAAAACAAAGAGGAAATGAACGAATAATAACTATAAATCGTCATAAATAATATTAAATGATAAACGACAAATAAGATTACAAACGACACAACAGGTCGGTTTAATGAATACGAATACAAATATGAATACGAATAAAAAACGACAAATGTCACATAAGTTGTTGGTATTTTTCATTATATTTACAAATTATTACACAATAGTGTTATTGGTATTTAAAAAAAACAATGATTAGTTGAAAGACATAATGGCGAAAAAACACATTGACAAACAGAAAGACACAATGACGAAAAAAGACACAATGGTAAGCAAAAAGACACAATGACGTAAATTTTTTTATTATTTTTATATAACAAAATCATACTCATATTAAAGATAATAAAACATTTGTTATTATGGTAAATTTTATTTTAAAAAAATATCATATGCAAAAGTTATAGGCGTTTAAAAATGATGAGGGAATTAACATGTGACTTGCATGTGAAGAGATAAAATATGTACAATTACCTTTATACTATTTTTTCTTTGGTCCATACTTGAGATATATCAATTAACCATGTCTTCTCACACTTTTTATTTTTTTTACCTTTGTATAATAACTCAACCCTGTTATCATATAATAAAAAATGACATGTCAGTTATGTTATATTCTTTTATACATAAAACTTTAATAAATCAATCTATCTATCTATATAATAAAAGAGTGGATTTCCACTAATTTCTCTTGTATATTTAATCAAATGTCTTCAAAGTGTCACATGGCATTTTCTAATTTTTTATTTCATTAATTTTATTTCTTTTCAAAATATCTACCTATATACTAAAAGAGTAGATTTTCACTAATTTCTCTTTTATATTTAACCAAATGTCTTCAAAGTGTCACATGTCATTTTCTAATTTTTTATTGATTTTATTTCTTTTCAAAATATCTACATATATAATAGAAGAGTGAATTTCAATCAATTTCTCTTTTATATTTAACTAAATGTCTTCAAAGTGTCACATAGCATTTTCTAATTTTTTTATTTCATTAATTTTATTTCTTTTCAAAATCTAAATTGCGCTAGTGATCTTCAAACCCTATTTTGCGATCTTACTTTTCACCGTAGGTTTATCCTGTTTAACATTTCCTTTGGAATCGATCACTCTCCAACTTTAAAGGTATGTATCAAACCTAATGTCGATTGTTAAACAATCAATTGATCTTTTAAATCGGTCAATCTTCAACATCTTTTGTTCTCTCCAGGTTGTGATGGATTTGAAAATGCCATTAGAGGTTACATAAATGCACTTTTTAATTAATTGGTTCGTTTGCAATTTAACCCGTCAAAATCGATTTTGAGTATCCATTTCTAGGTAATTATGTTGATTGTTTGTTTGTCCTTTTTTCAGGTATGGTTTGTTGCAATCTAAACATATTCGAATCGTTGAAGAATATTAATATCCATGTAGTAGTGTTATATAGTTTTGATTATCTCCTTATTTGATTGTTTTTTTCTACATTATTTGATAAACTAATACAAACCGTAATGCTTTCTAACTATAAAATATGCATTATACTATGAATGTGGTGTAGTAATAAGTGACTATTATTAATTATGATTTATTCGACAGGTTGTAACAATTATTGCGTTTGTTATTGATTTGGATTCGATATCAATGTTTTAATAATCATTTGTTTTCATTTTAATCTATGTTCATTTATTATTCATGTAAACCCTAAATCTATTTTAGAGCGTATTTTATGATTGTTGGTTCGATATAAACCCTACATCTGAATCATTATTCATCTATAATAAAAAGAGTTTTATTGCGGTTTTTATTTATGTCATTGTAGTATGTAATAAGTTTTGCTTCTTTTGAAGTTATTGCAGAGTATGAGGAAATTTAAAACAATTAGTTGTACTTGAAATGAGTGAAAATTTAGGGAAAGGTTCACGGTTCAAACCGAACTAACTTGAAATTTGTAGAAGTTTTGCGATTAGCTATACTTGAAATCGGTAAAAATTTGGAAAACCGTTCACGGGTCAACCCAAAATTTGTAAAGGTTAGACAATTAGCGATAGTTGAAATGTGTTAAAATTTGGGAAAGAGTTCACGGTCGATCTGACTCAACCCCCGAAAATGTTTAAATTTAAAACAATTACTTTCTTGATATACATAATTTTTTTCTTAAGAAACAAATATTAATGTATGATTCAAATCATTATTTTCGTTTAATTGTTCAAATATTTTTTTATATAGAGAAGAAAAGTATTGTCAAATTGTTTTTTTTATTATAATTGAATAAGTCATTAATCGTATTTATATTTGCATATATGTTGTGAGTGATCTGCTAATGTTTTTCTTTTTAATACTGCTAGCTTAAGTACTTCAAACTGGTTGGGTTGACTGATTTGTCAACACCTTCCTCAATTTCCTTCAAATTTTGAAAATACTACAAGTGACCCGCTTTTTTTTTTTTTTTTTGGTTTTTTGTTTTTTGTTGGTTTCCCATATTTATTAAAAAAATCTTGATGAAGTTTTACTTTTACTCATTTATTTACATTAATAGAAATCACTGATACAATAAAGGTATTTTGGGTAATTTAAATATATAAAATTATATTTTTAGGTATGTAAAAGTGAGTTGTATACTTGTAATGTAGCTTTTCACTGTTTATCTATGCAATATATATGTGTAAAACATCATTTACTAACTTTCCATTTTCATGATTTGCCATTTTGCAGGAACGATTATTATTGAAGCTATTAAAGCAATGAAGATGATTAAAGAACATGTATTACAGAAAAACAAGCAGAAGATAATGGTGTGGTGTTCGACTTCTGATTTCCAAGGTGATTTAAAAGCCATAACCATGTTAACTAACTCAGACGTGGATGTTTTTTTTCCCATAATATTAGTGCGTGTAGTATTAGTGGATGCTAATGGTTTGTACTTATATGTATTACAACATCATGCATGTTGTTAGAAAACATGGAAAAAACTTGAACAAATGATTACAGAGAAGATGTACTAATGTTGTATTCAGGTGAGTTACTTATTAGCATGTTTTACACTTTAATAGTACTAATTTAAGAATATAAATTACTAGTTTACTATTGTATTGATTTATGCAACAGTTGTAGACGTTTCAACCAGAGATCAGTGTTTTTCAATATAGAATGTCATTACTTTAGTGACAAAAGTAAATGGTGATTTTTCTATTCAATTATACGAACACACATTCGTTTTGGTTGTTCAACTCGTGTAGTATACAAAGATGCTAATCATTTTTAATTATATTATAATATTATTTGCTTTTATTGTTTTTATTTTAGTAGCATCCCGTGTATTATACGGGCTCTAACCTAGTAATTTATAAAGTTGTAAGTTGATACTTTCATGCAAAAAAACTAAACCAACGTTCCAATTGACAAATGGACACTGACGTGTTCGCCCGTTTTGATCGTAGTAAGTCAAATGATCATGACTAGGATGTCAACTTGCCAAATGGACAATTGGGCATTGACAATTGAAGTTGACTATTTCGTATATCTTAATTGTGTTTTTAATATGTGTTCGGTGCCAACTTTCTGTCCCCGGTGTCGTTTTACGTCATTTAATTGAGTTTTATCTAACTGAAAGTTGCTAATTGTTATCTAGACTAAACTTATATAGTTAGTACAGAAATAACATGTGTAACCAATCAAAATCCAAATCGAATAATGTGGCTAAAAATCATAAATATGTCACATAAACAACTTCTTAGGATCTTGTAAAATGACTCAGCTTACAATCTTGGAAGCGATTTAGTATTGGCAACCTCGATATCCGTTTTCCTAGTTCTATCACTATCATTCAGTTCATGACAGGGGCGTAGCTTAGTTGGGGCCAAGGTTGGCCCCGGCCCTCTACGTTTTCCGCTCGATAGTGTAAATTTATCTCTTTTGGCGAAATTTTTTATACATTGTGTAAAGTTACTAGTTTCCTATCAAAATTTTGAGCCCGCCTCCCTTTGTTTTTTGCTCGATAGTGTAAATTTACCCATTTCCGACTAAAATTTTGAGCCCGCCCCCTATAGGTAGTGAATTTTTTATACGTATTGAGTTTGGCTTCCTCGACGTATATGTCCAAGCTTCGCTACTGGTTCACAACGGTGAAAAGTTAAGTGGTTCATGAACGGTGCTTTCATGGCTAAAAAGATGTTAAAAGAGTATAACCAAGTACAAGATGTCCTAGACTGATGTAAATCATGTAAAACTTTCAAGTAATTATTTCGTAAGCAAATAAATTAATGTCATTAGAGAGTTCTAACCAAGAAGCCTCTCAGTGGGGATGAGCAAATTCGGGATCAGTTTTTTCAGTATCGGTATCTATCGGTACTGGTACGGTACCGTGCTCATCCCTACTCTCATGCTCTATAAGTTGGTGGGTAGTTTGTAGATTCCTAGCTTATTGTGTCTTCTTTGTATAACGATAGACATTGAATGTGAAACGGACAAAAGGTAAAAAAGTGTTAGTCTTGCAGTTTGGGATTGTCTTGAATATCACTTAAAATATTGTGTGTTCACTTTCAGGTTAAGTTATTTTGGTGGTATTTTCAATATCTTTAATCGTATAGTTAAAAAAAGGAAAAAAAAAATAGCATGATTGTTTTTTATTTTGAAAACGTGTAACTAAAACTTATTTAAGACGATATTATAAATAGACCAAACAACTTTGTTGTAGTAGGGAACCAACACAAAGTTTTGTTGAAACAACTCAACTCTTTGTGAAAGAGTAAATCAGTTTCCAGTTAAAACGATAGACAAGAATGGGTTACATCAACAATAACTCCGTCTGTGGTTATATTCTACAACATCTAATAGCAACTCAGCAACTAATAATCACCCACGAGGCTTCTATTGCATGTTGATATACTAGTGTTGCTTGCAATTGTTGCTACTCACAGTTACTATTTTTGATTAGACACTATTAATAACTAGTTGCCACTAATTCGGTTTGAGCATAAAATTAACCCGTGGACACCCCAGATTCCCATAGTATCTTCTTCATCGAATATCAATAGAGCTAACAAGTTTGTTACCACTGACAATGCGGGTATGTTAAAGGTTTTCCTAATTGATCATGAACTTTTCACATACCATGGCTTCAATACGAAGTGGGGACTGGAGTATTATGTACTTGGTTATTTGAAACCACACATTTTTATCTTCTCATCAGTGTATTTTGCTAAAGCCCTATGAATTCTAGTATTGTTGTTGTAGAAACGAGCCTACGCTCTTGTTCACTTTCGCCTTTCTACTCGCATTAGAAAAAGGCTACTACTCGCGTGCATTCGATAGACGTAAGGATGACCCTAGGCATGTGGCCAACATTCCCTCAAGTCTAAAAGGCAGAAAACATAAATTCTTTTACATCATTGCCTCTGTTATCCCACAAGAGATGTACCTTTGTACTTCGATGGACTCTATTGACGATGATATATCCAGCAAGGGGTTGTATGAAAACAACCCCACCTTCAAGTATCTATGTGATCACCCGACCAAAACCTTGTTGAAAAAAAAATGCTTTGCTTTGCCACATCTAACTAAGGTGTTAACAGACATAAGCCAGAATCCCGTTCCTAGCGCAGCAATGTTGCCAAATCCCAAACCTCTCTTCATGGAGTAAGGATAATACAAGGCATCCATGTTGTTAATAATATGGGAAATGACTCAATGGTAGCATTTGGTTCAACATGCCAGTCGTGATAACTCTGTGATCAGACATCTGCAGCTTCGACAAGGGACATTTAGTTGCTAGTCACCACCCTAAATGATATCCCATTTAAACCATTGCTACACCTGCGATCAGACTTTATAATTTGGTCAAAAGAATTCGGATGTTGGTTCTCTTTCAAAATCTCAGGTAAAAATTACCAGAAGCAAAGAAACGTCGACAAGGAGATAGATATGAAGCTAGGAGAAAATGGGACATGCACTCCTTTGGTGCCTTTACGACATTTGCTTTAAATTAATTTATAGCTAACTAGATTTTCACCCTGGTCGCCCTGCTTGCGGTGTGTGCATATAATGTATATATGTGTGAACTCTCGGGTGGGCAAAAGTGAAATTACACTAATTTTAACGTTATTTTACTAATCTTGTAAAATTAACGTTAAAAGTGGCGGAAGGTTAATCAGGCATCATGTGGTGGCGTTGATAGCCGAAAGACAAGGGTGCATGCACCAATCGGCGGAGTCCCGATGGTTGAGTGTTATGCGCCTTATGTCCAAGGCTTGATACAAAACTATTATCGAGTTGGGGGTCTCACTGGAAGCAGCCTCTCTATTCCTAAAGGGTAGAGGTAAGGTTGTCTACATCTTACCGTCCTCAGACCCTACCATAGCTTTGCTATTTGTGGGATATACTGAGTACGATGATAATGATGATGATGATGATGATTTTCACCCTGGGCAATTGATAAAACTTCAACATTGAAACCCCTGTGTTAGGAACACCCAAGAAAAGTCCGAGCGTTACGCCGGTTAGTTGACGTGAACTTAACTTAGTATTGTTTACGTTCTTTACGGTATAGACATCATTGGTAAGGCCTTAGCGTTCAAAATATATATATATTCGTCAAATTAACATATAAAACATATAAAAATTAAGTGGACCAATGGGGTGGTGTCGGTCGGTAAACTCGGGCATTAGTAAAATTGAGCGTTGTCGGTCCCTGCCGTTGAGTCTATGCGAATTCGGTCAGTTTTCATCACGCTCGTTATGATTTTCAGAATTAAAACAAAAGAAAAAAACAAAATTGTCAATCGGCTTTCCGTTATGTTCATTACGGCACGTCGGCACCAAAACAGAAAAAAAATGTTATGGACAAGTAATAGCATTCTCATCCAAGCCCCTATATTATGTGAGGGGTGTTTGTATAGATTAATGAGTGATTTAGGGTATTGTGAGTGAATAGTTTTTATATTTTAGAAAACGTGATTTTTCTGTATATTTGAAAAGTTACTGTTCACCCCTTATAATTTTTTAATATATTTAGAAAGTGATTGTGAGTGAAAGAAAGCGACTTAACAATGATAAATATATAATAAGTATTATTCAATTGAAAAGGAGATAAAAAATGTAGTTTGTTTTAGCGTAATTTTGGATTTAATGATAGAGGGTTTGGTGAGAATGTTCTAAGGTGCCGCCAATTGACCTAATAACGACTTAACGGCACCAAACTTGTCACTTATATATATATATATAATAAATAATAGATAATTGTTTTCTCCATCTTATTAATCCTACACGTCTTTCTTTTGACTCATATTGTAAGTACTTCGAACAAGTGTACCCCTAAGCATACTAAACAGATGCCACCCTTAGGCCAAGTGATAATGCGAACCCCTATTCAAATGCCTTTAACAATTGAGATCCCTTCACAACCAAAAAATGTGCTCAATGTGTCAACTTATTTGTCTCTGGCTGGACAAGGTACAAAAACATCCTTATGCTTAAGAAAATATAATCTTTAGGGTCAGCCTGTCAAGAAAGTCTGTAGCATAACATGCGGATGCTACTCTGTGGTACTTTCGATGCATCAGCCAAGTCTGGCGGTCTATATAATCTCCCTCACCTTAATCAGAAGTCTGAGATTTTCGTCGTAATTCATTCCTTGAAAGTTAGAGTTTGAGTAACACCGTCGTTTAAAGACATTTCTTGTGAATGCCCTTACATACTGAGCAGAATTATCAAAGTACCACCACCAACTCCAAAGTCTAAACTATTTGATTGTGTTGTGATATCCTTTGTGTCTTTGTTGCTTTCCAATCGACATTCATTGGTTTATTTATGCAAACCTTTTTTATGTTAATTACATAATAAGTGCATTAATATCAAAACTAAATATATTATTTTAATGTCTTTTGTTAACCATATCTAGTTTGGTTTTGGGTATGTTTGGCAAAACTAGTTGGAAGCTGGTGGCTGGAACTGGTAGATGTAACTTATTAAATATATTTAAATGTTTGACAGAGTAGCTGAAACTTTTAATAAAATGTATAGAATTATTAAAATTGGCATAACTAAAAATAATAATAGTAAATGTTTTTATTTTGGAAGGTTATTGAAGTAAATTAAAACTCTAAAAGTTTGTAGTTCCAATGAAACGCTACTAGTAGACACTTTAAGCTTTAAGTTTTTTTCTCCTAATCTAAAAGCTTCAAGCTACTTGAACCAAGGCGTTTAAATGAGTATGAGTTTTTTCTTAAAAGTTTGAAGCTCCTAAAGGCTCTTAAAAGTTTCCGGCCAAACATACTCTTTAACTAGCTTTGGTTCGGCTTTCACCGATTCTAAATTGGTTTCAATAGTCCCCCCGTTTTCAAACCCTATGGTTCAGGTGGAACCAATTCCAGTTTTCTTCGAACATGTTTTTAATTAGGGCCGTCTCCGAGAATTGTTAAAAAAATTTGTATCGAAGACGGAAAAAAGAGGGTCTTAAGTAAAATTGGTTTTTTGTGAGGTTTATAAAATTTAATTTTAAATGGGCTTACTTTGTTATGATTTAGTTTGTGTAAAAACTTTTTTGTATATACATAGACTTAAACACGTCTCAAGTAACCCACAACCTTTTAGCTGGGAGTCATACCCCTTTGCCACAAGCTAGTGGTTATATAATTGAGTTTAAACATTAAATATACATATTTTATTTCATAAAAAATATATATATATATATATATATATATATATATAATTTAAAATTACAAAAAAAGGTAAAAAGAAATCGGGCCTAGCAGTGTATTAGACCGAGGGCCAATGACCACCGTGCCATGTTCTTAATCAAATCAGGTTCCAGATTACAAAGTCGGTTTTAGTTCCGTAAAACGTTTTTCTTCCCTTTTTAATGTACACCTCTATTTACTCCACTATAAATTACTGGTAAATAGTATGTCATGTTTTCTAAGAGACGTAGAATTATGACTATTTATTTTATTACGCTACAAAATATCTTTTAAATACACAAATGAGGCCCTTAAACTGAAAGTCTGAAAGTGAAATATATTATGAATGAAACCAATAATTTTGTAACCCTAAAAGTCAAACCGACTCATCTCCCATCAGTGGACCTCTTCTAAATTCTTTAGAATAATTAATTTTAAAAGTTTTGACCCATACAAGGACGGTCTCATTTTGGCCCACAATATCTCTACGTGCCCTTTACATCCCAAAATACCCATTTTTTTAATAAATTATTTGTCTATCGCAGTTATGTAATAATAAATCTATAATATATATAAATGAAAACAATAAAATCATACATATCGTGATGTGGTCGCTCCCTCTTTATTTGGAGTCATCAGATTTCCTTGATTTTTAAATGGAGGTTTCTCATGCATTTGACCCGAATTAATGGGTATGAGTCTAATCAAACCCATATATTTCTTAAACGGGTTATAACATCTCATTAAATTAAAAACTAATCCCACCAAATATTTGATATAAAAATCCTATAAAGTAAGGATATACTAAAAGTTAATATATTATTTATTTAAAACAGATATATATTATTTATAATTAAAAAAATAATTTTATAGTAAAAAAATAAACGGGTCTTGGGTCTTATCAAACCATATAGCTTTTAAACCGAGTTATAACATTTCATTTATTTTGAAACAATTTATCATCAAACTATAAGTATATTATTAACTTTCATACAATAAAAAAAATAAAAATTCAAAACATAAATAAATATTAGAAACAAATAATATAAAACAACCCCCGTAAATAAACGAAACATTTAAAAGCTTTATGATTGTGTCTTACATTTACTCAAGCCATCATATTGTTTTATTTGTAAATGAAGACTTCAAGTGCATTTGACCCGAATTCACGGTATTGGTCTCACCATAACTTGATAACTTTAAACGAGTTATAACATCTCACTGTTTTGAAAATAAATCACCAAGTATTTGATATGCAAATCTTATAAAGTAGGGATATACTAAATATTAATATCCAATTTTTAAGAAAAATATATTATTTATAATAAGAAACAATTTTATAGTAAAAAAAATAAGCGGGTCATGAGTCTCACCAAACTCATAGCTTTTAAACGGGTTATAACATGTCATTTATTTGTGAAACTTTTTCATTATCAAACCCTAAGTATATTATTAACTTTTTTATAATATATAAAATTAAAATGCAAAAAAAATATGAATATTAGACACGAAAAATAAACACAGCCCCCGTAATACGGAGGATAAAAACTAGTATATATATATATATATAGAGCAAGGTTAAAATAAGAAGTAAAACTATCCTAAGAAGTGTAAGAAGTGTTTTTTACCCTTAAAAAAATAAAACAAACAGAACAAAAAACACACCGAACTAACAAAATAAAACACACCGAATAAAAAATACACTAACAATATCCAACATCAGATGATCACATCCAACGCCTGATTATATAATAATTCCTTATCACAGAATTTTTGGAAACATAATGTTACAGCAATTTTTGGAAGGTCTAATCGGTGGCCACTAAATTATCTTTTTCTTAGTATTTCAAAATTACTTTATGTTTTTATAGATTTGAAACTAACTATAGTAACATAAATTGAAGATACTTCGATGGTATTGTTGTGTTGGTGTAAGGTGAAGGACCCGAGTTTGAATCCTCATTTACTGGTTTTTAGTGTTTTATATGTTTTTTTTAAATTGAAATAGTCTTTTTATTTATTTATTTATAGATTTCATACTATCAAGCAATGAAAAAATAAGATGGTGTGGTGGAGTTATTATAGTGTATTATGTTTTATGTTTGTTTGAACCTTTTAATCAGCGCAACGTGCCGACGGCAAACTCTAGTTTATTTCAATTTAAACTATGGAGGTGGCATAAGATGAGGAACAATGAAAGTATAGTAATGCTTCATTTATTTTCGATAATGAGTTATATAAGCTATATTTCATATTTGATTTATGGTAGACCGAATTGCCTACAATCAAATCCAATTAAAAAGTTAACAAAATGACTTTTTTTCAAAAATTGTATAATTAATTAACATTAAACGACTGATTACATTCATGTGGCCTCTCCACGTTCAAAACCGGACCCAAAAGGTTAAATTTCCAAATCTGAACTGTGTGGATCTCATACTAGCCTAACCACCTAACTTGCTTCAACTTTTGATTAAGTTCAAGGTTCATGAATACCCCAATTAAAAGACAAGAATGCATGAACACTTAACAACATGATTAACGTAAATGTTGTCCTACGATGATCAAGGTATTTGAAACAAAACTATGATGTAACTATAGGTCCGAGAACATAAACAGTACTAGGAAATACTGTATTCAAACTAGATAAGATTTATAACATAAGTTTTTCTTTAAAACTCATATTAATTAGTGGGTTTTCTATCCACAAGTTTGAAGAGCTTAAAAGGATTGGTATGATTCTTATAATGTTTTAACATAGTAACCACACACTTAAGCTAAAATACATGTATGTCTCGATCTCTTCACATATATTTTGGAACAGGCCTACTGCAACCATGCAAACCTTGTCGACAATAAGGGCAGACAACTGCTCATAAAGATTGTGTGTATGCTTAGTTGATATGATAGAGGATTGAAACGTACTAAGTTGTTGAAAACTATTTGTGTTATGTGTCAAACTATTTATGAAAATTCGTTTTAAGTCTGCTAGTTTATTGATAAGCTATATGCCGACGTGTTTTTTAAAAGTGTTTTTAGATAATTAAAAGTATTGATGGTCGGTTATTTTGTACATAATGTAGCTAGTTAATTGTTTAGCTTTAATTGTATATTCAATGAACTTCGGTACTCGTTAAGTGTTTGTTATATTTCAGGTCACATGTGATTAATGCAACTATTTTGGACCTGTGTGAGCATGAGATGAAGACCCAAAATGACCTGCACGTGAAACGAGGAAGAAAACTAAACAGGTTGGTGAGAGGACCTGTAGCGCTACACGACGGGATGGAAGACAGTCCATCGCGATACGCGATGGACTTTAAATTAAAGAATGTTGACCTTTTGGTCCACCGCGCTACCCGATGGACCTATGAAGACCCCATCGCGATACGTGTGCCAAAAATGGGAAAATTTGGGTTTTGTTATAATATGATATATTGACGACCCTAGACTCATTCTTGACGTTCCAGAGCAGTTTCCAGAGCCTGAGAGACCATTTTCCAAATCATTGAGAGATCATCCGTATGGCTTATATCATCATAATTGAAGACCTTTCGATGTCTAGGCACAATTAATCTCCTTGAACCATAACAGAGATGCTGAGTATTGTATTTTACAGTTCTCTCATGTGTTAAAAACGAACTATTAGTAACTGTTTATGATTAATATATGAGTATTGATGTTTGGCATTATTGTGCATTTAGTCGGATTAGGTTTATTTCGATCAGAGTGATTAGTTTGCCAGTTGTTGTGATACTTGTATATAGGGTTGTTTTGATTTGTTTGAATATGATGAAACATACAATTGTCCTTAGTTGAGTCACACGGGTAGAGACCATTTGATAACCAGTGTCATGTGTTAGCGATTGTAACTCTATACACGAGACACGGATACACGATACGTACCTGCACGAATTTAATAGGTAACAGGTAAGACCTTAACAGGTTTCGTGTACTAAATAGGTAGACACGACTTTACCTGTTAATATTCGTGGCTAAACAGGTAAGTACATGTTTACCTGTTAAATACGTGTTAAGTACCTAGTTAGATTTTTATAATTAAATATATATATATATATATATATATATATATATATATATATAAGTTATCCTAAATCCTAAATTACTAAAACATTATCAGTCTCTATTTATCAGCCATCATCACTCACGAACATTCCCTCTCCGGCTTTTGTTTCACTAAACAGGTTGTCAAATATGTGTTTCTAAATAGCTCTTATCGTGTTTTAACGTGTATACCAGGTATTAGTTGGTTCGTGTTCGGGATACAGGTACACGATAAGTTTTCGTGTCATGTACAGGTATACATATTTCGTGTCCGTGTCTTATCGTGTTCGTGTCTTGTCGTGTACGGGTATACACGATATGCCAGCCCTACGATTGTTAATACTGATTTGATCATTGGCAATTAATTTGTTAAGTGAACATGAGATAACTATTTTGTTGCATGCTTGAACGTCGGGTGTGATTTGTCTCTGTTAATTGCCAAAATTCACATAATTTGCTTGTTTGAATTCAAAACCAATTCTTTCCTAGTGTGATCAGCTCTCTTGATAGTTACTTCATAACTTTAGAAATCGATTACATGCTACACTGACCACATACTACTTGTGGATACGATACCTGGCTTACCCTAACCACTTAGGTTAATTAGGTTTTTGCACTCGAACGACGGTCATCGAGTACGATGATAGCAAGGCTAGATTGTCGAAAGAGTTGATGACTCCTTAGGCGATACACAAATATGATGTCTGCGATAATTAATCCTTGTAACAGGTTCTAATGCAAGTTTAAACAATGCTTTGTAAATAACTAGGATGCTTAATTCCCTTTGTTATAAAATAATATTTAAGTCAATATATTATTGATTTAAATAAACAAATGTATTTTTTACTAACAACTAGTAGTCATATGTTTAAAGTCTAAACCCCTTAAGCCGATGTGACATAAGGTGATATGTGACCACTTATCGCGCAAGACCTATCTAAAACAATGATTTATTTTGGACAATAAACCGAAATGAAAATACTAGTCTAATTCTTTTCTTTTTAGAACCACCTTGTTTCATAATCATGAAGTCATCATGACACTATGGTTGTGTTTGTTTTTTATTAAAACATCTGCAGGAGGGGTGATGTCTGCAGGCGCGCAGACATCACCCATGAAGACTGTTTGTTTTTTTTTTAAGATAAGATCTGAAATCAGCTTCTTTTATCTTAAAAAAGAAGCTAAAAATTATTGCTTCACACATCTTCACCATACCTGCTCTCCTGCTGCCTCCTCTCCAACTATCCAAAAACAACAATAAGCATCCCATAAACTCCGGCCAGATATGATTCACCTCCGTCATCGCCTCCGGCAACTTCATCGTCGCAAAAATCCTCATCACCCCACCGGAAAACTCAGCACTAGCCTCCGGCACTTCAAACGCAATCTTCCCTTCAACAATTGACGAGTAGGAGCTAATATTATACGTCTTCACCGTCATCGATCCGTTGGAACCCTTGAACGCGATAAACGATTGAGCCCCCGCCATTCCGGTCCCGATGGGATTAATCGCCCATGCCACCCATCCATTTCGAATCCGGTGTACAACGGTAAGGAAAACGGGAGAAAGAGTAGGGTCGCCGGAAATACGCCGTTTGAGACGCCGGACACGTCGCCGTCACGGTTGGAGACGGAGAAGACGTCTTCTGGCGACGACGAAGACGTTTGTGGCGGTGGTGATTCGAATAGTAACAATGGAGTTTCTTCTACATCGTCTTCTGGAACTCCTTGTACTTCCCTTTCTTGGTGATATTAATGAATTAATAAATAATTTATTAATTAATGTGTTT
The DNA here is from genome assembly GCF_021521415.1 of Bidens hawaiensis. Taxonomy (NCBI): domain Eukaryota; kingdom Viridiplantae; phylum Streptophyta; class Magnoliopsida; order Asterales; family Asteraceae; genus Bidens; species Bidens hawaiensis. The sequence continues at coordinate 1,267,980 of NW_027491133.1, forward strand.
GTATTTTCAGTTTATGCAGACAGTGTTAACTTATAAAAACAAACAGTCTTATTTTTTCAGCTTACAGAGCTTCAGACCACATCTTCAGCTGCAGACATAAAAACAGATGAAATCAGCTTACAGACAGTTTATGTCTGCAAAAACAAACAGCACCTATAAGATGCGATTTTTATCATGCAAGTAGATGCTATGGACAAACTTCAAGAAAAGTACATCACGACACTTGTGAGTTTAAAAGATAAAGCAATCAACAACATTAAAAACCAAAACAATACATGACAAAAGAAAATTTAGTGTTTTCTTGCTTGTATGATTATAGTTGATGTTTGACGTAACTTATCTCAATTCAATCATTAGATTAATAAAGTGTAACTAAAACTCCTTAATCATAAATAAAGGGTGTGTAGACCCAAGTTTGAGTTCACATAAGTTTGAACACAGCTTGTTTATATAAGAGAGTCCAGGCGTTACATTAATAATTTTCAAGTTTGAGCTTCGTTCACGTAAATTCAATCTTGATCATCTAAACTACGACTAATTAACCGACAATAACGATTACCAACAATTTAATTAGTAGCACTACTATGTCCTAACTTTCAATTTTGTTCCAATTGCACTAACATACTCATCATAAATTAACAATTGATTTTTACTCAACTTTACTAACAAGAGATGAATCTCTACTTAAACTGAAGCCCGTTCATTCTCGAATTGCCTCAAGCATTTGATGAGACGATATCGAGCAACTCATGACAACAATTCTTGTTCACGCCTTAATCATAAAATGTATTTATGATCCTCTTGCTATTTGTATTTTTACCAATCATATGTACACATTAGTGAAAATATTAATTTTGTACATCTTCAAATAATGTAGACGGAGTCAAAGACTAGTTGTAGGAGGACACCTGTGTAGTAAGGACCACACAAATTTAAGGTCACGAGATATGGCCCACTCTTCACGATGGTCTGTTACGTGTGACCCCATTGCTGCATTGTCGGTGTCCCCACGTCCTAATACTGCCAAAATACTACTTTTTGAGACGAAATTACGATTTTGCCCTCATATGGTAATGAAATTACACTGTCATCATATCATGACCCAGTCTTTGTCCCGACTGCCAACTGCTGCCAACTACTACGGTTTAAATACGGGTGTTGGTATATGAATTTAAGTAAAGATTTTACGACATAGAGAAAATTGGAAATATCATACATAATTTCATGTGCATTTTCACTAAAAGTTTATAGCATATGCAAAGAACTGTGGATGGACTTGACTTGACATAATTCTAACCCAACGAGTCAGGTTACCGTCGCCTAAACCGACCCGAATTGTCGGGTTTGATATAATATCACTTCAGACATCATATAGAAGTACATACACATGTGAATATTACAATATATTTAAATATAAAATGTACTATATTGTAAACATTTTAGGTATTTCTTGGTTTGTTTATCTGCTTTTTTTATTAACATACACCCAAAATATGGGTGCAGTTACTGTACGAAAATGTTTAACGTACATTAATGTAAGCGAAACGCTCAAAGGCAGAAAACAAAGGCAAAACCCTAAAACGCTCAGAAAACGCTCACAAAACCTTAAACGCTCATTAAATACTCGTTAAACGTTCAAAAACCGTCTTTGTGAAAAAAAGTGAAAATTGATCGATTAACCATCCAAAACTGTTTTTTTTTTGTGAAGCAATGATTGATTGGATATGTATTGACGATTCCGAGATGTTTGGATATGATTTCATGGATCGATTCGCGAAAAACGGGATTCGCGTACGTATTTGTACGTTAAGCATTTTCGTATTGGATCTTTTCACCCCAAAATATATATAAACTATAAAGACAAACATGGGCACACATCATGTGTACATAAATAGTGAAGAGGATTGTGGATTTGTATTTGATGGTTGATAACAAAAAACCTTAGCTAAGAAACCTGTTGAAAGAAATCGGAAGCGAAGATTATACAAAATATTTATTTGAATGAAATTATGGAAATTTCATATAAACTAGTTACATAATTTATTCAAGTTATAAATCCTTTTAATATATGAAAACTCCATATTAACTGGTTATGTCTACTGAAAAAAGAAAGTTTGTGTTCTTTAACCAACATTTGTGTAGATTTAGAGAAAGTCGGAGTAAGAGATTAACTTTGGATTGGGATAGTTGATGTAACTTTAACTTTATGAACTTTTGATTGTAAATGTAGGCGCGTATTTTTGTTTGGGTTTCGTTCAATTCTTTTTGATGATTTTTCGTTTGTAAGTTTCTTGGTCTCCTAGCTATTAGTTTGGAGGTTTTCGTATTGGTTTTAATATATTTGTTTAAAAAAAATAAAATTGAAAGTTTGAGGAATCATGGCTTATTGACTTGTGGTGGACAATTGTTTGGTGAAGTCACATGGAAATATGACCTTTTTAGCGACAACTCATGAATTTGCCTTTTTGTATTTAATGCTTATTCATATCTGAAGAAACACCAGTCGAACCCGGTCAGATTACAAGTAACCTGAGGGTTAGATAGACGTTTCCCACGAGGGGTTAATTCCGGCAAGATGGTTCTTCCGATAACCTGCAAAACAGACACCGTGAGCTCGTCACTAAGAAAGGGGGGGGGTTCCTCCTTGTGACCACCCTCCGGCGTGAGAATCAGTCTATATTACTCTTTGATTATAAAAGTATATTATTAATACTAGAGCAGTTATCAGGTAAATTATACAAGATATTAGATGATATAAGATGATACCATTTGATGTCTTTTATAGCCGAAGGTGGGTTTCCAAGGAGGTTTAGCCGGCCTACTACTCTGCCAACTGTGGCCTACACACGTGCTCTGCTGGTAATTGGTGGATAGGCAGCGGCTGACAGTGACCAGGCGTGCTGTTCACTTTTCCTTTTCCACCAACTACAGGCTAGGCACGTGGTATGGCAGAAGTTGGTGAGCAGGCGGCGGCTATTGGTCACAGTGCTGTGGCGTGTTGTCTGCCATGCTGCTGTCAGTGAGCTGTCGTATCGTTGGTCAGATCTTTTGTCCATACCTCGTCAGGTATCACACAAAAGATCCTCCATTATTATACGGACTGGCTCATTTAGGCGGGAGTTTTCCCCCTCCCGCCTTTATGCGGGAATGTTCCCGACTTTGCTCATTCCTTCTTCAGGTGACTACTGAATTATTATGAGTGTTAAGCCTTATGCGTGTAGCCATGCTGCGCGGGTGGCCAGTCCCTAATGGCGGGTACCCGCGCCTGCGGGAACAGGCGGGTTACTTGGAAACCATAGGGAGGCATTTCCTGCGGGACCAGCTTGCGTACCGCATGTGAGGTCGTCACAACTCTGAGCGTGGTGGGTCCTGCGGGTTTGGTAGGTCGCGGCGCAGACGTCCCTATGGTGAAGTCTGCGGGTTCAACTGCACAGACGTCCGTTTAAGGAGTCTTGCGTGTTCAACTGCGCAGACGTCTCCTTTTAAGGGAGTCTTGCGGGTCCTAACCACCTCTGCTGGGACCTACCTCTTCAAGTCCCCCCAGTCCAATGTTCTTCTCATGAATGTTTAATAAAGTGAGGTGAACTTTTGGACTTAAGCAAGGGGTTTTTGAAAAGGGTTTAGTTTTATGGGTTTTCCGCGGGAAGTCTTACCCACGGGTTTCCCAATGTCACGCAGAATTTCCCAATGTTCTGCTTGATCTCTGGGATGATGCGGATAGGTCTGTAACCTCCCCGCAAGTCAGGAGCGTTTAGAACCTTTTGTGTAGATTCTTCATGAGGTCTTGGTGGTTTTGAACATAGTGATCAATCATGTTATAACCACCAATTCCATCCTGAAGTTTCAAACAATCTAGTTCTTGACGTTCCCGCTATGCGGGGATGTTAATCCCGTTTCTGCAAGCATGGCCCAGAAGATCCTTCTTGGTTTCAATTCCCATGGAGTGCTCGGTATGCGAAGGGTTTTGCCTTGACGCTGTACCCGCACTTCGTCTTATTAGTTACTTTACTCCCAAGGTATCCCTGGCGTTAAATCCCTGCAGGGCTAGGTGCGTGAAGGGTTTTGCCTTGACACTGTACCCGCGCCTGACTTATGGTTGCCGAGGTGTTCCTGGCGTTTAATCCCCTGCGGGCGCTAGGTATGTGAAGGGTTTTGCCTTAACACTGTACCCGCGCCCGACTTACAATTGGGTGCCGAGGTATGACTTTTTACGGGTGTTAGGTATGCGAAGGGTTTTGCCTTAACACTGTACCTGTGCCCGTTTTGTAGTTGGGTGGAATGCCAAGATATTCTCGGCTTCACTTCCCTGTGGGTGCTAGGTATGTGAAAGGTTTTGCCTTAACACTGTACCCGCACCCGGCTTTATAGTCGGGTTTTTTCCGGTTTCCGTTCCCTACGGGTGCTAGGTATGTGAAGGGTTTTGCCTTAACACTGTACCCGCACCCGACTTCATAATTGGGTTTTTCCGGTTTCCGTGCCCTGCGGGTGCTAGGTATGTGAAGGGTTTTGCCTTAACACTGTACCCGCACCCGACTTCATAGTTGGGTTTTTCCGGTTTCCGTTCCCTGCGGGTGCTAGGTATGTGAAGGGTTTTGCCTTAACACTGTACCCGCACCCGGCTTCATAATTGGGTTTTCTTGGCTTCTGTTCCCTGCGGGTGCTAGGTATGTGAAGGGTTTTGCCTTAACACTGTACCCGCACCCGGCTTCATAATTGGGTTTTCTTGGCTTCTGTTCCCTGCGGGTGCTAGGTATGTGAAGGGTTTTGCCTTAACACTGTACCCGTACCCGACTTACGGTCAACTGGATAGCCAGGGTAAGGGGTTTTTCCCGCTTACTTTTCGAATCTTTGGGATTTGCGCATGCATATTTAAATTTATTCTAGCGCTTTTCCCCATATTCTAGATAGGTTAACCGTTCATCGCGTGGTTGTCAATAGATCTAGGTACCTTTCATGATTTATGCGGTTAAAACCTGCATTTTCATTCAGTAGGGTGACCGACATATAACTATGACTGACCTGCGTGAAGGTTCTATTCTTTGGGTTAATGCGGGTTTTGCCGCTTTCCCCATACAGCGAGTCTGCGTGAAGGTTTACCAATTGTTGGGTTTATGCGGGTTTTACCGCCTACCCCATGCAACGACTTTCGCACTTATGTACGCGGTGAAGACCGACATATCCGTGTGAACAGTTTATATATGAATGCAAAACCATTAACGTCGATGTTTTAAGGAGAATCATTTCCATTAAAAGCGGCTTTTGGCCGGTACAAACTTGGAATTGATCTACATGTAACATTTGCGTAATTGAGCTCCGTTCCATGTTCGTGGGACGGGAGTGCCATCGAGCCTTTCAAGCCGGTATGCGCCCTTTCCCAGAACTTCTTTGATAATGTACGGCCCTTCCCAGACCGGTGCCAGTTTTCCTGGGCGTTCTTGGTTTGAAGCCTCGTTGTTACGCAATATGTAGTCTCCTACATTGAAGTTGCATAGCTTCACCCGCGTGTTGTAGTACTTTTGCATTTGTCGTTTGTAGTTCTCTTCACGCGCTGCAGCTAAGTCTCTGCGCTCCTCGATCAGCATAAGGTCTAACCGTCTCTCCGCGTCGTTGTGCTCTGGTTTCACCATGACCCTTGGTGAAGGTAGACCAATTTCGACCGGGACCATGGCTTCGGTGCCATAAGTGAGGCTGAACGGTGTTTCTCCTGTACTTGTCTTTTTCATTGTTCTATGAGCCCACAGTACATGTGGAACTTCGTCCACCCAGCCAGATCTGTGTTCCAGCAACCTTCTCTTTATGCCATCAACGATGCTCCTATTTGCTCTTTCCACCTCACCATTACCCTGCGGGTGTGCCACTGAGGTAAAGGTATGGGTGATTTGAAGTTCTTTAAGCCACCGTTGTAGGTTCTTGTCAGTAAAGTTGGTACCGTTATCGCTCACCAAGTTTTGTGGAAGCCCGAAACGACAGATGATAAACTCCCAAATAAATTTTTTGATATGTTTCGCCGTCGTTTGGGCTAAGGGTTTTGCCTCTATCCACTTGGTGAAGTAATCGATGGCCACCACTAGGAATTGAACGTTTCCTGCTGCTGTAGGGAATGGGCCTGTCACATCGATGGCCCACTTCTGAAATGGCCATGAAGAGGTGACTGGAACAAGATCATTCTTCGGGCGATGCGTGTTAGGTGCGTAGAGCTGACAAGATCTGCACCTTCTGATGTATGCCAGCGCATCCGTATGCATCCCCGGCCAAAAGTATCCCGCGTTGTTCAGTTTGGTTACAACTGCGCGTGGACCTGCATGTATCCCGCAGATGTCTTCGTGTACCTCCCTTAGGAGGTAGTTAGCATCTTGGTCGTCGACGCATCTTAGGAGGGGGCCAAGAAAGTTACGTCTGTAAAGTATGTCATCGATGAGTTGATAATTCAGTGCTTTACAGCGTAGTTTTCTCGCCTGTGCTTTTGACTCTGGCAGTATACCCGCCGCAAGGTAATTTATTATTGGTGTCATCCATGTTTCTTTGCCGGTTTGGATGACACATACCTCTTTGTGCGGGACTGATGGTGCGCCGAGGAGTTCGATGCGGATATCTTTTCCCAGATGGGTGAAAGCCAGTGACGCGAGCTTACTTAACGCGTCCGCAGACTTGTTTTCGCTATGCTTGACGTGTATGACTTTACAACTGTTAAAATCGCCCATGAGGGTTTTTGCTTGAACGAGGTACAGGGCCATTGTGTCGTTCGCTGCCGTGTACGTCCCGTTAATCTGATTGGCGACTAGCATGGAATCTACATGGGCTTCCAAGTTTTTCACTCCCATCTTACGCGCAATCCTTAACCCGGCCAAAAATGCTTCATATTCAGCTTCGTTATTCGTGCTGGGGAAGTCTAGCCGAATAGCATAAGTGTACTCTTGGCCTGTTGAGTTGGTCAGCTTTAACCCTGCGCCTGAGCCCTCGCTGCTGGACGCTCCATCAGTGTAAAATCGCCAGACCTCGTCGATGTCTTGTGCTGGAGAGGGCTGAGCCTCGTCCTGGCACTCCTTCTCTCGCGATGCGGGGACCTCGGCAATAAAGTCTGCCAAGACCTGGCCTTTTATGGCTGGTCGTGGCTTGTATTTTATTGCATATTCCCCCAATTCTATTGCCCACTTGGCTAGGCGTCCCGACAGTTCGGGTTTGCCCAAAACGTTTGCAAGTTTATAGTTGGTGAGAATAGTAATTGGGTGACCCTGGAAATATCGTCTTAGCCTGCGTGAAGCCTGCACCAGCGCTAAGACTAATTTCTCCAGGGTAGAATACCGAGTTTCAGCGTCCGTTAGGAGGCGGCTAACATAGTAGATTGGCATCTGGATGCCTTTTCGCTCGACTAACAGGACGGCACCGGACGCTCTGTCTGTTGCGGAGAGGTATAGGATTAACTCCTCTCCCGCTTCCGGTGCTGTGAGCGTTGGAAGTTCGATCAAACGTGACCGAATTTCCTGAAAAGCTGCTTCCGCTTCTGGTGTCCAGCGGAAGTGCGTTTTCTTTAAACAGTTTCTTAGGGTCGACACGAACGGGAACGCCCTTTCCGCATGATTTGCCAAGAAGCGGTTAAGCGCAACTAGGCGTCCGTTCAGTGTCTGAGCTTGCTTGACGGTAGTAGGTGATTCCATTTTGACAATGGCCTCGACCTTTTCAGGGTTCGCTCTGAAGCCATCTTTTGTAACGATGACTCCTAAGAACTTCCCTTCTTCCATCCCGAAAGAACATTTGCTCGGGTTAAGCTTCATGTTTATCCTCCTGAGAGTGTTGAATGTTTCTTCGATGTCTTTCAACATCGCTTCCGGGTCAAGACTTTTGATGACCAGATCATCCATGTATACTTCCAGGTTCCTTCCGATTTGGGCGTGAAACTCTTTGTCCATTAGGCGTTGATATGTGGACCCGGCATTCTTAAGTCCGAATGGCATCATTTGATAACAGAATGTGCCATCGGGCGTCCGAAATGCGGTCTTATCTTGATCGTCAACGGCCATGTGGATTTGATGGTATCCTTTATACGCATCGAGGAATCATTTAAGGCGAAACGGTGCTAACGAATCTACCTTGAGATCAATTTCGGGTAACGGGTAACAATCTTTGGGGCATGCTTTGTTCAGATCTTTGAAATCTATACACATGCGCCATTGTTTGTTAGCCTTCGGTACCATAACGGGATTTGCAACCCAAGTTTGATATCTGCTAACGCGCACGATGCCCGCGTCAAGGAGTTCCTTGACTTGGGTTCTACACGCGTTAGCTTGCTCTGCCCCCATTACTCTACGCTTTTGTATGACCGGCGTAAAAGCCGGGTCACATTTGAGCTTATGCTCCGCTTTATCTCGAGGTACACCAGTCATGTCTGCTGGTTTCCATGCGAAGATATCAGCGTTCTTCTGTAGTAAGCGCTTGAGTAAGGTGCGTGCGGGGTCAGTGATTGTTGGGCCGATGGTGACCGCCTGATCGGGGTATTTGCCATTGAAAGCCCATTCTTCTGGTTCGGTGAATGTGCGTTTGGCCATTTTTGGTTTGGGGTTGGAAGAGACAGATGCGATACATACCTGGGGAACGCCGGTGATCATTGCTACACCTGCCGCCGTTGGCCATCCCATCATGCCATGGACCGAAGATACAACGGCATTGAACCTTGTCATCCCATCTCTTCCGAAGAGGATGTCATATGTGTGATGTGGCTTTCTCATGACAACGAAATCCACATCTTCTGTGCGTGAGCGGTTCCCATCCGTAAGAGTGACGGGGAAAGATAAGATACCCAGGGGGGTGTTCGTGGTGCCATCGAATCCTTCCATCGAGGCGTAGACCGTTTCTAACCCCCCTTGTCTTCCTCGTCTAGCTTGTCAAAGAACTGTCTGTACATAACCGTTGATGAAGCGCCGTTGTCAACGAGAGTGCGGGAAGTGATGTAATGCCCCAGCTGGGTTTTGATGATGATAGGGCCCTCTTTGCTGGGTCCTCCTGGCACTCGTGGGAAACGTACCTCGGCCTCTTTCCATGCACACGGTTCTGTCGCTCGTCTCTTCCTACCCATGATGTTACCCTGGACCATGTGGATACTGATGTCAACTGGCTTTCGCCCGTTGTTTCTATATCGGTTGTCATTCTTCCCTCCGTTCTTGATTGATGCCACCAGGTGTCGGAGTCTGCCATTCTTGACAAATGTTTCGATAACATCTTTCAAGGAGGAACACGTTTCAGTATTGTGGCCTTTTATGCCGTGGAAGTCACAATACTTGCTTTGATCTGCATCCGGATGTTGTCGGATCTTCGGAGCTCTTGGCCATGGGAGCTTCTCCGTGGTGAATACCTCCGTGACACTTTTAGTGAGCGGCGTCCACCTATGGTGCTGATCCAACAGCTGTGTATTACCTCTTTCGCCTGCGAAGGAGCGAGAGCTAGATGAGGTGTCAAAGTTTACCCTTGACTGCCACATGTGTAGCTTCCTCCTTTTGTTCCGCTGGGCGGTTTGGACATTTTCTCTAGTTCTTTGCGTATAGAAGTCTGTAGTCTTGGGCAGATCTCTACCCAGTTGCTTCTCTGTTTCGGCAAAGCGCTTGGCTGCCGTCATGATGGCATCCCATGTGGATGGCATGCCATCTTTACCCGTCAACGTGCGGATAAGCTCTGGGTAATCCGCGCCTTGAATGAAAGCTGCGCGAACAAGGTCTTCGCTTATAACACCCAGACTCAGCTTCTTTGAGTTAAAGCGAGTAATAAAATCTAGCAAAGGCTCGTTTTTATCTCTAACGCAGTTGAGTATTGTCCATTGTTCTTCAGTATATTTCCTCTGTTGACTGAAGTGTTGGCTGAACTTGTGTTGAAAGTCCGCCCAATCATACCTGGGGAACGCCGGTGATCATTGCTACACCTGCCGCCGTTGGCCATCCCATCATGCCATGGACCGAAGATACAACGGCATTGAACCTTGTCATCCCATCTCTTCCGAAGAGGATGTCATATGTGTGATGTGGCTTTCTCATGACAACGAAATCCACATCTTCTGTGCATGAGCGGTTCCCATCCGTAAGAGTGACGGGGAAAGATAAGATACCCAGGGGGGTGTTCGTGGTGCCATCGAATCCTTCCATCGAGGCGTAGACCGTTTCTAACCCCCCTTGTCTTCCTCGTCTAGCTTGTCAAAGAACTGTCTGTACATAACCGTTGATGAAGCGCCGTTGTCAACGAGAGTGCGGGAAGTGATGTAATGCCCCAGCTGGGTTTTGATGATGATAGGGCCCTCTTTGCTGGGTCCTCCTGGCACTCGTGGGAAACGTACCTCGGCCTCTTTCCATGCACACGGTTCTGTCGCTCGTCTCTTCCTACCCATGATGTTACCCTGGACCATGTGGATACTGATGTCAACTGGCTTTCGCCCGTTGTTTCTATATCGGTTGTCATTCTTCCCTCCGTTCTTGATTGATGCCACCAGGTGTCGGAGTCTGCCATTCTTGACAAATGTTTCGATAACATCTTTCAAGGAGGAACACGTTTCAGTATTGTGGCCTTTTATGCCGTGGAAGTCACAATACTTGCTTTGATCTGCATCCGGATGTTGTCGGATCTTCGGAGCTCTTGGCCATGGGAGCTTCTCCGTGGTGAATACCTCCGTGACACTTTTAGTGAGCGGCGTCCACCTGGGGTGCTGATCCAACAGCTGTGTATTACCTCTTTCGCCTGCGAAGGAGCGAGAGCTAGATGAGGTGTCAAAGTTTACCCTTGACTGCCACATGTGTAGCTTCCTCCTTTTGTTCCGCTGGGCGGTTTGGACATTTTCTCTAGTTCTTTGCGTATAGAAGTCTGTAGTCTTGGGCAGATCTCTACCCAGTTGCTTCTCTGTTTCGGCAAAGCGCTTGGCTGCCGTCATGATGGCATCCCATGTGGATGGCATGCCATCTTTACCCGTCAACGTGCGGATAAGCTCTGGGTAATCCGCGCCTTGAATGAAAGCTGCGCGAACAAGGTCTTCGCTTATAACACCCAGACTCAGCTTCTTTGAGTTAAAGCGAGTAATAAAATCTAGCAAAGGCTCGTTTTTATCTCTAACGCAGTTGAGTATTGTCCATTGTTCTTCAGTATATTTCCTCTGTTGACTGAAGTGTTGGCTGAACTTGTGTTGAAAGTCCGCCCAATCAAAGATGTGGTGGACCGGTAGACGGTCAAACCACGCTCTTGCTGCTCCAACCAGTGTCATCTGGAACATGTAACACCACGTGGGCTCCGTCCAGTTACTGACGGTTGCCCCCGCTATGAATCTGTTCAGATGATCATCCGGGTCGGATATGCCGTCGTAGGTGCCAATGTTGGGCATCTGTTTAGCGCCTTTTGGGGCGATTGCTTCCTCAATGTCCCTTGCAAACTTGGAAGTTCCTGCGTTTGCAACCGTAGGTCTAAAGGTTTTGGAAAAGTCACGAGACTTTGCCTCCGCGTTCCTTTGTTCGAAAGGCTCTCCTAAATTTCTTGTTTGGAAGTCTGTTCTCTTACGCTTCCCTTTCACCCTAAGGCGAGGGTTCGCGTCGGAATCAGATTCCTCCCAATCTTCATCCGAGGATTCGCATTCACTGCTCATGTTGAGCTGGTGTGTGCCTCCAAATTCGTAAGCCTGTTGCGTTCGTCCAGCTCGGCTTGGAACTTTTTCTGACGTGCCTCCGCCCACGCCTTAACTTCATCAAGAGTTTGGCAGGGGAGCCTCGTTCGTTGTTTCTCTATCTGGGTATCAGTGAATCCCGGTGAACGATTATTTACTCCACTTGCCCCGGCTTGGGTAACTGGGGTAGTGTTCGTAAAGTTTGTGTACTCGGTATCTCCCCCAGTAGCTGGGGTTGTGATAACCGGAGTCTCTTGGTTACTCGGTTTCGGGGCTGGAGTATCCTTAACCATCTTTCCAGAAATTTTGAAAAAACTGGAGAAAAATAAAGTTCTAGCTTTATGCACGGATGGCGCCAATGAAGAAACACCAGTCGAATCCGGTCAGATTACAAGTAACTTGAGGGTTAGATAGACGTTTCCCACGAGGGGTTAATTCCGGCAAGATGGTTCTTCCGATAACCTGCAAAACAGACACCGTGAGCTCGTCACTAAGAAAGGGGGGGTTCCTCCTTGTGACCACCCTCCGGCGTGAGAATCAGTCTATATTACTCTTTGATTATAAAAGTATATTATTAATACTAGAGCAGTTATCAGGTAAATTATACAAGATATTAGATGATATAAGATGATACCATTTGATGTCTTTTATAGCCGAAGGTGGGTTTCCAAGGAGGTTTAGCCGGCCTACTACTCTGCCAACTGTGGCCTACACACGTGCTCTGCTGGTAATTGGTGGATAGGCAGCGGCTGACAGTGACCAGGCGTGCTGTTCACTTTTCCTTTTCCACCAACTACAGGCTAGGCACGTGGTATGGCAGAAGTTGGTGAGCAGGCGGCGGCTATTGGTCACAGTGCTGTGGCGTGTTGTCTGCCATGCTGCTGTCAGTGAGCTGTCGTATCGTTGGTCAGATCTTTTGTCCATACCTCGTCAGGTATCACACAAAAGATCCTCCATTATTATACGGACTGGCTCATTTAGGCGGGAGTTTTCCCCCTCCCGCCTTTATGCGGGAATGTTCCCGACTTTGCTCATTCCTTCTTCAGGTGACTACTGAATTATTATGAGTGTTAAGCCTTAAGCGTGTAGCCATGCTGCGCGGGTGGCCAGTCCCTAATGGCGGGTACCCGCGCCTGCGGGAACAGGCGGGTTACTTGGAAACCATAGGGAGGCATTTCCTGCGGGACCAGCTTGCGTACCGCATGTGAGGTCGTCACAACTCTGAGCGTGGTGGGTCCTGCGGGTTGGTAGGTCGCGGCGCAGACGTCCCTATGGTGAAGTCTGCGGGTTCAACTGCGCAGACGTCCGTTTAAGGAGTCTTGCGTGTTCAACTGCGCAGACGTCTCCTTTTAAGGGAGTCTTGCGGGTCCTAACCACCTCTGCTGGGACCTAGCTCTTCAATATCCTCAGCATTATCCATCAATGTGAAAATAGACAATATTCTTATTTTTTGTTACTTACAAAACATTATTATCAACCATTGTAAATTTAACATATTTCAAATTTTTATTACAAATATTTTACGATTTTATTTTGAAGTAAACCCAAATCAAATGGTCTTTGGTTTAGTTAAAATAATCTCTCTTCAATTCAGGTTGAAAATTGAGTCTCATGATAAACAATTATAGAAGTAGGATTTAGGGATGTGTGTAAGCTTTACAAGACTCATTGTTGATAATGGTTATCAATCATATTTGTATATTATTTCATCAATATTTGCAAAATTTGTAACAAAATGTATCGATACCGATCAAACAACATCAGTGTCATGGCTTTAGTATCGGAATTCGTATCGTTATTCGTTTTTGTAGTTTTCAGTCTATGTAAAACAAGTGTCGATATCCTTTTCCGAATATTATGACTTACTTTTTGGGTTACATGAGACAACTTTTTTGTGATTAAACAATTGTAAATAAACCTTTTATATTTTGTAATATACAAGGTTTGATATATTTTCACTACCCATCCGTATCGTTTAGTGTTCGTCAATGTAACTTTGTAATTGACAACTTTATATTTATAACTTTTATCTGATTATATATGATACTGTTATAAACATTACTTTTTAGCTTTTGTATAAACCGAATTCCCGTCATATTGGGGCGGAAGAATCACTAGCTAAGGTATATATATAAATCAACCAAAGACTAAGAAGACAAGAATAAGGGTATTATATATAAATCAACCAAAGATTAGGAAAACAATAATAAGTATCAAAACATCAAGCACCAAAATATACTTTACATAACTCGTTTTATATAAATTTTGTTTGAATTATCAGAATGAGAAGCATAATGGCACAAGTTTCACGCTCTTACACCATATAATTTATTTCTATTTCTAGGTTAATCATTTTTGATTTAGTATTTCCATTTCTAGGTCAATCATTTAGTTCTCCCCTAGTCTAAAATTCTATTTTGATGACTACTAACACAAATTTTACACGTTTCTATGCATATCTAAATGTTTATCTAAATTGGTATGAACACGGATATCATGCAACTGCTACTTGTTTTTTTGTGTTATATTTCAGTCAAGACACAAAGTGCAACATCGGAGATGCATCTGATGAACATGCAATCCTCTAATCATATACACCGAGACATAAATTCAATTGTGTGTATAAGTACAAGCAAAAATTTTTAAACTATTTTTATAAAATCGTTTGTTTATCAAAATCATTTTTAACGGCTGAATCAATTTCATTTTAAAACAGATATAGCAAAAAGCTAGAAACAGTCAACAGGCGGTCCACCAACAAAAATTACAAAGGCAACTCAAGTTTTATAAACTACGTCAATCCGTACACTCTAAAGATTATAAATTTAGCCTATACTTTATCTACATAAAACTAATATTCTTGATTTCCTTGATCTCTTGATGAATGATCTTTTCTGGTTAAATAATATGACATCATTTTGAGCACACCATATACACCAAACAATGATAGACACCTTAGGAGAGCTTACCTCCGACAAGAGTTCATACGCTCTCAAGTAATATTCTTGATTTCCTCGCTCTAAGACGGAGTATCTCCACTGTGTTTTTGGTGGGGTAAATGACAATGAGGACGCCGAGGCACCATTGAAGGGCAAGTGGTTTCGCAGGTATCGAAGTTCAAATATCTAGGATCATTCGTTCAGAGCGATGGGGAATTAGATAGTGATGCGAGCCATCGAGTTCAAGTAGGATGGTGTAGATGGAAAGCAGCCACATGTATATTGTTTGACAAGAGATTCCCAACTAAACTAAAGGGAAAGTGCGGAAGATGGAACAGATTGCAATGTTATATGGAACAGATTGCTGCAATGCTATATGGAACAGATTGATGGGCCATCAAGAATGCACAAGTTCGGAGATGGAGGTAGCAAAGATGAGAATGCTACGCTGGATGTGTGGGCACACAAGGTTAGACCGAATAAAAAACGTTGTATTTCGGGAGAGATTAGGGGTAGCTAACATATCAGACAAGATAAGAGAGTGAAGATTGAGATAGTTTGGATGTGTGAAGAGAAGACAGACGACGAATCATGTTAGATCCGTAGAAAACATTACTATAGAAGGGATGAGGGGTAAAGGAAGACCTAAATTGACTTGGGATGAGAGGATTAAGTATGATTTGATAGACCTAAACCTCTCTCAGAGGACATGATTGAGGATATGAATTCTTGGAGACGTAGAATTAAAGTTAAGGATTTTTAGGGAGAAATGAATGCCTTATGGGCTTCTTTTAACCTTATTTTGGTCACACACCATTATGATATTTTCTTTTATATATATATATACATATACTTATACATACATATATATATATACACACACACACACATATATATAGATATATAGATATGTATCCTACTAAGTGCTGTTATTAATTATATTACTTTTGAACTTTGACTCTCCTCTTTTATTCCCTCATGCATATGTTGTTTTAGAGCTGATGGTCTCTCTGTAAGCCACCTCTCTATTCTGTTAGATAGAGGTACGATGTGTCTACATCCCATCTTCCCAGACCCTACTTATAGCTTTGTTATTGGTATGACTTCACTGGGTATAATTGAATATACACCAACAAGATTTTAGGATCGTTGCATGAACCACTTTCCTTCTCACCAAATTAACATGCAGGCTTTTATGCAGGTAAAGAAGGTATGAATAAAACACATAAAGTGGTGGCATATTGCACCATTGACTCACAAACTGTAAGATTATGGACACCTTACTCATGGCTGGCTCTTGGGGTGTGCAAAGCGGGCGACCGACCGGGGCACGTTTTCTTTGAGGGCACAAAATTTCTAAAAATTCCCGATTTTATATATGTAAAACACCCGAATGTTTATAATTAGTATTTTTATATTACTCAAACACCTTTTAGACCCCATTTTTTTGGATTAACAAAGACTTATAGGCCCACTAAAATTTGAAAAAGGCTAAGTACTTTTAATTAATCAATATAAGTTAAATAAATAGAAGAAACGAATAGGCGCGATAATAACAAAATCAACTTCGAAGATCAGCAACCACGTCGACTTCGAACACCAGCAGTCACGGTAGCATCTGAAAATATGAGTTTTTCAAAATTATAGTTATTATAATCTTATTTTCGACTAAAAATGCCTCAAGAAAGGCTTAGCGGGTTGGCGATGAAAGTTATCAAGAACGGAACATTAGAGAGCATAAACTGCAAAGAGTTAATTCACCAATTTGCTATAAAATGTTATGAGAGCTTCACAAATCCTCAATTAGCTATTAATATATTAAGTGTGTCATAAACTCATTATAATATCATGATTTTCTAATTTTTATGTTTATCGCTATAATTTTAATCGGCGTATAAAAATGTGTTTACATTATTTAGTATGTTAAGGTTTAAGGGGCATATTTTTTTCGGCTCGGCCGAGGCACGTGAATTTTCAGAGCCGGCCTTGACCTTACTAAAATAGGTTGGTATGTGTTCCTCCGACTTGTGAATGTCATTACAAAAGGGGCACCGCCGCCCTTGGCTTATTGTGACGATCCTTTTAGAAAGGGCATCCATGATTGGGATGACGTATTTCCGCCCTTCACACAAAAATGTTAGATTTTATAATGTACCCACCTACTCCTTTGTAAAATAAAAGTTTGAAATACTTGCACTCAGTTTGTTGCATAGAGCTCTACAGGATTTGATAGAGAATAAAGGCATTATGATCTGCAAGCCAGTTCCGTTTGTCTTCAATCAACTGATCCTGAACATTGCAATGACCAAGCGAAGTTTATGGTATTTCAACTTAAAAAATAGAGATGAATCCGCAAGCCAACAATCTAACCAAAATAGAGTGTGAGTGTCCATTTTCATTGCTTGTTACACTTTTAATCAAAGTTTGAAGAAGATGGACACTTTTCTTTACTAAGACGTCATCAATTTTGAAATTATTATTCCACACTCTCGAAATTAAAGATCTTCAAGAGATAGAGGCGGAACCAATTTTGGTCTGATGTATACATGAACAAATTTGTGGTAGGGGTGATAACTGATGGTGGTCGTCGTTGGGGTAGTAGTTCATAAGCAAGTCTTAAAGATACTTCTTTTGAACATCCATAATCTAATCCTATTTCACTCATATCTAAATTTACTCCACGCTTCAAATGAGGCTTGAACCCAATACCTCCTCGGTGTGGGGCACACGCTTTAGTCACTACCACTACCAGCAATTGTAAGTGCCGAAGATATTAAAAACATTTGATATTGTTCAGACCGCAAAAGTGACTGAATATTAATAAAAATTGTAGATGATTAAAATATTATTCGAGTGTTAAAAAGCAATTACTATATTAGTTTGTTAATTAGTGTGTGATTTTTTCGTTAAAAAATAAACACATCCTATAGTAATTATTTAATTAACAAAATAAAAATGATATTATATGTAATAATAATAAAAATCTACATCTACATATTTTAATAAAGTAAAATAATTGTGACACATGTCAGTTTATGGTTAAATCTCACAACTTTTTTCCCTCCAAAACAAAAATCTTAATTAACTCTAATACATGTCCATATTTACTTTCTTTTTTACATTTTATTTATATTATATATATATATATTTATAATTTTATAAAAAAAATATTAACAAAATACTTGGTGAAATCCAAAAATTAACAATAATTCATGTTTGTTAAAGATTGAAAAGAATATATAATTTCAAATGTTATCATTAACATATTTTACTATGTATACTGTTAAAGATTATAAAGAAAAACAAAACTCGAACATGCTTTCATTTTACAAAGTAATTTTTAAAATTATTAAATCATAAATCTATGCTTAAAAGTTAATCCATTTTTTTATAAATCAATCCATTTATCTATAATTATTATTGTAAATTGTCATATAAATTTATAAATTATAAATATATGCATTAATTCTATCAAATTATTTTTTAGTTAATTTAGTAAATATATACCAATCACTTTTATATACAACAAAGTTTATTACATTTAATTTCTTGGTTTTTTTATCAAGGATTGTTTCGGATTTTGTGGAACTTAAATTTGGTTTTTACTATAAAAAATTGGAAAATAGATTGTTTGGTACAAATTAATTACATTTGGGTCAAAATTTGTTATGGGTCAAAATGAGGAATTTAAGTATTTTTTAAAAGTTTAAGAATGCAAATAGATTTATCGTCAAATTTGTTACGGGTTTAGAGTGTTGACTTGAAATGTCAAACAGATAAAAGTAAAAATTTTAAACATGATTCGGGTTTCAACATCAAGGACATTTTTGGAAAAAATCAAAAAGGTGCGGGATTTGGTAAATTGGCTATTTTTCCATCATTGTTAAAATTGAAGAATAGATAGTGAACACTGACGACATGCCACCCTCAGGCATATCAATGCTTCTAAGAGCATCCACAACAAAAAACCCTCACAAACCGTCACATCATCGCCACATCATATTCCAAACTTTTCTAAAAAACCACACTTTTTTTCACAACAACAAACCTTTACAAACCTCATTAAAAAATTATTAAAACTACATATATAATGTATATATATGTGTGGATGTGAGATAGGGAAATAGAAATGTGTCATCTTAAAGTCCATTTCATGTTTGCAGGAAAGGACATCTAACTCAAGAACTTTACCCAACAATGGTAAACTAATGTTTGTATTGGGTTTGTAACTTGCCATGTAGATTCAAACTTCGGGAACCGATGCTTGTTGTGAATGCTCTAACTTGTATCAAATTTGAAACATTTGTGTCAGCATTAACTTTTTCTTCAATGGTGATTAGAACGTTATATGGGAAGCATGTCATGCAAAACTATGCTCAAATGAAGCAAAATATTCACAAAATATAATAGGTTAACATGCTATTTTTTATGTCGTCAAACTTATCAAAATCTTTTTCATGGTTTAGCTCAGAAAAACATAGTTCTTGAAGAACATCTGTCGTTATAATTTAACGTTCTCATTTCCTTCTATGGGTTGTAAATTGATAAATTCATCTATAAAGATGACGCCACTTCAGTATTTAGGCTGAGTGGTCCGAACTACTATTGTATGAGAAGTTTTTTCCTGAATTCTTTCAAGTATACATATATGATACGGACAATGAAAGATTCAATAAAATGAGCATTCTCGGGTACGTTTTGCACGTGCATTTTTTATTAAGTTCATTTAAAAAAATCATTTTGTATTATAAATAAAATCAATTTATATACACATAGTATAGATACAAGCATAAATGTAATATATTTTTTCATATACGTTATGTAATTATTTTCTTTACTTGTAATTTTATAATTTGGATAATCTTGTGTGTTACACGGGCTCTAAAACTAGTAATATATTAAAAGACGGTAATAGTTTTTTTACACCAATGAGGGTAATAGCATAGGTAGTTCTAGGTATGCATGGTTGTGAGTCGGGATGGATTCCGATGGAACGAACTATTGTGAGAGAGAAAAATAGTGTTTGGTTATTTAATGGAATGAAATCATATATTATCTCGTTCATTTCATTCCTCGTAAAACACTCAAAATTTATTCCATCTACCGCCTTTGTTTTTTTTATTGCATTCTCTCTTTCATCCTACATCACCTTCCCCTGCCACCATTATCGCCATTACCCACTGCCATCGCCCTCCGAACAATCGACCCCACCATCTCCACCACAACCCACCATTGCTACCACCACCACAATCCACCCATCCCCCAGGACATCACCACCACCTACCCACCGCCTTACCACAACTACTACCCACCCCTAACAACACCACCACCTACCCATCGCCCCTGGTCATTACCACCACCTACCGCTTACCACTGCTACTGCCCTCCCCCAGCAGCACCAGTGCACCACAATCACCCACCACTGACACCGCAACTCACTTCCAATTTTATTTTATTGAATCATCATTTCCTCTCTGCGAAGTATAAAAGATAATGATTCAATTTATTCTTACATGATAATTAAACATGTCAATAAAGTAATAATAATTAATTTTATTTTTTTATTTATTCTATTACCTCATGCATTTTATTCACCTATCAATTCCAATACTCCATCCTAGATTTTTTATGCAAATTTAATTCACCTATCAATTCCAATACTCCATCCTAGTTTTTTTTATCCAAACTTCCAAAGTTTTTCAAAAATTATTTTGAAGTATTTCGTGTGTTAAACACTTAAATCTTTCTAAGTGTGTAATCAGTGTTATGTTGAAGTGTTTTGTGTGTTAAACCGTTTAAGTGTGTAATCAGTGTTCCGTTTTTTCAGCTTTGACTTTTGTATATGAAGAAATGTGACATTTCAACCCCCAAAGAAATGACCAAAGGTGTATTATGGATCAACATACGGGGACCACACGGAGACTTAGAATCTAGTGTTTCTCACATTGCTTTAGAAACTTTCAAACAAACAAATTTCTGTTTTTCTTTTCTTTTCTCCTAACAAAGTATGTGAATAAGTTAATTACATAACTCATTTATAACCTGTAAATCTACTTGAATCATTTTGATAATCAAGTTAAATAGATAATATTCATGTTGTATCATCTAAATGTGTTAGAACAAATATTTTCACATGAATAAATATACAGAACATGATAAATTCCTAAACTTCAATCGTGAACTAGAAACAGTTAAAATTTTTACCTGTACTTTGTGTTGCTATAATATAACAAAACTTAAAAGCGATGCACTTTTTTTAACAACAAAATTTCATTTTTACCTTACACTTATAAGGATTTGAACCCATAACCTCATATTTGTAAGGGAAACACTATACCACTAGAGGAAGGGATCATGGATTAAAATTGATGCAATGCGTGTGATAAATTTGTGTTTTATATAATATCGGGAAAGAAATATCAAGCTAATCTATAATCAAATCTTTGGGAACAGTCTGAACAAATGCCGATCTAAAAGCTTCTAAATATTTGAAATTTTAAAGCTAAGATTTATAATATTAACTTTAGCTTTGACTTAATACTCCTATCATAAAGTTACCTTTCTAATGCAACTTTTATCAATCATTAATGCTACGTGTTTAAAAATGCAACTTTCTTGACTTTCACCAATTACACAACTCTTTACAACTATACAACTCTTTATGCGTGCCTTTTTAAGTGAAATGAAAAAAAAAAATAATAATACTTGGCATTTTTAAAATACATGTGACGGTCTGAAAAGTCGATGATATTTTCCCAAAAGCAGGATATGGGTTTGACCATCAAAGTTCACCTTTTTTTCCAAATTTAACCACAAAAAAAACTTTTAGATATCTACCCTTGTGTTATGGTAATATGGTGACACGTTTAAAACTTCTTATAACCTCTGGTGATATTCATACATATTACCTTTTGAAAGAAAGATTTAAGAAGATTCATATTGGAAAAAACCATCCTTTTAGCATTTTTATTTAGTGTATTTAAATGTATCTGACTTTAGTTATTGTTGTTGTATGTATTAGCCATCCGAACTTATGTTTTTGATTTCTCAAACACACAAGTTGATTAGGTTAGACAAATGATAACTTGTTGGCCTGGTAGAGATAAAAAAAACTAAAGGAACGGTGACAATTTTTGATTTATTCGTACTAGGCCGTGTAAACTTAATTGATTGTGATAATTTAAGTGTTGTTTGGTAACCTTTTAATTATTAAGAGACTACATTCGAATTGGTCAGGGGCAAAATATGTTTGGTCACTTAAAAAAATCTCTAAAATAGTTGATGAAGTATCTTAATAGTTAAATTTTAGAAAGAATGCTGACTCATTCAGAGACTACGAAGGTAAATGTTTGCATTCTGAGAACATCTGTAACCTCTGTAGAAGAAGAGATATATCAAAATCTAAAGGTCTGCAGTTTGTAACAAGAATGTCGTTTGTTTTTTTGAAATTTGCACACTGCTAAAATAAACTAAAATTTAAATAAACCGATTTTTTAAACTTAGGAAATTTAAATAATATACAACAATGAAATTTTAAAAAAAATGAAAACCTAATGACTAATTTTAATCTTACCACGAGAAAATTTTAGCAGATAAAAAATTTGAAGGCTGTTAATTTCTATGGCAGTCAACGTCAGACGGCATGCGGTGGCGGAGAGCAGTGGGGAAGAGAGGTAGCGAAGCATGGGACAATAGGTTTATCCATCGAGTGTTGGATTTCGATAAGCGGAGTAGGGGCTGTGGAGGGGCGACAACTAGCGCATGAGCGCGGGGTGGTGGCTAGGTTTGAGAGTCTGTTAAGAAGAACGATGGTTTATGAGGTTGAAAATAGATTAGAAGTGAAAAGGAGGTTGTGCCAATACTACAAACAAGAGGAGAATGCACAAATGTTTTTTTTAATGAAACGTCTACAATGAAACAAACACTTTGCAGAAACTCGTGCATGCGTGTGGTCTGTACAACGCAGACAGAGTAGCTCCCACATAGCTTTTTCTAGAAAACAAACACCACCTACCTTTTAATCGGTCAGACCTCAGCACAAAATTACCAAACAACCTTTTAGTATAGCTCAATACGATTTGAAAACATCTCAAGTTGTACGACCATCAATAAAGAAAATACATTCTACATGCTAAACTCATTTTATGTTGATCTCAAGTTGTGCGACCATCAATAAACAAAATACAACTTACATTTACATTTTAAACTCATTTTATGTTGATTTTGCTTAATATAGTCGATAGGCAAGTTTAATTAACAATTATGATCATTTATTAATATTTAGTTTCACAACATAGATCCACCATAAGTTTTTATAAAATCTCATACCCTTTTAAGGGTTAAAAAAAGTCAATTTTCATTTGAAGCCATTTTCAACAAATTCCAAATAATAATAAATAATAATATACTTCCCCACCAAAACAAACTTGCCTATAAATACCACTCCAAATGAAATGATAATAATAATATTATTAAACAAACTCACTCTCCTTCTTCTTCCTCCATTAATAACCAGCTTCATCATCATCTTCTTCTCCTCCAAACTTCACAATCAAATTCACAAATCAATCATGCAACATAACACAATTAATCCGTTTAATTCAACCTCAAGCTCAATCAGCCACTCAATTCGATCTTCGTTATCCAATTTAATCTTAACCGGTTCAAATCGAAGCACTCTGGATTCAATTTTCTCTCACTGTTCACCATCATCTTCATCATCAGAAGACCAATTAGCAACTGGGTCTTCCGTTTATTTAAAACAACGAGACCTAATTCTCAATTTCGCATCCAATTTTGACCCAAATCCAATCAGGGTTTCAGACCAGTTTACAAACCCTGATAACAACGTGTTCAAAAAGAAATCGTTTAGAGGCGTGAGGCAACGGCAATGGGGTAAATGGGTGGCTGAGATTAGACTACCGCAGAACAGGATGCGCGTGTGGTTAGGCACCTACGAGTCGCCGGAGATGGCGGCGTATGCTTACGATCGAGCTGCGTATAAGCTACGCGGCGAGTACGCGCGTTTGAATTTCCCAAATTTGAACGATGTCACGGCGGCTGCGGTGATCGGAGAGGACCGGAAGTTGGGTGCTTTGAGGGCGGCGGTGGATAATAAAATCGAGACAATTTGTCAAAAAGTGAAGAGAGAGAAAGCGAAAAAGCGGTCGAAGAGAGAGAAAGAAAAGTTAACGGGTAATGGAGAGAGTTACAGCGGGAGTGAGAATGGTGGTTCTTCTTCGGGTTGTTCGGTTTCCGAGGAGTTGATGGTTGAGACGGAGGCGGATGGGTGGTCGCTAGAGGGGATGCCGTCGTATGATTTGGATTTAATTTGGGAGATACTTGCTAATTAGGGAGGTTTAATTTTGACTTTTGGGTAGTCAACGATGATTAGTTTGTTGAGAAACTTGTGTTTTCGAGTAATATAATCAATGTGTGTTGATACATGTGATAAGCTTGTAGTTTCTAGTTGTAGTAGTAAAATGCTAAATTTATCAAAACATATACATGTAAACCAACTAATCAATTAGACTACAGGGTGCATTCGGTCATCAATTCATTACCTCACTCTACTTTCTTTTTCACAATATTAAAGAAATACTCCCGAAATTGTTTTCGATAGTTTTCAAATAATAATTATTTTAATATATTAAAGTTTTTAATATACGTAAACTTAAAAAAAAAACTTAATATTTGATATATATATATATATATAAAAACATTACATTTAAATTACCAAATAAAAAACCATAACTATTATGATCTAGAAATCCGACTTAAGATTATGACGTGTTTACGAATTGCGCGTAACGAATTCGTTGATAGTTTATTGCACTTTGTTCATCGCTAACTTCTTGTTGTTGAACATTGGTTTCAACACATGTACAAATTGTTCTACCTTTATCCTCAATTATCATATTGTGCAATATGAAACAAGCATACATAACCTTTTTTTTAAACTTTTTGGTTCCCAAACATGTGTCGGATTAATTACTATATGCCGTTTTTTAAGCACATCAAATGCTTGTTCGATATTCTTCCTGGTTGCCTCATAAGCTTTTGCAAATATTATACGTTTTTCACCGATTGGAGTTGATTATGAGTTTATAAACACAACACAATCATGGTAAAATACCATCAACAAGATAATAAACATTTTTATATGTTACTCCTTCAATGTCGTTGAATATTGGTGATTGTTCGAGAACGTTTAAGTCGTTTTTTGAACAAGTGACACCAAAATACGCATGTGATATCCAAAGGTTGTGGCTAACGGCTTGCTCGAAATTTGTTCGAAAATAGTTAAAGAAAACCCGACTCGAAAAAGCTCGATTCTAAATGAGCTCGGCTCATCTCGGCTCGGTTTCTAAACGTGTCGAGCTCGAGCCAGGGTCAGCTCGGCTCGTGGCTCGACTCGTTAGCTCGGCTCGTTTATATTAAACCCAAATTTTAATATCAATATATAACAATATCTTACCAAGAAATAAATAAATAAAAATTATACATATATTATGTCACTCGATACCTAAAACCTTATAAAAAAATAAGTATGTTAAAATCAATAAAACATAGAAAGTTATAAATTATGTAGTTTATCAATTTTTATATAATAAATATGTTAAAATTAGTTTTTGTCTTTTAAATATCAACACTAAAATATAAAATATAAAATATAAAATAATAATAATAAAATGTATAAAATTTTAAAAAAATTAAAGGAATCCGGCTCGACGAGCTCGAGCTTTAAATGATCCGAGCTCGAGCTCGATAAGAAAAACGAGCCGAGCTCGAGCCAGCTCGGTTAAGTTCGAGCTCGAGCACACTCTGGCTCGACCCGACTCGGCTTTTTTACAACCCTATCTGTATGTATATATATTAAAATTAACACATTTATATTTTTAAAAACATTAATCACACACTTCAAATTATATAGTATCACAAGCCGTTTATCAATATAACAAAGAGTCAAACTAATGTCCTATCATCTAGAGAGATCTATGTTTAAAACTGACGTCTCACTCATGAAGTTGATGGTTAGTCTTATAAGTAGGATTATAGGAAGTGTTGGTTGTAAAAAAAAGTAAACGAGTCAAATGAGGTGTACACGACTTGACGTATAGACAGCTTATGGTTCAATATAATCTTTCGTCTGAAGTCAACTCCTTTATTTTAGCCAGCTTATCCCGGACCTTTTATAACCCAAATTGAGCCTGGCTTAGCTCTTTTACAAACTAATTCGAGTATGAGCTCTGGCCCGGCTCCGAGAACGGTTAAAACTTTTTCGGCCGAAGGCGAAATTTTTTTTGGGCTTTAATAAAAAAAATTAATTTTTAATTTAATTTTGTTGGTTGTAATCAATTTAATTTTTAAATAAGCCTTAATATTTTTGGGCCTTATGATTTGGTTGTGTAAAAAAAATGTTTATATAAAAATATAATTAAAATGCCTCAAGTGAGGTTAGAACTCACAACCTCATGGTTGAAAGTCAAATACCTTTGCCACTAAACAAAGCTACTAGTTGTATAATTAAGTTTAAACATTATATATATACAGAGAAATGATCAAATAAGAAGTTTGGTTTTCCTAAGAAGGCTAGGAAGGAGGGTATTTTAGTCTACTACCTTAATATTGAAACCCACTTAATTTAATTTCAAAAACCTACTTAATTAAAACCCACTTAAATTTTCACTCATCTCCTACAACTACCACCGCCCACCGCCACCACCTTGCCGGAAAAGTCTTCGGAAATTTCGCCGGAAAATAAAACACTATGAAAAACACAATGAAAAAGACATAATGTAAAAAACACAATGGAAAAAACACTATGAAAATAAAAACACAATGACAAAAACACAATGAAAACACAATTAAATAACATAATGTAAAAAACACAATACAAAAAACACTATGAAAAAATAAAACACAATTGTATAACACAATTTTGTAAACCACACCTTGTAAAAACCCATGAATTTTTTTTTATTTTTATAAAGCAATGTGGTACTCATATAAAAGATAAAAAAAACACTCATTTTTATGGTGAACTTGTTTTGAAAAAAAAGTCGTATATAAAAGTTATGGACGTTTTAAAATGATGGGGGAATTTGACATGTGCCTTGCATGTGGAGAGAGGAAGTCAACAAATGTGTTATCCCTATTATGCTCTTACCCTTGTTTTACACTTGATTATCTCTCTAATCTAATCTCAACCATTCAATTCTCAAATGAATGGACAATATTATTTTATATCATTCCTAGGAAAACTAATCTTCTTATTATAACTCAACCCTATATATACATATTGTTTTTCATAAAAATATATATATATAATTTTTTTTTTAAATCCGGGTCTATCGGGGTGTCGGGCCGGAGTCCGTCGACCACCCGGCCCTCCCTTGTAGCCGGCCCTGTATGAGTTGACTCTGACTTGTCTCGGCTCGTAAACGGTTCAACTATTTTGTAAAGTTCTATATCCTATAGATAGAGTTAACAATAAATGCTCAAGGACGGGTGTCCTGTTTATACTAGTGTTTACTATTATTAGTATTATAAAAATTATTATTATTATTATTAGTACTGATATAAAAAGCAAAACTTCAACCATAAACCACACCTCCTAATTAAATTCTGTTTTTGACTTCGTCAATCATTTAAGCTGTTTCACACTTCATAATCTTCGTAACATTATAAGTTAAATGTCGGCTTCTTCTTGCAACTG
Source organism: Bidens hawaiensis (assembly GCF_021521415.1). NCBI lineage: Eukaryota > Viridiplantae > Streptophyta > Magnoliopsida > Asterales > Asteraceae > Bidens > Bidens hawaiensis. The sequence goes on from NW_027491133.1 coordinate 1,295,260, forward strand.
TTATAAGAAAACAATCAATCTATATACACACTGCATATACGTATGCATAGGAGAGCTCGATCAGAAACCTAAATTATATGACAACTACTTGAACCAATCTAAAAACATTGATTTATTAATTTGTGCATGAATTTAAAATTCTAACACGACTATTAAAATATATTGTGGTTATATGACGTACTTGAATTGATATACGCATGCATAGTGTTCAATTGACATTCTGGTTTCATGACATGAGGGTGATAATTAAGGCTTAGAAGTTTATGCTCTTATGGTTTCAGGTTCGAAACTTGACCCAATGGGGTTTTCCTATTGCAATAAGTTTCCTCGTCGATGGTGTTCTTGGCAGGTACGGACCTAGAGTAGAACCAGGGGTAGCCTCCGCCACCCACAACTTTTCGTCGGTAGTGCAAAATTTATCTTTTGGTCGGTTTTCGAATTTCGCTACCCCTGAATATGATGTTACTCTTATTTGTTTAAAGTCAAACCAAATTAAAAGTTCAAACCAGTTAAATCCCAACCAAAGTTTAAAACCTAAACAAATTAAAACTCGTAACCTCTTGTTTGGTTTAGGTCGGACCTCAACAGACAACAAATAGCCATTGCGGTTGTTTCCACGCTACACCACCAATACCCCTGACCCCCCATGCCGCCCTCCTTCGATCACCGACGACCTCCACACTGCAACCTACACCCCCTTTAGCCGCAACTTCGGATTCCAGTCGGTGCTTCCTCTTCCACAGTTCGACTTATACTTGTTAAATTTAGGTATTATTCTACTATTATTTAAAAAGTAATTGTTTATTTCTTATATAGATTGTTAATTTGGAATTGTTTATGGGCAATTGAAAGATCTATTATGGTTTATTGGATATTTGGATAATGTAAATTGGAATTGATTAGCGATTTAGGGTTTATGTGTAAATTGGAATTGATTATGAATTTATGGTTTAATTCGTTTCATCTAAAATTACGTAGCTTTGAAGATGAAAAACAAGGTCTTATTAACAATCTTTTTAAACGAAAATGAAAAGAAGATAAATATTTGATGAAGTAAAAGAAGATGTAATGACTTGATTTCAACCTTTCAAAAACCAAAGAGGGGAAATCTACACCTCACGTGTTAAAATTTTAGATTCGGTGCAGGAAATTTTAGATTATCCATGTAAAATTATTTAGTGCAACCACAAATGTCATGCGATTCAATCTATCTCGGCGGCTACGCGTTGGGTGATTTGGTTAGCTAGAAATAACATAGTTTTTAATAAAGTCCCCTTCGTGATGTCCAAAATGGTGAACGGCATCAAATTAGTCTCAAACTTATGAGTAAAGCAAAAGATCGAGTTTGGAGTGGGAGAAATGGCCCTTGTTCAATTTCGTCAATTTTTTTATTTAGGTTGGTGTATGTTTGGGTTGTAACTTATTTGTTCCTTATTTTTCCTTTTGTAGGCCACTTGCGTCTTTATAAGTTGTCTCCTTTTATTTATATATAAATTTAGCCTTTCAAAAAAATGTGTTTAAAATTATTTATTATGGTGTTTTTATTTTTTATTTTTTGTTTCGTTTACATTTTATGAAATATGATAAAAAAAATATTTGAAGCTCCTCCATAAGATTGATGTTTAGGTCCGTCACTGGTTGTTGGGTGTGTCAAACCTGAAGCGTCAAAATTCGTATAGACGATTGACATCTCATTTCAAAAATGCTTACTCAGACATTAGAGGTAGTTTCAAACGTTATTAATAAAATAGACATATCTATGCGTATTTACATATTATAAACATACTAACGTGTAGACGGACTATAATTCTCTTATCTAGGCACGAACACCAAACTTCTAGTTGTTACAAGGAATAGTGATGAAAGAAAGTAGGGAAATTAAATTATTTAAATGCATTAAATTACTAGTTTCTAGACATGTGTGAGTAATATACATAAGTCACAATCAAAATCATTTGATCACTTTATTTTAAATTCAAGATTCAAGATAAATGAGTGAGAAACAAATGTTTATATGTAGTATGCCAATCCAAATGTGTTCACTCAAAATAATTCAAAGGAGACATTATAAATTGTAGCGTTGCCAGCCCAAGGAGTTTAAGAACAGTGATTCAGTGGATTATTACACTTGGAACTAGTAAGTAGTATTATTGAAAAATAATAATAATAAAAATATAAATCTAGCTGGATGAGATTAACGGGTACCTATGATGCACGCAAACTAGTTCTTTTATAGCAATAACATATTTTCATAATGCAAAGCAAGGCACAAACAGCCAGTTTTGATTTTGAAAAAGAAAAAAAATATTTCGGGCCAAACCCAATTTTGACTACCCATTTTGCCTAATAACAAATTAACAAGCAAGACACAAATTGTTTATTATGTTTTGATTTTGAAAAGATTCATATTGGAAAGGAACATCACTAATTTGGATTCCATCATACTTTGAATGGGGTTCTAAAATTTTCAAATCCGAAAATTTCGACCTGTCTTTGGGTAAATCCAACCCATCATTTTGCCACGTGTACCAAGCACCGAAGTGGAATTAGACAGTTGTCATGGTGATTTTGAGCAACGTAGTACATGAAAAGCACACAGACATTTGATATTTAATGGGCTTTCCCATTGAGGTATCCATACTGGCACCTATCCACAATAAAAATATATTTATAAAAAAAGTTAAAATAAAATAAAGGCAAAATACTCTTTCTTTATGACCCCTATACCGTTCCTTTATGCAAGTATTTGGGTTATGAGAGTTAGTTGCTGTTTGTTTTTGAATATAAAAATTGTCTGTAATTTGATTTCATCTGATTTAATGTCTGTAACTGAAGATGTGGTCTGAATGTCTGCAATCTAAAAATATAATACTGTTTGTTTTATAAACTGGATATCGTCTGCATAAGCTGAAAATTAGTTACCTATCATATATATTAATATAAACAAAAGTCATTTAACGTTTGTAGACTGCTAAAATAATTGGTAGTGGTGTATGAACTATGGAAGTGAGTGGTGGTAGACGATTGTGGTAGGCGGTGAATGGTGGGTGGTCGTGGTGGTGGTGGGTGGTGGACCGTGATGGTGGCCGACAATGGGTGGTGCCGTGGTGGTGGTGATGAACGGTGGGTGGTGGATGCTTGTGGCAGGTGGTGGTGGTGGGGGATGGTGGTGGCGGATGGTGGTGGTGGTGGCGGGTTGGTGGTGGTGGATGGTGATGGCGGCGGACGGTGGGTGGTGGCGGTGGCGGGTGGTGGTGGATGGTGTTGGCGGCGACGGACGGTGGGTGGTGGTGGTGGTTGTGGCCGACGGGGGTGGTGGTGGTGATGGACGGTGGTGGTGGTGGGTGGTTGACGGTGGTGGTGGCTAATGGTGGGTGGTGGTGGCGGCGGACGGTGGATGGTGGTGGTGGTAGACGGTGGTGGTGGGTGGTGGTGGCGGATGGTGAGTGGTGGTGGTGTTGGACATTGGGTGTTGGTACTTGGTATGATGTTAAGAAGTGTGAAGATGTGTGAAGATGGTGAAAAAAGCTTATTTTTTAAGACAATAAAAGCAATTTTCAGATCTTTTTTTTTTTTAAACAAACAGTCTTCAAGAGCTTATGTCTACGCGCCCGCAGACATAGGCTTCTTGCAGACCATATAAGCAAAAACAAACACAACCTTAGTGAAATTTTAAATGCTTTGGATGAGTGCATTTGCTATATATATATATATATATATATATATATATATAATATATATATATATATATATTTGGGGTAAATATGATATTCTGCAAGTTACTTTGGATGGACTGATGCTATAGCCTTTGACTATAGAGAGGTTGAGAGCGTATATAAATGAGAGCGTTTTTAGCGGTTTAGAGTGTTGTGATTAAATCAACAATCCAATACCTATTTATACAAACATATGTGGACAAAATGTTCCAAAGACGACATTAAACAGTCATAAAATAGTCATACAGCAGTTTTCTGTCTTCTAGAATGTTTAAACGGTAAAAACCGACTTCAACTAAGATCAGTTCCACACAAACCGTTTCCTGCATTCAAATCTCAAAACTGGTTCCAAACTGGTTCCAGACTGATTCTCCTCACTCTCAATTCCAAACTTGTTTCGGTCGGGTCAGTTTCTGGTTTTGGTTTCTCAAACCGATTTTTATGTGCAAACTCCAGTTCAGGAGGAATTCATAAACAAGTATAAATAAAATATCTGAAATCAAATAGTATTAAAAATTAAAAAAACACGCATAATAAAAATTTACAATTATAGTATTATAATGTAACGCCAATAATATCATCATCCTGTTCAATTGACACACCAAGCCCAGTGAAGGGACCAGTTCGGAGGTTTACCGTTCCAGTTTTCAAAACATGATCCAAGTGTGTGATGGGCTTGTAATGCACGAGGCCATTGAGTTAGCATTTTCACAATACATATAATTTAACAAACAAAACAAAAGTTCACGAGAATTTGTATGTGCTACTTTTATTCTTTTTTAACTATTTAATTTATATTATAATTAGAGACATATATAAGTTTATTTTGTGAGAAAATCATTTTCTGAATGTGTTATACAATTACGATCGCATCACAACAATTTCACATATAATCATGACTTACGTAAAAAGAAGTTCACATACGCTCATCAATCGTTTCATGGATGAATGTCTATGTATTTGTATATGATGCAACATTACTGTCATGACTTTTATTTCTTGGGTCATATGAGCATAAAGGTTGTACGAATTTCGTTACCCATTTCCTATTGGATTGTAATGAGCCGTTGTTAACCGTATGTGAATGATGTGACATCTATTTTGAGAAGAGAGGAGGGTAGAGACTAGAGTGTCATTTCATGAAACGAATCTTATAATTTTTTAATGAAACCCTTTAAACATTTCATCAATTATTAAGATAAAAGAAATATACAAGAATAGTAATTTGTTTAGTCCTATAGAATCAAAAGTCAAACATATGTAAATCTATAGACTCAAATATCGGTTTATAAAGTTGCTGACCTAACTTACTGCTAACCTTTACCGATATTACTTGCAAACATGTTTATGAGAAAATGTTCTTTTTGATACAAACTAAGCCTTTGGATCACTTCAATTTATTAAAAATGAATATAAACAAATTCAAGAAATGTGACTTTGTTGGTAACTGTATTTGCAGTGTTATCAAGTCGTCTTTAATCGGGATTTACTGAAAAGTTGTACATAAACAACCTTATGTGGGAACTATTTATCAGTATTGAGTTACAATTGATGATTTCTCATTGATATACATGTCCAACTTGTGACAAATATATCCGTTACAGGAAAATGTTGTCATGGTATATCCCTTAGATAAGGAACGTCTTTGGTCTGATTATGGTTCACACGATTTCCAAAACAACTTTTGCATATCTTTGTGTGTTTCTTCGATTGAACTTATGAAATATCATCAAATATATTATGTTTCAAACTGTCGTACACGATTTAAAAAGATATCCAGACTCTACAAGTTATAAAATATACAAATCTCTTATCTCGGATAGCCTCACGACTTTGAAAACCTTGTTGAAACTCTCTTCATGATTGATTCTTCTCTCTCTAAATAAGAACCTGTATATTCTACCCAAGTCTTATCTCCAACAATGAAACATGAATCCAATAAACACCACTATGAACCATCTTCCTTTACCTCAAAGTTTTATTAAGAAAGGTGAAGATTCTTACTCTCTAAAGTGAGCATCTTTTAATAAACCTTGTTTGAATAGACAACACACCATCTCCTAAACATAATCTTTGGCACATCTTGTTGACAAATCATATGTCGGCCTAAAGAGTCAAATAATTTAAAACCGAGGACCACAAAATAGTTTTCCAAGGCCCAATAATATTTATTTATTTGTCATTACTTTTAAATAATAATAATATCACATAACCCCCCCCCCCCCACCCCACACACCCACCCACCCACCCACTTACTTGTAGCCTAATGGTAAGAGGCTTGGGTTTTCTAATAGAGATTCAAGTTTGATTCTCATTGTGTCACATTGGGTTAATATTGACATTAAATGATTTGAAATAGGTCTTGTGAGATTGTCATGTCGGATCCCGAGCCCACTCGAGATTTCGTCTCATTGTATGTTATGCTGAGTGTTCTGCTACTGTAGGGGCACAACGATTGTTAAGTGTTAGCCAACGGCATGATGTCTAGAGTAAAGACTCTCCAAATTTAAAAGTGAAATGATGTCGTTGTAAATAATAATAATATCACATGAAAAGAATGAGAGAAATACACAAATAACCAATTGGCGTGCGTCGTCTTTATCTTCCTCTAAAAAAAACGTCAACGAACGATCCAACCGATTTCTGTTACTTTACCGGCAACACTTAACAGTTTCCGTTAGATGGCTATCACCGGTGACGGTACCAATTTAACGGAGAGTGATTACATCAAGAGGCATCATAAGCATGAGGTTAGAGCTTGCCAGTGTACATCGGCTGTTGTTAAACGCATCAAGGCGCCTGTTCATCTGGTAATTAATTAAATCTATGATTGATTAATTGCGCAATCGTAATTAACAGTGGATCTGTGGTTAAACGTATGATATGGGCGTGTATTTTAATATCAGATCCGTAGATGTTAGCTTGTTATATAACTTAATTGATTGAAGCTAATTTGACCTAAAATGAAAGTGAATTTGATATATGTCAGCTAGAAGCAAATGTAGCCTTTAGTTAGGGCTGTAAATGAACCGAACGATCCGTGAACTGTTTGGTGAGAAGCTCGTTTATGTTCATTCTGTGCAAGGAATTTCGTCGATTAACTAAATGAATGAACATTAACAGATGCTATGTTCTTCATTTGTGTCTGTGAATATTGGATAAGTGTTCGCTTATGTCCGTTAATGTTTGTTCGTTAAAGGTTTTTAATACTTTGTGATGACTTTTTTAATCTTTTCTTTTAAGGTTTTTTAATACTTTTTGATGAGTTTTTAAAACTTATCATATAGATTAAGCAAACTTATTAACTATAAAACAAAAATATGAGTGTTATGTGATTAATTTATATGTAAAGTTAACGTATGAATACGAATGTTAAAAAAAGCACCAACACAAACTTGGTAGCCGTAACAAAGCATTGTCACTGACCATTTTTGGATAGCCAAATCAAATAAAACAGTGTTGGTGTTCATTTGTGTTTGTGAACCGTTCATGAACAAGCTCATTTTCTTTATGAACGAGCATAAACAAGAAATTCCGTCCGGTTAGCTGAACGTTAATTATACGTTTGTCCTATAAAAGCTTAACGGACGAACATGAACAAGGCCTTGTTCGGTTTGGTTACAGCCCTATTAAATGTTATAGGGAGCCCAATAAGTGTTAAATTTTAGTTCTAGAAAGAAGCAGAAACAGAACATGATAAATAAGTGTGATGCAATGTCGAAAATATCTTATTATAAAAGGAGTTAATATTGAATACATGAACTTCAAGCACCAATACAAGATCATATATTGAGGGTTTATGCGTGTTTGTTTCAGGTATGGTCTCTTGTTAGAAGGTTTGATGAACCACAAAAGTACAAACCCTTTGTGAGTGAATGCAATGCACAAGGTAATCTTGAAATTGGAAGTGTTAGACGAGTAAATGTTTGTTCTGGACTTCCCGCTACCACAAGTATAGAAAGATTGGAACTTTTAAATGAAGAAGAACACATATTAGGCATGCGGATCGTTGGTGGTGATCACAGACTCCAGGTAAGTACCCTTTTAAATCCTCCTTCATCTTAATCATGTCAATACTTACATAATTGGCGTTTTATGCAGAATTACTCATCTGTGATAACACTGCATCCAGAGGTTATTGAAGGAAGACCAGGAACTTTGGTGATTGAATCATTCATAGTGGATGTGCCAGATGGCAACACTATAGAAGAAACATGTTACTTTGTTGAGGCACTTATAAAATGCAACCTTAAGTCACTTGCTGATGTGTCAGAGCGTTTGACTGTGCAAGACCGTACTGATTCCATTGTCCAGGTGTGATACTGTAATTCCTTTTTTGCATGATTCATTGTATATATAATAACATTAGTGACAACTTCTTAGATTTCATTTGTCTATAACCACTTCATGTGTGAAGCATATTGTCCGCATCTCCATCACGTCTGTTTGCTACCTTGTCTTGATTTTGTGCTTTAGTCAAGTCCAAAACAGCAATATTTATTTGCAAATGTTTCCTATGTTTTACCTTAATGTTGTATAATATATATTTAATTTGATAGACTTCATATATGTAATTCGCGTTTCTGATAGATCTTTTTGGTGCTGACATAGAGGGTCTGGGTGTCTGTTTACCCTCTGTCTGACCAAGTTTTGTATTAATAAGAGTATTTAACGGAAGAGTTTTTTTGCAGTTTGACTATGTATTGCTGTTGGGTAAAGTAGTTAAGTTTTGTGACTTTTATAGTTTTATATGAAAAGTTCTGGTTCTGCCATTGGGTGTTAAGTTAAGCTAAACTATAATTAGCTCAACAGTTTTACTTATATAGGCTAGAGTTGAACCCTTGAAGGAAGATTCAAGTTCAATTAATTATCTTGAATAACTTGAAAATATAACAAGTTTGATTCGAGCTTGACCCCAAATATTAACACACAAATAGGTTTGTGATATGGTCTGAATGTCTAAATAAATCTGAACTCACAGTTTCTGATAATTTGGTGTTTTGGATTGAAGTTTTAATGGCCAAGCACCAAGCTAACTAACTTGAAAAAGAACCCTTGAGTTACAAGCCAACAAAAGTACGAAACGGCAGAAAACATTTTAATTTTTTAATAACTATTTTTTGTATTAAAAGTTTTTCAAAATGGTGAAAGATGAAAAGTGAGTAACTGAGTATAACATAGTTTGAAAGATGGACGAGGGTTGTGATGTGATGCTGAAATAGTACATAATGGAGAAAGATAGTATGAGCGTGAAAACTGAAAACCGATAATTGAACTAGAACCGGAAAAAATCCAAAGATAAAGAGTAACCAAGTTTTGCTTCGGTTTCGGTTATAAATATTCGCAAACTTGATATAACCAAACCAAACCTGAATCGATTCTTTTTTAATCCTTGTATCAAACCATGGGAGATTAGTTAGTCTGTGTATTATGATATTTGTTTAAACTAATCAGTCAATGTGTTTCAAAAATGTGGTCTACAAGATTGTATTCCAAAACATAGTCCTACATTTCTAGGTACCATGTTTAGGGGAGAAACTTCTGGCTGTGTTTGTTATTTAGAATGCGAGCATACTTGAATAGCATATGAACCATATTTAGAGAACATAGTGAATCATATGGAGCCAAACATTGTTGAATAGTAATAGCAATCCTACAGTGGATTCATTTTAATTTTCTTCATGGTTGGATTATGCATTTATGTGGAGCCAGTTGCACTATCAAGTTGTCATGATGCATGTGCATCCAATGGTGTTAATGTGGTCACTGACTATGCTTAGCTGGCAATCGTGCTTGGATAATCTTGAACCAAGTTCTTCATCAAATGATCACAATACAACTTTAAAAAATGAAAACACATCTATAATTCAGAAGTTTTCTCTATGCCATTACACTCTTAATAGTAAAACCCTGATGGAAAATATAGAAAGACCCTATAAAAGAAAGGCTAGTTTTGTGTTGATCCCACAATGAAGTTTGAAAGAAAAGCCAAATGATTTTCCTTCCATAAAAGGAAAACACCTAATTCACATTATAAGCTTGAAACTTGGTTTAGATGACAAATCTGGGTCCAATTTTAAGCTCACATGACAAGACCTAAATGTCCTAAACCAAAGAGTATTGTGAAAATCGAAAAAAAAAACTCTCTTTTTAGAAACTTACAAAACCGTAATTTCAATCTTTGGTTCGGTTGAAATTCAAAACCGATAAATGAACACTCCTAAATACATATGCCTGTTGGGTATATTGGAGAGTTTGACCACATGCTATGATGTGAATGGTCTCTAAGAGAGCTAAACTTTGCTCTAAAATAATGGTTTTGAAAATAAATGTTAAGTCATGTTTGTTTAAAAGTATTTTGTCAATGTTTATGTTTATATTAGGTCATGTGGTATACATTTATATCCCCTTAATTATACATATGCGTCACATCACCCACTTATTTTTTTTTACTCTATCACATCTAAAGGAAATAATTTAACCCTACTTACCCCCCCCCCCCCCCTCAATTTAATTTTGAAATAATTATTTAAATTAATGTATTGGGGTCACGTCATATTTTCACCATCTCATCCCCGTTCTTCTTTCACCCGTTTTATATTTTTAGTTTTCTTAAATAAATGATTTTCAAACAATAATAACATAAACATAACAAAAAATCATATTGATACATAGAAAATGCAGGCCCCATTTATTTTCTGGGCCTCAAAAACTAGACTAGCCCATATAAATAATGAAAGGGTTTGTGAAAAAAAAAAAAGAGAGTTTTATATTGGGGTTGGCCGAAAAGAGTAACTCAACCTACATATAAAATGTTTGGGATGTTCAGCATGGCCATGCGAACCGGGATGGAATTTTCTCGGTCCAGAGACTGGCAGAGTGGTGTTTCCCGTCGTAGCGAACTCGCTCCTTTCCCAACCCGAACCCACTCCGTCCACGCTTAATAAAAGTGAAATTGCTAGCGCTTTTGGAAATTACATCTTAAAAAATAAATTTATCATGGTTCCCGTGTTATTAATTATAAATAAAATTACAACAAATGATCATTTGCCGGTATAGGAGTCGGTACAAGCTACCATTTAGCTAATGTTGTGTCGATGAATAAAAAGTTAGTACGCTTGTTAGAAAAAGAGAGATGAACCTTCAAGGGCATATATATCATCATTCAATCTACTAAACACAAGAAAATTTTTAAAATTATTCAGCTAAATATGCTTCTACATACATCTCCAATGGATGCAATTACTTATGTACAGATATTACAAATACAAATACAAATAAAAAATGAAATAAATTAATATAAATCATAAACATACTAATCATATATATACACATCTTTATTTAACACATGCATGAAATTAATTAATTAATTAATTAAGGTGGAATTAATTAAGAATACCATTAACTTGATTGATCCTCAATCAAAAGTATGTTTGAGAAACTTGCGAATGTTCTTCATCACTCCAGCCTTATGATTCTCAATCTTCTTCTGTTTAAGCTGATGATTCAAACTCGTCAACTTCTCTCTATCAAACACATTCTTTGCCTTCGACGTTACATGAATATTTTCCTTCTTATAATTATCATTCTGGTTGTTATATTTATTATTATTGTTTTGTTGCCATGGGGTACCATAAAGGTGTTTTGCCTTTAACCAATTCGCGGGTACTTCCCCACGAAAAGGTTTTGTTTTCGAGGTGTCAGCATTTTCAGCTGACACCTCATCTTTCCTGCCTGAGGCATGGGGTTGCGGGTATGGGATTGTATATTGCTTGTGCTTCATGCAAGGCCTTCGGTGTGTCCCAGTTTGTTGTGGACCCCGGTTAGGTCTGACGTGGAAGTGACGGTTGATCGGATGGAATCTCGAGAAGTTCGTACGTGGTGCTAGATCGTTTGTTGGTTTTTCGGGTTCAGGGTGAAGAATCTTCTCACCGGGGAGAAGAATCTTGAAACGGCCGGTGTATTTGGGTAGTTTGGAGGCATCATCGGTCCTGACGGTGGTTGGGTTGGTTTTGACGGTGGGGCGGGCGGCGGAGACGGTGTATAATAACAATAAGGCAAAGAAGGTGAAGGTGAAGGTGGTGGTTTTGGTTTCCATGGTTAATATGGATGGTGTTGTTGTTTAGGTGTGCATGGGTGTGGTTAAAATACAAGTTGGTCATTACGGGCAGGTCTAAGGGTCAGTACGGGCAGCGGGTTGTATGGATTATCATACATGTGCTAGGACAATTGTTTCTTGATTATTGTCCGAAGTTTATGCTACCACAAATGTTATTACATAGGAGTAAAAATGTTTCCTTTTAGTCTTTTACCATGTTTAAATATTGAAAACCGCATAAACAATTGTACATAACGCATAAAAGATATCATGTAGGGAGAGAGAAAAAAGGTCATTAAAAACCATTTACACTTTACACATTACATAGATATCGATAGGTATAAGCGATTATTATCAAGACGGCACATACATCATTTTCAATGTAAATTTATATAATAAAAGTGACAGAAATAAAAGTTATATAGGACCATATACTAAATATATTGTTTGCTAAAAGGTATGTTGATATAAGCCATTTTATAAAGTAATAACAAGTATTGTATAATTATTAATGTGTTTTCGATGTTTATAAATAATCTCCATTGTAGGTGAGTAAGATCTTGCATGTTTGTGTTTGTAGACGAATTCAGTTCAAAACATCTTCTAGTATATTTACCATTTCATTTTATAGTGTTAAAAAAACCTTTTGGAAATAAGAGAATGACAAATAATCTACTTTCAACTTACATAAAAGCTGCTGGAAGTCTTTGAGAGAAGAAAGAGATGACACCATTTCAATATCTTGAAGACTGACTTATCGATTTTGATTTGCCAAGATTGTGTAATATCAAGACATGACATTGAATTTTCATTCTACCTGAAGGGCTTTAAGCTACACTCTCTTATTATTAAGAGCAGCCAGAAGCCCTTGAGGGAGAACGAGCAATCAAGGCCTCGAGAGAAGTCTTTTTATTTTTTTTCCTCGAGCTTGATAAGCCTTATTGGTCGAGTACCCCTTTTATAAGCCAACAAAATATGGATTTATTGCCAAGAAAAAATAAATAGTATATTTTGGTGGGGTCATACATATCTTTGGGATTTGTCATCTAGTGGAACCAATGAATCTTTGGTAGGATTGGAACTCTCAAAAAGAAGAATTATTCAAGTGAAAGCATATCTATCTACAAATCATCAATCCACAAATAAGCATGAGTAGCATACTTTAATCAATTATTTATGTTTCATATGAACAACATACATTGCATGATTCATGAAGAGTACGTCTTATCAAAAGTAAGGATAAAGAAAAAAATTATGAGAATATATAGTTATATATCCATGTTTTATTTACATAAACTTAACCTTTAAACTAGGTGTACACCAAGTTTAAAGATAGCATTGATGTTGTGATTAAAGATATGATCGACCTGATCACGAACGATCATAACACGACCAAAGTTAAGAGGGACACATGGCCGGCTTTCGTGATCGTGGCGATTGCTTAATGTACTCAAAAGTCTAATCTGTCTTGTTATTTCCTAGATGGTACTAAAAACAACTAGGGGGTGTTTGGTAGAGAGATTTGAGGGTGGAGAATTAGGTTTCTCTTGTTTGGGAGAATTAGGCGGAGAATTGGGCGGAGAATTGGTTTTCTCTGAGAATTGGGTGCAGGCAAAAAGTGGAGAAATCCAATTCTCTCCATTTGGAAGAGAAATGGAATTCTCTCTGCTTCTAAATCGCGTCTCTGCTCTACTCCGTTCGCGTATGATGATGATGATGCTTCGACCGGCGATGGTGATGATGATGCCGACGTCCGGCACGGCGGCCGACGCCGCAGCCACGTCCGTTCGCGTCTCTGAGCCAAAACGAAACCCTAAATCGCGAGGCGGTGTTGCGAGGCGGAACCCTAAATCGCGAGGCGGTGTTGCGTCTCTGAGCCACCATTTCTCCACCATGATGATGCCGAGGCGGAACCCTAATCACGTCTCTGCTCCCGTTTCTCCACCCATTTCTCTATTGTACCAAACAAAGGAAATGATTGTCAATTCTCCACCCATTTCTATTTCTCTCCAATTCCATTTCTCTCCTATTTCTATTTCCATTTCTTCTCATTCTTTTTCTCTGTACCAAACACCCCCCTAGTCTCTTTCAAGACATGTCATTTTTCCATACTCTTTCCATGGACCACGTATCATTTCTTTTAAATAACAGAAAGAAAAATGAAAAGCAAATTAAAGGGAAAAATTGGAAACTTGTAGATGCTCCACTACCAATAAGTGCACGACCCTTGGGATACATGACAAGTCACCAGAACTTTTGATCATGAACCATGGGAGAAACCAGAAGCAGGTTCGATCAGGTCCATAAATCGTTCGACCAATAAAAGCGTTACACTGATAAGGATATCAAACATATGCGTTTTCTTGTATTGACGTTTATGTGAATAAATTGTGTCATGACGTAGCAGAAGATGTATAAAACGTTCTAATTCGCCAATTCCGACACAATCAAGTGATCACCACTGTATTTGACATGATTACTAGAATATAAATTACCATATTTAAGGACTGGTGCATATTTGACATTCGTAGAATCCATTATCTTCCTTGATGCTAGTTTTGAGTGGCGACCATATCTTACCATCTTGCATATTGACATTCCTTCATATCTCAATTATCCACCATCTTTTTTCTAAATAGTTTTTTGTATATAGAATTTCAATTTTATGGATGTTGAATACTTGAGTTTGATAAATAGAATTTTTTTGTAGTTTTCTCCTATTTCTTTGGTATTAGAGCATTCCCAACAGCTAATCTATCTCTATTTCTATAATTACAATAAAAACACTACATTTTCTCTCTCATATACAATTAAATAATATTTTTATCACTTTATCATTAATTTTTTTCTCTCATCCACTCACAACTACTTTCAAATATATTAAAAAATAAATAGAGCATGAATAGTGTTTCTCCAAATTTACACAAAATTTACTATTCTCTTTAAAGATTATATCTCATCCACTCACATCCACTTATAATCCTCTAATTTTTTTTAAAGATCTCTCTCACAAATAATTTAAAGAAGCTGCTGAGACCTGAGAATGTTCTTAGATAGATTTATGGTTATTTTCTTCTGAATTTTGTAGTAAATACTAAATAGCATTTATAGTTACTTTTTTCAATAATCCTATGTAAATAGGATTTAGGGCGTGTTCGTTTCACGGAATTCAATGGAATTAGGCGGAATGAGATTTTAAATCTCATAGATTCCTATGTTCGTTTCACTATTAACTGAATCCGAAATGGAAAAAGAATCCCATCAATTCTCATTTTCATGGGATTTTAAAATCTCAGCAAAACTGTAAGGAATGTCAAGAAATTTTTATAAACCCAACCCTGCTCCTTCATATTATCATCTTCAGACTTTGCTCCTGCTCCACCGCCTCTCTCCACCACCATCCTCCACCGCCGTTCTCTACCACCGTGAACCACCGTCTTGCTCGTCTACCTCCACCATCGATCTTCTCCATCATCGTTCTCCTCTTAACAGGTTAGGCTTTTGTGTGTGTTTTAGTTACAGTGAATAATT
Source organism: Bidens hawaiensis (assembly GCF_021521415.1). Classification (NCBI taxonomy): domain Eukaryota; kingdom Viridiplantae; phylum Streptophyta; class Magnoliopsida; order Asterales; family Asteraceae; genus Bidens; species Bidens hawaiensis. The sequence goes on from NW_027491133.1 coordinate 1,310,605, forward strand.
ATTGTAAAAATTATTCCTTTTTTGCTGTCAACTTATTGAAAGGTTAATACTATTATTACATATTATTTATTATTAATACGTATTATTATTACTTGTTTGTGTTTGTCATTAACATTTGTTCCATTGTTGTTATTATATTATTATTGCTGTTATTATTATTATACTTTGATTATTATTTTTGTTTGAGTTCTTGTTTAATCTTGGATATTTGTCAAAGGGTTATCAAAAGTTTTTAAATTTTAAACTATTTTTAACAAATGTCCATTGCACACCAACTGTTTGATGAAATGCTTCAACCAGATTTGTGCTTGATTATATACGTTGATATAATTTGTTAAATATAAATTATCATAATATAGTTGTTTCAACAAATTTTAACTCGTTGTGTGTTGGTAACATGTAAATAGGAAATGGCTCGACTTAGTTTACAAACTCGCAAACGTAACCAAAGGAACACGACATTGATTTTGGCATGGTGGAACCAACTTATTACAACTGTTTTTTTGATTTTTTTAGTTAATTTTCTGATATTTATATATTTAGATTTTTTTAAATGATCATTTTTTTGTTATTTTATTATTTATATGTTAGTAGATTGAAGGAAGATGAATAGAATGGAGAAGATTCCAATTCCAATAACATATTAACCAACCAAACACATGATAGAGATTTTCAAACATTCCATTCCATTCCATTCCATTCCAATTCCAATTCCAATTCCTTTTAAAAAATTCCGTGAAACGAACGCGCCCTTATAGTTATTCTCTTCTATCTTTTGATGTAAAAATAAAACTTATGGTTGATTATAAATTTTCTATATCCAATGAATGATTGTGTTTTGTTTGTGAGTTGATAGATTGACCCCGACACGAACCCAAAAATAGTGTGTCAATCGTACCCCGACATAGCATTGATATTTGCAGGTGGAAAAGAGCATGAGTCGTCTAACCCATTTTTATTTATTTATTGATACTTTAAAATTACAACAAAAAACGACAAAAGGTACATAAAACGATTACTTTTAAAGTATAGATGTGTACGTAGATTTCTCTTTTAATTTTAACTTCTACTATTCCCTTTTAAAATTTTGAAACACATTTTTAAAGTATATTTAAAAAATAAACGAGTTAGATGGGACGTCAACCCAAACCCAACTTGCTTAGCTAAACGCGTCATGGGTTTGACCATAAACTAAGCTAGGCCCATTTAGACTAAGCCTGAACCATGTATTTCATGTAAGGCCGTTGTCGTGTTTTCGTATCATGTAATATATTCAGCACCTTAACTTCACTAATACCTGACACGGCACACTACTAGAATCAATTGGCCTACGATGTGGGCCTAAGAAGAAAGACAAATGGATTTAGCGATGCGAGCACTTCTTTCGCATCAATGAAACTCAAGAAAGCTTCAAGTGAGATATGCTCTTAGATGGCATCAATAGTGTATCAAGACAACATCACTTCTCTAAGTATCTTTTTCAAGGGGTTTCTATGTGATGCGATTTCATTGGCGAAAAAGTGCAACACAATTTAAACTCTGCGTTGTTGGTACTGCTAGCATGGGTACTATCGGTACTCGACAGTTGCAAGTCTGGATTGACTCACAACATTTAGAAGATGGGTTATTAATCTTAAAAGAAAAAAACAACTATATGCATTATCCAAATGTAGCAGTTTAGCAGCATCATACACTCAATGACCCAAACACACAATTACTATTGGATGGCAGTAAGCATACAACATTCCTATAATCCATATGTAGCGATTAATGCCAGCCCGAACATGCCATTAGTTGATAAGCAAAAAAAAAAATGGTTTAAAAAAGTTGATGCAAAAATCAAATATGCACCTCAGCAAATCTCGCAAGGCTGAATTCATTGCGGATGTAATAATAAGAGAAGTTGCCAAATCGTTAACTCAATGCACGTTTGCAAGATATAGTTGTGTCATTCCTCATACAAATTACATTTTACAAAGTATATACCGAAACAGAAACTCATGTCAAACATAATATAACATGATACAAATTACACATTATACATTAATATCTGTATCACCTAATTCAGAAAACAAATTCCATGAGAAATTGATAGCTTGGGAGTTAAGCAGATGGACTGTTATCATCCGCTTCCTTTGCACGGTTGACTTTCCTAAGAGCTTGTCTTAGCCCGATAACAATAACAAATTGGTCAATGTGAGAAGTGATTCCGCACCACCATGCAACCAATCCACATTTGATAATGAAGTTCCATAATGCACCTTAGCTGCTCCAAAATACACATAAATATTTGATTTTACATATTCACAACTGAAACAATTTTCATTTTGTAAATGTAATTGAAGTTTGGAAAGAGTGGATTACCGTATATTCCTGGTGGGACTGGATGTGATGAAAAAAAACCAAAAAACACAACCACAAGAAACATAATAAGAATAATGTCTTTGATCCATCAATAAATGTACTTCAAATTTAATATGTCAAATGACATTTGAAAAAACTCTTCAATAGGGGTGCAAACAAGTCAGGCCAAGCCGAACCCAACTAGGCTCAATCTCAGCTTGTTTCAAGCTCTTTTCTAAATTCCGAGCTTAGCTAAGGCTCAGATTGTTTATAACTTATTAATTAATTTATTTACATTTTAATTATTTTTATATACTTTGAGAAAAAAAGTCGAATAAGCCTAAGCTCGACTCGAGCTCGTGTGTTGAACATTAAACGATCCAAAGCTCAGCTCGAGCTCGAGCTCAGCTTTGCGGTGTAAAATTAATACATAGAACTACAAAAGAACTGAAACTTAAAAATACACGATCCTAAACACTCTTCCCATACAAGGCTCGAGCTCGGGCTGAATAACAAAATGAGCTTTATTTGAGGCTCGAGCTCGGCTAATTTGCACCCCTACTCTCCAATGAGGGTAAAGAAAGATGATTTAAACCATAACACAAGCAAATTACATGTTTCTAATATCTATCGTGAAAATAAAATAACATGGGGTTCACAATTAGGTAATCATTATAACAAGCCACAGTTTAATCATGATTAGTAAGAAAAAAAAACTATCATAATTCAGTTAGGCATTTTAACAAACACTTGGCGGGCATAAAACAAATAATAAAGAAGAAAACTTAACTGGTGGCACCGACAAAAGCAAGCAAGAAGTAGAAGCCAAAAAGGGTAAGCTGGGGAGCAGAATTGGATCTGGTGAGGAAGTACAAGAAGCCAATGTATGGGAACAAAGAGACAGCAAAGAGTTGTGAAGCAATGCTCTGTGAATCAATGGTGGGTGACCATGGGTCTACTGGAAATGGTAATGCGTTTGCTATCAAATTAAGTCCATTTCGAGTGTCAAGTTTGGGGGTTTTCAAGTTGAATTGGTTGGTTCGATTGGAGTAACGAGTATCGATTGTGACACGGGTATGAAATAACGAACACGAAGAAGAAGAACAAGAAGACAGTAGTATCATTGTGAGTTTAACGAGATTTATGATATATGAACAACATCCACTTCAGTTCCTTATCGTGTTTGGTTCTTTGTCGTGTGATCTTTTACACCTGTGGTTGATTTAAGGAAAATACAGTGTTTTAAAAACCTGATCAAATAGGTCGGATGAACCGGATTTCACACAGCAGGTCGATATTTTGAGTCCGGTACCTTTGGTCGGTTTGCTAGAATATCGTACTGGCGGTTTTTGTCTAAAATACCGGTTTTTAATGGCAAACCGGTTTTATGACCGAGAAATTTTTGCTATTTGCGGCCCATATTTTTTTCAAAATTATTTTTAACCCAACAATCAACATTCAAACGTGTAAATTTGGGACTATTTTTTTAAAAAATGAGTGTTTTTGTATTATTTTCTTAATATGGATTAACTTTAGGATTCTTTTTTGTTATGAAATCATTTACTTTTGGGTTATTTTTGGATTGAAGTTACATATATAAGAAATTATAAGATAAACTATTCAACTGGTTGAACCTTCCGGTATAACCCAGTTCAACCGGTTGTACCATTTTTTAGTTCAATCCGATACAAGTAAAATGCTGTTTTTTATAACATTAGGAAAATAGAAAGATGTTTGATTGGTTTAAGAAGAAAATAATAATATTTATGTGATATGAAATATAAAATAGGGTGAGTGGAAACCAAATAATGACCGAAAACTGAATCGTTATTCGTTAAACGGAAACTAACCATGGCCAATAAATCCGTTCGGTTTATGATTAGATGAATCTGATTAACTTACCATTCACTTATAGTTAGGGGTGTTTGGGATTCCTTATTTTATATCCTTATAACTTTTCATTAAGTTAATAAGTTACAACATTGTAACTTATGAAACTTTTCCTCTCACAATATAAGCAATCCCAAACACCTTATCACTTTTCAAAAAGTTTATAAGTTATAAGTTGGTGAAAATAAGCAATCCCAAACACCCCCTTATTGTTAACTGACTTCACACACTCACCGAAAGCCTTTGCTTTAGTGCTCTAAGTTAGATTTTCATATAGGATGGAAAGGATTAATGTACCATGGTTTCTTGATGCTTTGATGTAGGGTTGATAGATGTGTAAACAAAGTCGACATACGTGCGAAGCAAACTAATTGCCATCGATATATATATAGCGTACGTAGTGCACAATTTTAGCGGTCGATGTTATCAATGGTTGAAGAGTAATTACACTACAAGCAATAATCACTCTACTTAAACATAAAATTACTTTACTGGTCAAGTAATTATACAGTAATGACATTTTATAACTTGTGTAATTATTTTTCTAACTAGCGTAATAATTTTTATAACTAGTGTAATTACTTAAATATGAAATTAATTTAATGCTCAAGTAATTATACACTTTAAACAATAAATAGTCTAGTTATGCATGAAATCATTCTACTGATCAAGTAATGCACTACAATTAATAATTACTCTATTTCTAATAAATCACTTTACTAATTAGGGAGATTTTTCGGTGAAATCGGTTAAAAAACTGACCAACCATGTTGGTAATAATGATTTTGCTTTAATTGGTGTAAGTGGATACCTTCCAAATACAATATTCACGTATGACGAGCAGATATGAACAAAATTCCTAGAATAGAAGCGTTGAAGAGGAGGAATATACAAACCCATGCTAATAGGTGTGTTTTGTGTAACTCGGCTCTCAAAACTACAGAACACATTCTTATTAATCGTTTAGTGGCTTTGGTGGTTTGGAATGGGGTGAGTCAATGGTATAAGGAGCCATGGTTTGATGTTTCTTTGATGAGATATCTTTTAAACTTTCATGACAAAGTTAGCTGGGGAGAAAGAGAAAATGCATCGTGATTATTGATTGTTGGCGTATGTTAAAAGCAAGAAACGAGAAGATTTTCAAAGATATAGAGGTGAAGATTGAAGGCATCATTGGTAGCATTTAAGGTTTGGGATTTTTATGGTATAAACATAGGTCTAAATATAGAAATATTTTGTGAGTCTAAATGGTGGTCGTCTGACTTGATATAATTTTGGTTAGGTGACTACTCTCTGGTTGGGAGAGGGGTTGTGTTCGTGTTACTGGGCGATGTGTTTTTAAAATTTTCATAGTTCGGAAAAAAAACCAAGAGGTCATTAGTATTACAGTTATGACACTACGCCCTTTTCTTCTATATTCATCAATTTGCAGACTTAGTAGAATAAAATGATTTATACGTTAACTCACTTATATACGTGTGTGAGACTTCGAAAGACAAACTAATTATGTTTTTGGGCGTGTCATAATATATCCAATCCAACTGTTTAATAAAAAAATAATTTTTCTTTCTTTCACATACACAACCCAACTTAACCCAACTTTTCATTTTTATTCACAACTCAACCAAATCAATTTAATATATATATATATATATATATATATATATATATCGTATTAGGTTTTAATTTATTCTATAAAATTTATTAAAACTAAAAAAATGTTTATTTTTTTAAACTATTATTTTAAGTATAACAAATTATTAAAAAAAGATAATTCCATAATTCCATAAATAAGACTTTGAATTTTTACAAGTATTAACAAAACAAAATTGTACATATTTTTAAGACAAAATGACAAAACATGTCATTTATGTTTTCGTGCTTTTTCAATGGTTGTCATTTTGCGAACTAAATGCCAGAAATCGCACTTTATGTTTCAAAACACTATCACATTACGTTCTTTGGCACTAACCCGGTTAATTTTGTTTGTTAAATCTGGTCATGTCCAAAGCAGTTTTGTAACTTTACATTTTTGTATAATAATAGAAACGTATTAAAATATCACTCTCTCCTCCCTCTCTCTCTCTCTCTCTCTCTCTCTCCACGTCTTTTTTCTTCTTCTTCTTCTCTCTCACCATCGACTTCCATCACAGACGACCAACGTCCGCCATATTCATATCCCTTTCTCTATTAACCTCTGACAACACACCCCTACCCCACCGCAACTCCGTTTTTTCACCGGTCGTCGTCACCACCACCACTACTGAAAAGTGGAACCAGAGGTGAAATTGACAGATGAGGCCACTCATTTCCTCCGGCACCGCTCGATTCACCATCTGTCACCACGAATGATATCTTCAATCCATCTTTTTCAATCTTGTTCTACTGTGATTATTATTATTATTCTTATTGTTGAAATCTAAAATCGATGATGATTCCGGCTTCAATATCGGCGATGACTCAGCAGGACGTTTATTGGAGGTTGAAGAAGATCGTTTAGTCGTCTTACGAACTGTTTGATTTTTTCAGATCTGGGTTTTGATGGGTTGATTTTTGGTATTATGTTGGTTGACTTTTGGGTTTTTAGGGTCGTTTGACTTTGATGTGTGACAAATTACTAAATAAGAACTTTCTTATGCATCATGGGTTGTACATGTTGCTGTAGAAGTTGTTATGGCTCTGATTCTTCTGTTGCTGGGTAACAGCTAGGCTGTCGGGTCTCATTTTGGCAACGGCGGTGGCGGACACCGGCGACTTTTAGGAGGTGGTGGTGGAGTCATTTGCAGCTAGGTAATCACTCTTTTGTTTATGTAGTTTGCCTATTTATATTCATCATTTGCTATTTCAAATGTTTGAGATTTTCATAACTGTCACATTGTGTGATAATTTTCATCTATTGATTATGGAGAATTTTTATAAAAGTTTAAAATTGATTATGCATGAGAGAGTTGGTGTAGAATTGTCATTGCAACTCTCTGAAGCGTTAAGACAATGTTTCTTAGAAGGTAAAATAGGGGTAGGTGTGTAATTTAACAAAAGAACATAATCCTTAAACAAAATAAGCTGACATTTTGTTTAATTCTGCAACATTTGAATTGCAATGAACTAACTGCTTGCTACAAATGCTCATGATAACTCGCATTAACAAATCCAATGCTAATGCAGGACCGCTTGCTCAAGCTGCCCCAAGAAATTGTACTTCCAAAAGAGTGCTCACATGAAGTTCGCGTCTAAAGACCATGACAAGAACACACCAAAGTTCATGTAAGTTTATCAGAACTTTACTGTTTCTTTAACCTTTTAGTGAAACAAAATTAAACACCCTCTGTCATAAGACTATCACAGTGGTAAATTGAAATTAAAATTAAATAAAGTTATGCTATTAATATAATAATGTGTATAACGTAAAAGAACTTGAATCATCGCACATACTAATTTAGAAAAAAGAATGTCTATGACGTAAAAGAATCTTTTATGATTGCATATTTGAATTTCATATAACATAACTCGAATTAAGATTTTACAAGTTGTTTTTGGTAGGCTCTTTGATTTGGGCGTGTTTATTTAACATCTCATTTTGCATTTCAAGTTACAGCCAACAATTAGAGATTTAGAGTTTATAAAATTATAAAGTGTAGTCAGATTCCAAAAGTACCAAATATTTGAATTTAGAAACCAAAAATAGCAAAAACCAAAGTTTACATCATCACAACAAAAACTCAACACAATGATTTTGTATTAGCTCTCACTCTATATATCATTGTTTCACGATTGTCGATCGTGTTGTTGCCGGGTTCATCTACGAACCCTAGGCGACGTCGCTAGACGATTGCGATGGTAATTTATAACATAGGGTTTTCGTGTTTCGTTTCGTTGATTGTACTGTCTGTCTGTTGTAGGTTTCTTGATTTTGGTTTCACATTCGTGTTTCTGGTAACTTGAATTTACAAATCTTCGTCTTATAATTGTGACTTCTTGCATTTGCGTATTGGTTTGATATTGTGTGATTTCCTCCAAATTGCTTCACTATTTGATTTTGGGGATTATATTCATAGCCTATTGATTTTCTCATTCATCCTAGAACCAGAACATTGATGTTGGCTGATTCAGATCACTCCTTTTGCCATGATGTTTTGGTGGGATATTGTTTGATGCTTGCTTTCATTAAATTGATGAATTTATGACGATTTTAATTTGGGATAAGCAAGTGGTACCGGTTTCTTTCGGTGCCAAGTCGGTACCCACTTTTTAAGGCTTCTGATTGGTACGATATAGGTAGTTTACCGATTCTACACCTTAAGCCGAAACGATACCATAAAAATGGGTTGCACTTTTAGTGCTGGTCTATTGTGACTTTCTACAAAGAGAAGTGTGGTTGAATGGATGGACATACCGTCAAATGTTAACTAACTTTAAGCTTTTTATTAAGTTGTTACTACATAAATTATATTCCATATTATTGACTTTTTAGCTTTCTTTTTTTCAGAAACTAAAGAACATGGCTCAAAAGCCCGTCCTTGAAGACTTACAAAAGATCAAATAATGGTATATTCTTTTCTTTACTTTTCCCATGTTTTTTTGTTTTCATTTTTTGAGTGATCAGTAAAGCAAAATTTGGCAGTTGAGCATGTGGATAACGGGCCAAACGTGTTTTGTGTCATTTTACATTTACTACTTATAAAACTGTCTCGGGTTGACTTTTAAATAGTTATGTTTTGGATAGTTATTTCTATGACCCGACGGTTAATCAGGCATCATGTAGTGGCGTTGATAGCCGAAAGACAAGGGTACATGCACCGATCAGCCGGTGTCCCGATGATTGAGTGCTATGTGCCTTATGTCCAAGGCTTGATGCAAAACTACTATCGAGCCGAGGGTCTCACCGGAAGCAGCCTCTCTATCCTTATGGGGTAGAGGTAAGGCTGTCTACATCTTACCCTCCTCAGACCCTACTATAGCTTTGCTATTGGTGGGATATACTGAGTACGATGATGATGATGATGATGATGATTTCTATGACCCGACGACCCGTTTTATTTTGAGCGTTTTTTCTTTAATTTTTACACATCTGTGGGTTGTGAAGTAACTGATAGCAAACTTAATTCCAATTTTGACTAACTAATGTCCACTACATTTCTTAGAAAAGTGCATTGCTTGACATATATAGAGAGTCTTTTTTAAATTATAGCTTAGATATTTGACCATTTACTTTTGTGTTTTGGTGCAGAGTAGAATATCAAGTTACCAAGTAACTCCCATGCAATCAGCTCTAGAGGCTGGTTCATCATTGTCTGGGGGTGTATTTGCACCGTGCTTCTGTTCTTTGTGAGCTGTTTTCTTTTTAACCATTCAGTTTATTATTTTGTACATATTATTTGTGATTAAAAACTTATTATCATTTTGGCTTTGTGTGTGTACGATGTGTTAAGAGTGAGACAAGTAGATGTTCGGTTTAACATTCGTATTTAAATCTGGCCTCTTTTAACGGTTTTATGGCGCCTCCCCCGTTGCGGGGGTCGTAATACTAGTTGGAGATTAATTTGGATTTGTTTGTGAAATTGATTATAATTTATGTATTGTAGGATGGATGATTTGTATATTTCGACTGCCCTGTGGAAATTGGTGGTGGCAACAACATGTGATGGGTGGTGATGGCGGCAGGAAATGATGGTGGTGGCGGTGGCGGTGGCGGTGGCATGTGGTGGCTGGTTGCTGATGGTGGTAACGGTGGTAGTTCTGAATGTTAGAGAGAGAGAGAGAGTGAGGGAGGGGTGTTGAAGATGGTGAATGTTAAAAGAGAGAGAGAAGGATGATGGTGGGTGAGAGATAAAAATGTTTTTTAATAAATAGAATAAAATGACTAAATTATTAATTATCCTCATGTGTAAGGTGTATGACCAGATTTAACAAGAAAAATTAACTCTGTTAGTGACAAAGGACGTAACGTGATAGAGATTTGAAACTTAAAGATGTTCTTTGTCGTTATGTTTACTAAAGGATAACTATTGAAAAACGTGTAAACATAAAAGACTAGTTTTGTCATTTTGTCTATTTTTAAAATTGCACTACTTTTAATAAAATTTATATGAAAATGTTCATAAAAACAAACTAAACAAGACTATGTTTTTATATATTTAAAATAAGTTAAATAATATAAATTATTAAATAAAAATCAAATTATATAAAAACAAATTGTTTGAAAGAAAAGAATATTTAATTTGAAAATGGTTGTGACCTAGGTTGGGGTTGTGACCTAGGTCATGAGGTAAAAATAATTTAATCTTTTTGTTTATTCTTTGAATAGTGTCATAACCAATAAATCTAGTCTAACCAAATAACTAATCCACTTAAGCCCAAATAGTTAACACTCTTCTCGTCTATTTGATAGTCGAGAAGCTTTAAATTTGGTCACTAGTTAATTCAAAATAATCTAGACAGTATAAATCTCATTATAGGTCCCCACAAATTCAAAGTAAATTTTGATAAGAACCTCTCTTTCATACTTGCAGCAATAACACGTTGTCGATTGCAATGAATTTTAATTGGATGCTGCCCATACATTTACTTTTTGTTGTTAAAAATTTTCTAGTAACTTTTAACTTATAATCAAAATAAGTTCTTTTTAACTGAATTCAACTTTTAAATTGGCTGTGAATTGAAATTTTAAATTAGGATCGATTTTTCCGAATCCACTTTAAACTTGAATTGAATTTTTCTAATCTACTGAATTCATAACCAAATGGAATACAACCTGAAGTATCAAAATTTTAAGAATTTGATTCAAATAACACAAATATTCAAAGTTCAATTCATGAACATCTCTACTGATCATCAAGTGTTGTGGTGCTCGTAATAAATAACTTTATATAAATGAATGAGCTCATTTGGTACTTCAAAATTAATTTCCTTAGTATTTCTTTCACTTAAGTAACAACCTTTATTCTTGACGCTAGCCATATTTGATGCCAAAAGATCAAGTATCCTTCTACTACATAGCCCATATCAACGCGGTTGATAACTTGATATAGCACATCTCCATTGAATGTATATGCTATATGTAGGGTTTGGATCAAATACAAATAAAATTAATATGCTAAACGTGAGAATTAAATAGAGTAGTTATATATACAAGGAGAATTATTATGTAATTACATCACATTCTCACGTTTAGCACGTTAATTTCATTTATACGTTAACTTTCCCCTATATTATATAGTCTAACTTTTGATGCATATTTACACATTTCACTTGTATACCAACAGTCCAACATAAATAATAAAACAATGGTAAATAACATCCATAGTATTCACCAAGAGTTTGGTTAATCACACACATTAGAATAAACTTAAATTTTAATTATAACACATGGTCCTATATCCATAAAGTATGTAACAACCAAAAAAAAATAGTAATGATACCATGTCCATAACTAAAGTTTCAAGTACATGATATACCAAGAGAAGTTGGCATAAACCGAAGAGACCGTGTTCTTGTCACCATCTGCTTCATCTCGGGCGAAATCAACTCGAATTCCGGCATCTCCGGTATAGTGGAAAGAGGGCCAGAAGTGTCATAGGGATAAAAAGCTTCAACTTTTGTTGAGCTATTATGTTTAAGCCGGAAAACTGACCGAAGGAGCTTGCTAAAAGAGCGGGTGAGTTTGGAGTGTTTTTTGGAGTTGGGAGTGTTATCCAAAGGCGGTGGTACATGACGGAGGGAGGCAGAGGAGAGGCGGGGCATTGACATTGTTCGGACGGTTAGGGCGGAATCTAGTTGTTTTAGGAAAGATTTGAGTTCGTAGGAGTCGTAGAGAGAGCTTTCACAATCCCATACTTGTTCATGTTTGTGTTTTGTTTTTTGGTGTTTTTGTGTTTGGTTTTCCATTTGTTTTCTTTGAAACTTCGTAACGTTATGATATATATATAGAGGGGAAGTGGAAATTATTCAAACTTATAACGCCGGTTTTATTATATATATTAGTGTAATAATATTTAGGCATAATGATCATTAATAATGATATTGATATGATTACATGTGTACATATAATAGCTGGTTTTGTTGTATATAATAAATTTCTTTCTAGAAAAACATAGAGAACAGTTACGGTTTTACCATACAAGTTTAGAAAAATCGTGGTGATCCTACCAAATCCTGAAAGGAAAAAGAGAAAATTAACTGTAAAAATCTTAGATGATCCCACAAAATCCTAAAAGGAAAAATATCTACTTTTTTTAATTGGCGTCGATTAATCATGTCATAGTTAGTCAAACACATCGACGGACATGTCCATAGTCGGTACAAAATAAACATATTTAGTTGATACGGGTCAGGGTATTGTGTTAAGAATTATTACTTATTACACCCGTTACAATTGAGTGTAAATTATCTATTAAGTCCCATCATGTCACACTAGGGTTAAATATTGTTCAATAAGGACTAATGTTGGTAATGCGTGAATAGTGAGGGACAATGTTGGTTTATGACAAACAATTAGAGCCGTTTATTGTTAATTCATGTTTAATTGATCGACACATAGGCATCATTGGTCAAGTATGGTCCATCATGCTCCATCAAGGAGTAATAAGGAACCTGAAGACAAAAGGCGCCTCATTAGTATGTGTATGAGCCATTATAAGTCATTACCAAGGTTGCAAAAGTCGTTAGGCGGATTCTAGACGGTCGACTAGGGAGTTATGTGTATTCGGGGAGTACTCGGACATGGTAATTATAAAAAAAATTATTTTTTGGATATTATATATATGTCAAATATTATAAGTTTACTAATGTTTATAACAAAATAGGTGAATATCAATATAAATAAAAGAAATACATTTTTAAATAATAAAATATTCAAAAACTACTATCATTAATTAAAAAAATTATATATTTGTTCTTTAATATTATCAAAATACGAATTATGTTTTATTTTTTTGAGTCAAAATCGTTCCAAGTTCACCGATAAGATATGGTTCTGGCTGAGATTGACCACATTTGACCGATTTTAGTAACTAGACGTATTTACAGAAACTCGCATCGGCGACATACCTTGTAGCGAGTACTCGAAGAATACTCGGCCTTGTAATCCTACTTTTACAACATTGCTCATTACAACCAAGTATGACTCGCTACAACCCAATATGACCATTTATGACCTAACACAATTTATTAAGTCTTGCCACCTATGACGTGTATGCAGAACCAACAGTAGGGTAGAAACCAATACGTTTAACCTGTTATCGAATTTGGATAGGGCGCTAATATGTTTACGAAACAGGTCTTTTGTGCACCAATACCTACTATGACATATTATGATAAGACATGACGGTTTTTAAATCTGACACTGATTGTTATACTCATAAACTGACAAGTTCATTGTTCAGTCTGGTTCTGAAACATCGGTTTTCTAGTAGTTTTTATAAGTAGAGGGCGCATTCAAACCAGTTTGGGATCCCAAACAGGTATCCGATCCAACCCCGATGATAAAACCGGTCTCAACCCAATATGATCCGCCGGTTTGATAAGTCATTGATTGAAACCGGTTAAAACCGAACCAATCCGCCCTCCCTTAACAAACCGATTTTTTAATTCGCACAGTTTGACCAATCCATTTTTACTTTCTTTTAGTCGATCCTACTGGTTTTCTTCATTGATACAATTGTGTAGAGTTTAGGCCCTTGCGCGAAAGGCGGGTATTATCTACTGGTTGTTTAAATAGCATTGCATGTTGTGTATTTACCAATATAGTGTTTAATATTTCACTAACAACATTATCATTATCCAAAAGTTGAATTTTTTTAAACTAGTATGAGTTTGATTATAGAGAAGAATTAGAAGTGTAGATTGAATACAAGAAAGGACATTAATTAGAGGTCACGAGATTGGAACAAGGTCCATTAAAATGTATATATTTATGGTGATAGTGATGGTCATGGTGTGTAATGAGTTGCAAGAGGTGTTTGTTACCTTATGCCTTGTTTTCAATGTGTATATTTTAACAGTTACAATGAAACAAGGTAACCATTGAATGACTTCCTGCAGCAAGTGTTGTACAACGTGCATCTACCTTTGTACTTGCAAGTCTATTTTCTCGTCAATCAACCACGTCATCACTAAACAGTTTGAACTTACTTGCGTCAAGAACCAACTTTCTTATCGAAGAAAACGAACCCAACAACCCAACGCCCGTAAACACCACCATTATAATCACATTGATCCAGTAAGTGAACGAAGATCTCGACGGTTTGTAAGTCATGTTGTATAGAAGCATCGGAAGGATGAAATCCAGAGGAATAAAACCCAAAGCTCCAACCACACCATTGATATCCCCAAAAAATGGCAGCATTGCTGCGAAAAACCCACAAAATATCATGTAAAGTGACCGCAAAATTATTCTCGGGATTAGATTGCGTCTCGAGAACATCCCTTGATTCACATCCGCAGATTTCGTTTCCATTATCTCATAAGCTACTTGAGAATAAACCTGTTTCAAATCGAATACTATTAGCTATCTAGTATGATTGCGATTTGCGACCTCGGATTGTAGACTCTATTTGAGCCCGGTCCAGTGGGCTCAGGCCCATTCCTAATCAGCCCATCAAAGTATGGTTCAATCTTACAAGGGAGCTAAACCAATATTCAGTCATGAAAATGAAACTCGGGTTGTAGACACTACCCTTATTTGAGCCCGGTCCAGTTGGCTCAGCCCATTCATGTTTGGCCCATAAAGGTTTGGTACTTTGGTTTAATCCTCCTGTATAAAAGGAGAGCTATAAACCAAACCAAACCAAAAACCGAAAATTCAGTTTTTGAGTTTTTAAAAACCTTTCAGTTTCTGTTTTTTCGATTCAGTTTAGGTCTTACCATTTGGGATTGAAATTTTTGGGCTGAAAAAAAGTTGTTCCAAAATAATGAATTCGGGCCTAAATCACTTTGTTAATTAATAATAAATAAATATATTATTATACATTTGGGCTAATATATATGGGTAACACTATTTATTAAATTCTTATAAATTACTTAAAATTCAAAGTAAAAAATGAAATCCATATATCCGGCATGGTTCGGTTTGGTTTTTTTGGTTTTGGTTACAAGTAGAACCGTAGCCAAACCGTAAGTTCAGATTTTACATAAACATAAAACCAAGCCGTCGGTGTTTGTTTGGGTTTGGTTATTTTGGTTCGGTTTTCCCTGACGGATCGGTTTTCTCGGTTTTATGCACACCCAAGAATTTATGTTTTAAAGTAGATTAATAACTACACTGTCAAAGACGCTATCTAGCGTTAATCGCTTTCAAAAGATGCTTCCAAACACCGCCAAATTATTAAATAATTATTTATATTTTAAAATTTCTCATAATGGTGACAAAGTTGAGATCATACCAGGCCAATAGCAAAGAGTTGAAGAAGAACAAATACAACACCTAGCCCGAGAAGCCAGGTCGGGGCTAAGGCGGGCCCCTCATCTGGCAAGAGACTTTTAAGAATGTTTGAGCTAGCTTTATTGCCAAACACATAATAACCAGAGACTGCAGCCGAGTAGAATGTAGCAAAAATCACAGAGTAACACATAATAAGCCCTTTAAACATCTTCCCGGTTACTGGTGGGCTCAGTGTAGCCTGCATAATTCCTTTTTTTAAAACACAAATATAATTTTTAGTAATGATGAAATTACAGAGTTTAATGAACTTACTTGTATTTCAGGAAGAATCCCGTTTCCAAATATTGCAGCAATTATAGAGATGGAAGTGAAGGCGCTCATAACCATTGAAAACTTTGAAGATTCTAATGAGTAATCTCTTGGTGGTGCGTTCTTCGATAGCCCTGCGATTTAAACAATACATGGTTCTGGTCAACCCTGGTCAACTCAACCCAACCCGCTCATTTAGAAAAGGCTTGTAAAAGAACCAAATGTTTAGTGAACTGTTTGGTGGGAAGTTCACTTATGTTCGTTTATTTAATAAACAAACGAACATGAACAAATCTTAATGTTCATTTAGTAATACAAACGAATATGAACACATGTCTCGTTCGTAAATGATCGTGAACGTTCGTTTATGTTCTTTAGTTTACGTTTGTTCATTATAATGTTCTTTAGCCCCGTTAGCAATTAGTCCAGTGTTACTAAATTTACTAGCCCAACAGATTAATCTTCACGTTTACTTTTAACTGATATTTTGCTCAGCTAAGCTCATTTACATTCATTCATCTTTGTTCATAAAATGTGTTCGTTTATATTAGTCTGCATTCGTGAACCGTTCGTTTACACATTTAACAAACGAATATGAACATGAGCACATTCATTTTTTAACAAACGAAAACAAACATGCCTCGTTCCTGTTCATCCAATTCGTTTACAGGCCTAATTTAGACAGAAGTGATAACGGTACCCGCATGGAGACACGCGCCAACCACAATAAATGTGTAGGCCAAACTCAAGAACAGTGAAGCTAAGTTAACATGTCGAAGAGAATGAAAAGTTGGTAACTGAGATAGAACCATCATCACCACTGTCACCATTGCTATGAATTCCCATAGATGAAGGGGCCCGTCGGGAGAAATACTCGAATACATTATCTAAATTCAAAGGAAATTTATCTTAACAAACCAATATAAAAATGTTTTTTAAGTAATATTGAATGCACATGCATATGTGATGTAACATCGATCATACCTGAAGGCATTCACCAGCAAGCAAGATTGCTCCTATGCTTATGCCAGTGTTAATGGCGGTTTGAACAAATATTACAAAATAGTACATCCAACCAGACCCTACAAAACTCGTTCACGAATATAAATGAGTTTAAATAAACAAACGTTAGCAACATAAATAAACGAACAAGACACGTGTTTGTGTTCATGCTCGTTCGTTTAACTAAATGCACGAAATTTTGTGTTCACAATCATTCGTTAATAAATAAACGAACTTCCTACCAAACAGTTTGTTCGTTCACAGACACAAAGCATAAAACATACCCAATACATCGGAGGCGAGTTCTCTGAATCTGATATGGCGCCTACCCGCTTTCTCACAATGTTCAAGAACAAGCGACATGAGATAATAAGAGTAAAACGTAACCACCCCCATAACCGTAAGCGAAAAGAAACCGAGGCCCCACCCGAGCCCCCTAAACGCATACGGTAGGGTCAGTATAGTGGGGCCCACTATAGCGGTAGTAAGATGAAAACCAGCATGATACCATTCCCCTAACAACCAACAAATAAAAACAAAATATGAAATTTGAAACAGTGATTTAACAGACTACAATAACTGAATTCAGCATAAAGATTTCACCTTTGGATTCAAGGACGAAAGCTGCACCGGCATCTTGTTGGCGGATGCTTTCGTTTTCGGGTAACGAAGGAGCCTCTGTCATGAAGAATGATCAGAAAAAAGAACCCATGGATTAGTAGTTACTTGGATAGATTAGATGTATAATATAAACTTGTAAAGAAGATGTTGTGTGTGAAATAGGATGACTGATACAGAAAGAGACGTGGTGATACTACAAATTGTGCCTTGAAGAATCCGGCACAAAGCATGATATGATAGTTGACAAATAGAATGAAAACAGATCTGAAACTTTATTAATTAATAGTATACAAATGATGAAGCGGTTATAACACGGTGACATAAAAATATCAAACTCTCTTTTACTCATTTATTAATGACTAATTTATATTTCTTTCTAACAAACAAGCACATGATCACACAAGTTATATGCAAATAAACAAAGGTTAATTTTAGGTAAGCTGCAAATAGTTCATACTCTGTAATGAATGATATGAGAAAATTAGCATGAACATGGTAGAGTTGAAATTAGAAAGGTAAAACCTACCTGATGGTAATAGTGGTTGTTGTAGGTGGATTGTCGTCGTCATGTATGTGTAAGTTGTTGAATCGAATTACAAGTCAAAGGATTAATCAGGAATCGGAAAATAAGGAGATGGAATGGAGGCGGATTCCGATTTACCGGTAGTAATAAATATTATTCTGAGAAAAGTCAAAACTAAGCGGCGAACTTGTTTGATTTGAGTGAGGGTGTGTTAAACACAGACACTGTTAATCACGTAATAAATATGAGTGTTTATGGTTTGGTTAAAATCTTGAAATCGTTTAAATCAGACATTGGTTTGACTTCTTTTTTCTATTTCGTTTTTTACTTTCGGTTAGTTGGTCGGTTTCATAATTTTCAAAACATAGTGTACGATTGGTTCACGGTTTATACTGGAAACCGGTCATATGAAACCATACCAAACTGTAAACACAATTTTTTTAATACACATAACTTGGCTATTACAACTCTAAATTAACTTAATTATAGTATAATTCTTTTTGTAATTCTTGTTGTTATTATTTCGCGTCATAGGTCTTCCATTAATGTTTACCATTTATGTTGCTAAAACTATAATTCTTTATTATGATCCTCTCAAATATCATAATATGTTGGTGTTTAGTTAAAATTGATGGTACAGTTTAATTAATAACTATTTTAAACTTAATTTATTATTAAAGTTTAAAATGTGAAACAAAACTGGAATCAGGTCGTTGGTAACGATTCGGTTTCAACTTTCAATGGTTCATTTTGGTTTTGGGCAACAAAAAATCAGTATTAACGGTTGGTCTCACAAGCTTAACTAAAAAACCATCAAAACCGACACTGAACAACCTTACCTGACATATTAATTTATTTAATTTGAAAAAAATTATAACAATATCATATTCAAATTAAAGAGAATAAAATGTTCGTTTTTATGGTATAATTGTTTTATAAAAATATTAACGTATGAAAATGTTATAGTCGTTTAAATATTATGGATGATAAGTTAGTTACTTAGTTTAAAAGTTAAATTAAAAACATACTATGGTTAAAAATAAGGAACAAAACTTGCAAGTTGAATAAATTGTGTTTAAAAGACAAGTTTACCCCTACTACTGCATGTACATTATGCATTAGCATTTGTAAAACTATTAAAATTAAGTGTCTTAATTTGTCATTGTTTGATATATTATATATAGTATAGATATTCATAGTGTCAACTTAAAACATTTAAATTACCTTAAGTGTGAATTATAAATTACATGTTCATTAAAAATATATAATTTATTATGATGGAAAATTTTAAAAATGTCTAATTTTTAATTAAAATCTTAAAATGTCCATTTTATACATTTTTTAGAGCATTCTCATTTCATTTTTCATCCATATCTCTATAATTACACTAAAAACCACTATATTTCTCTCTCCTGTTCAATTAAATAATATTTTTTATACCTTTATCATTACAGTTTTCTCCCTCCTCTGCTCACAACCAATCCAACAAATATTAAAAAATAAATAAGGGCAAACAATGTTTTCCAAATGTTTCCCAAAATTTACAAAAAATCACTACATTTCTCTCTCCACCCTATAATTTACACTCACAATCACTCACAACCCCATCCTATTATTTGCAAACTCCCCACGCATAATTACAGGGGATGAGATGAGAATGCTCTAAGACAATCAAAAGTGTTCCTAATCTATCTTGGACAACCAAACTTAGTTATTCTTTTTGAGTTTTTCCTTTAATATTCAATTATTATATTTAGTTTCACTTATATTTAGTTTTTCTTTAATAACTTTTAAATTATATGGTTTTACAAAATTTTGAGTATACCGTTGAAACATGCTTATTTTTATCAAAGTACCGGCATAAAACTTTTTACTTAAAATCGAGTCATGTCAAATTTATATTGAATTATAAGATGTTGAGAGAGATCAAGTTTTGACCTGACTCGGTTTAAGTAAAATTTATATTGGCACACAAATAAAAATAAGCATGTCTCAACAGTATATTTGAAATTTTGTAAAACCTTATATTTTAAAGGTTATAAAAAACGAAATATAAATAAAATTAATTATAATAGTTATATGTTAAAGAAAAAAGAATAACTAAGTTTGGTCGTTCAAGACAGATTTCGATCAAATTTTATCGGCGAATACAAATTTGGAACACATTTATATTGGTCCAAACAAAGCTCATCTGTAAAGACGGATTTGGTTCAAAACTTGTGTTCGTGAATGGTTTTAAATGAATCTTTTGGGAATATTAAAAAAAGTAAAAACATATTGAGACTTTCTCTCTTCAAAAGATATATTTTAATAATTTCCTCTTATTATAAAGATCACAGTGTACACATATATACAGATAATTGGGCACTTTATATTTTAAATAAATAAAAATTATGTCGGGTTACTCTGATACATAATCTGGTAAATGGGCTAGGCTATCGAATAATTGGATTTTCCAATCCCGATGAAAGATTTTTGAAAGTAATCTCAAACCAGTACTATAGAGTAAAGGGATGAGTATTCAAATGTTTCGAATTCGTTGTTCAATCCGATTCAGGTTTACTGTAATCCCTAAATAGGCCCATGGACCAAGTTCAGCTACACTACCACTTACCAGAAACCATATATATGGTCTATATCTTTTCCATTGATATAAATTTCACTTAATACATTGTAATATACAACTGCGTAGTAATATCTATTCTTACCAGACACCATATGGTCCATATATTTTCCATCAATATAAATTTCACTTAATACATTATAATTATAATATACAACTGC
This sequence comes from Bidens hawaiensis, assembly GCF_021521415.1. Classification (NCBI taxonomy): domain Eukaryota; kingdom Viridiplantae; phylum Streptophyta; class Magnoliopsida; order Asterales; family Asteraceae; genus Bidens; species Bidens hawaiensis. Next base: position 1,331,454 of record NW_027491133.1, read on the forward strand.
GTAATAAAATCTATTCTATATAGTTAGAAATGATATAACAAATTATTATATACACAAACGAGTTGGGATCAAATACTAATAAATAACAATTGGTGCTAAGCGTGCGAATTGAAGGAACTCACAGTAACAAACCTGTAATTATCAAGCGATCAATAAGTTATGTCAGATCAAGCGCTTAATCCAACATATCCTATGCAATCATAATACACTCTCGGGTCGGTTTTTGATGTAACAATGACCATGAAAATATAATACAACGGTTGGTAACCATTTAAAAAGAAATACTATAGTCAAGTCGAATTCAATACTATTTTTGATAGCAATATCACCGGTACCGGATATGAAATTTGATTCGAATATAAAACGGATAGATCAACGGCTCGTTTTCAGATATAAATACACCACCGAACCAAACTGAAGGGCTACGATAACCAACCGCAGATACATATTCACCACTTCGGCTAAGAAACCGTGTCTAAGATCACCACTCGATATGCCAAAATCGAGATAGCAAAGACAAATTAACTTAACTCATAATCCAATGAGATAAATTAACCAAAGAAACTTTATCATCATCATACTCTAAATTTTCATTCCACCAGTTTGTACATACAGGAATAAGAAGCAACCTCTCACTACCCACTTAAACTAAACTACAAAGGAAAACATGTTGTGGAAGTTAACTGCCACAATTCAAAACTTAAATAAACAAATTAATAAAAGTAAATAAATTTTGAATCCTTAAGGCTAGCTGCATGAGTTGCCTTCTACATCGCCCACCGATATCGGCCGGGCTGCATTGGTTCTGACCCGACTTCAAGAACCACAATTCTTACGGCTAGTGATCGTTGGCTCGGGAGATGGCTATCAATTTTCTTTTCTCTTCACTTAGTTTTTTAAGTGCATGTATAGACTCTCATCTTTTCTAAGTTAAAAAAATGGCGATCACAAAGCCGAAATACCAAAATATGCATTACATATAAAATTAAAAAAAACTGTCTATATACTAAGTCTGCTCATACTTGTCCCTTAGTGATGTACAAACCGAGATTTTTTAAAACCAGTTCCGGGTTGGGTCATGTCAAAAGCGGCATTTATCCAAACCGGGCCGCGCCATAACTGAACCATCAACAAAAACCACCAAAGCTTTCAATCTATGCAATAACTAACAAGTATATGCACATCAAAAGCATATTACTAAAACCAAATACTCACTAAACAGCTAACACAAACATATATATTCGACCAATCGATCTGTCCAAAATAATGTTACTGTCTGAATGAACAAAAAATTACATAAGACTAGGAAATAACAAGTAATTTCCTAAACTCAATACAAACATCATATACCATAAAACAAACAAAAAATACCAGTAGCAATAATAATCATAATAATACAATGAGAAAAGATGATTAACCTTTTCAAGAATCAAAAACCAATTTACTCATTTACCTCGCGGTTTGCCTTTTCGATATCATTTGATGCAGATGATCATACCGATCGCGTTGATAATCAACCAATATGCACAGTTGTCTAATCGCCTCTCGTTTTTCCTCACCGAGATCCACCAAACCCACATCTTTAACATGAAGCTGTTTTTCCAACTCTTTCATCTTTTCATCCTTTTGACTAACTTTGACTTCAAGTTCTTTAACTAACCTTTTCAATGCTTCAGCTTCCTCCAACTGTATCATCATCTTTCCAACTTTTTGTTGCAAGTCATCTTTTTCGTAACTTATCTTCTTCATTGAAATCTTGGTAACTTGGATTTCATTCATGATTTCATATATCTGTGTTGAAATATGTCCATGATCTTCCTCAAATTTTACAGTTAACGAGTCGATTCCGGTTGATATCTGGTTGACCTGTTGTTTGACCGTGTTTTTAACGCTTTCTTCGGTTTCTTTGTGATTGGTGATTTTGTCAATGAGTGATTTGTTTTCTTGATGCAGTTTTTCTTCTTTTTTTGCATACTCGGTTTCTTTCTCGCCTAATGTTTGCTCGGTCACACGAAGCTTTTGGTTCGTGAGACGGAGTTTGACTTCGAGGTTTCTGACTGTTTCGGTCAAAGTGGTGATGTCATCTCCCTTGATTTCCAAATCTCCCTTGAGGTCTTCTATGGCTTCTTCTAGATCTTTGACTTTTGACTCGTTGACTTCGTTCTCTTTGACTGTTTTTAGATGATCGTTTGACTTGGTCTCAAGTTCTTGTTTCAGAGTTTGACTTAGGATTTCAAGTTCTGAAATTTCGGTACTCTTTTTCTCGAGCTGAGATTCTAAGTCATCTTTGAGGTTGTTTAAGGATTCAAGATCTGACGTTAGATCGTTGACTTTTTGTTCATAGCCTTTCTTTTCTTCTAAGGTTCTCTCTTGATCTTTTGACTTGCTTTCGAGTTGCTCGTTTAGATTTTGAATTAGAATTTGGAGTTCTGAAATTTCCGCACCCTTTTTCTCTAGTTGTGTTTCGAGTTCGTTTTTTAAGTTGCTTAAGGATTCGATGGTCAATTCGAGATCTTTGACCTTTGACTCGTAGGCTCCTTTCTCTTCTATAGTCTTTATGTGATCGTTTGACTTGTTTTCGAGTTCTTGTTTCAAACTTTGGCTCAGGATTACAAGTTCAGAAATCTCAAGACCCCGTTTCTCGAGATGCATTGTTGACTCGTTTTTAAGGTTGCTTAAAGATTCGAGCTGCGATTCTAGATCTCTGACTTTTGACTCATATCCTTCTTTCTCCTCCAAAGTCTTCTCTTGTTCTTTTGACTTGCATTCAAGTTCTTCTTTCAAGCTTTGAATCTGAACTAATAGTTCAGATATCTCAACATCCTTTTTCTCAAGTTGAGTTTCTGTTTCGTTTTTCAGGTTGTTGACTGATTCGAGCTTCAATTCTAGATCTTTGGCCTTTGACTCATAGCCTTCCTTCTCTTCAACTGTTTTCTCATGTTCTTTTGACTTGCTTTCAAGTTCTTCTTTCAAACTTTGAATCAGAACTGAAAGTTCAGAAATCTCAACAACTTTTTTCTCAAGCTGTAATTCTGCCTCATTTTTAAGGTTGTTTAAGGAATCGAGCTGCAATTCTAGATCTTTGACTTTTGACTCATAGCTTTCTTTTTCCTCCACAGTTTTCTCTTGTTCTTTTGACTTGCTTTCAAGTCCTTCTTTCAAACTTTGAATCAGAACTAAAAGTTCAGAAATCTCGAGCAATTTTTTCTCGAGTTCTGATTCTGTTTCGGTTTTCAGATTGTTAACAGATTCAAGCTGCAACTCAAGTTCTTTGACCTTCGACTCATAGCCTTCCTTTTCTTCCACAGTTTTCTCCTGTTCTTTTGACTTAACTTCAAGTTGTTCTTTCAAACTTTGAATCAGAACTAAATTTTCAGAGATCTCAAGGCCCCTTTTCTCAACTTGCAATTCTGATTCGGTTTTCAAATCATTTAACGATTCGAGCTGCAATTCCAGATCTTTGACCTTTGACTCGCACACTTCCTTTTCTTCCAGAGTCTTTTCTTGTTCTCTTGACTTGCCTTCAAGTTCTTCTTTCAAACTTTGAATCTGAATCAAAAGTTCAGAAATCTCAACACCCTTTTTCCCGAGTTGCGTTTCTGTTTCATTTTTCTGGCTGTTTAATGATTCAAGCTGCAAATCTAGATCTTTGACATTTAACTCATAGCCTTCTTTCAAACTTTGAATCTGAAATAAGAGCTCTGAATTCTCAAGACTCATTTTCTCGAGTTGAGTTTCTGTTTCTGTTTTCGCATTGTTCAGTGATTCAAGCTGCAATTCTAGATCTTTGACCTTTGACTCATATCCCTCCTTCTCTTCCACTGTCTTCTCTTGTTCTTTTGACTTGCTCTCAAGTCCTTCTTTCAAACTCTGAATCAAAACTAACATTTCAGAAATCTCAACAATCTTTTTCTCGAGTTGTGATTCTGACTCAGTTTTCAGATTGTTAACCGATTCAAGCTGCAATTCCAGACTTTTGAACTTTGACTCGTACGCTTCTTTTTCTTCCAGAATCTTCTCTTGTTCTTTTGACCTGCTTTCAAGTTCTTGTTTTAGACTTTGAATCTGAACTAAGAGCTCTGAATTTTCAACACCCTTTTTCTCGAGTTGACTTTCTGTTTCGCTTTTAAGGTTGTTTAACGATTCGATCTGCAATTCTAAATCTTTGACCTTTGACCCATAGCCTTCCTTCTCTTCCACTGTCTTTTCTAGTTCTTTAGACTTGCTTTCAAGTTCTTCTTTCAAGCTTTGAATTAAAACCAACTGTTCAGAAATCTCAACAACCTTTTTCTCAAGTTGTGATTCTGATTCATTTTTCAGATTGTTAACCGAATCAAGCTGCAATTCTAGATCTTTGACCTTTGACTCGTATCCTTCCTTCTCTTCTGCCGTCTTTGCTTGAAGAACGCACATTTGTGCAATCTCTTCTTTGAAACTCTCTATCTGATTAACAAATTCTTCAAGTTGTTGATTTTTCCCGTTGACTTCTGAATTTAATTCTGCTTTTAGTGTATGCAACGACTTCACCTCTTCCTCTAATTCTTTCACCCGAACAACATATACTTCTTTCTCTTCTAGTAATTTCTGTTCATCTGCTACTTTACTGACTTTCAAAGATTCCAATTCCTTTTCAAAGGTGTTGACTTTCTCGGTTAAACTCTTTATTTCTTCATCTTTCTGAACCTCAATCTCTCTTTTCTGGGAGTTTAAAGATTCAAGATTTTCTTCAAAGCTTCTTATTTTAATTTCTGTCTCACTTTTATGTGAAGCATGCAGATCTGTATGGTCAAGAAGCTCTTTTTCTTTTGCAGCCAATTCTTGTTTTAAATGGCTGCATTCAGCAGCAAGTTCTTCAATTTTTTCTTGATTTATTTTAATCTCACTTAATAACACTGAACCCTTTAATGAAATTGCTTTTCTTTCTTCCTCATTGGCTTCTAGATTCTCCGTCATTCTAGAAAGTTCTGACTTCAAACCCTCCTTTTCTCCTTCCAACAGAACATTAACTGCTTTTAGCTCTTCAATCATCTTCTCGGTTTCTTGTTGCTTGTTCACAGCAGTTTCGCATTCTTCGGTTGCAACGGTCAACTTTTTCGTCAACTCATCGATATGTGTGTTTGCATCCTGAAGTTGTTCCTTGAGTGTGTCGACTGCATTCAACTTCCCCTTTTTACTGTCCTTTTCGTTTGAATCATCATCTGAGTCAGAATCGGAATCTGAGCTGGATGAAGCAGAAGAAGAATCTTTATCTTTTTTAGGATGAATCTTTTCCTTCAACTCTCCTGTGATGTGATCATACCGTTCATAGACTGATCTATGATGCTTGTGGAAATCTTCAATCAATTCAACAAGTTTGTTTCTTTCATCAGTATCTTCCTGTTTGAGAAGCTCTAGAATCTTCATATAACTGTCCTCCATTTCTGCAAAATACATTCAGAGCTTCATTAAAATGTTTCAAATACATTAGAATAATAATCTCCCAAATCATTTTATTTTAAAAGGCAATAATGATATTAAGTATCAACATCGGTTTAAGCTTGTAGGGTATCTAGCATGCTCATGAATGATAATTGACAAACATTGGCTTTTCAAATTTCATTAGGCTTGTAAACAAACTCAACGAACACGAACGGAGCATGTTTGTGGTCGTTTGCTTTACTTTAACCGAAGAAACGGCCAAATACGGATATTAAACGAAAGAGGATTACCTGTTCGTGTTTGTTCGTTAAGAAAATGAACATGTCTGTGTTCGTGAACAGTATAAACTAAAGGTTCGCGAACATAACTGAGGTAAAACCAGTTATAAGTAATGTGAAGTATAATGTGTTGGGCCAAAAATGTTATGAAAACTAGACTAACTTGTAATGGGCCAAAAAAAATAAATGAATTTATTAGCAAACGTAAGCAAACAAGCGTAAACTAACGACCGTAAATGACAAACATAAACGAATTGAATTAACAAGTGTACTGAACAAGAATGAACAAAATGAAATGTGTTCATGTTTGTTTGTTTTACCAAATGAAAAAAAATTTACATGCTCGTTCGTTTATTAAATAAACGAACATAACGAACTTCCCGCCGAACGGATCACGAACTATAAGCTGTCGGTCTGTTTACAGGCCTACCTTTTCATGAATTCAAAAAGAAAAATACTTTGAATTTGAAAATGATACTTTACAAACATTGGCTCTGATACTCATTTTCTACCATTTTGGATTTTCGTAAACTTGATTGTTGGACAATTTAGCAAATATTATTAAAATATTCAAAACATAAGTGAAAAGGTGTTCACTAAAGCAGTAAAGCGTATACCTTTATTACTCCCTTTAAGTTCCTCATCTTGGTCAATATGACTTCCAAAGATCGACTTAATTTGATCTCTGAAACGATGCTTTCTCATTTCGTTGTTTGGGTTGACCAACTATTCCTCAGATCTTCAAAAAGATAGCAGTGCTTGTCTGAAGAACAAAGATGATATTCTTCAACAAGACAAAGCAATATTTTCTTTAACAAAATTGAGCTTGATTCTGAAAGTCAAAACAAAATACTTGTTTCAGTAATTAGACACAAAGAAAACAGGTAACTTAGATTAACTAATAGAATGACATGAAAGTTAGAGTAATAGCTGTTATATGAAGGTAAGACGGATGAACTAGGTTGTCACACGACACGCATTAGACGTATATTAAGATCCTTAAAAGTAAATAAATAAATTAAAAACAAAAAAACAAAAGTGCCATTCACGTTTTCCTGATTGAGGGGACTTGCATGATATTTATAGTAGTTTGGCTTGTCTTCCATTCCAATATGTGAAGAAATTAAATCCATAAATTAGGCCTTTGTCTAAATTTCACTCTCTTTCATTCACATTTTAAATCTTTTTCCTATTTTTGTTAAACGTTGTGCTTAAGATTAAATCATTTTGGTGTTCAAAACTTCAAATTAGGTGTTGAGATTTTGACAGCTTGTTACCTATTAACCGTGTGTACACGTGGCTTTGCCCCCCATTACTACAAATATCATAATTAATTTCATCATGGATCAACCCTCTATTATCCTTGTACTATCTTAGGTCTTCTCTGCATTGAGTGTGTCTTAAGTTATAGGCTAGGAATTCTGTTTGTTTTTTTCTGATTGTGTTCTAAGAGAATAAACAAGTTTTGTAATTTGAGTTCTTTCGTTAATGAGAACTTTGAATTATAATTATTCAAAATCCACCATTCTGATCTTTACTCGTATAAGATTATTATTCATAAAAAATCTGCAAACTCTTGTGAGGTTTATTCTCGCATTTTACTGTGTTTTTCTGCACTAAACAAAACTCAAAAGATGAAGCAATCTATATCTACACATATATATTTATTCATCATAGAAGTGCCTTTAATTAGGCTAATACATGAAACTGACCATTAACTGAATTGAAAAACTAACTTCCATAATAGCACAAGAAAAACTATATTAAGCATAACCTGAACTAATATACAAACTTGTAAATCAGGACTGAAAATCAAACTAACACGGCTTCCTGACTTATGTATAGATATAAAATTAAGGCATGGGGCCACTTTTCATCTATACGGTTCGTATAGGCCCTAAGTGGTGTCAGTTAGTATCAGGTTTATACGAGCCGTAAAGGACCATGGGGTGGTGTATGAAGATCACATCCCTAAATTAGGAAGAAAATTAATAATCAGAATTCATAATTCGAGATACAACAAAATCACGTCATAATAATAAAACCTAAATTTAAATTAAAATTCAAATCGGAATACGAATCAAATAAAATAAAGCCGATACAGCTGGTAACAACTCACAGCTAGGGGTAAACTAAATTCAACATATCATCAAAATCCAAAAATCCGGTCAAACTTCACTGAATCATCGATGATCAAACCGTTTCAATTCACATAAAAACTACGATAAATCGAGAGGTTATGGTTATGAATATAGGCTTTAAACTAACGTCAACAGAACATACGAATATACGATGATACGAATGAAATGAATCGAAATTAAGACGTAAAAGTGAGATTAAACGATGAACCTTTGAATTCGGATAAACGTTGATCGATCACCGGTCCAAAAGCGAATCAGAAATGAAGCTCAAGAAGAAACTGATGATCATCAATTAGTGTTTTTGTGTGTGTGTGTGTGAGTGAGAGAAAGAGAAACAGAGGTATAATCTGAATGGGCTAAAATCTGATCTGGAATTTGCTATTTTTTTTATACTTTTTCTATCATGGCCCAATTATTTCAAACAACGGTACATATGATATTGTTTTCGACGCTTCACACCTTATGGTTTGTTATATTGACATAATAATGTACAAATATTAGTTTTTATTAAATATAGGTTTGATATGCATTGTTAACTTTTCGAGCTTCGAAATCAATCTTGTTCCGTCTTGCATGTTCGGAATGGCGTTTTTTTGGTTGTTTGATTTATTGAGTCGAGTTGTATATTTGTCAAGTTAAGCTTGAGCACGCGCCTAGAAGATTTATTGAAGTAATGGTTAGCACAGCTTTGTCAAGTTGCTACCTTATTTTTTGATCCAAACACTTATAGGGTATGGCTAGTTCCTTTTTTTGAGGACTAGGGTTTGGTATATGAGATACATAAGGCATGTGGAGTTTAATGGAAGGGATGATGAGATAATTCGGACAAAAAGCCAAACTATGGTGATATATTTTATTTTTTTTAAACATTTTTGTCATCTATTTTTACTTTGAAGATGTATATTCTTTGTAAGTTATGTGTTGCGTGATTACGAATTAATGTAGTTTGCTAAATACTCCTCACTATTTGGTTCTCATCATAAATCTTGATTTATAATTATCTCAATTTGAAATCGCCCTATGGCACTTGATTCATTTAGTGAGGAAAACATTTTCTCATAGTATGTTGACCATGATTTTACTTAGCTTTCTGTTGGTTTTCAAATTTAGTAAAGAAAATGGTTACATGGGTTCACAGAATGAATTTTGCCCATGATCATTTGTTGTATGGCTCAGGTTAGTAATCTCATATTACAATGTATGGTACCTTACCCAAAACAACTCATTATGGTTTGGTATTACTAGAATTGTAAGGAAAATAATTATAAGTTTGGTTTATGGGAGATAGATAATAATCTAGGCTTTAAATTTATACTTCGTATTATGTGGTAATATGGTGTGACAATAGGAGTAGAGGATTTCCTGTTGATTTAATCTTAGAAGTAACTATATTGCTTCAAAATTTTATATGTGACACGTTTTCCATGTGTTCGTAAATGATGAATTTTAAATCCTTGAATACCATGTGATGACACACAGGCAAATAATGCATTTATATTATAAGGGTTGTGTGTGAAACTGATCAAATAATTTTACAAAAAAACTAAAAATCAAACTAGGATGCTTTTTTTTCCCTTCACAAAAGTATTTTACCTACTTCATACAAAACAATATGCATTATATGTAGCTTACAAATTATGTAGCCTACAAAATAGTGTCAATGTATAATTTGCAATAATAAACATATAAATAAATACTCAGGTTGATATTAACACACACGGAACGTTGCTTATATCAAAGACCAATTGGCCCGGCGGTAACCCATGATTTTCTTTATAAGAGGATGTGAGTTGGAGTCTTGCATGAAACATATTGTTCTGGTTGAGACATATTGTGTTATAACTAATAAGTTATGAGTTTCCTCTTGTGTGAGCAGGCCGAGATACCACATTTTGTTCATTAGACGAAAGGGTAATTCATTTATCAAAGTGATTCTGAATGTTTGAGCCTTTGCTGTTAAAAAATCAAACACTGCTTAACATCAATAAAAGAAAAATATTTTATTGTTCCAATGTAAATTTGTGTATTAATAAATGAATACTAACTCGTATGCTTAGAGAGTACATGCAAATTGCTATATAAAAAATTATCATAAAACATATAATGTTTTGTTGTAAGTTTTTCTATAAATAAAATACATTAAAAGTGTATATGACAACACAAAAGGTAATTAAAATATCCTTGTTTAAACATCATAGAATTATAAATAACATTAATAATAATATAAGATGCACATGATTATTATAAAAAATCAGACATGGAAAAAGTTGCACTTTTGGGTGAATAAAAGAGCATGTGAAAACTATAGGGTCTTAAGTGTATGGTGCTAGAAGATGAGGGGCTGGAGGGAAAAATAGAGAAACTGAGGCGGCATGAGAAAGTAATTTTGTCTGGCATGCATGAAAATCAGAGATGAACCGCTTTTTTTGTGGTTTCAAATTTTTAATCAAAGACTGAAACAAAGGATATTGGTGCAAAATTAAATAAGAAAAAGAAAAATACAACACGATGCTACTTTTTTTCATAATGATGTAACGCTACACGTTTTATGCATCGTAAACATATTTGTTATTTTTATTTTTAAATATAATATTTATGCATAAAAGTTTATTTTGATAAATTGTAATCTTTATGATAACAAGAACAAATTTCAGGTAGTTCTTCTATTTATTATTTATGTATTACTAGCGTTTATCTCCCGTATTACGAGGGGTTGTTTTTCATTATTCGTTTATAATGTTATATATTTTTTGAATTTTAATTTTATTTATTGTACAGAAGTTAATAATATATTAAATATTTGATGATGAAAGAGTTTCACAAACAAATGAGATTTTATAACTCGGTTTAAAAGTTTTTTGAATTTGGTGAGACTCATAACCCGATTATTTTTTTATTATAAAATTGTTTTTTTTAATTATAAATAATATATATCTTTTTTAAAAAAATTAAATATTATTTTTTAGTATATCCCTATTTTATAGGTTTTTCATATCAAATATTTGGTAAGATTAATCTTAATTTTTTATTTCATGAGATGTTATAACCCGTTTAAAAAATATCTGGGTTTGGTGAGACCCATACCCGTGAATTCGGGTCAAATGCATGAGAAGCCTCCATTTAAAAATCAAGCAAATATGGTGACTCCCAAAAAAGGGGGAGCGACTACATCACGACACATATGATTTTTATGTTTTCGTTTATATATATTATTATAGATTATAGATATGGATTGTTGGATTTCACAAAAATATAATCGGGAACAAAAGACGCTAGTATAAAAAAATTGTTATGTTTAAAGTTTAAACTATAAAACTTGATGTCCATGACTTTAAAACTTTTAATCTTATGACAAAGAACACATTTAAAGAAATAAAATAAACCAGGCAACTTGTGTCAAATTAACCGAACATGATCCGTTTAGCTAAAGCTAATTAAGTATGTCTGGGGGTTCAATTGATTCAAACTCGTCTAAATTACCCTACTAATTTACGAACTTAATATTAGAGGCGTTCAACCTATATCATTTATCTGTGATAAAGGTATAAGATAAATCATCTTTATGTATACATAAATATGCATGTTTTTAATAATTTATATATACTTCAATCCAATGATCTAAAATTTCTATCAATAAAACAGAGATTAGTTAGCAACTAAAGTCACAATAAGTATTTTCGTTAACTGTTAAAAAGTGGAACACACCATCACATCAAGGTATAACTTGTATAAAGTAATTATCAATTTTAATTATTGAATTTGACTTTTAACTGTCAAATGTACATGTTAGACTTCCAAATATAATGGCAAATACGTGTTAAGACTTTCAAAAACGTAGCTAAAGATGTGTTAGGTGATGTAGATGTCGTGCTTTAATCAAAAACAATTATTTATGACGCTTAAATACCTATAACTAGTACGGGTAAGTAAGGTCGTCTCCATAGGGAATCAGTGGAAAGTGCAAGTAAAGTTCATTATAAATTATTATTCTAGGCGGACAGTCGATGTCAAGCAGTTTGTAAAGATGATTATAAGAACACACGATTACTTGGAAAAGTTTGTAAACAATTATGAGAGAAAGATTTACTTCAGGTTCAGGTAAAGTGATAACTGACTAATCACAGATTCTTTAAGATTAATTGCGCAGTAATTACTAAACCTAACAGTTGGGTTGTGAGGACAAACGATACCCTAACCGGATTGTTGACACAACTGAACTCCGGTTTACCCAATTACCAGTTTAAAATATGAAAATCAGTTATAAGCAATGACTAACGATTATTGGTTCAATGACATAAGAGCTAACCCTACATGTGATGAACACAACCAGAAAAGTGATGCAAAGTTTGACAATCAAAATCATAAACTGTTTAAACAATCAATTCGTAATGTAAAACAAGATTAAAAACAATCAATCAAGTTCATACTCATTCAAAACATAGAATCTGATCAAAGTTAGTTTACACAAAACCCTAGCCTAAAGTGAATACAATGGTTTTAGCCTGACATCGGCATCACGAATGAATCGCTTATCTGATGAGAGGATGAAAGCATGCGATGAACGTACGAACCGGAGGCTTCGGGATGGTGGAAAATCGTCATAGGGCTTGTATTTGGTTGGAGGAATGAAAGATAGGTCGAATGGGGCTGAAAAACTGATTATATCAAAGTTAGGGTTATTTTTCCCGTCACGAGGATCTTAGCGCGTCGCTAACATCCCAGGGGTGTGATTTTCGCGCCGCGCTAAAGACTCAAAATTCTGATTATCTTAGAGATACGCTGACATCACCATCAGGACCCTTTAGCACCGTGCTAAAAGCGTATGACAGAATTTTCTTTATTTTCTTCATTTATTTTGCATAGGAAAGCGTGCCAATCGTCACGAATCTTCTATATCTTCGTTTCAAGCCCGTAATTTATCCCGATAAGCGTCCTTAACGTCAAGTATCCTGAAACACATAAACACGCTTGAAGTACCAAAGTTCACATAATATTTAAACTAAAAGTAAACAAAAACTATAATAATATACACGACTTTTTCCCGACCATCACATCCCCACACTTATCTTTTGCTTGCCCTCAAGCAAAATTTTATGCGACACATACACCTCGATCGATGATTCATAAATTACCACGATTAATACTAGTGAGGTATAAGGTCATACCCAATTCCCAAGAACTGACACTGTCAATGTTGATAACCCACCAAATAATTTAATGTTACAATTTAAAACTATGGAACCGCCCAAACAAGTGTACTTTGTTTCCGGTTAAGGCACACATGGTCATACCCCTCATAATATAATATCTCTCCTCTCGGTTTAATATCTGGACCAGCAAAATGTGATAGTATCTCTCTGCCCTCTATACCAAGTATGAACAAAATGTAATAAGCTTGGAAGCAAGTCATATCTCCACCCATTACCCACCGGTTGCATAGAGAATAGAACTAAGGGTTTTGCTGTGGCTTAGGTTAGGGTGTGGAAGCGGATTATTTAGTAGCTTATGGTGGATGAGACCCAATTTATTCAAACAAACAAACAACTCACTCACTATTATTTACAAACGACACTAACTCAAAAATCGACTCTTTTTGAGCTTTTCTTTGATTTTCCAACTTTTTATTTATTTATTTATTTTTTTAAAAAAATTTCTCTTTTTTTTTTGACAAATACTAACATCAATATATACAAACCACTGAATCGAGACATACGTACATTGTGTACTATGATCGACAAACAACTTATATACAACTCTTGACATACCGAATTTCATCCACATGGTTAAAAATAATAAATGCCAAGACAAACACGGCTTGTAATGTGGGTTAAACAAACGAAAGGAAAAAGGCCCAAACTTGGCTCCTAAGGGATAATGTAGGGTAGGGAGTATTATTTTATTTTTATATGTAAAGGCCATTATAATGTGGGTTTCTACAGTCCTATTTCTCCATACAGGTGGTGGTATTAAGATCTCGAAATGCATGAGACAACCAAGTTCTAGATATCATGGACATACTGGTTACTCTCTATAATGGCACTCATATGACATGTGTATATACTATGTATTATATGTGTATTATATATATGTGGTCAACTCACACACGTACCGGAGGAATAAGGTTGCCGATATAAACATGTGTACCTGTCCCCATGACTCGTTATCCCCATCTAAACGGTCCATTTTATTTTTCTTCTTGAAAAACATTTGCATGGGAAGACTTTCGAGAAGCTTAAAAACTGACCATGACCAAAGACCTCTACTTGGCATTAATAATAGCAATAAACTATTTACAATTCTGGCTTTTGCGCACAATCAAGGCACTCTAAGGCAAAAATTTTAATTTTCCCCCATCCCCACACTTGAGGTTGACATTGCCCTCAATGTTTAAAATTTAACATTTAAAAGAACATTAACGGGGACGGGGTTAAAATTGACTGATTATAAATTTTAAAACCGGGCTTAATGTGATGGTCCTAAAAATTATACAACTATACAATTACACTTTTAACAATAAAACTAATAAAACAAAAAGAATTATGAAAACAAAATCACCTGATAAGAAAAATAAGCCACTCAAATATACTCTTTGTTGCGCTCAACAAACCCGGTACCTCAATTCACTCAACAGTATCTGCAACTCTCACACGTGTAGAAGCACGCTTCTCACAACCATTAGGATAAGTCTTTTAAACCGTTTGCAAAACCGTTAATTTTAATTACCAAGCCAAGTTATATAAATTTCATAATTAAATTTGTTAAACTAGTAAAATTGTTAAAAGACCTAACTCACTTTCGTAGAAATCACAATTGCATTTAGCGTATGCAACAAGCCCTTTAAACCCCCCGGTAGCCCGGGTGGACGAGTGAGGTCTCGTGAGGGTTTGTAGTGAACAACACCCACAAAGTTCAAATACAACACAAAAATACAATAAACAGTAGCAGTTATCTAAGTTATGCATATATTACCCAGCCGATTACCCCTTTATACATTTTTCCCTTAAGCATATTAAGTTTAGTACAGACTATCATGATATAAAAAAAATAAGGGAAAAATAAAAGATAAACCCAAAATTAACCTGCTGTTACTGCTACTGCATCCATCATCAACTACTCCTCGTCATCGGCCTCACCGGTGCCCGAATCTCCTGCCTCAGAATCACGCCCAGCGTCATAACCTGATCCACCCATGTCACCGGTGCCCGAATCTCCTCATGCATCGCCAGCTGCCTCTCATACACATACTCTAAGGTCAACGGCTGTGGCTTTGGTGGTAGACGGGTCGGCCGTGGTGCTCGTATGCGGGGCTGAGCAGGTGGTCTCTCAATCTGATATCTCTGCGAACTACTGCCTGCCCTAGCTGATACACGTGCCTCCACCAGACATGGAGGATCATCATACGTACAAATACCCGCCTTCCGTGCATCAGCTACATTCACAACCTCTGTGTCCAGCCCCGGAGTCAAATAATCATCAGAATATTTCTCGAACACCCCCAATGAGGCCGCAATCTGTGAGATAATGGGCCCCAAAGACAACCTAGTCGACATAGCCTCAGGACGACGTGCACTTCGGTTCATAGATGATAATAAAAGGGTAGCCAGGTTAACGTCATGCTTTCCAATAATGTTATACAAACATAACAAGTCCAGGTTGCTACACTTTTCGTGACTCGACTGACGTCCAACGAAAGTGGAAGCAATAACTCTATGAATATACCTGTGAACGGGATCCCAAATGGCAGATGAGACCGCGTTACTAGAATGCGGGCCCTCAGCAATAGTAGACCAAAAAGCAGCCAAATCAGCGGCTGTCATCCAATACCGTCGGGTACCCTTAGTATAGCCCCGAACACTCTCTGTGAAAGCACGCGACAACACCTCCTCCGCAGTATACAACCCGGTAAGTACCGCAAATCTCGGCACAGACATCTCAAATAACTGCCTCCCCAGCGAAAACGATACTGCATGTTCGACATTAAAATCACCATTCCTGTGTCGAAATGTAGCATAAAACTCGCGAACCAACTCGACATATTGTTCCTTGTCGAACTTAAATATCGTGGCCCAACGTGGCCCCAACAAAGTCCTAACCCTCTCGACTTGACCCAATGTTCCCAACAAATCCCAATCAAACGTACGATGACCTAATAGTGATACATCCGAGATCCTATCGTATATTTCCCGTTCCGTGGTATTCAAACTGAACCTCAATATAATATGCGGGGTATCCTCGTCCCCCTTAATCTCGTCAACCGACGCCTCCTCAATCGGTATCTTTTCCACCTCATAACGAATACGACAACCATATCGTTGAGCTACCGGGTCAAACACGGGCTGCCTACGAGGTCGCTTTTGCCTCGCGGGTCTTGAACCACTTTGTTCTTGTGACATATCTGCAAAATAACAATTCCAATAATCAGTTCGGGTCACACGTAGTAGCATTGACAACCGTATAGCGTTTCGGTCGCGATTGTCACTACGATAAAATCATAACTAATATATATATACGCAAATAATTATAAAACTTAGAAAAATAAATAAAACAAGATTGCCGGAAATGCAAATATAAAGCTTAGAAAACATGGTTAATCACCCGTACTTATTTCATTAATAGAAATAATTCCCAACAATCCAACAACACGATAATGAAACAAAACAAAAATATACAACACTTTGTCCCAACATTCAAATTGTTCCATTCAACAACTTACCAACCCGGGCAAAATCCGACCTTAAAAACTCATCCCGACACATTCAAAAATCCCAACCATCAAAATAATCACATTCATTTAAGACTCGACAAACACAATTTTTCATTCAAACACTTGTTTACATCTTCAAATGATCACTTGTTATACCCGAGCGTGCCCGACATCCAAACACACATAACCCGGTTCTCACTTAACAACGATTTTTGCATTCCAAATAACTCACACCCGACACCCATTTAACCAGAAAAATCAAAACAGGTACATAATCAAAGCATAATAACTCGCACGCTTACCTGGGTTCGGTTGAACAAGAAATTAAAAAGTAACAGTGGCAGGGGCTGGTGTGGTGGTGTTCGCCGGCGGCAGAGGTAGGGTTTGGTGTGGAGGTGTGGTGACAAACGGCGGAGGTAGACGGAGGGTGTGGGTGCGGCGGAATGACGGTAGGGAAGTGGTGGTGTATTGATATGGATGACAGCGAGGGTGGATTTCTGGTCGGAGATGTGAGGTAGTGACGGGGGTGTGGAGTTGGGTTCGTTGGAAGTAGGGTTCGTGGATGTGTGGTGCAGCGGTGGTGACGGGAAAGGTGGTGATGGCAGGGGTGCGGTGGTATGGTGGTGGTGCGGCTGGACAATGGTGGAGTGGGGGTGGTCGGCCGGAACGGGAAGGAGGGGCGGTGGTGGTGTGGTCAGGTTGTGGGGGAAAGTAAAACAAAGAAGAAGAAGAAGATACGGTGTAAAAGATTGGTGGTGGGTCCCACCTTACCAGCCCTCTTTATTATCATATTTAAAATTTTTTTTATATAGAAGTTAGCGGCGCTAACATCTCTTAAGAGACTTTAGCGCCTCACGAAAAGCGCACAGATGAGAAGATCTTAGCGCGACGCTAAGGGCTTCACCCAGTGATGTTAGCGCCGCGCTAAACGCACTTTTAACAGAAAGTTTTGCCGATTTTTTGGTGTTGAAAATTTTTTCTATTTTTCAAAATTTTTCATTTTCTTGAATTCCTTAGCCATTTTTCAACATTTTAACTTAAATTACTTACCTGTCACTCTGTTTACTTAATGTTTTTCTTACCAACACACCCGAGAACACCCTGCTTTGCGTCTTCCCCATACTCGATCTTTGCAATATACTGAACATTCGAGACAAACGATTAAAAAAACAAGACTCATAATACAAAAATATAAACTTACAGAGCTGGGTTGCCTCCCAGTTAGCGCTGAATTTAGTGTCTACAGCTAGACACCTCTTGGCTCTTATTCAACCGAATACGTCGGTTCGTCTGCAATGAAGCAAACATCCGACTCATGCACTTCTTTATTCAAGTCTGCATCTTCTAGATATGGCTTCAATCGATGTCCATTAACAATTTGCCTCAAATGATCATCAAAATCCTAGATTTCCACTTCAGCGTTTTTACCAACTCGTTTGACTTGATATGGTCCCGTCCATTTGCTCTTCAACTTACCCGGGAATAACTTCAATCTTGAGTTATACAACCACACTCTTTGACCTTCCTCAAACGTCTTTCTCCTCAACTTAGCATCGTGCACTCTTTTCATTTTTTCTTTATAAGCTGATGCACATTCATATGCTTCGTCTCTCAACTCCTCTAACTCACACAAGTTCAACTTTCTTTGCTTACCTGCACACTCATAATCTAGATTAATATTCTTAACCGCCCATAACGCACGATGGGCAAGTCCAACAGGTAAATGACATCCCTTCCCATAAACCGACCGATAAGGGGTGGTTCCAATAGGCGTTTTAAAAGCTGTACGGTAAGCCCATAATGCATCATTTAATTTATTTGACCAATCTTTACGATCAGGTCTTACCGTCTTTTGCAAAATCTCTTTGATTTGCCTATTGGAAACCTCCACTTGGCCACTCGTTTGAGGATGATATGGAGTGGCAATGCGGTGGTTAACGCCATACCGTTTAAGCAATTTGCCAAAATTAAAATTTTTAAAATGTGAACCCCCATCACTTTTTATGACACGAGGAACACCGAATCGTGAAAATATGTTTGATTGGACAAATTTGCAAACAACAGTATGGTCGTTTGTCTTGGTGGCGATTGCTTCTACCCATTTAGAAACATAGTCAACCGCCACCAAGATATATAAATTCCCGTAAGAATTTGGGAACGGGCCCATGAAATCAATCCCCCAAACATCAAAGATGTCGACAACAAGGATTGGTTGCATGGGCATCTCGTCTCTCTTTGAAATGCCACCCATTTGTTGGCATTTAACGCAATTTTTAACAAACTTAGCTGCGTCTTTAAAGATGGAGGGCCAGTAGAATCCACAAGTCAAAACACGATGCCCCGTCTTTTGTCCACTAAAATGTCCACCACATGGTGATGAGTGAGCATGGTATAGGACACTTTTGACTTCCTCCTCCGGAATGCACCTTCTCATTACTTGATCGGCACCCACCCGAAACAGGTCCGGGTCTTCCCAAGCGTAATACTTTACCTGTGACAAGAAGTGTTGCTTCTTCTTCTTGGGCCAAAATTCAGGAACTGTATCTGCAACAAGAAAATTAAAAATGTCAGCATACCAAGGTAAATTTGAAACAGAAAACAGTTGTTCATCCGGAAATGACTCATTGATGGCCCTAGCATCTTCTTCCTCCTCTCCAATTAATCTGGACAGATGGTCCGCGACCACATTCTCACTCCCTTTCTTGTCCCTGATCTCCACATCAAACTCTTGAAGTAGCAAAATCCATTTGATCAAGCGCGGCTTCGCATCCTTCTTTGACATCAAATATTTCACTGCACTATGATTTGAAAACACAACAACTTTGCTTCCCCAAATATAAGATCGAAATTTATCCAATGCATATACTACCGCTAGCAACTCCTTTCCATGGTGGTGTAATTAATTTGAGCATCAGAAAGAGTTTTGCTCGCGTAGTATTTGGCAACGGGTTTCTTATCCACCCGTTGACCAAAACAGCCCCGATCGCATAGTCACTCGCGTCACACATAATTTCAAAGGGAAGTGACCAATCGGGTGACATTAAGATTGGGGCTTCAACCAGTTTGTTTTTAAGCACATTAAAAGCGTTTAAGCAATCTTCATCAAAACAAATGGTATATCTTTTAATAACAGATTGCACAACGGTTTTGTAATGACACTAAAATTTTTTATAAACCGTCTGTAAAACCCGGCATGCCCCAAAAATGACCGGATTCCCTTAATATTAGTAGGAGGTGGAAAATTAGATATAACATTAACTTTAGCCCGGTCAACCTCAATCCCCCTACTCGAGATGATATGCCCCAAAACCGTTCCCTCTTGCACCATGAAATGGCTCTTTTCCCAACTTAAGACCAAATTCGTTTCCACATATCTTTTTAAAACTTTAGTTAATTCAGTTAAACATGATTCAAAATATGAGCCGAAAATAGAAAAATCATCCACAAAAATTTCAAGTGAATCCCCGACCATATCTGAAAAGATACTCATCATGCACCTTTGAAAGGTGGCCGGGGCATTACACAAGCCGAAAGGCATTCGCCTAAATGCGAAAGTACCGTATGGACACGTGAAAGTGGTCTTATGTTGGTCATCGGGGTGAATAGCAATTTGATTGTACCCCGAGTAGCCATCTAAAAAGCAATAAAATTTCTGACCTGATAATTTTACGATGATTTGGTCAATGAACGGCAGAGGGAAATGATCTTTGGATGTCGCGGCATTCAACTTCCGGTAATCAACACAAATTCGCCACCCGGTTACCGGTCGGGTAGCAATTTCTTCACCTCTCTCATTACGGGTTATCTGAATACCCGCTTTCTTCGGAACCGTTTGTGTTGGACTCACCCAAGTACTATCCGAAATCGGGAAAATAATTCCCGCGTCCAACCATTTCAAGACTTCTTTCTTCACAACTTCCCGCATATTCGGATTTAACCGTCTTTGTGCATCATGTGCGGGTTTCACCTCGGGTTCCGTGATAATCTTATGCATCACGATAGATGGACTAATTCCCCTCAAGTCTGTTATCGTCCACCCTAGTGCAGCCTTATGTTCTTTCAGCACTACCATCAATGCCCTTTCTTGATCTTCTTCTAAATTCGAGGCGATGATGGCGGGTAACGTATCATTTTCTCCCAAAAACACATATTTGAGGTGTTTTGGGAGTTCCTTCAACTCGACTACCGGAGGACTGTCAAGCAAAGGTCTCAATTTGGAGTCAATAGTGTCCGGTAGTTTCTCCACCTGTTGAGACCATGGTGGTTTCCCAATACTTGCAGCATGAACCTCAACTGCTCTTTCCTCTTCCTTTAACTAATGTGAATGCTCTACTGCTGACCTGCAAAAAATAACACACTCCTTTGTGGCATATTCCTCATTTTCATGAGGATTCAACCCGTCAATGATTTCAGCTGCGAAGCATTCATCACTCACCAGAGGGTTAGAAACGTTTA
Source organism: Bidens hawaiensis (assembly GCF_021521415.1). NCBI lineage: Eukaryota > Viridiplantae > Streptophyta > Magnoliopsida > Asterales > Asteraceae > Bidens > Bidens hawaiensis. The sequence goes on from NW_027491133.1 coordinate 1,352,450, forward strand.
ATAAAACATTTAACCGAAGATTTTTATTCCCGAAAGCCATGTCAACTACCCCGTTTCGACAGTTTATTAAAGCATTCGCGGTTGCCAAAAAGGGCCTACCGAGAATCACGTTCGGTTGCCGTTTGGGTCAACTGTGACATAGTCTAGAACCAGAGAGTCAACCGGGTAATAAAAGTCCTCGATCATGACAATTACATCAGTAACAATTCCCCTAGGAAGCTTAAGTGTCAAATCTGCCAACACCAAGGTGGTGTCAGCTTTTCTAAGCGGACCAAAATCATATTGGTCATATAAGCTTCCCAGGAGAATACTCACCCCGGCTCCAAGATCCAATAACGCCCTCGTCATTTTAAAATCTCCCACTTGAATGGGTATTATCGGCGTTCCCGGGTCTTGTAGCTTGGGTGGGAGGATTCCCGTCAAAACCGAACTCACATTAGCCGTTAAATCGACCTGTTTAGGCATCTTATAAGTTCGTTTTTGAGTATACAAGTCCTTCAAATACTTAGCATATGCGGGGACTTGTTTAATAGCATCAATGAGGGGTAAATTAATTTTTACTTGTTTAAAAACTTCCCATATTTCCTCCTGTTGTGGGCCCCTCTTTTTCAGTGATGATGTTGCAGGATTCACCAATGCCCGAGGAAATGGAACGGTTTTACCCGTGGGACCCGTCTCCTTGGCGTTTGGTGTTTCTTTTTCCTTTACTGATTCATTTAAATTTTTATTAATAGAATTTTTCGGTGTATTTATTGGTGTGGTTTCCACCTCATCATCACTGTTCCCATTTTCCCCCAAATCTTCCACCATTCCTTCAACAAAGGAGGATGGTGGATTTACCCCGTTATCATAAATCTTACCATTCCTAAGAGTACTTACCTGGTTAATGTGGGTATTCTTCCCACTTGAAGAACAATTATTCTGGTGGCTAGGATTATTCAAGGTGTCACTCGGTAACTTGGTTGGAGTGCGCTTTAGGCTCGCCAATTCTTCAGCCAGTTGACTTACTTGTTTATCTCTTGCAGCATTTACCTTCTCTCTGAGTTCCATCCTTTGATTCATTTGCTTCAATAACTCCATCACATCCTTAAGCGACTCCTCTTTGTTACCAGACGAATTCCCTTGCCCCTGCTGATAACTCTTTTGATAACCTTTATTGTAACCCCCCGAATCTCTCTGATTGTACCCACTCTGACCGCTGCCCGAACTATTACCGTACTGTTTCTGGTTCGACTGATAACCTGTATTCTGAAAACTACCTTGAAAGTTCGGGTTCTGTTGCGTGTTCGGATTTCCATAACTGAAGTTTGGATGATTCCTGAGGCCCGGATGATAAGTATTTGCGTTCATATTATTGTATTTCCTTTCACCTTGTACATAGTTGATCTCTTCTTCTCCAGTTTCTTCATCTTGCACAACCCCACAACTCGCAATTTCGTGTCCTAATTCCCCACAACCTTCACATACCGGATATGTTTTTCCTGAATTTCCGGCTCCTTGTACACCTGCAACCAACAACCTATCCATCTTCTTTTCCAATCTATCCATTCTATCTTCTGACCCATGACCTTCAACTGCTTTGACCACTGATCTTTTTGACATCCTGTTCGACTGTGCTTGTCTCTTCGAATTACTCGCGTGTCTCTCCAAATGTCCCCAATCCTCGTTTTCGTAATTTGCAAGGAAAGATCCATTCGTGGTGGCTTGGAGGTCACAAACATCATCATTTGAGAGACTATCATGGAATGCCTTTATCAATTCCCATAAGGCAATCCCATGATGTGGACAAGTCCTTAACAATTGTTTAAACCTTTGGAATGATTCATAGAAGGTTTCACCGGTGATTTGCTGAAAGTTTCGAATGTTGTTGCGGGCTTCTGTGGTTCTCTGGGGGGGTATAATACTCATCTAAAAACTGTTGTGCCAAATCTCCCCAAGTGAAAATACTAGCTGATGGTAATGATAAAAACCACTGCTTTGCCGCGTCTTTCAAACTGAACTGGAAAACTACCATCTTCACCTCTTTCGCAGTAAAACCTTTACTCGAGATGAGTGCGCATATCGAGTTGAAATCACTCAAGTGTAAGTATGGTTCTTCTGTAGCCTTTCCATGAAATGTCGGTAATCCCGTTAAACTGTTCTGCCTTACCGAAAAAGTTCTTCCCTGTCTGACTGGAATGATGATTGGTAGAGGATTCGTAGCCACTTGTGGAATGAAGTGGCTTTGAACGCCTCTGACTGGTGGTGGAACAAATGCCCTTGGAACTCCATCATCAAAATCATAGTACGGTTGTTCATAGTTTTGTTGCCGTCTTGGTGCTCGATCTCTCTGATTTTCTGGATGATTCTGTCTAATTTCTTGGTCATCACGGGGATCTTGTTGCTGATATCGACCCCGCTGTTCATCTCTACGCTCCTCCTCATCCTCATAATCGTAACCAAAATCGTCCCCTATGTGACAATTTTCCACCCGTGCACGAGCAAGATCAATCTCGGGTCTTTCCTCTCTCAAATCATTCTGTCTTTGACGATTCACTGGAGCTGATCTGATTGACAAGTTGTCATCCATGTTTCTGGGATTACGGTTAACATCTCTTCGGTTAAACAGATTACGGTTTCTGTCACGGTTAACGTTCTGGTTTTGTGGGATTGATTGTTCTTGGTCATGTGGTTGGTAATCATTTGGATCTCTTCTGCTTCGGTTACTCATGGTCTCTTCTTTTGGTGCTATGAATTTGGGTATTTGGTTTAGTGTGGGTTTCTGAGCTGCTTGGTTTCGTCTTGCTGTTTCTCGATTTCGGGATCAAATTGGAGTGGCTCTTTCTCACGGGAATATCTTGTCTGCATCAACTTGTGAAGTTACCTGCGAAGACACAAACACTAACACCCCACGTAAAATCAACGAAGAAAAATTAAAAACAAATACTGAAAACTAAGCTAAACTAGCACTTTGCGCGTTGATTCCCCGGCAACGGCGCCATTTTGATGTAGATGTCGTGCTCTAATAAAAAACAAGTATTTATGAAGCTTAAATACCTATAACTAGTACGGGTAAGTAAGGTCGTCTCCACAGGGAATCAGTGAAAAGTGCAAGTAAAGTTCATTATTATTAATTATTATTCTAGGCGGACAGTCGATGTCAAGCAGTTTTTAAAGATGATTATAAGAACACACGATTAGTTGGAAAATTTTGTAAACAATTATGAGAGAAAGATTCACTTCAAGTTCAGGTAAAGTGATAACCGACTAATCACAGATTCTTTAAGATTAATTGCACAGTAATTACTAAACCTAACAGTTGGGTTGTGAGGACAAACGATACCCTAACCGGATTGTTGACACAACTGAACTCCGGTTTACCCAATTACCAGTTTAAAATATGAAAATCAGTTATAAGCAATGACTAATGATTATTGGTTCAATGACATAAGAGCTAACCCTACATGTGATGAACACAACCAGAAAAGTGATGCAAAGTTTGACAATCAAAATCATAAACTGTTTAAACAATCAATTCGTAATGTAAAACAAGATTAAAAACAATCAATCAAGTTCATACTCATTCAAAACATAGAATCTGATCAAAGTTAGTTTACACAAAACCCTAGCCTAAAGTGAATACAATGGTTTTAGCCTGACATCGGCATCACGAAGGAATCGCTTATCTGATGAGAGGATGAAAGCATGCGATGAATGGACGAACCGGAGGCTTCGGGATGGTGGAAAATCGTCCTAGGGCTTGTATTTGGTTGGAGGAATGAAAGATAGGTCGAATGGGGGCTGAAAAACTGATTATATCAAAGTTAGGTTTATTTTTCCCGTCAGGAGGATCTTAGCGCGTCGCTAACATCCCAGGGGTGTGATTTTTGCGCCGCGCTAAAGACTCAAAATTCTGATGATCTTAGAGATACGCTGACATCACTATCAGGACCCTTTAGCACCGCGCTAAAAGCGTCTAACATAATTTTCTTTATTTTCTTCATTTATTTTGCATAGGAAAGCGTGCCAATCGTCATGAGTCTTCTATATCTTCGTTCCAAGCCCGTAATTTATCCCGATAAGCGTCCTTAACGTCAAGGATCCTGAAACACATAAACACGCTTAAAGTACCAAAGTTCACATAATATTTAAACTAAAAGTAAACAAAAACTATAATAATATACACGACTTTTGCCCGACCATCATTAGGCTTTCAAATACATAGTCAAAGACGTGTTAGTTTCTTGTTTGTTTTTATAATATAACTATACTATTAAAACAAATGAGTTTAACTCAACATGGCCTTTTCTTATTGGTGGATTTTTACACTTTCCATTTTTATCTACCACTTCTCTATTTTTTATGTGAATAAAAAAATTCTAAATTCAATAGAAATACTAGACAATAAATTCTATTAAATGATTATTGATTATTAATATTAATTTATATCATTTATATTATTCATTTTTTGTTATTCATTATAACGTATTTTACCATAAACCCAAATCAATTATCCTCTTTTTCACGCCTCCATCTTGTTCTTCCACGGATCTTTACCTTCATTTCATTTATCCGGATAATTGATCGTCCACTGTCGATGAAGCTGTTTACCAGCCGAACGTTTAATCTACAGCAATTCGGCCTACCCATGACTGTGTTAACAAACCATCAATGTTTCTACTGGTCACTTAAAGCATCAGGTATTATGTTGTGTATGTTGATTCACATGAAATTATATTTATTTTTTTGTGTATGAAATACACTAATTTATGCTGCCCACCAGGTGTCGATCAAATGTCAGTTTGTTATTTTTTATTATTATTGCTTGATGTGTAATTGTTTAATTTATTAATTGATAAATAATTGTTTTAATTTTAGATTTATGGTATTTGACTGATTAATTGCAAGTAAACTTGAAATCCGTAATCATTTGCAAGTAATTTTCTCTATATTAGGAGCAAATCAACCATATGATTAAGGATTACTTTGATTACGGAATTTCAAAATTATAATCAATTATGATAAATACGTGGTATGAATAATTTTAACATAATCATCAAATCAACCATATGATTAGGGATCTAATATTATCATAATGATTATAATTTTAGGGATGATAATAAATAAAAAATAAAATTCATTATACAAGAAACAATAATCATAGAGATTCTAAAATTATCATAAATCTACAACTTATATCAAGGGTAAAGTTAAAATACAAAGGACAACAAAAATGAGAAGGGTGTGAAGGAATCTAGTCCATTGATCTTAGATTTGAATGGTTGAGATTAATTTAATAAATAAAAATTGATGAAAAGGGCATGAAGGTAATAACCCATCTTTGTTGACTTTCTCTCTCCACATGCAAGGCACACGTCAATTTCCCCATCATTTTAAAATGTCCATAACTTTTTCATACGACATTATTTTTTTAAAAAATTTACTATATTAATAAGCGTTTTTTATCTTTAATATGAGTATCATATTGTTATATAAAAATTAAAAAAAAATTAATGGGTTTTTTTAATTGTGTTTTTTTGTTGTTCATTGTGTCATTGTGTAATATGTTGTTTCCATTGTGTTTTACGTTTCAAGTCATTGTGTTATACGTATTCACCATTGTGTCTTAAGTTTTAGGTCATTGTGTTATACGTATTCATCATTGTGTCTTACGTTTTAGGTCATTGTGTTATACGTATTCACCATTGTGTCTTACGTTTCAAGTCATAGTGTTATACGTATTAAGCATTGTGTTTTATGTATTAGATAAAAAGACACAATGGTGTGCGAAAAGACACAATGACGAAAAAAGACACAATGATAAGCGAAAAGACACAATGGTGTGCGAAAAGGCACAATGACGAAAAAAGACACAATAATAAGCGAAAATACACAATGGTTTGCGAAAATACACAATGGTTTACGAAAAGACACAATGGTAAGCGAAAAGACACAATGGTGTACGAAAAGACACAATGACGAAAAAAGACACAATGATAAGCGAAAAGACACAATGGTGTGCGAAAAGACACAATGACGAAAAAAGACACAATGATAAGTGAAAAGACACAATAGTGTGCGAAAAGACACAATGACAAAAAAAGACACAATGACGAAAAAAGACACAATGGTGTGCGAAAAGACACAATGAAAAAAGACACAATGATAAGCGAAAAGGCACAATGATGTGTGAAAAGACACAATGACACAATGACGTGATTTTTGTTTTAAATTTAATATAATAAAAGTCATACTCATATTAAAGATAAAAAAACGCTTGTTATTATGATGATTTTTTTTAAAAAAAATATCATACGATAAAGTTATAAACGTTCTAAAATGATAGTGGTATTAACATGTGCCTTACATGTGGAAAGAGAAAATGTATACAATTACCTCTATACCCTTTTTCTTTTGGTCCCCACTTGACACATGTCAATTATTTATGGCTTCTCACATTTCTCATTTTTGTTACCCTTTGTAAAATAACTTGACCCCTTATATCAATCATGCAATTATTCAATTGATGATTAATTTTATTAATGGTAATAAATAAAAAATAAGTTGGTTACATATTTTTGTACATTACCATCTTTATGTTGTATGTTGAAATATGGTGTAGATTTAAACATATTAGTTTTATTTATATTGTAATTATAATATAATAATACAATTTAATGTCACACCCCGACTTAAGGCCTAGGTGTGTGACCAATAGTTGGTACTTGTTTTGAAAATATATCAGAGTTACGGTTATTTAGCGAAAGTCTTTATTTTAAATATAAAATATTAATTGATCTTTTTGAAACATTTAGTTTATTTATAAACCTTTAAATAAAATATTACCTTATTTGAAAGTTATTTCGGATAATAATTACCCGAGACTTTGATTTATAAACATTAGTTGAATTATACAAATAAATATTGTTTGCAATATTTTAATGATTTAAAACTGAGTCATCTCTACCTTGCGAGTGTCTATCTCCCTAAATGACTCTATTTCCTTGCTACATGTACTAACTTTTTATTTCCTGTAACATGGGGGGGGGGGGGGAAATACGTCAGCGATATGCTGGTAAATCATTGACTCTAAAAACATTTTTATAAATATTTCTTTGACTGACAAGATAGTTTTCGTGAAACACCCTCAGCAGAAGCGTCTATTATTTCTAGGATTATGCCACTGCCTTACACACACAATTCCGGTTCTCCGGGAGTTGACACCCATTGGAGAACTTTTATTATGATCTCTAGTCTGCGGCCACGTAGCCTTGACTGATAGACTAGATTAATTATGTTTGGATCCAGACACATGTGTTCTCGGTCTGAGTTGTTTTTATTTTCTATCTTGTATTTTTAGGGAACACGTAATCCCATAAATCTTTATTTGACTGTCTTTTAAGATAAACAACCCATTTATCTTGACTGAAAAAAGTTTAACGTATTCACCTATGACTGTCGTTTCTGAATGATGTGGTGATCTCGTTTGAAAACCTTTGTGAATGAATGAATGATTGACCTATAATAAAATAGGTTTATATAAATACCCGGATCGTCTTTTAATCCGGCTACAGACCTTTAGTCTGGTTTTGATAGCTTAAACCCTGATTGATCTTTTGTTTGAATGAAATATTTTTGATATGAAATCTTTCTCTTTATTTGCTAACCATGTGCTATGTTCCTTCTTCAAGAATTGTTTATGATATGTTTCTTCTTCAAGAAGAAACATCATTTATCTAAAACCTTTGTATGTTAAGTCTTATGTTTCTGTTGGTACATGATGTCAGTAGTTCAGTATCTAGGGTTATGTTCGTGTCTGTAATCGTATTAGTTTGTTTTGGTTTGATTTAGATAGGTTGTCTCACAAGTTCGCCTGATATAAGCGAACTTGTGGACAAGCGAAGTTATTGACAACTTCGCCTAGTCTGTTAGGCGAAGTTGTCGTAACATATATATACATATGTTACGGGTTGTATGACATAAGTGATTCCAGTACGTGTAATTGTGATTGAACGTCACGTGTTGAAAGGTTGCAATACAACGTGTCTTTTGAGTATTGTAACGAGTATTTGTGCTTGGTTTTAACATATATTGCATCCTACGCTCGTATCGTCTTACGTAGGGATTCCGCACCTACGTAGTACGAGATACTTCCGTGTAGATCCGGCAGGGAACCTACAATTGGTATCAGAGCATTTGCTCGTGATTGTGTGGTCGGGATTATCACACGAGTGTAGAAATCGTTCCGTTCGACTATTCGCGGGACGAGTTTACGTTGAAATACCGAGTTTTTGTGTCCTACCCATCTCCCACTATCAATTATAAACCATTACACCTTCGCATACCTCACAATACGTCAAATTAAAACCTGCAAAAACCTTGTGTTCATCAGGCGAAGTTGCCGTCACTGTTCGTAGGGTTTGGGCAAAGTTATAAGTTTAAGCGAAGTTATCAACCAAGCGAAGTTGTCATTAAGCGACGTTGTCTTCAAGCGAAGTTGTCATCAAGCGAAGTTAAGTAACAAGCGAAGTTAAGAGTTTCAGCGAAGTTAAGCTTAAGCGAAGTTAAGCATAACTTCGCCTACTGACCACTGTTCAAATTAAAAATTTTTTTTTTGTTTTGTGTGTTTTCAAGTCGTGTTTCTTTCTGCGATGACTTCGATAAACATTACGGAACTGGTGAAAATGGAAGTTGAGGCCGGTTCAGCAACTAAGGCTCCGAAAATGCTTAAGGGTACCGATTTTGTTGCTTGGAAAGATCGGTTTGAACAGTATGTTAAATATTAAGATGCTAAGATGTGGGTGTGCATACAAGATGGATACATTCCACCAACGGCCTTGTTTGAGGGTCGTGATCAAATAAAGAAGTACAGTAAGATGGATGAGGAGGAGAGGAAAATGTATGAGGCAGAGAGTAAAGCTCATGCGGCGATCACCATGGCTCTTCCACAAGAGATTCTTCACACCTTCAGGAAATACAAAACCACTAGAGAGCTATGGGAAGCGCTCGAAAATCGATATGAAGGTAATGTGGGGATACGTGCATCCAAAATTAAGCTACTAAAAACCCAATTCTCGGTGTTCAAATATTTGAAAAATGAATCACTTGATGATATCATCACAAGATATTATCACCTGATGACCGAACTCAGCAATTACTCCATTGTATACAAAGAAGAGGAGATAGTAGAGAAACTTCTTGATGCTCTTCCACCGAAATGGGAAATGTACACGGTTTTGATGAGAGAAGATAAAGAGTTTGCCAATATCGATTTGGAAACAACAGTCAATAAATTACGAACTTTTGAACTTGACATGGTTCGGAAAGAGACACCAACTGATCAGGTTCACGATCCGGGAATGTATGGTGCGAAGGTCTCTCCAAGTGCAAGTTCAAAATCAGAATCGTCTGCCTACTACACAAAGGGAGAATCAAACTCCAACTCAACTCGAGATGGTCATGTGATTCTCAATATGGATGGCGACGTATGCTTCGTAGCTGGAGGTAGTAGTTCTTCAAAACCTCAATCAACAACTGGTAATGTACCCTCAAATGTTCCGACCTCCAATTACTCACAGATGCCCATGAGTGTTAATTCAGCTGAACAGCAGTTTGCTCTCTATGCATCTTTCATTGCATCTTATGAGAATTACATCAAAGGTAAAATAGTCGATCCCGCAACTTTGGATGAAGACTATGATCAAATTGATGCTGATGATCTAGAAGAGATGGACCTGCAATGGCAGATGGCTATGATAGTAAGACGGGTTAAACGATTCATGAAGAAAACAAGTAGAAAGTTCGTTGGCGAAAGACCAGGTTTTGATAAGTCAAAGGTTCGATGTTATAACTGTCAACAGAATGGTCATTTTGCTAAGGAATGTACAAGTGAGAGAGTCGAACGTAATCAGAACAGGTCTGCACAACAGAATGGGGGAGGTAGTGAGAACAGGGCTATGGTATCTAGACAGAATGAGGGATACAACTGGAATCTGCAAGTTGAGGAAGTGTTCAAACAGGCTAACTTGGTAAACATCGAAACTGGAGGGAGTGAGAAAGAGACGGGAGAAAATCAAGCTTATATGGCAGAAGTGAACGATCAGCTCTCTGAGGTAAGTTCTGAACTTCATTGTATGCAATGTGAAAATCTGTCTGAACAATTGAAAACAGTAACTGATCAGTTCGTTAGTTTGGACGCTCAATTTAAAACGTTAAAAGAAGATCATCATTACACTAAAACTAGAGAAAACAGTTACTCGGTAAAAATAAAAGCTAGTGAAAAGGATATCAGAAGTCTTAAAGCCAGTCTAGCTGATAAAATACAAGTAATTGATCTTAGTTATGAAGTGTTAGAGGAAAAAACCAAACTAATTGCTGAAAGGGATAAACAGATAGCTGATTACCAGGTAAAAGTGGTGGAATTAAATAGAAAAATTGAACAGTTTAGAAATTCCTCAGCAATGCTTGATCACATCGTAAGTGTTCAACGTTCCCCAGTTAACAAAGGGGGAATTGGATATTCTAAAGTTCCACCACCATATAACCATAACTATACGTATGATCCTAATAATCAGAAATCTGTTGATGTTGAGATTAGTCAGACAGTTCCTGTCAAAATTTCGATTAAAGAACCTGAAGTTAGTAAAAGCGAAACATGTAAGCCTGTTTCGAATGTTAAGATTTCTGTTCCTAGTTCTGTCTCATCAAATTCGGACAAGACATCCGAATCTAGTGAGATAAAAGAAGAGGTAGTGTTACTAAAACGTGGGGAGGAATATAAGCCAACTGAAAAGAACTCTCCCCTAAACCCGTTTGTCCCACCATATGTTAGACAAACGAATAATAATGCAACCTCAACATCTGAAACAACTGTTGAGATGAAAGTTGAACACAGGAGTTGTTTCAGATGCAATCAAATAGGACACCTGATTGCAGATTGTCCTCTCAATCAGAGATTCAGAGGTATGATGCCTCCGAAAACTGAGAATAAAACGAATAGTAATTACTATAATGGTAAGAATGCTTACTCACCAAAATTCAGATATTGGACTAATCCAAGATTTCAAAGAAATCGATCTCAGTTTTTCCCAGTTAACAACCAAACCAACAATTATAACTCAGTTAATCCACTAAGGTTTGGATGGCCTCATAGTCAATTCTCAAGAAGGTATCCTTTCAGAACTTACAGAAATCACTCTCAAACTGCCTTTGGGCAATCAAAGTACGGGATGCCGTTTAACAGATTTAATCGACCCGAGACCAGTAGGTCTGGGGTCCCCAGATTTTAATCTTTTCGTTAACTGTGCAGGAACAGTTGAACAGGACTGTAAACAATCGTTGGGTTGTGGATAGTGGCTGTTCCCGGCACATGACTGGTAACAAGAATTTGTTACACGAATGGAAACCTGTTCAAGGAGGTAGGGTAAGTTTTGCTGGAGAGAGTGGTGGTAGAATTACTGGTATTGGAACTGTGACAAATGGTAAAATAAAGTTAGAGAAGGTGAATTTTGTTGAGGAGTTGAAGCATAATTTGTTGAGCGTGTCTCAGATTTGTGACAAAGAGTACACAGTGCACTTTACTAAAAATGAAACAATTGTTCTGTATCCTGGTTTCAAGATACCAGAGGCATGGGTGGTGATGAAAGCTCCAAGAGAAAAGAACACATATGTAATTGATATGAGGTCAACTGAGATGGCAACAGAAGAGTCATGTCTTCTGTCAAAGGCAACTGAATCTGAGTCCGAGTTATGGCATCGAAGAATGGGACACATACATCTTCGAAAAATGAACTACATTGTCAAGAATGGGCTTGTACTTGGTGTTCCCTTGAAAAATTTTAACTTTGAAGATCAATGCTTATCGTGCAAGAAGGGAAAGCAACACAAGAAATCTCATCTCTCCAAGAAGGTTAATTCAATAGTCAGTACCCTAGACTTACTTCACATGGATCTCTTCGGTCCCGTGAGCGTAAAAAGTCTAGGTGGAACATCATACTGCTTGGTAATAACTGATGATTACTCTCGATACTCTTGGGTATACTTTCTGAAGGCAAAATATGAGACGGTTTAGTTGGTAATTAGCCTTATTACCAAGGTTGAAAATATTGTGGGGAGAAAGGTTAAGTACATCAGGAGTGATAATGGGACAGAGTTCAAGAACTACCAGATGGAGCTGTTCTGCTTACAGAAAGGGATAGACCACCAGTACAGCGCCCCGTATACTCCGCAACAAAATGGAGTGGCTGAAAGGAATAACAGGATGTTAATTGAAGGAGCCAGAACTATGCTGGCTGATGCTAAACTTCCCGTGGTGTTCTGGGTTGAAGCTGTTGCCACAGCCTGTTATATCCTTAATCGTGTTTTAACTGTTAAAAGATTGAATAAAACTTGTTATGAACTTATGCATGGTCGAAAGCCAAACTTGAATGGTCTCGAACCATTCGGGTCCCCATGTACGATCTTAAAGACAAACTCTAAATTTGGTGAGAAAGCCGACGAATGTATTTTAGTCGGATATGTTGTTGGGACACCCAACAGAAGAGTCTTTAATTTATCGAACAACAAGGTTGAAGTGGTATGTAACACCGACATCACGAGTTACAAACCACCAATGCCTAGCACGGGACCCGCCGAAGCTTTTGACTATGATAAACTGTTCAAATCCTTTAATATGCCTTACATGGATTTTGCAGAAGTTGATGAGAAAATTGCTTCACAGATTCTGTATGATGAGGAAGAAAATATTGTGCAACGTCCGCGATACGATGAGTGTCATCCTTCCTCGTCAAGAACCGCTGATATTCCTGCTGCCTCTACTGAGGAAGAATTCTACAATCCTTTTCACTCTCAACACCAATCACCCATTGATAAACTCTCTTCGAACTTGGAAAACAATCTGGAAGTCAGTACGGTTCCGACTACTGGAGTTCACAAAAATCATCCTTTGGAGAATGTGATAGGTGATCTGTCTGATGGTGTACAAACAAGACGAAGCTTGAATGAGCACACCTGTGTTTACGCAAGCATTAAGGAAACGGGTATCATTAATGAATGCTTGTACACCTGCTTCATCAGCCAGATTGAACCAAAGAACTATCAAATGGCTCTCAAGGATAGCTCGTGGGTCAAAGCCATGCAAGAAGAGTTAGCTCAGTTCGAGAAGATGGAAGTATGGAAATTAGTTGCAAAAATCAAAAGAGGTACATGCTATTGGAACAAAGTGGGTCTTTAAGTGTAAGAGAGATGAGAAAGGGATAATCATAAGGAACAAGGCGAGGCTGGTAGTAAAAGGGTTTAATCAGCAAGAAGGAATCGACTACAATGAAGTGTTTGCTCCTGTGGCAAGATTGGAGGCAATCCGACTATTTTTGGCATTTGCTGCACACAATCAGATGAAGGTGTTCCAGCTAGATGTAAAAAGTGTCTTTCTGAATGGTAAAGTCGATGAGGTAGTATACGTTGAGCAGCCTCCGGGTTTTCTTGACCCTGACTTTCCTGATCATGTGTACAAGCTGAGTAAAGCGCTATATGGACTACATCAGGCCCCTCGTGCCTGGTACGCAACCTTATCAGATTACTTACTTGAGAATGGGTTCGAAAGAGGAAAGATCGACAGCACGCTGTTTGTCAAGAGAAAAGGGCGAGATTTTCTACTAGTTCAAGTCTACGTGGACGACATCATATTTGCTGCATCAAAAGTCGTCATTTGTCAGGAGTTTGAAGAAGTCATGAAAAAGAGGTTTGAAATGAGTGCAATGGGTGAATTAACTTTCTTTTTAAGATTGCAGGTTGATCAGAAGAAAGATGGGATGTTCATCCATCAAACTAAATATGTCCAAGACGTTCTCAAACGCTTCAACATGGAGGACAACACTCCATTTGATACTCCGGTTTGCGTCAACCACAAACTGGGTGCTGATTCGGACAGTGATGAAGACGTGGACCCCACCCAATATCGAGCAATCATAGGTTCTTTAATGTATTTAACTGCATTTAGACCTGATATTAAGTTTGCAGTTTGTCTCTGTGCTCGATTTCAGGCAAGCCCAAAGGAATCTCACATGAAGGGAGTGAAGAGAATACTGCGGTATCTCAAAGGCTAGCGTAAGCTGGGATTGTGGTACACGAAAGGGGGAGACTTGGATTTGGTCGCTTACACAGATTCTGACTATGGAGGTTGCAATCAGAACAGGAAGTTGACAACCGGTGGATGTCAGTTTCTGGGAGGAAGATTGGTTTCGTGGCAGTGCAAGAAGCAGACCTCTGTAGCCATTTCCACCTGCGAAGCAGAGTACATGGCAGCATCGAACTGCTGCTCCCAGGTTCTTTGGATACAGCAGCAATTGCGCGATTACGGTCTGAATTTTACTCAAACTCCTATTTGCATTGATAACACTGCTGCAATCTCAGTAACTAACAATCCCGTAAAACATAGCAAAACCAAACACATTGACATTCGTCGTCATTTTATACGGGATTGTGCTGAGAAGAAATTAATTGTGCTAGAAAAGGTTGATTTATTAGATAATTTCGCCGATCTTTTTACTAAAGCGTTTGACCGAACTCGTTTTCCAAATCTTGTTGAGTTTAATGGGATGATCAATCCCGAGTAACCGTGTTTCTCGTTTCTAGTATTAAAAAAAAAAACCATCCCTATCGCTTAGAATTATGTCGGTTGCTTCAGTTTGAAGGACACATCTTCGGATATGTTTGGTCCTTACTTCTACTGGTAGATTATGAGGATAGCCATTGACAAGATGACTGAAAGTGACCGGGGCGGTTTATGATGGGTTTTGTTCTTTCGCTGAAAAATAATCGTTCATACTTAGTTAGAAGGACACATACTCGTATGTGGTCGGTCCAGCTAATCCTTTGGATCTTCAGGATAGCCGTTTACCTGATGACTTTGACTTGATCGGGGCGATAGAATTTAAAATTTTTTGAGGGAGATGATATAATTTTTCAAGTCTATAACTTCATAAGAAGTTTCATTACTATGTTTAAAAGAAAATTTGATCCAACCTTGGAAAGTGATACACAAACTAATTCTGTGTGCTTAACTAGTAAAGTTATTAGGCCTAAAGACTCTAGAACAGTCATTGTATGTTATGGTAGCTTTTTATGGTGCGTAAAAGTAGAAGTGATACTAACTAAATCTTCTCGATTTAAAGTGGAGACTCATTCAGAGTTGTGTATGTCTCCATATACATCTTTCCGAATGATAGGCAGAAAAGCGATTACCCAGTCATACATGAGCCCGTGAGTGTTCTGATTTCCGGGAAGATAGTATGTCAAGTACCTGCAGTGATCCAGATTCGGGACTTGCAGTAGTCTACTGTTATGAAGCTATGTAAATCTTTATTATTTAAAAAAAAATATGATGATGATGTTAAGCCTTCTGAAGCCTATCATGTTATGCTTATCAATCAAGAGGCGATAAAGAGAACGGGAAGAAGACTCTAAAGATCAAGATGTACTTACTGTTTAATCAGACACTACGGGTCGAGGTCAACTCGGGGTGACTCGGGGAAAGCCAAATAAGCTTTGAGAATAGATAGGAGGCACCACAATCTCTGATGTGTTGTTCGTTTAAATTTTGAGCCTAATTGAACCTAATGCGTATCACAGAAGCGATGAAAACCATACTAAGTTGTTTACCTGCTTACAACCTGTTTCTTTATGTCATAATACCGCTGAACATGGATCTATGTGACAGCCATCTAATTAGTATGATTCCTGTTCGGATCTTTTCTAAAACATGCTAGTCCCTGTCAAGACTGAAATTTGATCCCGTGTACTTTATTTCTAAAATTTTCATTGCATATGTCGTTTTATGGTATAAAACTTGGTTAATTGGTCGTTGAACGTAACATTTAAATCTTTAAAGGAAGTTTTAAAAGACAATTGCATAATGTTCAAATTTATAAGGGTCTGTAGTGTAAATTTTAATACTAAGCGAAGTTGCTATAGGGCGAAGTTATGGATAAGCGAAGTTAACCATAACTTCGCCTGAGCTTTTTCAAGCATATATAAAGGTCAACACAGTCAAACCTTTCATATTCTCAGATTTCAAGTGAACTTATCAGACAACAGATGAGATCATTGAATACATTGCCGGAGTGTGAGGTGAAGGATTTAGCCAAGTTGGGGTTGATAAACAGGAGTGATGATAATATGGCTAGGATTATTGGAAAGATCGTGTGGAAAGAAAGTATAAAAGAGAAAAAGTTCGAGTTGTTAAAGCCGCAGAAAAAGAAGCTTGTTGAAGATAAATACAGAGGAATGAGAGCTGATGGCAAACCTTGGATGGTAATGAAGTATAAGTCTACCCGGTGTTTAAAAGAAGTGCCGATGAAACAAATGCCCAAGGATGTCTTAAAGAATCTGAAATGGTGGTATGTCGACAGTCAAACAGCTGAAGCGGTCATGGAAGATGAAGATGAACAAGTGGTGCTGAGCGTGTATGATCCTATGCACTTGGTGAATTTTTCTCAAGCTGACATGCAGGTGCTGAACGAGAAAAAGATATTCTATATTCTTGCATGGAAAGAAGAAGCCAAGAAATACCAGAGAGTTGTCTCTGTCTGTGTAAGACAGAGAGTTCATGCTTGAAGACGGGAGATACAAGTTTTTGGGATTACCAGACACGTGATTAAAGATATAGATATGAAGCTACTGCCAAAAGGGAGTCTGTTGGTACATGATGTCAGTAGTTCAGTATCTAGGGTTATGTTCGTGTCTGTAATCGTGTTAGTTTGTTTTGGTTTGATTTAGATAGGTTGTCTCACAAGTTCGCCTGATATAAGCGAACTTGTGGACAAGCGAAGTTATTGACAACTTCGCCTAGTCTGTTAGGCGAAGTTGTCGTAACATATATATACATATGTTACGGGTTGTATGACATAAGTGATTCCAGTACGTGTAATTGTGATTGAACGTCACGTGTTGAAAGGTTGCAATACAACGTGTCTTTTGAGTATTGTAACGAGTATTTGTGCTTGGTTTTAACGTATATCACATCCTACGCTCGTATCGTCTTACGTAGGGATTCCGCACCTACGTAGTACGAGATACTTCCGTTTAGATCCGGCTGGGAACCTACAGTTTCTTAATAATAAAGAAACACTATCTTAACTATAACCTTTGTTCATAAACTTTTACTTTTCTTAAATATTTTAACTATATCCTTTGTATGTAAAAGCTTTGGTTTCTTAATCATGAAGAAACTATATTTTTATTATAACCTTTGTTTTTATTATTTTGTATTTCTTAATCATAATTTTTTTTTATTTAATTGTTAAAATATGATTAAGGTCTAGACTATACCTCCAACTAGGGTCTAAGCCTTTATTATTTTATTAATATTTTATTCGGGTACTATACCTACCTTGTTTGGCTTATTATTTTCTAAACTCTCTGGCAGCAATTCGACACTTGCTTGTATATTGAGAATCTTGATCAACAACCCTTGGCACGCAAATCGAGGCACGCCGGTCTTAAAACTCGTCGGTACGCCCTTCAAGGCGGGACGTCGGGTCGGCACGGTTTACGAAGTCGTCACGCGTTACGAGGTCGGCACACAAAACGAGGTGCGCCGGTCGTTGGGATTTTCGACACGAACTTCAAGGTGTCGTCGATATATGTTGCGGATTACGAGGTTATTATTTGTGGGGTCGTGGCACGAAAACCGAGGTAGAGAGGGAATAATTCTAGAGAAAGAAAGTATTTCTAGAGAGAGTGGGGTGGTGTGAAATGAATGAGCCATGGATCCTCCTATTTATACCTGAAATCTGGTCTTATCGCGATACGCGATGGAACCTTTCTTTTGGTCATCTCGTATCGCGATGACACGTGTTACTCAGAGTGTGCCACGTGTCGCCACGTGGCAGACACGTGTCACATTCTTAAACACCCTCTGCCACGTGTTGACACGTGGCATACACGTGTCATTTTCTAAGACACCTTTTGCCACGTGTTGACACGTGGCGTACACGTGTCACTTCTTTATTATCCTAGTCATCGTGTATCGCGATGGCTTAATGCCTAGGGTCGTAACGTATCGCGACACCGCCCTTTTTGGATTTCTATGACGTTTCCATCGCGTATCACGATGTCTTCTTGGCTATGCCCATCGCTGTAAGGCCCCGTTACCGGTAACCCTACTTTCGTGTTGGATTTACTCATAAACACAGTTCTAACTATCAGAGTTGATTACAACATTTACGCGGAAAATAAAACTTTCATAAAACATTACAATATTTCATAACTTGTCTCAAAACATCCTTTGCCTTTCACATTAAAACATTAAAATTAAAACATCGTAAGTCTTCAGATGCCAGGCTCTTATCCTTCTGCCATGTGTCCCCGCTCAAGCCAGCTGTCTCATCCTACTCACCTGCGTGCATACTAAAAGTCAGCTACGCTGAGTGAGTTCTAGTTAATCACATAATCATACAATACATTCTTTACACTTCATACTTAACCTCTTAACTTTCTTTCATACACACTTAAGTGCTTTTACTTTCATTTTTACTTTCATACTTTCTTTACATTCCTAATCATACGTTCATTTTTACCTTCATGCTTTCCCTACATACAAAATCATACTTTTTAAAGAGCCTTTCGCCCTATAACCTCACAGATATTATAAGGGTCTGGTCCCTAGTTTTCGAATATTAGAAGGGTTCGATTCCCTAACATCACAGATATTATAAGGGTCTGGTCCCTATCATCACAGATATTATAAGGGTCTGGTCCCTAGTTTTCGAATATTAGAAGGGTTCGATTCCCTAACATCACAGATATTATAAGGGTCTGGTCCCTATCATCACAGATATTATAAGGGTCTAGTCCCTAATTTTCGAATATTAGAAGGGTTCGATTCCCTAACATCACAGATATTATAAGGGTCTGGTCCCTATCATCACAGATATTATAAGGGTCTGGTCCCAAGTTTTCGAATATTAGAAGGGTTCGATTCCCTCTTCGTTACCATACAACCATACATCATACCTCGAGTATTAGTAGGGCTCGGTACCCTTTTTGTAACCATACAACCATACATCATACCTCGAGTATTATTAGGGCTCGGTACCCTTTTCGTAACCATACATTATCATTTCTTTCTTCTATTATCTCTATCATGTTCATACACATAAACATACATAACATACTTACCTTATACATAGCGTTACAACCTGACAGTACGTGCAATATCCGAAGATCGTTCACGTACTATCAAGCAATCATTCATACATTTCACATTATCCACATAAGGCATACACTTATCTCTTAGGATAAGTGTATTAACAAACATATTGAGTATGCACACAGCCCCGAAAACGTAACACATAAATGGGGCTAGAAACTCACCTGAATACGGTTACGTTCTCCGTTGAGCGTAATCCCT
The DNA here is from genome assembly GCF_021521415.1 of Bidens hawaiensis. Lineage (NCBI taxonomy): Eukaryota > Viridiplantae > Streptophyta > Magnoliopsida > Asterales > Asteraceae > Bidens > Bidens hawaiensis. Next base: position 1,371,837 of record NW_027491133.1, read on the forward strand.
TTCTTCAGTTGTGCACGGCTGACTGTATAACAAGTATACATATCAGTTTAACTATCACTACTTATAACATCTTTCTAGTTTTAATTACTACCCACAACGAACGGGGGTCCGGGGGCAGCGCCCCTGGCAGCGGGGTCTAGGGGCGGCAGCCCCTAGCAGGGTCCAAGGGGCAGAGCCCCTGGCTGGGGTCGAGCTGTCTTAACACATTTTTCATTAGATTTTTAATTTATTTTCTAAACGAACTTGGCTTTAGGCGAAGTTAAACCTCAGGCGAACTTGTCATCAGGCGAAGTTAAACCTCGGGCGAACTTAGCTTTAGGCGAAGTTAAACCTCAGGCGAACTTGTCATCAGGCGAACTTAAACCTCAGGCGAACTTGTCATCAGGCGAACTTAGCTTGCAGGCGAAGTTCATCAGGCGGACTTAGCTTGCAGGCGAAGTTCATCGCTTGAAGGCGAAGTTGCCAGATGAAGGCGAAGTTGCCCAGATGAAGGCGAAGTTGCCCAGACAGCCTGCTGTTTGGTTTCTGTCCAACATTTCGAGCGATTTTAACACCCCCACTATGGTTCAATATCACCCACTACGCTTCCCGACCATTTCCGGTCACTTAACACTAAAAAGCTTGGATCTTTAAACTTCAAAGTTCAAGAATCTTACCTTTTTGAGCTTGTTGGATCTTGTTTCCTTGCTTAATCACAACCAACCGCTCTCTCTTCTCTCTCGGATCTTGGTCTCTCTCTCTACGGCTCTCGGCCTCTCTCTCTCTCCTCGGATCTCGGCCGCCGGTCGGCTTGTGTATGGGGTGTGTGTGTTTTGGAAGTGTGAAGGAATAGATGTAAATGAAGATATTTTTGGGTCTTAGGGGATATTTATATCCCTTAAATCCCATTCTCATTTAACCCATCTCAATTAATCCAAGTCCCTGATCCGCTCCTACCCGATATTAATAATTGAAAACGCGAAATCACTAACATAACTTTCTTTATTCAACATTATAAATTTTAGGATGTTACAATCGCATATCGCGATGGGTTAATAAATCAGAATTTTTTATTTTTAATCCCTTACTTCTATTAGCTTGTCATATTTGGATCAAAATTTTGGGGGGGTGTTACATTTAACAACATTAAATTCAAATATTTAAAATTTTCAAAATTCGTAATCAAAGACCTCCTAATTTTCGTCCATATTTCAAGCTAATTCAAAATCCCTAATTTTATGATTTTTAATTAATTGCATTTATACCTTTCTTCTTTATTCACCTATCCAAAAACTCAAACATCCCAAACTTATGTATAAATTCTCTGACATTCACACAATAATTCTCATACCATCACACCGGAATTAGCAAAAACGAATTTGTTTCTTTGTAAGGTATACAGTTTGGCCGTGCTTATATAATTCATTTTGTTGTTTAGTTGTTCAGTTCAAAGTATAATTGTTCAAAAATTAATAATTTGTTTATTTTTAATTTTTCACCACCAGGAAGATAGAGCCAACAAACATTACAATGTTGAACCAATTGGATGTGCTTAACAACGACTGTGTCCTCAAGATTCATATTTTGAAACTATGGTGTCTCAAGGACAAAAACATGCCCAAAGAAGATTGGTCGATAGAGATGATTTTGCAAGACGAAACGATATTGTTACATAAAAATAAATAACTTACCATAATCCGGACGTTTACTTTTACTCCAAATTACACATTCATTAATTTATATATATTATTCACACAATTTTGTACTAATTATTGGATGGTGAATGTTTTTATATTTACTAATTAGGTTTTCACCGATTTTGTACTAATACACATTTATATGTTTTTCCGGTAAGGTTATACTGTTTCCCGGTAAGGTTTACATTTGTTCACATAATTCAAATCTTCCATAATTGGTAATTTATTTATTATGTGATATTAATACTAATATTAAATTTTATCATTTCAGGTTATTGTCCCAACTTGATATAATGGACTGAGGATTTATTGACAAGATGTCTTATTGTGTTTAACGTTAATGTATATTTTTGTTATTATTCATGTATTTTTTTTCACAATTCATGTAATTTAATTGATTATTATATAATTTAGAAAAATTTAATTGATCTTTCTATAATACATTAAATTAGTTATAGTAAGATAATCAATCTTATATTGTTGTTGTTCAAATTCCAATTAAATCACTAATGTCAACGCAATTTAAAACATTATTATACTTTCCAATATTATTGTATTTAACATTTTATAATAATACACATTTAATATGACATTTTAGAACCGATATTCACCATTCAAATTTGGATTTTCACTATTTATGTGAAGTTTACAAAAATGTGTTATATAGTTTGACTTTCACCAGCTATTCAAAATCCGATATTTAACGAATTTGATCATTTCATAAATTTTTAATATTTTTAATAACCATTTCTAAATATTTCAAGTTATTATGATTTTAATGTCAATTTCAACTAAATCTATTCATATATTTATTCCTAAATATCAAATATAAAATATATAATAAAATGTACATTTATTTAATTCGGTTTTATATAATACCTTTAATTTATGGTTAATATTCATAACATATTTAAACCCTTATTTCTATTTTTTATATTTGACTATTTTTTAATTATATATAAATTTCAAAATTCATATCTTTAGTAAAACCCCCATATTTTCTATAACCAATTAAATACATAATTTAGAAATTAAATACAAACGTTTACAAATTGAATGTCAAAATTAATGTACAAAATAAACCACCATTTTAATATTACAAGAATAACAAAAATCATTTTTTTAAAGTTTATTTATTACAATACAACTGTACTAAATATTTTTTTGAAGTTTACTAATAATTTTTTTTATTCATAAAAGTGAACTCTAGCATTGAATTTGATAGATCTAACAAAAAAGTTATTGAATGTTTCTTATAAAAAACTTAAAATAAAAATTTTCTTATAACAATTTGTATATTTATTGATTACAATTTTTATATAATTATTTATTTTTGTTCATATAGAAAACATGTATTTTTTCTTTATTTCAAATCTTATTAACAAACACTATAATTATAATCTGTCACATTCTAGCAATATAATATATTTGTAGTCGTATCTTAAACTCAACAAACATTATTAGATCAATTCTCATTGACATTTAAAAGATTTTGATACTTTCCAGTCTTAAAAAAGTTTACATGTTTTTATTTTACAGTTTTATAATTATGTTTAAATGTCAAGATGCATATTTCTAAAATATAGGATCAATTGATTTCCTGAATTTCTGTACCTTAAGCATTTTGTTATTCCATCATTATTATCAAATTAACTCACTTTCCATTGTTACAATATTATATAGAATAAAAAACCATTATTGTTAAAGTCAATAATCAATATTCGTTTTATATCAATAATAATCGTATTACCAAAATTATCGTTATATTAAATACAATTACTTAAAAAATTGATTCGTATTAATTAATTATTTATTTAGTAATTGTTACACTTTTAATTATGATATCAAAATATATCAATACCTTATTCCTAACTATAAATAAAAATTATTTGTAACTTTCAACTTATATTCGTTTTAATAAAATTAATTATAAATTTTCTTTAATAGTCATCAACCGTAATCATATATATATATATATATATATATATATCATCTACTAATTTATGTTTTAATCCGTATTTTAAGTACTATTTTTATTGTATAAAATGATAATACTCTTTTTGACCTAATATAAGTTTTGACTTCAAATCAATTCTTAAGTTGACAACCATTAATTAACATTAAATCTTATATTTTTAAACACCTAAAAATAATGCATAAAATGATTTTAACATAATTTTTAAAAAAATAGTGGTTGCTAAAAATAAAAAATATTTTCTCCTTAATTTATACATTTTTCTCCGTAAATAACAATTATTGAACATGAAATGTTTTCTTAGTTTATTCATATTATTCCCATAATAAAAAAAACATTTTTTTTAATTATTTCTATGTTTAAGTTTTAACATAATTAAATTTTTATTTTCACCACTACCAAATTAGCATGTACGCAATATGATGAAAAGTTTAATCTCCTGAGTAGATGCAATTTGGCTAAATGGGTAAAAAAATACAGCTACAAAGAAAACAGGTTAAACGGATACACAATAAAAGAATCATAAAAGCTAAAGAAAACAATCTATTAAAACAATATTAGATTATTTTTTATTATTATTATTATTATTATTATTATTATTATATGTATTTAATAATTATTTAACATAATTTATCCATGAAAGCTTTGCCTAATTTCCTAAATGATAAATATTAGAAATCAACTATATCTCAACTATACTTGAATGAAAATTAATATGTTATTGAATATTGATTAATACTTTATTTTGAATATCAATTAGTTATAGTATTATGAAAGACTAAATTTAGGTTTTAGATTGTCATAACAGTTTGTTTTGTAACACATATTTAAATAATTTATGATGACATAAATTTAAATAATTTATGATGTCTTATAATTCATGTAAAATTATCATTTATTTATAAATACAACATTTGCATTTCATTATTTAAAAATACAACAACACCATTATAGATATACCAAATGATCTTTTGATTGATGATTCATCTGATCCTATTTCTGATCTGGTTAATTTTGTATATCCAGCATTACTGGAAAATTTTAATGATATTTCATATTTTCAAGAAAGGGCCATAGTTGCACATTTAAATGGGGTTGTCCAAGATATTAATGACAAACTTATGTCTTTGTTTCCCGGAGAAGAAGTTGAATATATCAGTTCTGATAGTATAGACAAGTCTGATAGTGTTGGTCATGGTTTCGATCCAACATTACACTCACTAGATTTTCTAAATGGTTTAAAGATGTCTGGTATGCCTAATCAAAGATTGGTTCTAAAAGTTGGTGTGCCAATAATGTTACTAAGAAATATTGATCAGAAGAACGGTTTATGCAACAGAACCATATTACAAGTAATTAACTTGGGGAGGCGTTTTATCGAAATAAAGGTTATTTCAGGTACTAACATTGGGTTTCGCACTAATATAACTCGTAGTGGTCTAACTCCTTCAGATAAGAAACGACCATTCATATTGAAACGAATACAGTTTCCTGTTGCGGTTTGTTTTGCAATGACCATTAATAAAAGTCATTAGCAAGAGTTGGCATATACCTGCGAGAACCGGTGTCTACACATGGTCAACCATATGTGGCTTTATCACAAGTGAAGAGTAGAGACGGTGTTAAAATGCTTATATTAGACAATGAAAGTAAAATTACAAATAAAACTACAAATGTGGTTTATAAGTAACTATTTACTGATTTATAATGTAAAATGGATGTTATTTTAATTGAAAGTTATGTTTTTACATAATCTATATATCAGTTGATGCTAGAAACGTGTGGATGTTACATTATTTATATTTTTCCACCCGTGACGTCCACGGGTCAATAACCTAGTATTATATTAAATAACAAGTTTTAGTTATATTTGATTTTCTTATATAACTTTTAATGTAAAGCCCTATATTATTTCGAATATATCGTTGATATGTGATTATTATTATTTACGGACCGACATAAACTTACTTAAATCAAGCCATGTAAAATTAATAAAGAAATTTATAATAAAATTTGATCCAACGTGATTTTAAATAAAATTTATACTCATACAACAGTGGTCTTCGAAAGACTCATGATCATAAATGATATAACTATGGATTAAATATATATTTTCATAATAGAAACTAAAAATATACTAAATCACTAAATTTTTAAAGAAATATTTATATTTATATTATTTTATAGGCCAAAAGTATAACTATCTATCCTTTTATTAACAATCAACCATACCAATTTTTTTAATGACAAATTTCTTTAATTCTTTTTGTCTATGAGACTTGAACCAAAAATATTCCACTCTCAAATTCAGGTGTTTAAAAACTTAATAAAGAAATTGATTAATGAGAATTATTAACGAGAAAATGAATATAAGTAAGAAGAGTAAGTTAGTCCTTCATGTATCAAAGAGTTGAACATGTCTTTGTATTTTTAAAGGGTACAGGTACACATCTTGTCGTTGTCAAAACATGTTTAATTTATGATTAGAGTTAGAGAGTTTGTGAGTTGTATCATTCAAAAACAATTAAACAAATAAATAACCATGTACTTGTACAAAAGAAAATAGACGCACAAATGTACACACTAACAACCCACTCAAAAGTAAGGTATGTGGGAGGTAAAAAGAATGCAAACATTTCCTCTATCACTAAGGCAACGTTGTGGATTAACGCTCGAGGGCTCCATTGCCACCCATAACGCCACCCCCTTCGTCCCTTCCAGCGTTAACCGCTCCCCCCCCCCCCCAAAAAAAAACAGTAGCTCTCCAGTAACCCTTTCGGGGCGGTGTTTAACGCCACTTTGCCTCTGAAAGTGATGTCACGTCGGTGTTAAGATGTATTTAATGCTAATGGGCTTAATGCCCACAATGATCAACCTTAAGTTAAAAGAGTCTACTCTCTATGAGACCCAAAGTTAAAAAAAACTACATTTTTTACATCATACATATACAAAATGGATAAAGTATATACATGTCAAGTTATTCTATAAAGGGAAACAAAAATGAGAAGGATTTGTATCCACACAAAAAAACCCCTCTAAAAATTAAGAAAAATAAATAAATAAATCATACTCAAAATTTAATAAAAAAATGAAAAAAGTAAAAAATAATAAAATCATTGTCTTTTTTTCTTTATATTTTTATAATACTCAATATTTTGTTATATTTTGCGATATATTGTGTCTTTTTTTAGTTATAATTGTGTCTTTTTGTTCATTTTCGTCATTGTGTCTTTTGTTTCCACAATCTTTTTCGTTCTCATAAAAAAACACAATGATAATTGATAAGTGAAAAAAATCGATGTGTATTTTCGTTTATCATTGTGTTTTGTGTTTATTTTCGTCTTTGATTGTGTCTTTTTAGCTTAACATTGTGTCTTTTTTTTCTTTATATTGTTTTATAATATTCAACATTTTGTTATATTTTGCAATATATTGTGTCCTTTTTTAGTTATAATTGTGTGTTTTGCTCGTCTTCGCTATTGTGTCTTTGATCTTGGCATTGAGTCTTTTCGTCAATTTTTTTTATTTTTTTGTATTCTTTTATAAAAATATTGAACGAGAATGATGGTGGAAACATTTTAGTCTATTAATTTTTTTAAATTATTTTTAAGGAGTTTTTTGTATGGTCACAAATTTTTTCACACTTCTCTTTTTTGTCTTCCTTTGTATTTTAACTTTACCTCAGAAAGAAAAGGTACGTACGGGAGAAAATACTAAGCGATTATTTTCCTAGATAAGAAATATATGTAGAAAGGTAGAAGCCAGAAAAGTGAACCTATCATCATATATTTCAACATTATGAAAGAATTAAGAATGCAATATGAAACTTCAACTCATTCCCTTAGCTTTGAAACAAAAGTATACATCACATAGAGAAGTATTGTGTGAATTAATGAATGTATCGTAGCCCAACAATGAGGTAACGGATAAAATATGGATTATAAAATATGCTAATCTTTAAATACTATTAAAGCAATACAATTTTGTCACATGTCCTTCTAGTAGGGTGTCCACCTAGGCCTCCATGTCATCCCATTTCCATTCTAAGACTCTCTAATATGTTGCCATGTGTAATCTCACACACTATTTAAACCTTAGAATTTTCCACCATCATTTTAATCATTTTAATTTCTCTCTCTCTCTCTCTCAAAATAAACCACATACACCATTTACTATTTACCATGTCCTCTCTTATTCATTCCACTGCCGACTCCATCATGGGTATCCCACATGTTGCTACCGGGGTCTTTACGGAAACCCTAGGTGGCGGTGGTCGTCCGGTTGTGTTTTCCGGCTAACCTACTGCTGTCGGGTTCTATTTGGTAACCGTATGTGGCGGTGGTGATCCAGTGGTGTTTTCCGGCGAGTGTACGCAACCGCCCTACAATTTTCGGGTTTTATTTAGAAATCCTAGGTTGCGGTGGTTGTCTAGTTGTGTTTTCTGGCTAACCTACTGTGCCGGGTTCTATTTGGAAACCCTGTGTGACAATCGTCAATTTCAGGTTAACTCCGTTAACTCAACTCCGTCAATTCAAACTTTAGATCACTGAATCTATAACGCACACCTCATTACATTTAAACTAGGGTTTAAATGACGCTTGACACTTACTACATGTGTAGTCTTTCGGGAATTGCACCGAAACGCAAACGAGTTGACGCAAACGATTAATGAATAAACAAAAAACGTCAAAACAATAATTATGTGATAATTATGTGTTAGACATATGTGTTACTTGATTATGTTATTTGGAATGCTAAACAAGAAACAAGAACCCAATTAATTAAGCTAGAGATGTAACATTTGGAAGTTTAGGGACTAAAGTGTAACATGTTATTATTATTAATATTATAAAACCCTAACCTCTCCTCCCTCTCCCTCTTCCCAAAACTGACGGCCAAACCCCCCCCCCCCCTCTCCTCACAATCGGTTCACACACACACACATACCTCTTGGATTTTGATCTTGTCTTTCACAATTGAAGCATCCTATATCCGTTTCTAGCCATCTCCTACCTTCCTATTGCTTGTATTGGTGCTTTTGAAGGTATAAATTACAAACCCTAGGTCCGATTTTTCCTATGTATGGTGTTCATATGATTGTTGTTGATTTGATGGTGTATTGATGATGATTTGATAACTAGTTTTGATATTATTGCATGTTAATTGTTGTGTCTTTGAGTTTGAGATCAAATAAAACCCTAACTATGTATGTATGGTGTAATTGATATGCATGGATAGTAGTTATGGTGTCTAGAATGTTATGTGAATGATTTGTGGTCCATAGACAGTTAAATTGTTGAGTTTGGATGCAAACAGTTTCTGGACAGATTGTGTTGTTGATGTTTGATTGACTGTAACGGGGTTTAAAAGTGAAAATTGATTGAGATAATTGATACTACAGTAAACTAGGTTGAGTCTAGTTTCTAAAGAATATAAATTTGCAATTTTTGGACGTGTAAAAGTTAACTTTTATGATTTTACAAAAACGTTGTGCAAAGCTGAGTTGTTAGACCTGCTGTTAGGTTGTTTTGTAAATGTTATATCTCATGAACTACGAGACCAATTGGGTTGGTTCCACTTCTGAAAGTTGACTTGTTGAGTTAGGAACCTAACCCAAGTGGTCTTGCATTTATTGGATTTTTCTTTTAACGGGAATTTCAAATAACATTCTGTTGCGCATGAATTTGACTGTTATTAGTTTGCTGTAATGATTTGATTATTGTGAGAAACCTATGTGGAATAAAAATATAATAAAATATGTTCTGAAAACCTAGGACATATATGCTTTTGTGATGATTGTTGGTAAATTAATTGTGATGCTATGATCGGTGGGATAGACTAGTTTTTCAAGTAGAAATTCTGTCGTTAAGAAACTAGTTGCTGAATTTTGTGAAAGTTGCATAAAACAACGTGATTGCTAATTTATTATCGTGTTTTGACCAAATTGCCCTTGAGGGGAATGATTGCTAATTAATTGTCGTGTTTTGACCAAAATGCCCTTGCGGGGAATAATTGCTAATTGATTGTCATGATTTGACCAAATTGCCCTCGTGGGGAATAATTGCTAGTTAATTGTTATGTGTTGACCAAATTGCCCTTACGGGGAGTAATTGCTAGTGATGTACATTATGAATACATGACACGTAAATAATTGCTCACACATGTAACGTATCACAAATACACTTGTTAAAGTCACACACGATTCACAAACGAAACACGAAACATGTTGTGTGCATAGGTATTATGTGCCGGGTCTAGAGACTCGATAATATTCCGACACTTAGAAAAATCTCTTTGTTGTTTTAGAACGCTAGAGAGAGTTTTTCTGTGACGCGCATCTTGGTGAATTATTTTGGGAATACTTCGCAAACAGTGAGTTCACTTACCCCTTTTAAACTGTTTTCAAACGCTTTTCACTTGGAGAGATAACATACTCCGAAAATGCATTTAAGATTTTGTTAATATAGATTATATATCACTTGTAAAGACTAAGTGGCAAACGCAATAACTAAAGTCCTTCATTCACATCGAATCGTTTAATATTGGATAATAGCGAGTCATTGTTGAGTAGTACTACTGGGTTTGACAAACCCCACCCAACGCTAAACTCGACTGGAGGTCGAGTGGGTGTAATCTTGGCTAAACACATACCATGGTCGGGATAGACCTGGTGGCAAGGCAAATGATAAACAGTCAGCTTCGGTGTCGAACACTTAGTAATACTTGTTTTATAGGCTAGCTACCTATAGATATATAATTGACATAACACTATCTGGTAACGCTTAACGCAAAACGCTGAACGCAAAACGCTGAATGCAAACGCTAACGCTTTATTTTATTTGAACTCGTGAACTCACCAACCCCGTGTTGACACTTTTAGTATGTTATTCTCAGGTAGCCGAGGCGGGCGCGCGGTTTAGGATCATGCATTGCTTGAAACACTTTTAATTATGCAAACTTATTTTAAACTGTTATCATTGGGTTCTAAGTCGTCCTGCGTGACGCAACATTGGTTTCTATGGTTTTACGCTTCCGCATTTAATTACTCGTAAACGTTTTCATGGTTTTAAAACTTTGTTTTATGGTTTGATTATAACTAATGATTCCGATCCTGTTAGTTCACACCCTCTGACGGTAAAACTCCGTTAGTGGATTTTGAGGGTGTGACACCCTGGGTGGCAGTGGTGGTCCGGCGGTGTTTTTCAGCGGCTGTACGCGACCTACCTATCTACTGCTTTTTGGATTTTCTTTGGAAACCCTAGGTGGTGGTGGTGCTCCGGTGGTGTTTTACGGCAGCTGTACATGGCTAATCGAGCATTAATTGAAATGCCGCGTAACAAAAATCGAGCATTAATCGGTGTGTGTCACTGCTCCTCACTTCCACCCATAATTTCGGTTGTTATTTTGTTACCAAATACATTCCAGTTTTAACTTAAATACATTCCAGTTTTAAGGTTTAATTACATTCCAGTTTTAACTTAAATTTTATTTTGTTATTTTGTTTTTTTAATTAATGATAAATCCAAGATTAAGAGTCTATCCACTGTTGTTCATTGTTGATGGTGTTTGGTTTGGCTTTGTTGTAGGTGAATATTGGGTTGTCCGGCAAGGTAATATCTTTTTCCGGTAAGGTTTTCCGATATGGTTTTATATTTATTTTAATTGTTATTTCTAAAACGATTACAATTTCGAATTTTAAATTCCAAATTTAAGTTAAATTTGAAATTTGTAAATGGTAAATCAATATTCCAAAACGTCTAAACTTACCATCATTACAATTTATTATTTTCTAAAACGATTTGATTTAAAAAGTTTAAATTTTCAAATTTAAATTAAAGTTGATTTTTTTATTTAATTGCTGGTCAAACGTTTAAATTGGTAAGTTAAACGATTTGATTTAAAAATTTTAAATTTCCAAACGATTTGATTTAAAAAGTTTAAATTTTCAAATTTGAATTAAAGTTGATTTTTTTATCTAATTGCTGGTCAAACGTTTAAGTTGGTAAGTTAAGCGATTTAGTTTAAAAATTTTAAATTTTCAAACGATTTGATTTTTAAAGTTTAAATTTCTAAATTTAAATTAAAGTTGATTTTTTTATTTAATTGCTGGTCAAACGTTTAAGTTGGTAAGTTAAACGATTTAATTTAAAGAGTTTAAATTTCCAAACAATTTGATTTAAAAATTTTAAATTTCCAAATTTAAATTAAAGTTGATTTTTTTATTTAATTGTTGGTCAAACGTTTAAGTTGGTAAGTTAAACGATTTGATCAAAAAGTTTAAATTTCCAAAATATAAATTAAAGTTGATTTTTTTATTTAATTGTTGGTCAAACGTTTAAGTTGGTCAAACATTTTTAAATTGTCTTGTCAAACATTAAAGTTCAATTTAACTTTAAGTTGAACTTTTTAAATGGCTAATTAAACACACATTCATAATGTCTAAAATTAGCAACACAAACTTCAAATTCCTAAGTTTTGAGTATTTCCTAATTTTCACACATAATGAGACATAAATGTCACAATTAATGCTAATCAAATGTCATCATTTGGTTATGGAAACTGTTTAACAATTAATGCACTATAAAAATTCGAAATATTATTTGAAATTAAATTCTAAAAAAAGATATATTACAATTGGTTATGAAAAATTTTTGTTTCCATTGTCAGTATTATTATTATTTTTATTAGTTTCCAATCTCCACAATCTTTCTATCTTATACGTTTGACTATATTATAATTAGACATAAATGTCACAACTAATGATAATGAGTTTGTAACAAAATTGAATGCAAATTTCAAAGACTGTAATACAATAATATTAATTATGGATCGCCTAAAAAAAGTAATAATTTCAAGGTTATATTATGCCATGGTTTTTGTAATATTTTTTGTATTTAGGATCTTTGACTATAACAAATTTCGTTTAACAATTTTGGTAAACAGATTTATAACTTAAATAAAATTTTATTATATTCTATTTTAATCAAATCATATAATAAAGTTGAAAGTCATTATTTGTAATAATTATTTTTTACGTGTATTCAAATTAATAATTCAAATATCAAATAAATAAGTTGAGCATAATTTATTTATTTTTAGAATTGACTATGTGGGTCGGTGTTTTCTAAAATTTTCAAAGTTAATAACTTCATTTAATATTGTTGACCGACTATTAGTTTTGATAGTTCCAGAAATTTTGATAAACAGATTTATAACTTAAATAGCCATTTAATATATTATAATTTAATTCATTTTCCTAATATATACTCAACATAAAATGTCAATTTCTTAAATACGTGTCTATTACATTTTCTGTTTTTACGGTATATTCATATACGTTCGTTAGTAATGTCTTTAATAATATTCTCATTTAAATATAACAATTAATTTCCACGTTTTTAATATATTTTTTATTATACGTGTATATATGGTATATATATTTTGTATCATATTTTTTCACCTTTAAATATTTTTAAAGTCAACATAAAGTTTTTTAATCTTTCCAAATTTATTTGAAAATTCATTTATTGTAAAACGTTTTTATGTTTTCCAAGTTTAACAAAATATTAATGTCATTGATTTAAAAGTTTGTTGCAAGATTGGTAAAAAATTAAAAAAAAATCATAATTTTGAAGTTGACTAATTTCATTTTTTTTTAATATTTTGTAACTATTTTGAAATATTTCAAAACGGGTTTTTTTAAAAGAGTATCAAATTTGTTATCTATACAATTACGACCAAAAAGATTTTTATTGATATATCTTTTCGGTTTAATGGTTTAAGTTATAAAAATGTTTTATGTTGTCATTTACTTTGTTTGTTGTTGTATGTTATTTTGTTTTAATAAAAACAACAATTTAATAAAAACAACTTTATTAATGTTCAAATGTTACTCATTATTAAATATATTTAATTTGGATGCTATTGTTTTATTATATTTTCAGGTGGTGAAGCAAAATGAGTTTCTTTTGGTAGAATGTTTGAAGAAGTTGATGATGGTTTAATATGAAATAACATGTTTATGTCTTATGTTGATTTTTTTGGTTGTTCGATGTACATTAACTTATTGTAACTTTTAACTTTTAATATCTAGAACATGTAAATGGCTAACGTTTTGGTCCGAAAGTTTGAAGAAGTTTTGTGTTGCTTGAATTTGTTGTTTAAATTTATTAAGTTTATTGATATGTTTTTCCACCCGTGTGTAACACGAGCTATACCCTAGTAAAGCAATGAAAGCATACATGATGTGGAGAACCTTGTGGTCCTAACACATGGGCGTTCGATCCTTTTGACTAACTAAAAGTCTAAAAAGAAATACAATCGAAGAAAGTTTTCCATAGCAAACAATAGTAATAGAGGATAATGTTAATAAATCGGTTATGGATCTATTATATAAAGTAGCGAAAGATGATGATTATTTTATAGGTTTGTAGTAACTTGAGGCACACAACTAAAAAGAAGAGAGCGATCATAACTTAAGATGAAATATCATTCAGAAGAAACTTATCTTTCTTATAGAAATTAGTTGTATTGTTAATCAAAGTTCATCAAGTTCTTGTTTTAATGAAATGTGGTGAATGTTGGAGGGTCATCTAGATCGATGGTGTCACTTAGGGATTGTTTGGTTCATTTAGATCTGAATGAGCATCTGCCACATTCAACAACAACAGTAAGTCTGAATGATTCAGACATAATTTTAACCATTCAGATGTTTTTTCTGTTTGGAACCAAACAGTTTGAAGTCTAAATGAGTCTGAATGAATCAGATGTTTACATCTGAATGGTTCCATTCAGATGTAAACAAACAACCCCTTAGGTTGATTCAACACTATGGGTCTATGGGACAATATAGCTCGTATCCTAAGGCATTTCTAACTAGTGCAATGACTCATATGTGGTAATCAAATGGCATATTTTACATGGTAATCAATGGCAAGTGGTGAGCAAGCTAGCTCTTTGCGGAATGCTAGGGGGTCTAGCAAGTGAGTACCTGATAATTTTCAATTGTCGAAAGGGGCATTAAGTAGCATGTCTTAAGAGTTAAGACCATGCGTAGTGCGGCGTTTTCCAACCCAACGCGTCGGAAACACCGCCGCCCGGGGCGTTTTGGACGCTTTGGAGGGGGGGGGGGCGCTTCCCACAAAGCCTCAGTGGGGAATATGAGGTTGATGGTGATTGGTTGTTTTATTTTTTTCCTTTTAAATATAAAAATAATAAAATAATAATGAAGTAATTAATTGAAGAGTCTCCATCCACTACATCTCTTTTAGCCAAAAAAAAAGAACTTATGGTGATGTGGTGTCACATGACGCAAAAACGCCCCCATAAGGGCTCCATCCACTACACAATGTCTAATAGAGCTAAGCTCCTCTCGTTCTTCTTAACAAGCTCGAGTTTGAGATTGACTCGTTTTAAGTTTGAGTTCAATTCGTTTCAAGGTTTATATCAAAGATCGAGTTCAACCAATAATAAAGTTTTAAGCTCCAAGCTCAATTTTTAATTATTTATATGAATATGTTGTTTATATGTGGTTGAGAAGCTTTCTAGGTTTATATAGTCATGGAGGCGTGATTCTAACACCATACTTTGGTTTAGTGTATATGGTACAAATTGATCTTAACATTAGAATCATACAAGTAACTAGTTTTTTCATTATCAATATTCTCAAGTCGATCTTAAAGTGAGAAACGTATAATTAAGTTTTTATCACCCGAGTACATTCTCAAGTCACATCTTTTACCTATAGTTCAAAACAAAAATGATCAATCGTACTCATGAATATAATCATTGACCTGTTAAACCAAGTAACAGTGTGTAAAACATACTGACCCCATCCATGCGCCAAATCATTATGTGTGTGCATGACAAAATAGTACGTAATATGCACATGAATCATGTTATAATGCAATACGCTTCTTGATAGATATTTTTACCCAACTCATGTACCACGCACACCGCCAAGCAAGGTAGCCTACCAAGATCTAGCGCTTAGAAATTTAGTTTCTTAAATGTCATAATTAATTATAACTAGGTAGGAAAACTCGTTGCGTTGCGACGGCGGGCACGGATTCGGTTGATATTGGTTAGGTTCGTATCGTTACAGACATTATACCCAAAACACAAATTAGTAAACACCCAGAACACTCGTATAGTATATGATACGGAAAAATTAACATATGTAGAACGTTTATTCAGTCGGTAAAACACTATTGTAGTGGCGATTCAACTCGAATTTTGTCAGTAACGTCTACATTTGTTACGACTCATAACTAAACCCAAAAAATAGTTCTGCCAAGTTAACATTATGGTTTTTTCGGTTGCGAGTCGACTTTAATACAATCTGTATCAATTAGGTTCATTACGGGTACAAGGACCAAAGCTAAAAAAAATTTCATCAAATTAGAATATCTAACAAAATATATATATATATAAAACATACTTAAAAGAAAACTAATTAAAGAACTTAGGACACACTTTGAGGATAAGTGATAAAAGAATATATATGCTTCTTAAGATGCTTGAATTTGGTAGATCATAACACAAGAAGTTAGGATGGGTAGCTTTAGCCATTAAACCACGTAAGTAGATGATTTAGTTATTGAAAGTAATTGCATAAAAGGTCAAAACAATAACTCTAAAAAGCTTTTGTGGCACCAACCATTGTTTTTTTTAAATGAAGTTTGTTTTATTGCATCACTCTCATGTTTGCTATAAAGAATAATATCTGAAATCACCTAAGTTGTTGAGTAGGTATATATATAGACCTCAAAACACGATCAAGTGGTACCGACTTTGTGGTTGATCAATGTAAAAGACATGCATCAAAACAATGACATAATTAAGCGATACCATGTTGTGGTTGCTAAATTTATAAGACCTCAAAACATAATCAAGTGACATCGACTTTGGATTTTGGTTCTCGAACCGGATTGAATCAAAATACGAAATTCCGTGTTTGTTGTTAGAATTGGTTTCAATAGGTAAATCAAAATTTTTATTAAAAAATTTATATATATCGAGTCAATAAGCAACACACCTTAAAAGGTGAAAGAAAGAACCAACATGTGTGGATCCTATAATCTTTGGGTGGATGCAAATATGCTCAAGTAGAACATGTACAACAAAATTTTTGTCCAGTTGTACTCATAATACTCATGGACCACATGATGTTGTCGGTCCCACGTATTAATCAACAAATTCTTACTAACTTCATATTAAATATAATGATTCTTTAAGGAATGTTATGATGCAACATTTGAGGTAAGGCTGCCAAAACAACCCGAGTCTGACGGGTATACTTGAAACCTGAAGCATCTAGACGGGTATACTAGAAGCTCGACGGATATTTTGCCGGGTATGGTATTAGTTTGAAATTATTACTTATATTCACCTATGTTTGGTGAAAACTATGTGCTTTTACGTCAACTACGAGAATGCAAACACAATGTAATGTATACATGGATAATTCATCGATCAATAAATGCAAGTTTACTTGGATCACAATGAATACACTATATATTTGTGTGCATGTATGTATGTATGTGTGTGTTTGTTTGTGTACGAATGCGTGTTTAATATATAAATCGAAGACGTCATGGTAAGGTAAAAATATATGAATACATAGTTTGGTGTTACATGTTTATTCTCTGAATATGTTGATGTAGATCCAAATTATAATAAGATGGAATCATGGAAAGATGAAGTCATGAAACACAACATGGAATATAGGATTTGTTTAAGCCATTCATGTGCAAAAGCAGCCACTTGATATTAATTATTATATTACTCAAATAGTATGAATGTGAAAGAAACCGAATATTCCACTATCTTACAATAATTTTTTTGCGTGGAAGGAAATTAAGCGGATATAATAAGTTTTTTAAATCGTATTAAACATGTATATCATCTTTCTTTTGAGTAAACTTTTACATACAGTGAGATAAAATTGTTAAAGAAGTCAAATACACACGCTCACACACTCGATCCATGATTTGCTTCTAAAAATTAGACCTTTATCGAAAACCACGAAATTCGAACTCACAACTCTTGAAAAAACAAAATCTTATCTAACTTTTTAATACGGCTAGGCCAAGGCCCTTTAGTAAAAAGTTGATTTTATATCACTCGTAATGTATTCTACACAAAATTATTGTTTTAAAATTTAATATACGTTTATAACTAGCGAAATCAAACCCGTGCACTGCGGCCGCATAAGCTTTTTTAGTTTCGACGTATCGTTGTTGCAAATGAAAGAGAAAATCCAAAATTATAATATTAATATGAACGAAAGGATATCGAAACATGTTGATTCGTTGTTGATACCACGGGAATTCAATCGGTATCAGGCTGGTTGGCTATGGTACCAAAACATTCGAAATGGGTAATATGACGAATATTTGGATATGGAACCACGTATGTGATTAACTTGAATATATTCGTTTTTAATAGGTTTTAGATGGGTAAAACATCATGTGACACCCGTTTGATCATCCAAAACCAATCATATTTGTTAACCCACATCAACTTGAATATATTCGTTTCGTTTTTAGATGGTACTAGTATAGTTACCCGCGCTTTGCGGCGGGGCTAAAAATGTTTGGTGTTTTGTTTTTTATATGTTCCGGTTGTTTATTTATTGTTTGGCAAAGGGAAGAAGCAACAAATTTCAATAGTGGCAATCTATTTAGAGAGTTGTAAACTCTGGTTATTTTGTTAGATGTGAATTAACTCGGGTGTTCAAAATGTTCATTTTGGAGTGCTTTTCTGGAACTTGATTAGAAGCCACTATAGATATACTCAAAAATCAGTGCAAAAGTAAAGCTCTACATAAACATAAACTTTTAACCACAATCCTTAACATGAACAAACCCAAACAATTACTAAAGATTAAACTAACTGCAAATGGCAATCACATTCTACAACTAAAGTAAGTAACACCTAAATAGAAATGCTTGTTTAACCTACCTACCTACCTAGCATGAAGATAAATTAAAAAAAAAAAAAACATACACTTGTGATCGGAAAACTGAAAGGTGCAAGTGAAGTCACTATGCCTCCAGTACTGTCAATACAAAACAAAGCTGAAGTAATTTACATGATAGCATGAACTTATCATACAAATCTACAATTATAACATATTGACCCCATTTATGATGGTTTAATCGGGTTAATATAGTAAAAGAAAAAAGAAACTCATTTTTGGTTTTTTAGGGTCGGGTTGTTTGGGTTTCGAGTTGTTTCGGGTCAAGTTTGGTAGCTTTTTATGTTTAATTGGGCAATTCCTCGAGTTTCAAGTTGTTTCGGGTCAAGTTTGGTAGCTTTTTATGTTTAATTGGGCAATTCGTCGGGTTTCAAGTTGTTTCGGGTCAGGTTTGTTAGCTTTTTATATTTAATCGGGCTAGTCGGTGTTGTTTAATCAAATGTTGTTCATGTTCACCCAGTTTCGAACTGATTCGGGTCGAGTTGGGGTCGGGTGGTTTTGGTAATTGATTAGGGTTAAAAACTTAAAATGAATAAACAAGTAGGCACAGACACCTGACCTTAACACTTAAAATAAACAATGTGTTAATCCTAATTCCAATTTGATAATCTGCTCAACCAATTTAGCCCACATTAAAATCCAGTCACATTATAGCACTGTGCTAAGTTCGACTCAAACCTGGGTAACAAATTAATTATCCTTCAATCACACAGAAATTTTGGGCAACAGAAGTACAAAACCCTAAATGAAAATTTAGGGCTGAAAGCCAGTTCGTAAATCTGTTTTGATGATGCGGCAACGAAAGTGTTCTCTTCAGAATTGGAGAAGTTTGATCGAACGAAGGAGACGGACAGAGCAATTTGCGTCTGGGGATGATGGAAATGGATCATGAAGAAATAGTGAAGTTTTTTTAAGCAGGGAGATGAAAGAACATAAAGTGTGTAAACAATATAATAATAATAATAATAATAATAAATTTATTATAACTGTCATTTTGATGATGCATTGAACACGCGTCAGACCTTAATAGGATTGTTTGATGAACAAGTATGTTTCTGTGAGTAAATTAGTATATATATAATTTTATATTGCCTAGAATTTGAAATGAACCTATGTAGTGGCACTTTATTTTCACATTCACAACAATACGTAGTACGAATAGCCCAAGGGGTGAAAAGTAAAAAATAGATTTGGCTAATATAAATACATTTTAGTGTGATACAAAATGGCTCGAGTAGGATTGGGCCGGCCCACAAACCCCTTCTTTTTCCGTTTGTATTTCTGTTTCTTAAACATGATTTATGTACAAAGCATGTACAAAATAGTCACTCGGCTTAGTAAAGCGATTCAGGAGGTGTACGCGTTGAGCTATGCAACTAGAAGAATGGTTAAAGAGTTGAACAGCGGTTTCGCTGATTCGTGTGACATAGAACTGGTGCGGGTTAAGCTGTCCTAGAACCTGAAGAAGAGAAGACAAACAGAAACAAGTGTTAGGCTGCTGGGTATGTCCATATTTAGCTTGTCATTGTTGTGCATTTAGATTTTAGCACAAAAACAATATTGTTATTACAATAATATTATAGATCATTGAGTAAAACAGCTGGGAAACATTTTCGGTAGATTTCCAACTTGTTCATATAGTAATTCGGATTATATATATGTTGATATAATAAATTATATGTCAACCATGTTTTTTTAATCCATGTAGTGAACTAAAGTGGTTGAGTTGAAAACCCAAAGACTTTAATTTAAAAATGGGTGGTCTCGGGTTTAAGATTTACTTGTGATAAAAAAATAGGGGTTTATGTTGGGTTATGAGGTTTTCTCACTAATGGTGGGTTTCCTCCTGCGAGTGAAATGAAGATGATCGGGTTTTCCGGTGGCTATCAATGATCTAAATGACCATTAAAAAAATGTAGTGAATTTTTGTTTGTTAATGAGTACTAACTTCTTCTCTTTGTTTACAATAAATATGGAAGACATAAAGCAAGCTGAAGGGGATAGATCAAGATCGAAAATGTTATTGATAAAGTTATACTTGATTGATAAGTGAGGAGTCAGTTATAATGAAAAGTGCAAGAAAAATGAGAAGTGTAAAAAACCATCATTGATCGCTTGTGTTAATAGGGACCAAAGGGGGAAGGATGCAAAGGGAATAATTCTTTTCACATACATGACATATGTCAATTCCTTCATTTTTTCTAAAAATGTTCATAACTTTTTATATAAAAAAAATTACTATAAAAAACGAGCATTTTTTTTATCTTTCATATAACTATCATTGCCGCCATAAAAAATGGTGTCTTCCAGCTGCTCAGGTTTCTTCTTGTCATTGTGTTTTATAGCTCATCATTGTGTCTTTATACTCATCGCTGTGTCTTTTGTTCGTCATTTTGTCTTTATACTCATCACTGTGTCTTTTGTTCGTCATTATATCTTTCTACTCATCATTGTGTGTGTGTTCAAAAATGATAAAGTCTGAAAATTGTAATAGCGAAATAATACCGATGTGTAATCCTAATATGTAAATATATGATAAAATAACAATAAATTTATCTCATAATAAAACATATTGATGAATACATATTATATAATAACCTGAAACGTAAAACACAATGACAAATTCATATTACAATTAGACCTGAAATGTAAAACACAATGGGAATATATATTACACAATAATGAATATAAAGACACGATGACAAACAAAAGATGAGCAGAAAGACACAATGACTAAATACACCCACTAAAAACGTAACTATTTTTGTTTTATCACAAAGCCTCATATTAAAGATAAAACATATTTGTTATTATGATGAACTTTTTTTTATAATGTAATAAGAAAATGTTACGGACATTTTAAAATGATATGAGGAACTGTCATATGTTTTGCATGTGAAGAAAAAAAGTCAACAAATATGTGTTATTCTTTTTAGGCTATTCCTATCAAATTTTCACTTCAAATTAATCTCTATCCTTTAAACTCAAAATTGATGTACTAGATTTTGCTTCTCACTCTTCTCATTTTTATATACTTTTCATTTGAACCTAATCCCAAAAGTGAGTAGTATATTAAAGTATGCTAATTCTATATGTTGATACAAAATGAAAAAAAAAACAAAAAAAACACTATTTTTTGTTTGGTAACCAGAAACTATTAGCCTTGTCATTGCTACTTTGATGGGGTGGCTAGGGTACGGATTAAGTTTAAGGGTTCACTACATGTAAAATGTAAAATGTAATCATCCAATACACAAAATAACTAGTGGCCTCACAAAACCAACCCCCCCCCCCCCCCAAATCAACACAACATTTTCCGTCTCGCTAGTGATAGGGTGAGCATGATCACATAGACTATTAAGTACTAACTAGTCAAAAGCTTTCGTTATCTTTTCTCTCTCATTCACACTTTATATATGTATATATACACACACATACATGCATATATATCTTAAATATATATAAACGAAAACTCCCTATTTTTTCTCAAGCCACCAGATTGCATTATTTGTAAATGGTGGTTTCTCATGCATTTGACCCGAATTCACGGTTATGGGTCTCACCAAACCCAGATAGCCATTTAACGGGTTATAACATTTCAATATATAAAAATCCTATAAAATATGGATATAAAAAAATTAATATCTAATTTTTTTAAAAAAGATATTATTTATAATTATGAAAAAAATTTATAGTAAAAAAATAAGCGGGTCATGGGTCTCATCAAACTCAGATAACTTTAAACGGGTTATAACATCTCATTTATTTCTAAAACACTTTCATCATCAAACCCTAACTATATTATTAATTTCCTTACAATAAATATATATTAAATACCATAAAAATATATTAATATTAGAAACACCTAAAATGAAAAACAAACCCCCTAATCAAACCCTAATTTAATTTCTCAATATGGATTTAGTTACACGATTCTTTTTTCTTTTAAGTTTAACTTAAATGAAAAGTTTCACAAAATAATATCCAAATTATATCACATTAACGAATAAATATAAAAATTAAGTAGATAATTCATTCAACGTTTCAATAAAAAATGAACAAACCCAACATAAATTAATCAAAATAGGTTCAAGTATATTATTAACTTCTTACAATAAATAAACTAAAATCTAACAAAATACATTCACAATATTAGAAACATTCACGATATTATAAACAAAATTTTAAATAGCCCCTTGTAATACGGGGGACAAAAACTAGTGTGTGTGTATATATATATATATATATATTTATATTTAAATAATATATATATATATAAAGAATGATGGAGAATAGAGAATAACGTGGTATAAGGAGGTGGAGGAAAGAATGGTCATCAAGTGATTTTGAAATAAATTTAAAATATTTATTTTTTCTTTTTAGGAATTTTACAATATTATTAAAGCAATACAATGCTCCACATGACATTCAACTAAGGTGTCCACATTAATATCACATCATTGGCAACTCAATTAGTTCATTTCCTATTATTGCCAAATCATCTCATACACCTTATTTAAACCTTAATATTTTCCAACCATAATCATTTTAATCTATCTCTCTTTCTCTTGGATTATTACATCCACCATCTCCTATATTTTGGTAATGTAGATTGGGATTAATCATTTTCCAGTAAGGTTATATTTTATACTTTAATGGCCAACAATGTTATATGATTTTCCGGTAATGTTTTCCTATAAGGTATTATATTTATTTTAATTGTTATATGATTTTGTTATAATCTCTTTAGGTTGTATATCAAAATCCAAGATTGAATTGATATGCTGAAGTTATTACGATTTTCCCGTAAAGTTTTATACTTATTTTAATTTTTATATGATTTTGTTATAATCTCTTTAGGTTGTATATCAAAATTCAAAACTGAATTGACATTTTGAAGTTATTACGGTTTTCCGGTAACCTTTTATTTGCTACTTTAATGTCCGATTATCATATTATTCCTTATTTCATTTATAATTGTTTTGGTTTTCCGTTTTTATTTGTAGTTATAGTAATTACTATATGATTTTCTTATAATCTCTTTAGGTTCTATATCAAAATCGAAGATACAATGAAGATTTTCCCTATTTCGTTTTTCTGGTAACGCGATTCAAATATTCCAGTTATCAATTAAAACATCAATTTTACATTTGTTTATATAATTCAAATCTTCCATAATTGGTAATTTATTTATTATGTGATATTAATATTAATATAACTCATTTTAGGTTATGTCCCCAACTTAATATAACTAATTTCATAGATTGAGGATTTGTTGATAAGATTTCTTATTTTTAGTTTAATATTGATGTATATTTTTATTATTGTTCATGTATTTATGTATTTTTCACAATTCATATAATTTATTTGATTTTTATATAATCAATCATATATTGTTGTTGGTCAAAGTCCATTTAATATATTTTAATCATTTTGATTCATTTTAAATTTAAGATCATAGCGAATTAAATTATCAATGTCAACGCAATTTAAAACATTATTATACTTTACAATATTATCGTACTTAATTAATATGAAATTTTAGAAAGCTATTTTCACCATTCAAATTCGGATTTTCACCATTTATATGAAGTTTACAAAAATATGTTATATAGTTTGACTTTCACCAGTTATTCAAAAACCGAATTTTAAGGAATTTGATCATCTCATAATTTTTCAATATTCATGCCTTAAATAAAAAAATTTATTTTTAATTACTATTTCTAGTTATTTCAAGTTATTATGATTTTAATGTCACTTTCAACTAAATTCATTAATATATTTATTCCTAGATGTCAAAAATAATATATATATATATATATATATATATATATATATATATATATATATTTATATATAGAGCAAGGTTAAAATAAGAAGTAAAAATATCCTAAGAAGTGTAAGAAGTGGTTTTTACCCTTAAAAAATAAAATACACCGAACAAAAAACACACGGAACTAACAAAATAAAACACATCGAACAAAAAACACACTAACAGTATACAACATCAGATGATTACATCCAACGCCTGATATTACTTCTCACACTTCTTACAAATAACTCACTTCTTATTCTAACTCCACCCTATATATATATATATATAAAACCTAATATTAAATTTGGATTTTCAAAATAACCAAAATTTAAACTTTAAACCATAAAGTTCAAAAACTACTAAATATTTCCTTATAAATCATATTTGATTACTTGTTATTTTATAAAATATTTCCTTATTAAATTATTCAACATGAGCATATTCCAAAACATAAAAAACATGAAAAATATTTTAAAAAATGCAACAATTTCGTCATAAATAAATAATCTTTTTTCTTACATTTGATTTCCTTATCCATATATCAATCATTTATCAAAACAAACTATTATAAGTATATACAGAATAATGCTCCATGACAATAGGTAAAAAACATATCTTACCAACCACAAATGATTTATCAATCCTTTTGTTAACTGTGTTAGTAACTGCATACACTTTCATCTTATTTTTTGCATGCACATACATAAGAGGTAAGTTAATATTAAAAGTTATTTATAATTGATATATTAAAAATAAGTTGACCATTTAATTATAGCCTAAAATTATGCTTTCATGAAAAAAAGGTTGACCGTTCTGTTATAGGTGTATTTTTAAAAATAAGTTGACATTTTATTTATGGCCGAAAATGAAGGTTTTATTTAAAATAAGTTGACCATTCATTTATAGCCAAAAATTACGTAATTGATAAATCTGTTTATAATTTGAAGTCACAAAAATCAAAAAACCTTTATTTTTAGACAATTCATAAAATATAGTTTTATGTAATAATTATGTATGGATGATATTGAAAATAACGTTTTTAAATTAATAAGAATGCTTAATAAATTGATATTGAAATGTAGTTGACTTAGAATTGATTTTTAAGTCACAACTGTGTGCAAATAAATAATTTGAAACACATTTTGATGTAAATTGTTAATTAAATTTTGACAAATTAATAAAAACATGTTATCAAAATAACTGATTACTCGATGTACTCGAAAATCAAACATTTTTATCTTCACGTACACATGTGGACACAGATTAAGTATGTAATTGGTAAGATGAAAACACAATAATGTTTTCCACTTTACATAATAATTAAGTAATATCAAACTAAAGATAAGAAGCATTTTAACAAAAAATTGGTGGGCATCAAAGTTGCTAGAAATGCCTTTTAATATTATATAAGATCTTTTTGAGTTTGTCAATTATTAACATTAGAACTTAGAAACATGTGAAAGGACAAACTTTATCTAAAATATAACGTTTTTACAAATATTTCATTTGTAAAGGAAATTGTTCTTATACAAATATAGTGATGAACCAATAGAAATATGTCATTTATTTAAAAAGTCTATTGTTTTAATAGTTTATGTATGTTTATTTAAACTTTTATAATTGTTTATAACATATGAATCCATTTTTATAACATGTTAATTGTATTAGAGTTGTACTTTTAATTTCAAATGATGCAATTACCATTTAATTAATATTTGAATAATTTTTAATTACGCATAAATGTCAAAATCTATACATACTATTAAAGCAAGATGGAGTTTCCACTTGTCAACACCTCAATGTCATGTCACCAATTGTCTTTCATACTAATGGCAACTCATTCACTATCCTATATTTAAACCTTAACATTTCATAACCCAATCCGTACACACTCGAACCCGATAAGTTGACAGCCGGTTACCCCCAGTTGTTTATAATTTGAAATTTGTATTTGAATTATATGTAACTTAGTGTTCCTAGTTTTGTTCCTTTATTTTAGGATAACATGTGTATATGTATACGGTTTCAAAGTTAATCAAATCATTCTGGTTGAATATTTCATATGGTATCAGCCAGGGAATCCCTCCCTCATCACTAAACATCAGGCAACAACAAACCTGCAATTTTTTTCCGGCCAGTTATCTCTTCCGTCACTATGTCACCAACCAACTCTACTGAACAACCTCTAATCACCAATCTTTCTCCCACAAACTCCTCCCTCACTGTTGTCTAATTTCCTCCATCCATCAAGCTTCTTTCTACCAATTTCCTAAGTTGGAAAACACAAGTCGAAGCCTTCCTTCATGGCTTAGACCTGTATAAGGTTATTAATGGCTCTCACCCACCACCTACACCCACCACAGATGATGCTGGGAAACACACTTCCATTTACTCCACTTGGTTCCGCTAGGACCGGTTATTATTTGGTGCCTTGGTTGGCAGTCTTTCCCCTTCCATCGTTCCCATAATAACCAATGCCAAATCCTCCTTAGATGCTTGGAACATACTTTTAAAGACATATGCATCCACCTCACGTGGACATATTAGACAATTGCAACACCGAATCAAACAATCCGCTAAAACCCATGACCAATCCATCACCAACTATATGCAATCAATCAAGACACTTGCTGATGAACTTTCCATTCTTGGCAAACCAATCGATTCTGAGGACATTACTAATATCGTCCTCACGGGCCTTGATTAAACCGCCTACAAATCAGTCATAGACGCCATTCTTGCTCGAGACAATCCGATCTCGTTTCATGAACTGCACGAAAAATTAATTAACCATGAGTTATCAATTGCTCAAAACTCTACACCCACTACCAACTTACATCACCCGACCACGGCTTTTGTAGCTCACAGTCGCCATTCTTTTAAACAATGGCAAATCAGAAGCCAATCTCAACACCACAATAGAAATGATGGCATCTTACCAACCCCAAACCAACCCACTCTCGACCATTTTTAGGCAAATGCCAATTTTGTTTCAAACAAGGACATTCATTGACATCTTGTCATGCATTTAAGAAACAATACCCTCAAGTGGTACTTCCATCTCTCCCTAGACAAGGCTCAACAAACCCACATGCTCACATGATTGGTGTTTCAACCTCAAACTCATTCAACACTCCTTTGCTTTTTGACAGCGGTGCATCTCATCACATCAAAATGATTTAAATGCTTTATGTGACATTCTTCAAATTCGGGTTTTGGACTTTCTTTTTTGCGTTTTATTTTAATAAATTATACGTCGAACCCGTATTGTATTATAAACCCGACCTGGTAATTTTATACATCATTTAAGTCGATCTTTAAATCTTCCACGTACTTGGTCCATCAAACCCATCATGTAGGCGTGTACTAATCTTTGTTTATTTAACACAAAAATAGTTTATAAGTTGTAAGGGGTAATCTTTGTCATTTTTGAACCTATATTAACATTTATTAAGTTTTATACCCCTTTTTATAAAACACTTGGAACTTGGAGGGCATTTTATGTAAATATGTATCACATATATAAACCAAACATTATAACATAACCCTAACATATCTTATTCAGCCGCCACCCCTCTCCCCTAGCCGTTTTCCGGCGAGCCCGAGCCTCCGACCACCCATCTCCGGCTCCGGCGACCTCCAGCGGTTACTCCGGCCACCACCATCTCCTTCCCGTTTTTATCGATCTCCGGTCACCCAACTATCCCTCTCTCGGCTTTCCGGCAGCCCCGCAACACCTCTCATCTCCGTTCGTTTTTCCGGCACCACCCTTCCCCTCTGTTTCGTTTTTCCGGCAACCGGAATTCCGGCCGCCGTGTACCCGCTGTGCCCTAACCCCGTCGCTCTCTCTCTCTTTCTTTATCTTTCTCCCTCGTTCTCTCTGTCCTCTCTCTTCGTCTCTCACACTCTCTCTCGGCTCTCTCACACACACTCTCTCTCTCTCTCTGCCTCTCTCTCTCCCACCGTCTCTCTCTCTCTCTCTCTCTCTCGGCCTCTCTCTCGGGTGGAAACATTCTCCGACGACCGTTGCTCGGCTCCGACATTGTTCTCGACCAAACATCATGGTAAGGAGATTTAGAGTTTTAATCGTCCTTATATACAACTCATAGTCGGTAATCGAGTCACAAATCCGGTTCCCCCTTAAACCGACTTTGGAGAGTGTTGGAATCATTTTTATTTATCTCATAACTTATTATAAAACTTATTATTACTATGATTACTATTAGTATTATTATTATTTTCTTTAACAAAACAAATTTTATTTTTCTTATTATTATTATTATCATTATCATTATTTGCATAAATTATAGATTATTATTACTATGATTATTATTATCATTATTAGTATGATTATTAAGTAATGCTATAAATTCTATTATACAAATATTATCTACTTGTTTTATTAAACCGAAACCCATGTCGGGCCTAGTTACCATTTAACGTCATCGTCACTCGAGTCATATCTTTTTATAACTAATACTATTATTATTAAAATGTTATAAGTATTAGTTATTATTAATATGGCACATATAATTAGTATAATAATAATAATTATTATTAAAACTTATAAATCTATTAATAACGTATTCAACAATAAGGAATAATTATTATATTTATTATTACTACTACTATTAGTTTTAACAACAATTCTCAATTTGTAGTATTATTATGTATTATCATCATCTTTATCTTATATATATATATATATATATATATATATATATAATAACATGTTATAAAATTATTATTATCATTACTATCTTTATCATTAATAATATTATTATAAACTTTATTATAAATTCATTTTTATAAAAACCGAACCCTTGATTTAAAACCCGTCTTGTTTCTATTTAATATTGGTTTAGTTATTTAAAAGCTCAAATAAAATAATATTATTTTACTTTAAATTACCAATTAAGTACGAGTCCCTAATCGTTAACAAATTAACCGGTAATCCGATTTAACAACCAAGCCTTCGCGTTCAATGTTTCAAATGAAGTTTCAACTAAAGTTCAAGTTCATTAATATATTTTATTTATTCGTTTTCATTTAGCTTTCAAGTTGGATTCGTTCGTTTCGTTCGCAAGCTTTCTACATTTCGATCATTTGTTATTTCTCGATTCGTCAATTGAGGTGAGTACATTTCATCCCCCGTTTTCCCTTTTATGTTTTGGGGGTAACATGCATACTTATTCAAAACAAGAATGATTTATTATACACTTTTCTCAAACCACAAACTTTAGGGTATATGATACTTGGAATACTTGCTCTTTTGTGTGTTATATGCCTCATATGCTTTACGTGTGCGAGTGTTTATGTTTATGTTGTTGTTGAGCCTCATTAAGTATGACTATATGCTCCCCTAACTACTTAGCCTTGTGCTAGTAGAATAGGGCCTCATTATCCGAGTATGTCGGTTGTTACCGAGTAGAAAGGATCCTCATTTACATATGTTTTATATGCCACGATTGATGCTTTTATTTATAGTCTCATATACGTTTGTGGATTTCGCTCATATTATATATACTTAAACTATGAAATTGCTCACCAACATACGTGTTGACAAAATATTATTTTATGCATTGTTACAGGTTTGACTTTTATCGACTTGAGGACTTGACAGAAAACGTTACACAAGACTATTAGGATACTAGTAAAACGAACAATATTTGTTTACTTGTGTTCAATTTGTTTGTAGATGTGTTGTTTATTGATTTGTGAAATAAATGAGTTGATTAAATATTTTCACTTTAATAGTGTCTTGTGTTTTGGGCAATCGGTTGCACCCCGGCATGTTCCGCCTTTGGTCGGGGTGTGACACTTTATCCCTCCACACACCCTATGATGGTACTGATGAACTTGTCATCGTTGATGGTTCGTCCTTGACTATTACTCATGTTGGTTCATTAACGATCTATTTCTCTAATATTCCTTTTATCCTAACAAACGTTCTTTGTGTTCCTTCTATATCTAAAAAGGTAATATCTATTTCCAGATTATTTATTGACAATCACATACTAATCCAATTTTTCTCTTTTAATTTTCTTATCAAGGACTTCCACTCCAATCAACTCCTACTCCGAGGAACGACTAGTCGTGGGATCTATGAAGTTCGTTCAACGTCTCCACCATCGGCCTTTCACGTGCATTCAAATAAGTCCATCTCTTGGCACCACCGCCTTGGACATCCTCATTTCCAAGTTATTCAATATTTAGCTTCTATTGTTCCTACTATTAATGTTTCCAACAATAATTGTAATTCGTGTCGCATTAATAAAAGCCACAAGCTTCCGTTTCATACATCTTCTCTTTCTTCTACCAAACCTTTAGAATTAATATATTTTGATGTTTGGTCATCACCAATTACATCATTTGATGGTTATAAATATTATATAATATTTGTTGATCATTTTACTAAATATATTTGGATTTATCCTTTAAAACATAAATCCGACTCACTTACGACATTTACTCGATTCCAATGTCCCGTTGAAAATTATTTTCAAACTAAAATTAAGCAATTGTTCTCCGAAAATGGTGGTGAATACATTAAACTAGCACCTCATCTTGCTTCTTGTGAAATCACTCATCTCACCTCTCTGCCTCACACACCCGAACATAATGGCTATGCCGAACGACGACATCGCCATATAGTAGAAACCGGCCTCACACTTCTTTCTCAGGCACACATACCTTTAAAATTTTGGTCCTTTGCCTTCATAACTACTACCTATTTAATTAACCGACTCCCCACAACTACACTCAACTCTCCCTACTCTCGCCTTTTTAATAAAATACCAAATTATGAAAAACTAAGAAGTATTGGTTGCTTAGCATACCCATGGCTTCGTCCCTATTCAACCCATAGACTTGAATCTAGATCAAAACCATGCATCTTTATAGGTTACTCCTCGTCACAAAGTGCATATCATCTTTTAGATCCACTAACCAACAAAATACACACCTCACGCCATGTTTATTTTGTTAAAACCAATTTTCCTTATATCACTTTAACCAAAACAGAACCTACACCCTCACCTGACCTAAATGACTGGCTCCACTTGCAATTTATTTCCTACCCAAATATGCATAATCAATCCACACCTCCTGTTAACAACTCGCCATCTATTTCATCCTCCAATAATTCCGAAAAATACCACCACCACCTCAAACACTAACATTTCCTCTTCTGTTACCACACCAGCGAATATACCCTCACATTCCAACAACACCACCTCAGATCCAAATATACCTCTCAACTCCAATTCTTCTATCCAACCAATTACAAGCTCCACCAACACTCCTACAGAAACCTTACGACAAACGCATTTAAATCGAAAACCCAACCCAAAATATCACAATAATAATGTCTTTCTTTATCACTCTGTTTCCCAGCCCTTTCCCTAACCTTCTAACATCACCCAAGCACTCAAACAGCCTCAATGGCGTAAGGCCATGCAAGATGAGCATGATGCTCTCCTTCGTAATCAAACATGGTCACTTGTTCCTCCCTAATCTGCTCCGAATCTTGTCGGTTGTAAATGGGTCTTTCGCACTAAATTTAAACCCGACGGCTCCGTTGATCGTTTAAAAGCCCGTTTAGTTGCCAAAGGATTCACTCAACGACCAGGAGTAGATTATATCGAAACATTTAGTCCCGTCGTTAAACCATCTTCCCTCCGTCTTATTCTTGCACTCGCCGCTTCCCAAAATTGGTCATTACGTCAGCTCGATATCAACAACGCCTTTTTACAAGGTACACTCACTGAATCAGTTTACATGGCGCAACCTCCCGGTTTCGTCGACCCGTCATTACCAAATCACATTTGTAAATTAAATAAAGCCATTTACGGTCTTCATCAAGCATCACGTGCTTGGTATGATGAACTCAAATCATTCCTTCTATCTAACAAATTTAAATCTACAATTTATGATCCTTCCCTTTTCGTTCATCGATCCACATCATCTCCAATATACATTCTCGTATATGTAGATGATATTATCATCACCAGTCTAAACTCCTCTCTTGTTTCATCTTTTATCACTTCTCTTACCAACAGGTTCTCCCTAAAGGACTTATGCAATCTCTCCTACTTCCTTGGCATTGAAGTTCTTCCTCACTCCGAAGGTCTCTTTCTATCTCAAAGAAAATACATTCTTGGTCTTCTTAATAAAACCAACATGAGTGACTGTAAATCGGCGTCCACGCCTATGACAACATCAATATCCTACAATACTACTGATGGAACTCATCTGCATAACCCCACAGAATATAGATCGGTAGTTGGTGCATTGCAATATTTATCTTTAACCCGCCCAGATGTTATGTTTACAGTGAACAAGCTATCACAATTCATGCATCGTCCCACTAATATTCATTGGGCTGCCCTAAAAATATTATTGTGTTACCTACATCGCACACCGCATCATGGTTTACTTTTACGTCGCAAATCACCACTACAATTTCATGCTTTTACTGATGCTGATTGGGCAGGTGATAAAGAAACTTATAGAAGCACGGCATGTTTTATTGTATATCTTGGATCAAATCCGATTGCATGGACTTCCAAACGTCAA
This sequence comes from Bidens hawaiensis, assembly GCF_021521415.1. NCBI lineage: Eukaryota > Viridiplantae > Streptophyta > Magnoliopsida > Asterales > Asteraceae > Bidens > Bidens hawaiensis. The sequence continues at coordinate 1,404,860 of NW_027491133.1, forward strand.
CCAACCTTGGCTCGCTCATCAACCGAGGCGGAATTTCGAGTTGTTGCATCAACCACTACCGAAGTGCAATGGATTATTTCCTTAATGGCTGAACTTGGATACAAATCATCATTCACTCCGGTCATTTATTGTGATAACCTAAGTGCAACTCACTACTCGGCCAACCCAATTTTCTATTCCAAAATGAAACATCTCGCCCTTGACTTTCACTTCTTTCGTGAAAAGGTTCAAGCTGGTTTAATTCGAGTTACACACATTAAAGGTGATGATCAATTAGCAGATGTTCTAACTAAGCCATTGCTCACAACCCGCTACCATTATTTATTATCCAAGATTGAACTTCTCTCACGATCGTCCATCTTGAGGGGCCATATTAGAACATAACATGACTCACTCCCTCCAATTGTTTATAATTTGAAATTTGTTTTTGAATTATATGTAACTTAGTCTTCCTAGTTTTGTTCCTTTATTTTAGGATAACATGTGTATATGTATACGGTTTCAAAGTTAATCAAATCATTCTGGTTGAATATTTCATATTTTTTATCATAAACATTATTTTCTCTCTTTCTCTATTAGCCGGATCTCCTTTCACCCTCTCATATTTTCCGGCTAAACTAGATCTACATTCGCCCTTTCATTGCCTGTCATCAAGTGGCTGCACAATAACAACCAGATAATTATCTAGATCATCCGTTGTAACGGTATACGCAGGATGTTTGGCGCCTTCTATATATTTCATCGACCCGTCTTGCAAATATCGAACCCACTTGAACTGACAATGAGTCGTCCCGTTTCTTGAGTACCCGTTCGCTTGAATCGTGTTTCCAGGAAAAGGGTCACCAGTAATCTGCAAATCCTCAACTGTGGGCAGTGGCATATTAATATAAACATCCACATCATCAAACTCATCACTTTCATTGTCATCTTGTTTCGAATCATCGGGTTCTTGTTCTTCTTCAAGAATTGATGGTAAATGATGAGAATGAATAACCGAAGGCTGATATTGACCATCCTTTACTTGTTCTTCAGCTATATTAATAATTCTTTCTTGATAATGTTTAAACATAATTCTTACACTACTAACAACAGAATATGCATCATTATCTCCATGATGAAAAGACTGATCAGCAAGAAGAGGTACCAAAGAAGATACAAATACCGTATCTTCATCTCGAGCCAGCTGCAGCGCGTACCGAATGCAAACATTCTCTTCCATTATGTCTTGTTTGTAAGCCAAGGATTTTGAGGTGGCTTCAACAAGGTCTTGTTGCGCCTTTGTACATTGCAGCCCCTCGGGTTTCAAGAACACGCTTTTCGGTCTGGATTCGGGCTTCCTTGACTGCGTATTCGGCTAGGTGGTTTCTCAGCTGTGTGATCTCTTGTTCTTGATGTCCAATTTGTTGCATGATGTCTTGTTGTTCCATCAGTTTGTGGTTTAGTGTTAATGCAGATAAGTGTTTGATGAATTGCCTCTGAGAAGGAAGTTATCTCCTCCCATTGAATTCTCTCTCATGTATTGATGATACTAGGTTATTAACCCGTGTACGACACGGGTGGAATATAGAAATCGTCAACTAAAGACATATTTAAGATGATAAAAGTTTGTTTCATATGTTTATTGGGAGAATTATTTGATATAATTGCAATTCATATTCCTAGGTAAACAAAGTACTTAAAACAAAAACTTACTAAAAAGGAATATTCATGAAACATTGTTTGGAAACATAATTAAAAACTTTAAAAATTAAAAATTCATAAACTGCTAAATATTTTCTTATAAACCATATTTGTTTATTGTTTGTAACTTTACCTTACTTTTCCAAAATATGCATTTCAATACAATATCTACTCTTCACTATTGATAAAGCAACATATTGTTGACCATAAGTAGAAAAGGGGTCTCTCATATATATTCCAACTCTTGCTAGAGATCTGCTTTGAGTCGTTACAATTATATCACGCTAATCTATTGTGTCACCAATATCACCAACGATTAACGCTGCAACTTTAGAAATTTTTGGCAAGTTGTAAGTCCGTGCATCTTTTTGCCATGTTCCAATAATGCACAACTTTAAATCCATACCGGGATCGTTTTTAAAACAATCGCTTACCATACGGTATCCTTGAACCAAAAGATTTTGAGAATCCAACATTATCTTCAAGTAATTCTTTATTTCTTTATCTAACATTTCCGAACTTGATTCTAAGTCGTTATGTAAGAAAATGATTATGTGTTAAAAATAATAGATTGTTCATAAAAAATATTGAAAATAATAAATGATGTTTTAAATATCCACCTTAAGTCGTGACAATTATGATATACAATACGTAAATTCAGTTATTTCGTATAATAATCTTTATTTATGATTTTTTTAATAAGTTTTTGATATATTTATCCACTATTAATTCAAAGTGTCAAACCAAAATTTGGTGTGATTTATTATAGAACTAAAAATTCATACCGATATTATTATATTACATTTTGTGTGGAAAAAAATGATATTTTCGAAAAAAAATATTTCACGGATTTAAAATATAATTTTACAAAGACTAAGATTTTGTTGTAAAAAAATTATCTTAAAATAAAAAGAGAAATGTTCAACACGGGTTAGTAAATCAAATAACCGTTTACCACACAGGTGGAAAATATATATTATGTTATACACTATAATGAATTGTGAAAAGTTGTATTTCTAAAAAAATATAATTATATATGACTTATAAGATATTTATAAGAATAAAATTACAAGTTCAATCATCTTTATAACTTAAACCATGAACCAAAAAAACACATTAAGAATAACATGTAAAATCTATTTAATTCATATGTTACATGCCCAAAAACTTTGTAACATTAAGAAAACGTTCAAAAATATATGCTTTAGTAGGTTATGGGTTAGTGACCCGTGTACTACACGGGAGAAAATTATATAAAAAATGTCAGTTATAAATATATGCTAATATATTGAAATATATTGTGAATTTTTTACTTATATGAACTAAATAATTTTATATAAATGTTATGTTTTTGAAATGTATCCAAAAATGAAATGTGTAGTAAGTCATTGCTAATAATTATAATATTTCATTTACTGAACTACTCACTTTCTTTGAAAATGATCAAATAAGAATGCAAGCATTGTTATGATCCTTAAACTCTTTTTGTTTTAGCCTATCACATTTAAATACAATCACAAAAATAATATAAAGAAAGTCAATTGAATGTTTAAGAATCCACTTAGTGACATCGTTACCATAAAAAGAAAAAATCAACCACAAAGTAAAAAATAAAATTAGAAATAAAAAAAATATATATGTCAAAATTTGAGAAATCTTAAAATCACTTAATGATTTGATTAATTATATTTTTTTTGAAAGTATTAAAATCCTGTAACAATAATATTATATAAGACATTTATGAACGTATTAAAAGATAAGTATTCAAATATTGATATTGATATTATAAAGGAAATCATTATTGTAAGTCAAATCAAATATTAAATGTTACCATAATTATAATAGTTATACATCTATATACCCATAAATAACTATATAATTATGGTAATACTTTGAATAATTGACTAAAATAGGTTTTATATAAAAAGTTAAAAACATAAATAAATAAATGTATATTTTATTATAAATGAATTTTTAATTTAACTTTTGTTTCATTACATTCAATGACTCAAAAGTTAGATATATTAAATCGAAAAAGTAAGGTTGTATTTTACTAATTTTACTAAATAATTTAGACATAACTGTAAAAATTAAAACAGAATTGGTTAATTATAAAGCTTTCAAAAATTATCGATATGTTTTTGACTTTTGAAACATTAAAATGATGACTTTTGAAACACTAAAAAATGGTCGAATATAAAAAATGGAAATCTTGATGAGATTAAAAAGTATGGAAACCTTTAAAGGTTTGTTGCAAAATTAGTCAAATTCCGTATTTAAAAAGAGTTTAAATTTGTTATGAATATTAAGAATAAATTAAGGGTATTATAAAAACAGAAATAAATAAAAGCCAATAATAAACTGGAAAATAATTTGGGTAAAAAAATAAAAAATAAATAAATTTAACGCACATGTTAACAATTGATAGAAGTTTCAAGATAAGATTCACACGTGTTAACAGCTAAAATAAAAACTGATCATATAAAAATGATTTAATTTACATGAACTGTGTAACCTACATAAATACATAAATAATCGTAACTTAATATCCATTGTTGTACAAAAAGAAAACCAGTTTTCCATCAAATACTCCTTCAAGGCAATTAGCTATTTTATAAGTTGGGTCGCTATAACCTGAAATAATTAAAATTAAATTAATGTTACATAATATACTATTCCGGCTAAATTAAAAATAAATACATATATTTTGGTCTAGTTAGATTTACCAATGGTGGATATATGCAATTAGAGAAATTTTAATCACAACCTAAATAAACCATTCATTGTATGAAAGATAGAGTAGTTATAGAAACTTCAACATGTAATTTGAATCTTGGAGTTTGATGTAGAACCTAAATAGATTATACGAAAATCATATTAAAATTAAAAACAATACAAACAACAAAGTGCAATGAAAATGAAATGACAATGACAATAGTGAATAATACATAAGAATCAACCATTAGCGTAGAATAAATACATTACCGGAAAATATGGAAAAGAAAGTCGGCAAAAATGGCTAAACCGCAAGAGAGAGAGAGAGAAAGATATGTATATATATATATATATATATATATATAGAGAGAGGGAGAAAGATATAAAATCATTTCTATGGACCAGTCATCTCCTGGTTTATTGTTGTCTTTCAAACGCCATAGTCTGAGTATACGAACCTTCAGTACACAATCGTTGTTCGAAACATCTAAACCGTTGAACATGGTAATGTTTGATGCTTCCATGTTGTTGTGTAACAAATAAAAAATTCAAGAAAAGATTCAAGATTCGTTAATTAACTTTTAGATGAGTTAAAAAAAAATATTTATCCATATGAAAGAAAATAAAAAACGTTGACAATGATACAAATATGAATCGAAGAGTAAGTAAGTGAGAAGTGTGTGAATCTCTTTATTCTGGTTATAGTATATATAGATAAACAGTATTTGTTAGAAAGTTTGAATTGTTAAAAAAAAGGAAAGGTCTAAATACAGTTAATTTAGGGAATACAATCAGGGATTTCAAAAAATGTAATTGATATTGATATAAACTTATTTTGCTACTAATAAATATAGTAAAATTAAAGAATATATTAGGGATTTGTATAATAATCGATTAATAAATATAGTAAATTTGCATAATGTAATTAGGGATTTATTTTTAACAAAATCATAATAACTCATAAGTCACAAATGATATAAATTCAATTATATTATAATTAATGTTTACAAAATTAGACATTAAGTTGACTACGAATTCAAATTCCGATTTTGAAAAGTTGTTAGGTATTATTAATGATATGAATCAATAAAAATCAAAATACTATAATTGTAATTTGGAATCAATTACACATTAAAAATTTAACAGATACCATAATTGAAAATTGGAATCATGACACATTAAAAATTAAAAATTTAACATTTACCATATAATGTAATTGAAATCTGGAATGAATTATACATTAACTATTAACCATAGGATACATAGGAATTATCAATTAAAAATATCAATTAACATTAACAATTAAGATTAAGAATTAAACATGCTATCCTAACAATATAAAATACTAATCTAGGATAACTAAACATACTATCCTAACAATATAAAATACTAACCAGAAAAAACATCGATTGACGGTAAAACAACCATCGAAGTGAAGATCTGATTAACAATCGACATGGATCTACTCATCGATTGACTGAAATCGTTTCCGGGATGTAATTGAGTATTCCGTTTATCGTCGATTGCCCTTATTTAGACGAACGACGGTGTCAATTGAATATGTCGGATCTAATCAAATCGTTGTCCGATTGACATAAAATAATAGCCGATTGTATGGAGGATTTTGTTGATTAGGTAAGGTTGAGTATGAAGGAAATGGTGTAATGAAGTTGAAAGAATTGAAACTTGGAAACCGGTATTATTATTGACTTAAATGAATACATTAATTATTTTAATTATTAGGAATAGAATTTATTTTTGATTTATTTAAATGGTAAGAAAAATAGAGAAGTGCAAGATAATTTTGGAAGGAAAGGTAATCTTTCAATAGGAAAGGGGCATGTGGAGGCAAACTAATTTGTTTTAATAGTATAGTAGGATGATGATGAGTTTGACACTTTGAATTCAATGTATATATAGGCAACTTCATGGTTGGGTATTCGGGTCAGGTTGGATTGTGAATGCGTCATTGAATAGGTAACCCCCCCCCCCCCCTCCCCCTCCCCAAAACAAGCCACCGGAATTATTATATTAATACTTTTTGAAGAAAATAATAATTGTTATACTATAATTTTAAAAAGTTTTTAGTTATAGAGTTGAAATTAATTTAGATGCCTTGTTATTCATCATAAGTACCTTTTCGTTAATTATGTTGAAAACGAGTTTAAAAGAAAAGTTGAAGGATTAAAGATGAAAGTTAGTTTGAATATTTAGATTTATCGATTGGTAGGTTTGTTTAATTGCATGTTTATCTTAGTCGTTTGAAAGTATAGAAAGTAAGAGTTAGAGTCATAGTTTGTTTAGAAAGTTAATGAGTATAAATAGATTGTTATGGGGTATGTAATTAGTGTAATAAGAGCATCCACATTAGAAGACTTTAAAGCCGACTTCTCTTATATAAACATCTGACCATCTCGTCAGGGTTTGCTCACGTACCGACAAGCTCCCTGGAAACATATTGATAAATACGTATTACATAATAACCTGAAACGTAAAACACAATGGCAAATTCATATTACATCATGACTTGAAATGTAAAACACAATTGGGAATAAATATGACACAATAATGAATAGAAAGACACGATGACAAACAAAAGATGACCAGAAAAACACAATGACTAAGAACACCCACTAAAAACGTAACTATTTTTTATTTTATCACAAAGTCGTACTCATATTAAAGATAAAACATATTTGTTATTATGATGAACTTTTTTTAAAATGTCATAAGGAAATGTTACTGACATTTTAAAATGATATGAGGAAGTGTCATATGTTTTGCATGTGAAGAAAAAAAAAGTCAACAAATCCAAGATTGATGTACTAGATTTTGTTTCTCACTCTTCTCATTTTTACATACTTTTCATTTGAACCTAATCCCAAAAGTGAGAGTAATATATTAAGGTATGCTAATTCTATATGTTAATACAAAATAAAAATAAAAAAAAAGATAACACTAATATTTGTTTGGTAACTAGAAACTATTGGCCTCGTCATTGCTACTTTGGTGGGGGTGGTTAGGGTACGGATTAAGTTCAAGGGTTCACTCCATGTAAAATGTAAAAATGTAATCGTCCCAAACACAAAATAACTAATGGCCTCACGTAACCAACCTCCTCCCCCCCTCCAAATCAACACACACATTTTACGTCTCGCTAGTGATGGGGTGAGCATGGTCACATAGACTATTAACCAGTCAAAAGCTTTTTTTTCTCTTTTTATCTCTCATTCACACTTTATATATGTATATATACACACACATACACGTGTATATATATATGTTTGTATTTAAATAATATATATAAATCGAATGATGGAGAATAGAGAATAACGTAGTATAAGGAGGTGGAAGAAAGAATGGTCATTAAGTGATTTTGAAATAAATTTAAAATATTTATTTTTTCTTTATATGAATCTTACAATACTATTAAAGCAATAAAATGTTCCACATGATATTCAACTAAGGTGTCCACATCAATGGCACATCATTGGCAACTCACTTATTTCCTTTCCTGTTATTACCAAATCATCTCATACACCTTATTAAATCTTAAGATTTTTCAACCTTAATCATTTAATCTCTCTCTCTCTCTCTCCCCTTATTACCTCCACCATCCCTTATATTTTGTTAATGTAGATGGGGATTAATCATTTTCCAATAAAGTTATATTATATACTTAAATGGCCAACAATGTTATATGATTTTCCGATAAGGTATTATATTTATTTTAATTGTTATATGATTTTGTTATAATCTCTTTAGGTTGTATGTCAAAATCCAAGATTGAATTGATATGCTGAAGTTATTACGATTTTCCCGTAAAGTTTTATATTTATTTTAATTGTTATATGATTTTGTTATAATCTCTTTAAGTTGTATATCAAAATTCAAAATTGAATTGATATTTTGAAGTTATTACGGTTTTCCGGTAAACTTTTATTTGCTACTTTAATGTCCGATTATCATATTATTCTTTATTTCATTTACATTTTTTTTGGTTTTCCGTTTTTGTTTGTAGTTATATTAATTATTATAAGATTTTCTTATAATATCTTTAGGTTCTATATCAAAATCGAAGAAACAATGGAGATTTTCCCTATTTCGTTTTTCCGGTAACGCGATTCAAATATTCCAGTTATCAATTATAACCTCAATTTTACATTTGTTTACATAATGCAAATCTTTCATAATTGGTAATTTATTTATTATGTGATATTAATATTAATATTAATATTTAGTTTTCTCATTTTAGGTTATGTCCCCAACTTGATATAACTAATTTCATGGATTGAGGATTTGTTGATAAGATTTCTATTTTTAGTTTAATATTGATGTATATTTTTATTATTGTTTATGTATTTATGTATTTTTCATAATTCATGTGATTTATTTGATTTTTATATAATAAATCATATATTTTTGTTGGTTAAAGTCCATTTAATATATTTTAATCATTTTGATTCATTTTTAATTTAAGATCATAGTCAATTAAATCATCAATGTCAACGCAATTTAAAACATTATTATACTTTCCAATATTATTGTACTTTACATTTTCAAATAATACACATTTAATATGACATTTTAGAAACCGATTTTCACCATTCAAATTCGGATTCTCACCATTTATATGAAGTTTAAAAAAATATGTTATATAATTTGACTTTCACCAGTTATTCAAAAACCGAATTTTAATGAATTTGACCATCTCATAATTTTCAGTATTCATGCCTTCAATAAAAAAAAAATTATTTTTAATTATTATTTCTAAATATTTCAAGTTATTATGATTTTAATATCACTTTCAACTAAATTCATTAATATATTTGAACCTAGATGTCAAAAATAATATATATATATATATATATATATATATAGGTTTAAGTTCAAGAGAGAAATGATTTTATTGCGAGAAGTGTAACATCCCGAAATTTCTAAAGTAATATTTAATATATTATTTTGTCGGGTGAAATAAACGAGTTAGTGGAACGATAATAATAATAGCAAAATATGAAGACTTAGTAGGATAGTTAGATGGGATTAGATAGGGACCAAAAGGAAATATGGGCCTTCGATCCATGGGCTTAAGGGAGTATAAATACCTCCTTAAACCCCATTCATTTCCATTCCATCCATTTATCCATCCTAATCTCTACACACCCCAAAACACACAACCCGAACCAAGATCCAAAGGCGAGGACCCGAGCTCGTTGGTGCTAGATCGTCGTGACGAACCAAAGCAACAAAACCAGCTCGTGTTCGTAGTTCGACTCATTTACGGTACGTTTATATCGAGAACTTGTTCGTTTAGGTTTGGATTAGTATAGAAATGATAGATCTGTGTTTGTATGGTAAAAACGAATCCAACAAAGCTAAACTTACTGAAAATGGTTACGATTTGATGGGTTAATCGATTGATAAAAGAACCCGCAACCTATATGCCTAAATCGCACCCTTTAAACATCGATGTTAGGTCGATTTGATGGTTGGGGTTTGTAGGCGCTGTTCAGACGATTCCGTGGATACCTAAATCGAGTTATTTGGTTAAGAAACGAAGATGATTAAGGACGAACAGTAGCTGCAGCCGACAACTTCGTCTGCAAGCTAAGTTCGCCTGATGAACTTCGTCTGCAAAGCTAAGTTCGCCTGATGACAACTTCGCCTAAAGCTAAGTTCGCCTAAGGTTTAACTTCGCCTAAAGCTAAGTTCGCCTAAGGTTTAACTTCGCCTAAAGCTAAGTTCGCCTAAGGTTTAACTTCGCCTAAAGCTAAGTTCGCCTAAGGTTTAACTTCGTCTAAAGCTAAGTTCGCTTTAGGTTTAACTTCGCCTAAAGCTAAGTTCGCTTAAGGTTTAACTTCGCCTAAAGCTAAGTTCGATTAGAAAATAAATTAAAAACCTAATGAAAAATGTGTTAAGACAGTTAATGGAAATAAAATTTTTCCAAGCTGACCTGGCAGCTCGACCCCAGCCAGGGGCTCTGCCCCTTGGACCCTGCTAGGGGCTGCCGCCCCTAGACCCCGCTGCCAGGGACGCTGCCCCCGGACCCCCGTTCGTTGTGGGTCATATAAAGATAAAAATACAACATGAGTAGTAGTAGTTAATTGATACGTGTAAATATTATACAGTCAGCCGTGCACAACTGAAGAAAGGGATTACGATTAACGGTGAACGTAACCGTGTTCAGGTGAGTTTCTAGCCCCATTTCCTTGTTATGTTTTCGGGGTTGTGTGCATACTCGATGTGAAGTGTGAATACACTTACCTTAAATGGTAAGTGTATGCTATAGATGTTATACGAGGTAGCTATTATATAATACTTGTTGGTGCGTGAACGATCTTCGGATATTGCACGCATCGCCAAGGATAGTGATTGCCAAGTGGTTATTAGTGTGTATGAATGCTATGATGTGACTTGCTTATTATGTAAATGATATGAAGCATGATGTAGACAAGTAGAGGTAGAGCGTGTTAGAAGTGGCAAGAGTGTAGTAAGAGTGTTAGTGGCACGACGATAGTACGTGGTAGGGTAAGCCTATACGTGACTACGTTATTAAAGCGGCAAAGTGGCAAAGTGGCATAACGTTATACGTTATTAAAGTGGCAAAGTGGCATAACATTATACGTTATTAAAGTGGCAAAGTGGCAAGGTGGTAGGTGTAAATAAGATGCTAAGTGGTAAGGTAAGCAGGTTAGATAGTGGACTACGTGTCTGCGGATACGTATATGATGCATGTAGTGGTTGTATGATAAGTTGCTTGATTAACTAGAACTCACTCAGCGTAGCTGACTTTTAGTATGCACGCAGGTGATCAGACCAAAGAACTAGCATGAGGATGGCACATGGCATGGATTGAACGGCCGGCATCTTAAGATGGAAGAAAAGATGTTTTAAATATAATGATTTGTTTTATAGTATCAGATAAGAGATTGAATGTTTTGTAACGAATGCTTCAAGTAAACGTTTCCGCGAAAGTTTTAATTAACTCTGATTGCAAGAACTGTGTTTATGAGTAAATCCGACGCTAAAGTAGGGCTACCGGGTTCGGGGCCTTACAAGAAGTGCGAGAAATAAATCCATCCAATCACATTTTATCTTTTCTTTTTTATTTAATTTATTCCAAGGTTATGTTAGTAAAAGCTAATTTTCATATTTTTGATAACTAACAATAATGTGATGAAAGTTAACTATTACTATTTATTATTAATATATATATTATCGCTTTTCCAAATTGTGATCAGCAACGTCTTTAACCAATTTTTTTTGTTGACAATTCATTTAAATTCAAATTTAGCCGAATTTTATTTCAATATTATTTAAATGACAAAAATACATATATGATATAAAATTAATTGAACAAAATCTACATATTTGTTCTGGCAGTTACTTTAAAGATTTTATTGATATTGACAAATTAATCTCCATAAAAAATAATAATTTATATATACCGACATCCTATGCTACATGGTTTTTACATTCAATTTTGTTAAAATTTTAATATAAAAAATATATTTTAAAAAACTACACATAAAGATGGACTTCTTTAAAAATAAAGAGATACGTATATCTAAGTTAACTTTTTAGACAGTGACATACACATTTATTAAATATACAACCATAAAGAAACATACAAGTATAATATAACTCATATCTACAATTTCTAAAAAAAATGGCTACACAAATGGTAAACTTAAACCAATAAATCACACTTCACATTAACAACTACCAATCCTACATAAATTCTAAAAGATACATATATGTGGTAAATATCCTACACAATAATACAAAAACTACATGTAAGAATAAAATCAAAAATAATTGTTACGGTAGAATATAACAGACCAAAGTTTACATATATATATATATATATATATATATATATATATATATATATATATCTAACCGGATATTAAATTCGGATTCTAAAAATAACAAAAATTTAAACTTTAAACAATAAAGTTCATAAACTACTAAATATTTCCTTATAAATCATATTTGATTACTTGTTATTTTATGAAATATTTCCATATTAAATTATTCAACATGTGTATATTCTAAAACATAAAAATAATGAAAAATATTTTAAAAAATGCAACAATTTCGTCATAAATAAATAATCATTTTTCTTACATTCGATTTCTTTATCCATATATCAATCATTTATCAAAACAAACTATTATAAGTATATACAGAATAATGTTCCATGACAATAGGTAAAAAAAATATCTTACCAACCACAAATGATTTATCAAGTATTTTGTTAACTGTGTTAGTAACTACATACACTTTCATCTTATTTTCTACATACACATACACAGTAACACAGGAGGTAAGTTAATATTAAAAGTTATTTATAATTGATATATTAAAAATAAGTTGATCATTTTAATTATAGCCTGAAATTATGCTTCCATGAAAAAAAAAGTTGACCGTTATATTATAGGCAAAACTCTATGTATTTTTAAAAATAAGTTGAACATTTATTTATGGCCGAAAATGAAGGTTTTATTTAAAATAAGTTAACCATTCAATTATAGCCAAAAATTACGTAATTGATAAATCTGTTTTAAATTTTAAGTCACAAAAATCAAAAAACTTTATTTTTAGAAAATTCCTAAAATAAAGTTTTATGTAATAATTATGTATGAATGATATTGAAAATAACGTTTTTAAATTAATAAGAATGCTTAATTAATTGATATTGAAATGTAGTTGACTTAGAATTGATTTTTATTTATTATTATAAATTATAATTATAAATAAATAATAGTTGGTACTTACTAATAATAATATTTACACTGTGTGCAAATAAATAATTTGAAACACATTTTGATGTAAATTGTTAATTAAATTTTGACAAATTAATAAAAACATGGTATCAAAATAATTGATAAATTGATGTACTCGAAAATCAAACATTTTTATCTTCACGTACACATGTGGACACAGATTAAGTTTGTAATTGGTAAGATGAAAACACAATAATGTTTTCCATTTTACATAATAATTAAGTAATATCAAACAATACATAGCATACATCAAACTAAAGGTAAGAAACATTTTAACAAAAAATTGGTGGGCATCAAAGTTGTTAGAAATGTCTTTTAATATTATATAAGATCTTTTTGAATTTGTCAATTATTAACTTTATAACTTAGAAACATGTGAAAGGACATACTTTATCCAGAATATAGTATTTTTACAAATATTTCATTTGTAAAGGAAATTGCTCTGATACAAATATAGTGATGACCGATGAATCAATAGAAATATGTCATTTATTTAAAAAGTCTATTGTTTTAATAGTATATGTATATATGTATGTTTATTTAAACTTTTATAATTGTTTATAACATATGAATCCATTTTTTATAACATATTAATTGTATTAGAGTTGTACTTTTAATTTCAAATGATGCAATTACCATTTAATTAATATTTGAATAATTTTTAATTACACATAAATGTCAAAATTAATGTATACAATGGAAAAAAGAATTATATAATGAAATTGATTTTAAATAAGGTAATGATGTCAATGAGTTTGAAACATAATTTACGGCAAATTGCAGTAACTTTAATAAAATTTTAATTAGGGGATAACTTCTATGTAATAAAATTTTGAATTAACCAGTTTAGTTATAATTATCTCTAAATTATTTTAATTACAATTAATTAGTGAAATTAGTAGAATAAAACTTTATTGCTTCTATTTGACTTAATACATTTAACTAAAAGGTATTTGAATCGAAATAAAACAAAAGTTTAATTAAAAACAATTTATAATAAAATATACCTTTATTTATTTATTAATGTTGAAATGAAACTCATGTTATTTCAATCAATAATTAACAAAGAGATTTATTTGGCTCGAATGTCAGCCGTGTGTTTATCAATGACTATCTATTTGAAATTGAAGAATACAAACACAATTATATAACAATTAATGTCTCTTTTTTTCTTCCTATATATTTTTATTAATATCTTTAAATATATTACTTTACTTAATAACAATATTTGTCATTTACAGTTTGTTTGAATTGCTAAATGGCAATGATTTGAATATTTGCATACCAATTCCATTAAGTTGTTGTCATCTCTTAATGACGAGTTTTTGAAAGCAACATTTTTTTATAATATTTGCGAGATTTGCACAATAAACTTGATAACTTGTTTGTTATATTTTGTAGAGTTTCCCGTTGATCTCTTATACCTTATTGTATAAAGATTAATTTTGACTACCGAAAAGTATTATCTTGCTCGAAACTTATTTGTGTTGGCTGAATATGTTGTCTATATTTATATGGTTTGTTGATATGTTTTTCCACCCATGTGTAACACGGGCTAAAATCTTAGTACATATTATATAAATATATTTATTGTTTTTTATATGAGTGTATAGGTACTTGACCCGTTTCTTGTAAACGAACAAGTATTGCCTAATACCATATGTGTTCTAAACAAAGGCGAAGTATAAGAGGGATCGGGGAAAACCTCGGTTACTGTCGTTTTTTCGCTTCACTGGTTAAATATTCACGATTTTGTCTGAATTTTTTTATAAATATTGAGCACGGTCACCCCCGTGGTATTGTGTCCGTTACTTCGGTCACCGTTGTGACTAAGTCGAAGCTTCGTCATTGGTTCTAAAGTCATTAAAAACATATTATAATTAATCTCATACTCTAATCATATACATGAATAACTTTCTTGTTACCCATCTTGAACTTTCCAGTTGATCCAAGCTTTTCTGTCAATCAAAAAGTCAACCAAAAATCTATTATTTAAATTATGGTAATTCTTAATCCTCATAAATTATTTAATTATTAATTTAGTTATGTAAATATTATAATTCATTAATACTGTTATTTCAATCTTTAAATATTGTATCTTTTTAATTCCGTACTATTAATAGCGTGTTGTTAGTTACAATTTTAATAATTAACTTTATTACCTATAATTATATATAGTTATTTGCCGATCTAATGAAAGTTTATTGATAAAATCGACATTATTTTTAGAATCGATAACATAATATTGAATTTGTCACTTATATTGTCGCTTCAATGTAGTGAATAAAATTGAATAAAACCGATCTACTTATTTACCCTTACATTTTCTTTTATTTTATCTTCTTCTTGTTTATTTTTTCTTAAAAAAATATATAAAATATGCATATATTCAAGTACAAGTACCTATAGTGTATACATATTAGTGTACCACTGCAACACGATGGATACATAAACATATATCCGATCTACTTAACTCGTTATCCGACCTATTATGTGTAACACGTTAGATAGAATACTAGTTATGTAGTACAAATCTAGACGAGGCAGATTCGCTCTCAAAAAAGCTTTATATGTTAATTAATAAAATATATTCACAATTTATTTTTCACATTATATTTGCAGTAAAGTAGCATGAATTAATATTAAATAAAATAGATTCACATTTAAAATTTCACATTATATTTGTAGTAAAGTAGCATGAATTAATATTAAATAAAATATATTCACAATTAAATTTTCACATTATATTTGTAGTAAAGTAGCATGAATTAATATTAAATAAAATATATTCACAATTATATTTTCACATTATATTTTTTAATAAAGTAGCATGAATTAATAGTAAATAAAATATACTCATAATTAAATTTTCACATTATATTTGTAGTAAAATAGCATTAATTAATAATAAATTAAAGTCCACATTTTTAATAAAAGTAAAACTCTCGAACTGCTATAAATTCTTTGTATATGAGTAGCTTGATTTCATAATACAAACTATCTTGAGCAAATAAATAGAAGATATGTCGGATGCCTTGTTCAAAATTGCTTTTTTAGTCACATTATTGCTCAATGTTTGCGGTTAGTCTCGTTCTCATTTATCTTGTATTATGTTGAAATTGGCTATGCTTGTTATTTATTTTCAATACATATAAAAAAATGAATGATGATTTACACTCTTCTTGTTATTGTAGTATTAGAAGCAAGATTGGGAAACTCGGCTAACAAAGTAGTCACCGATGTTGAAAATATGACTACATCCGTAACTTTTGTCCGAGATGTTGAGGCGCGTGCTTGTAATAACAATTCCGACTGTGCTGATTACCCATGCGCCCCTTCGCTTCGTAAATGGTGTGTAGGGGGATTTTGCTCATGCAATTAGATGAAGAACATGTTATAATCATAAGCATTAAAATGTTATTGTTTGAATGTATTATTGTGGAAATTATCATGTGTTTCAATTTGATAAAGAATAAATGATAATCATAAGCATTTTAATTTAGATTTATGAAAGCATTTTTAATTAAATTATTATATAACTATAGAAATAATATGATAACACTGTTTATTTATGTTTTGCACACACGTTAATACTCATAAATTATTTAATTGTTATTTCAATTATTTAGATATGGTAATTCTCAATCCTACAAATTATTTAATTATTAATTCAAGAATTTAAATGTTATCATAGGGGTGACAATCTTGACCCAAACTCTTTCAAATGAGTCAATTTGAGTTGTTTTAAAAGTAAAATAAGTTGGTTTGGGTAAAAGGTTTTAACTAAATGGGTAAAATGAATCATTTCAAATTCCATTCTTTTATTTTCGGATCAAAATGGGTCGACAAGTTCAAAGAAATTGGTCGATGTGGGTTAGTGTCCTAAGAAAATGTGACAGGTTTCGGATCGGAACGGGTTTTCGTACAAGACAGGTTTCGGCACGAAACGGGTACGGTTTAGGTTTCAAGCCAACATGAGTTTTCACCCGTGACGTGTTGGCTTTTTGTTTCTTTCTGGTCGATTACGGACTCATTTTTGTTCGTTTTTCAATTTTGTTTTTGTTCGGTTTGAATTCTTTTAGTTTCGTTTTGATTTTTTCGATTTCGATTGATGTGGTCCAGTTTTGGTTTTTTGTTTCTTTGTTTCATTTTCGTCGATTCTTTCGGTTTCGGTTTGATTCTAGGTGTTTTTTTTTGTTTTTTATTTTTTATGGAACGAGGACAACGTAAGAAACATTTTAGTGTTTTTACTTTTTTTGTTTATTATTTATATTTTGAGTTATAATTTGTTCATTATTATTTTTGAATATTTTTTTGAGGGTTTTTAATCTAATAGAAAACCCCTAAAAAATCAAAAAAAAATAAAAACTTAAAATATAAATAAAAAACGAAAAATTTTAAAAAACTAAAATGTTTCCGCCGTTATTCTCGTTCACAAAAAAAAACTCAAAGCCCGGTTCGACCCTAACCTATTTCGACCCAAACCAAAACAACATTTTTTTTTAATTGACCCGTTTTGACCCAAACTCATTCTGACCCATACTCGTTTTGACCCATGACTCATTTCAACCCATGACTCGTTCGACCCAACCCAACCCATTTGCCACCTCTAATGATAACTTATTAATACTATTTAGGTTATGATTAACTTAAAAAATAATAGTTTTGTGAGAATCATAAGAAAAGATATAGAGCGTAGGATCTAGGATCCAGTGGTTGAGATTGATAGTTTCTAAAAGTTGTATAGTTTCATATTTACATGGTATAGTGTCATATATAGGTGGTGTACTATATTTTAAATCATTCTCGCACTTCTCATAAAAAAATTGTTTTTTTATTTGAACCATTTTCTACTATTTATTATCCAACATGGTGGATCTAAGTTAACATGGTGGAACAAGCATTAGAACCGACGGGATTTCAAGTCAGGATTTGTAGATCTAATTTCACAGCTTCATGGTTTCTCAACCGGAGACGAGTTCTTCATTATCGTTGTTGCTTGGTACGTTTGTCCATTCGAGGAGGGAAGGATCCGTCGAAAATCAACGGTGGAGGTTGGCATCGATATTGGTGGTGTTGGACGGTGGGGAATGGAAACGATGGCTATGTTGGGGGTTGGAGTCAATGGTGTCGAAAAAAGTGGTGTTGGCTGTTGTTGCGATGATGAAGATGCAGACGAAGATGAGGTTTATTGATAATCTCCAAGATGAGAGAGAGAGAGAGTCAATAAAATGTTCCATACTTTTGCTTAATCCATTTAAGTTATTTGACTCAAACAAAATTTAAAAATTCTAAAAAAAAAGTAACGTGAATCATCGTTTAAACTTTTAAATTATATATTTTGTTATTCATTAGAGCCTACAAGCCCTTTTTATTTTGGCTCGACCGGAGGTATGTTAATTAAATTTGTAATAAACTAGTAAATTACCCGACGCATTGCGCGGGGACTTGGTCGGGTCTGTTTATGTACCCGTCACGTTACCCTAATAAGCGTCAAAACAAATAAACTCTTTAAAATGACGTTTATTTGGTCGATAAAACCAGAACGATATAAAACCTGAGCGTTGTCTTTGTTGCAGATGTGAGTCGTTAAAACCCATATTTTTTATTCATAATTCATTTGGTAAAATCTAGGTTATTGGGCCCAAACCAAAATCCATTTGGTAAAGAATGGTAGGAGAACGAATCAACTATTTACTGTTAGCTATTAATGTATATGATTACTAAATTTTTGTTATATTTATTGATATAACGTTAGTATTGTTTAAAAAAATAGCTTATATATTTCTTTACTCGTTAAGAGATACATGCCTTTTTATTTAAACTTAGTCAAGGTATAAAATTTCTCGGAGACGACCCTGAAGACACGTATCAAAATAGGTGGAAGAATATCCATGCATATAAACCTTGTACATGTGTGCTACAATGCAACCATTGCAAGCATAAAATCATTCAAAGGTACATACCATTACAAACAAAAAATGAAACATACAAGGGTCTGGAGCCGGATTCGAAATACCATTACAAACAAAAATAAAACATACAAGGGAAACAAAAAATGAAACACAAGGATCTGGAGCTAGATTCTCGAACCCTAATAGTGAACCAGGGTCAAGTTATTTTATAAAGGGGAACAAAAATAAGAAAGGTGAAAAAAAATTTGTAGACACACAAAAAAAACCCTTAAAAATTAATAAAAATCATAACTCAAAATTTATTAAAAAAAATAAAAACACAAAAATATTTCCATCGTCTTTCTTGATCTAAAAAAAGACATAATGGTGAGTGAAAAAGATTATTGTGTCTTTTTGTTTATTATTGTGTTTTGTGTTTATTTTCATCATTGATTGTGCATTTTTTTCTTTATATTGTGTCTTATTTTCTTTATATTGTGTTATATTACTCAACGGTGTGCTATATTTTGTTTGGCATTGTGTTATATTTTGCAATTTATCGTGTATTTTTTAGTTATATTGTGTATTTTGTTCATTTTCATTATTGTGTCTTTGATCTTGGCATTTTGTCTTTTCGTCAATTTTTTATTATTTTTTTTGAACGAGAATGATGGCGGAAACATTTTAAATTTTTTCGTTTTTTTATTTATATTTTAAGTTATAATTTTTTATTATTTTTTGATTATTTTAATGTGTTTTTTTGTGTGATCACAAATCATTCTCATACTTTTTATTTTAATTTTCCTTTGTGTTTTAACTTTACTCTATTGTCATCACAAATTGAAACTGAATTAATGGAATTCCACATGCCATGCTACTAAGTGGTTAGTCATTAATTTGTTTACAAATATATATTATATTCAAAAGCCTAGAAAAAGCATACTTATGACACCAAACTTTTCAATTATGCTAATTAGATAATGATATATATAAAAAATAAAACGGTTGCTACAACATATGTAAAAATATGGTCTAATTAAGATGTATTTAAAAAAAGGTTGACCTGGAAAGAGTTTAAAAAACAACCTTTTCATTTTATAAAAATATGATAAATGGAAGTTTCATAACATTTAGACGTGACATGTCATATATGCATTACGCTACAACTTACATGTTAGCTGTATTTTTTTTCTATAAGAAAACTTTAATTTATCCAAACAAAGGCACACCTTAAATAAAAGTTTTTTAATCACCATCTTTTTAAATTAGTGTCAAAATTAAGGTCATAATCAAACAAGACTTGAAAAGGAAAGAACCGAGGGAAAAAGGAGCTAAAGTCATGTTTTGTGTTGGTTGCTAAAATTAAGTGATACAAAGAGAAACGATAAATATAATTATAGAATGTTAAATGAACCAATATCACTAGTGTTTGATAAATACACATAACACTCCAGAGTCCAGCCCTTGAAAAGGAGCCCACATTTTGTATAAAGAAAACTTTAGCTGGGCTTGTGACATTGGGCTGAATAAATTAATGAAATGATGTATCATGTATGGAGTGACCGTTAGCGTGAAATTTATAACATTTAATCTCTAGTAAGTCTAGTTGTGAGTTGTCATGGCTCACCTATGAATGCTAGTCAGAAGACTTGAAACTGATAAAGAAAGTCGAGAGATAGGGCAAACGGGCAGAAAGCTACATATAAAAATGTCTTTTGAAGCATTAAGCAACCAAACGCCGTAGGGTTGTAGAAAGGCAGATATCAAGATGTGGAGATGTCGGGTTTTTCAATCGGTTCAGTTCATTCATGCATATTCACTTAATCATGTAAAGATTAATTGTTAGTGTGCCAAATAGTAAAGAATGTATTAAGAGCAACTTATTGTATATTGCGTTTGTAGGTAGACGAAACTATAGATAGATATGCTTGCTATTGATGGTGCACCAATGTTGTTAAGATCAACAAAGGTAACTAAATTATATTAAGAAGGTATCAACTCCTAAAGGTTGTCACCGCTATATAAAGGTCATACTTTTACTTTTGTGATTGACTAGAATTTGTTCCAAAAAGTTGAAAGAATTTATCTTTATATCATAACTTGCTATGATTGAGTTTCGAGAAGAAGCCACTAACCCTTTTTAGCACATGTTAGCTGATTGTTATAGAATAATTAATGTCAGTTGAAAATTGAAGGTATAAATCTACTCATTCAGAAAGGTTAACAAGGCTTAAAGGTAGTTTTTGGATTAAATTAAAGTTGTGTTTATTACTATGTATGAATATAAATAAAAATTATAATAATGTATGAAAATACTTATATGTGTCACTAGAAATGAGTGATATGTAATAATGGAAAGATATGGAATAGAAATGGAGGGGTTAAAGTGATGAAATGTGTGTGCCACTTGCATTGCATATATTAATTGCACCGAGCAGAACAGAAGGACAAAAACAAAACATGTAGAGGCGGCTGTGTTCTGTGTTGAATGACTGCGCCATGGTCCGGGTGTCACCCGTGGGTTGAGTGTGTTGGTTGGGGGGGGGGGGGGGGGGGGGCATTCACATTTCTCCTTTAACCCTACTCTTCATAGCCACACAAATATACCACTCATCTGTATTTTTTTTACTGCCATTTAGACCATCCACCGATCTTCATTTCATTCTTAGAGTGATCTTATCTAATTATCTTTAGTTTATTCTTAGAAAGAAATCTATCATATACAAGAAAATTCACTGTCTCAGTTTGGAACCCCGTATATTTTTCCATATCACATGTGATACTTGAACTCAAAACTATTTTTTTTAAATGAATTATTTAGATGTTTTATCTCAACCACTTAGATTGGAGATAATTGACCGCTATATAACCATCCTTATATCATTTCATAAGCAAAATGTAAAAATGTATATGCATTTTTGTAAAATGTAAGTCTTGTCTCTGTTTATTGAATTTATTGATAACTAGTATTTTAACCCGGCGCGTTGCGCCGGGCCATGCTGGTTATGCCTATGTACCCGTCGTGTTATAACGGTGCACTAATGTGGGTTTGATGGTTATGCCATGCTGGTTGGATTCGTTAAGATATCGACACTAAATAAAAAATTAATCAGTCAACATATAAAAAAGTATTGACGCTCGTATAACAATTAACATATTAATTAAAGGTCGTGACGTTAATGACACTGATTTTACAGAACGCGTTGCACAAAGACTCAATCGGTAAAAATCGGGCATTGTAGTGTGGCGAGTCAACGCGAATTCAGTCGGTATTAACTACGTTTTTACGGTACTGGAAATAAACTTAAAAAATAAATTCGTAGAACTAGCATATTTAAAATAAAAAAACACAAAAAAAGTAGCGGCACTCGTATAACGTATTATATAAAAGAATTTAAAAATAATTAAATTTGTGTTTGTTAGGTCGGTAAAACTCGACTGTTAGTAAAACCCGAGCGTTGCAGCAGAAATTTGACTCGTATTCAGTCAGTATTGATTATGATAATAGCATTACCATATGTAAACCCATTTTTTTTTATCAAATTAACATATAAAAAGTTAAAATGTTAAAACGACGTTGAGTGTTGGTGAAACTCGAGCGTTGATACAGGGGTGTTGTTAGAACCATGGTAGGTTAAAACTGAGCATTACGACGGCGAGTTGATGCGAATTTGGCCAATATCAATTACGTTCGTTACGGTATAAGCAACGTTGGTAAAACCCAAGCGTTAAAACCTAAGAAATAAATTCTTCAAATTAACTTATAAAGACATGAAATATTTAACGACGTTTATTCAGTCGGTAAAAAACGAGTGTTGATAAAATTTGAGCGTTTTCGGTTGCGAATGTTGGGGTGATGAGTTAGTAAAACTCAGACGTTGGTAAAACCCGAGTGTTATTGGCCCTGGGCGTTGCGGCGGTGAGTCGATGTGAACTCGTTCGGTTTCAGCTATGTTCTTTAAGGGCATATGGTATTGGAATTAAAACAAAAATGTCAATAAAACGCGATTGTTGGTAAACCCCGAGCTTTGCCATCCGGGCGTTGCGACAATGAGTCGATAAAACTGAGCTATGTCAGTCCCGTAAGCTGAGACTATACGAATAACCGTCTAATTATCAAATTATAACAAAAAAAACCAATATAAATTACTTGGCCTAATCCAAGGTTGCCATTCTTTTTTGTTATATATAATAATTTCTCTTTTGTTTAATATATAGTTTTATGACTTTATCTTAATTGAAAGTTAGTTTAACTTTTTAAATTAACCAACTAAATTATTTAGAAAATTTGGTTGGTTTTATAAATATTGATAGTGATAAATATGTTTTCCTTTTTTTATCTAATTCGTTTGGAGCCAGTTTTGTTTTCACATTTTTCATCGCATCTCTTGACTTGTAGCTCAAACTGTTTTGTGTAACCTATTCAAAAACTAGTGTTAAGATTCAAGGCCATTGGACCTTGCTAATCTTAGATTTGAATTTAAGATGGTTAATCTAAAATTATCTCATGGCTCGATAATTTAGTTTCGTTATCATGGAACACCAAAAAGAAATTAATAATAATAACTAATAATAGACATGTTTTAAAGCTTATTCAAGTTATTTGACTCATTTTTTTCGGTCAAACATCATGAAATCACGAAAGATTACAAATCTCCACATTTGATGTGTTATCACTATCAAATTTGGGGTCAAATCCTATATTTTGTCCTCCAAATAACTCTTGGCCTTAACTTTTAGTAAGTGGCAAAAACAAGTACTGAAAATGTAAAATATAAGATTGTAGGGGGAGGGCAAATAGTTAAATATCAGAATTAAAAGGTTAAAATAAAACGAACATAATTCTATTTGAGGCCTGCTGTCACTTTCAACTGTATCTTCCTCTTTATTGCCAATATCTGACTGAAAGTAACATTGCTTAGCCACCCTTTTATCTTTCGTTGCTACCAAAGAAGATAGATGTTATCTTTATGAAAAGATAAGGGTGTTTTATTAGTATTTCAGAAGTTTAAGGACTGATTTGTAAAACAACTATAAACCCAATTTAAAATTGGTTTGAAATTCTTCCTTCTTGTCCTATTGATGTTTGCTTGATTGCTTCGGAAGCTAAATACACAAAGAGTAGGATTACATGCTATTAGAAAATTTGTTGAAATTTAATAAGTTCAATTAGGAGGTAACAAGCTCCACTTACTCATGAATCATTCAAAATTGACTTTTATTTTATATTTATAAAGAGTTAATGGCTATTTTCGTCCATGTGATTTGCTACTTTCGCCACTTCAGTCCAAAATTTGTATTTTTGTCAATTTAGTCCTCATAGATTTAAATATTAGCCAATTACGTTCTATCCGTCTAACGGCATCCAGCTATGCCGTTAGTTTAAGGGTATTTTTGTCTTTCTCCTTTTTATTTTGAGTTATTGGTCATTTTCGTCCCTGTGGTTTGATATTTTTGCCAATTCAGTCCAAAGTTTGAATTTTTTTCAATTTAAGTCAGTTTTTTTCTATAACCCTAGAGAGCATTATCCAAGCCTATCTACAACAATAATCACACCCCCTCCTCTCGTATTTAGTTTCTAGACGGTTCCTAAACTCTCCCCCATGGTAGAATTCAATGGTAAAGTGGTCAAAGCAATTCCGTGAAACCGAATTGTACGCAAAAACTAAAAATCGTTTCTTTGATGAAGCATAATGTTTAGGGTTTAGAGATTAACATATCATAACGAAAATCTAGGTCGTAATCAACTATTATACATTAATCAACAAAATAATTTTTAGTTTTTTCTGTATAATTCGGTTTCAGGGAATTACCTTGGACACTTTACCATTGAATTCCACCATGGAGAAGATTTTAGGAAATGTCTAGAAACTAAATATAAAGGGGGGGGGGGTTATGATTACTGTTGTCAACAGAGTAAATGCATACCAGTATTTGAGGTTGCTCGATGGGTTTGGGCTTGAATTATGCTCTTCAGGGTTATAAACAAAAAACATAAAAAATAAAAAAAATTGAATTAAACTGAACATTAAATTGACAAATTTTCAAACTTTGGACTGAATTGGCAAAGATATCAAACCACAGGGACTAAAATGACCATTAACTCAAAATTAAAAGGAGAAAGACAAAAATACCCTTAAACTAACGGCATAGCTGGATGCCGTTAGACGGATGGAACGTAATTGTCTAATATTTAAAACTATGAGGACTAAATTGACAAAATTAAAAATTTTGGACTGAAGTGGCGAAAGTAGCAAACCATAGGGATGAAAATGGCCATTAACTCATTTATAAATTAACTCAAGTTGTAACAATTAACAAAGAAGCACATTTAGTAACATGCTCAAGTTCGAGTCTGAGCTTCATATACTAAAATTTATTAGGGTTACGAGTCTAAGCAATCATAATATGTATATACTTATAAATTTTTTTATTTATTTTTTATAATGTAATATGTAATTACATAATAACCATACATATAATTATGCTAAAGATGACAGGGATATTAATTACATTAATATTACACACAAATATGTAGGTTCATAACTAATAAAAAAATACGAACACATTTAGTGTTTGTAAAATTACGTATGTGTCAAACTCG
This sequence comes from Bidens hawaiensis, assembly GCF_021521415.1. Taxonomy (NCBI): domain Eukaryota; kingdom Viridiplantae; phylum Streptophyta; class Magnoliopsida; order Asterales; family Asteraceae; genus Bidens; species Bidens hawaiensis. Next base: position 1,430,542 of record NW_027491133.1, read on the forward strand.
AACTTGAGTTTTATACACAGAACTTAAAGCAACTTAATAGAGTTATTAATGTGGTGGTATGACAATAGGCTTTACTTTCATCACTTCGCTCACAAAGTCACACAATCACCTCTAACCATGCATATCTTCCACGTTTTGTAAATTTCGTTTACATTCTTCCTCTCGATTATTCCATGACTCCATGGCTTGAATAATCCTTTTCGACCCTTTTCATTATTCCATGTATATCGCATGCATATAAAAAATCACTACTCAAAAAGATATGTTTTTTGTAATGTTAATTCTTTTAATATTTTAGTTTACTAATATGCACCTTGTATATCGTTTGATACATTTCAATTAACGTTACAAATCCTTTTATAAAGGTTACAATTTCATATATCTACAACTTAAAACAATTACAACTACAATCAATTTTGACGAACAAATCTTAAACATTCAAACTTGAGTGTTGAATTAAAGAGATCGCCAATACTATATAACAAACTCGTATTGAAACATTCATCACACCCAAGTCTGCGCATGGTTGCTTAATTTGTTCAACCACCAACAATCACCAGACATGTTACATTAAATTTAAGCTATGTTAGAATCTAACTTATCTTCGAGTTCTTGAATAGGTTCTATTTGGTGTTGATTGACCGTTCGTTTAATACAAGTCAGTGAACTCAGCACCCTTTCAAAGAATCTTATCTTGGTATAAGAACTCCACCAAAGAAGTGTTGATGGTCCAAAAGCAATTTCCTAAGCTCAAATTGTAACCCAAAAAGAAAGCTAGGGACCAAATTGTATTTACTAATTATTAGGGATGTACTTAACAACTCACCGAAGGCCCAATTTGTAAGGAGACAAAAAAACACAACAGCATGAAAGACACACTTTTAGAGGTATTATGTAAGATTGTGGCCCGATTTAAGTTGCGTGGGGCAACGTGTCCTCAAATTTGAAACTATTCACTCAAGTTGTTATGGTTTGTTATATGCAAATCTGTTTATAAATACAGTTAAACAAGTATCTATCACTTATATATCCAAGGGTTTATGATACAAGCCTGAACATGACATGGAATGGAAAGAAAATAACAAAGTTTTGGATCGTACGTTATAATATTATGTCTAACACGTTTAATAAACATGTCTAGCTTCTATGGGTCGACTAGTTTAATATTGTTTAATTAAACATAATTGTGTTTGAGTTGACATTTTTAGATAAACATGTTGACCAATTAACCCTGTTTAAAACGAACACAAAACATTAAAAAAATTACATGGTCAACCTATCAAATAACATGTTTTTTTGTTACAACTCATCAACTTGTTCGTCCTTGATAATTAGATAAATGAGTTATATATGTCGTTTTTGGATTACCTATTTTTAAAAGTGCTTGTATTAGGGTTGATGTACGTCTAATAAATATATGATTTTTTTTAGTTTAGAATTCAACTGGTAACCTTTTAACCAAATAAGTATCAAAAGATGTCAATGAATAGCAATGCTAAGAGGTGAGAGATGCAAGTTGTGGCCAGTTTTGAGGGTTTGTCCATTTTCATGTCGTTTGGTGTGAAGAACCCAATGAAGAACACGTAGCTTCCAACAGAAATGAATAGGACCACCATTACATAACGGATGTTGTCTCTGCTCATGAAATTCTTGAAATATACACCTTCAATTTCTAAACCAATATCTAAGGGACATCATATCATGATGCTAAAATGCCTTCCCTCTATATAAAAATCCGGCGGTCAAATTGTGCGGTGTGCATGTATGGCCGATTTATTATGAGTTTATAAGATGCCGTTAAAAAATCTTTTAAAACCGTCTAGAGACTCGTAAATAACACCTCCCTAGGGCGTGAACGCTATTGGATATTATTAATTACGAGTTCAAGTGTGATATATTAAGTTAGATGTGAGTTGAATATGATGATTTATATTTTATGGAATCGGTTTAGTGGTTGTGGCATGGTGTTGAAAGGGTATATATGTATGCATATGGGAAATCTTTGTAGACCCATGAGTACAAAAGGTGAGATTCATTTGGCAACTGGGGCTTTAAAGAATCCCCAAGTATCACAAAAGAAAAAAATATTCTACAAGATTGCCATATACTAGTGCTTTTCACTTCCTAGATTGGTTGACTTTGTGTTTTCCAACTATTGAAACTAAGTTATATTATTTATCTACTTATTTTGTGAAATTTAACATAATTTAGTGGCTTAATATTCTTGTTTACATTTTTTAAAAATTGTTCGTATTAATTATTATTATTATTATTCTTTATATATATATTAGTAGGTGCCCGCGCGATACAGCGGGCAACAACAATTTTACAACTATCTACTCGTTTTCTGTTAATTTATCAATCATCTTGTGATATAACTAGTTTTCTTGTTCATGACACAATCAAAATTGATAACATAAGTACACAGTTAGAATCAATTTAAACCAACCAAAGTAAATATGTCCATCAATCATTCAATATCGATTTCACCATGTTAACATACTATGGTTTTGATCCTCAGTTGGTCATTCCCGCTTGTTAGGTACGAATAGTTAGCTTGTGCACCTCCCCAAGACCAAATGCTTGAACTTGTCCTGCTTGTGGTACTATTCTCAGTTGATCCTCAGTTGGCCACCACCGCTACTATGTGCTATCTCGTCATCTTTTCTGATGCTTTATACCTCTTATGTGGCTATCAAACACCTCGAATCGTACGACATGATTTGGCTTTGAAACCGAACCTGAAAGCATGATGTTGCTACCTTGTTTGGCAGCCTACAACTTATCAACACCCTACAAAATTTCATATGTTCTTGAAGTTAAACTTGATATTTCCAAATCTAAACATAACTATACAAATACACGATTGGTGATTCTTTTTCTAACATATGAAATATTTTAAAATTTATGAAACCTGTAATCATTTTAAAATTTAATTTTCTAATGAAGCAGTGTTGTAGATTTTGATTTATGTTTATGAAAGCCTAGATTTAAAAAACTTGAAATCTACAAAATTATGTGATAACTAAGTGTTGCATTAATTGAATTAAACCTTGCAGTCATCATTACCCTTTATATTCGTGGCAATAACCAAAAATTGACCCGTAACCAAATATAACTCATTCAAACCTACAAATTTGACTATTTAACGGTCAAACTGCTTGGAGGAAAGTTCATTTATTTAAATAAACGAACAAAACTGAACACTATTTTTTCATTTTATTAAACGAACGAACATGAACGAACACATATTGTTCGTTCATTTATAAATCGTGAACGTCTGTAACCCAGCTAGCATGTAACACATCCAAGACTCCGATGTTAAATGCACTTACACAAAGATCTTGAAAGTACTTATTCAAAATTCGCGATTCTATTTTTAGAATGCAACTTATGTTTATGAAAAGTAATTCCAAACACCCCTACTTAATTACTTGTCGATCAGTGTATCATAGTGTAAATTAAATAAAAATGTAATTTTTTATGGTATAAATTAAAATATATTAAAATTTTTAATGTCTACTCTTGACAATTATAGTGTTTTTCTATCACAATGTAAACAAAAGTTACATTTTCTTAACTTGGATAGCAGGCGGATTGTGTTCACATATTAAACGTGATACGAATACGAACATAATAAAACCCGTAAAACCGTCAAGCGCAGTAACAAAAAGACGACACGAATATTGTGGATTAGGGATGAACGAACGGTTACGGGTACCGAATCGGTACCGGTATTTCAAGAAGCTTTTTGCCTACGGTACCGGTATCGAACTGAGATTTACGATACCGGTACTAAGATTTTGGAAATATCAGGATCGGGATTTTCGGTACCGAGCTCATCCCTAGTGCGGATCACACGATTATGACACAGGTACACTGTTTTTTTCCCTTTTTCATTTTAATATACTATAAAATTATAAATTTACAACAAAAGGACAGTAATGTTAATTCCCTTTGTAACTTTTAGATTTTAGCATAGCAATAAAAATAATTAAAAAAATATAAAACTAAACAAGTCATATATGGGCGTTTGCTTGAAAAGACCTGCTATGCGTTTAGTTAGACATTTTGGCAGGTTTGACTCAAAACTACTGAATTTGTTTTGGAAAAAAACCTAATCTGTGTTAGGTTCGTATCATATCAAAAACATGTGTTTGCTTGAAATGTTTATTCCACATCTAGGTCCAATTATGCATTGATAAAGACAAAAAAATATTGTTACTTAATAATTTTTAAATTAAATTCCATCGCCTTTGGTGAAGATTTTACAGAAATAAAAGGATTAAATTTATAGTTTGATGATACCTTTATGCTTGTATTTTCTGTAAAACTCAGTAAGTTGCGTGTAATTCATATTCGTTAATCCACTGCTGCATCATCATAACCAACCAACATTAATTATAATTCCAATATTCAACACACACACATTATGCAATATGATCTAAGAGAATGAAAACACGAACCATTTGGAAGGAGCATTGACAATCAGCAAAACGTTCCCTTGGTAGATGCTAAATGCCTAAATTGATGTCCTTTCCCATGCTATCCTGCATTAAAAACTTTCAGATTGAATTGAAGACTGAAACATTGGATGATGATTTGAAATAATGCAGAAGCACCCACACTTGCATTGGATTGAAATCAAGCTTATTGGTACCAGTACTTATAGAAGACTGAAGACTGACCACTTTGACCGTGACCAGAGGTAAAATTTGAGCTGCTGGAACGGTTAAGTGCTACATCATTGTTGTTTCTTGAATTGGTTGATGTACTTGAAGATGAATTAAGGTTCCCTCCATCTCGGTTGTCATATGACTTACGTGCTTTACGTGATGAGATCCTATTATCTGCTTGATCAGCACCAAAAACACCAGAGATAAAACCTAATTATAATCGAGCCAAAAAAAAGTCTTGTCCTGCAAGCAATCGAATTAGACACAATCCGACTATTAGGTTCCAAAGATAGATCCAATAATGTCTCTAAAAAGGGTTCTGAAAGACTTCTAAAAATTCAACCAATTAAGCTAATAAAAGGGGCTTCTCAGCGCCGTAAACGTATTCGTGTCCAGATTCCATTGAGTTTTGAATGCCAAGAATAATACTCGAAATCTAAAATATTACAAAACACAGAGATAAAGATTGAATGTGAACTGCAACAACGATTTAAATGAAAGTAGCCCAAAAATATAGGGTAAATAAAAAACTTACCTTTCACGTGTCTTTCACCTTCATCGCACCCCTCTGTGCATAAATCAACCATGATATAATTCACCAAACTTCGTATATAAAACTCTAATTAATTATTGTTCTTGTTTAGATGCTATAAATATATTATAATTTCCTGGAATGACCTATAATATTTTACTATTGATTCATTAAGATAATTTAGTAATACAAAAATTAGGTTTTAGGCCATTCACAAATTAAGTAATATACTTGGCAAAAAAAATAGTAAATTATAATAGGATGAATGAATAAGATATGCATAAGATACCTCGTACAAAGGATTAAATATCACTTGTGATTTAGTTCACCTTCTTCAACGTTTTCTTCATGAATTGCTGATTTCTTTCACTTACCATTCCAACGTAGAGTACATAACTTGGAGGATGTATGGGGAGCTGTTGGTTGGTAGCAGAGATGACGAGAGATGGAGAGCTGTTTGAAATTCAAAATTTGGAGAGCTGCCGCGCTTTGTGTTTACTCTAGTCGCCGCTTTCTCACTTTATGCCTACTCTTGATTCAGATTAAGGGGGTGTTTGGGATTGCTTATTTTTATCAACTTATAATTTATTAATTTTTTGAAAAATAACAAGGTGTTTGAGATTGCTTATATTGTGAGAGAAAAAGTTTCATAAGTTACACTTTTGTAACTTATTAACTTAATGAAAAGTTATAAGAAGATAAAATAAGGAATCCCAAACACCCCTAAAGTAATTAAATTTTTTGGTTCATTATGTAGTAATAGTTGTACCTCAAGCATGAAATCTTGTAAAACTCTTAAATTTAAGAGTTTTTGATGAAATTACCATCTTGCGTATTTTATATGTATATTAACATAGTATATATATATATATATATATATATATATATATGTATATATATTGTTTTCGTTAGTCAACACTATTTTTATTACCTTTTTTGTTTGATAAACAAATAAGAATAAGTCAAAATACTATGACTCATGATCGGGGACGGGTAATCTTTTTGTATAAAGACACGTCATAATAAGACTATATGTCGTGTGAGAGGTGAAAGGGAGTTAAGCCCCGTAACATGGGTAGCCTGGGCGGGAACGCTACCCTGACAGGTGGCTAAAGCATAACTACGGTGGAGAAAGGTGGAGCTAGCAGGCGTGGAGACGAATGCGGTTGATATTGTTTTTTTTTTTATTATTTGTTAATATACAAAGTTACAAACAAATTGGTTAGCTTCACTTTACCATTTCTTTTATCAACTTTTTATTACTCACCCTATCATATTTCATATTCTCACAACGCACCTCAGTGAAAATAAAAGCGGAATTAAAACCCCCATCGGCTTGGTGACGCTTTTTTTTTTTTTGGCTTCACACTTTTGCCATAACATACAAGTTAGACTAATAGTATTTTCTCCTTTTGTTAACAATTCTAATAATTGTTAAGCATAAAGTAAAATTGCAACCCCTACATGACATACTTTCTTACTAAAGTTTTACATTTACTCTAATTTTCTTTGAAAAATTCAAATATGACACTAAAGTTGAACTAATATCACCTTAAAATACTCATTAGGGAAATAGTGATTAATAGGTTTATCATACGGAAAATATTAATTAAATAGCAACGAATGTAGCTTTTTTTTTTATAACAAATGGGCTTGGTTAATAGATGTAACATCCTAAAATTTATAATGTTGAATAAAGAAAGTTATGTTTAGTGATTTCACGTTTTAGTTATTTAATGTCGAGTAAGGAACGGGTCATGGGCTTAGATTACGTAAGATGGGTTAAATGAGAATGGGCCTTGGGTCCGTGGGCTTATAAATACCCATCCCAAGCCCAAGATATCATTTTATTTCCATCTTTCTCTTTTACACACTCAAAAGCACACATAACCGACCGAGATCCGAAGTCGAGACCCGAGATTTTGCTGGTAGATCTGAGTTGGAAAGGTAAGAACTAATCCCGCAAAGCTAATATTACTGAAAATGGTTAGGATTTGACGGGTTAATCAGACCCGAAACACAACTGCCCAAATCGGACCCCTAAAACGTCGATTTTAGGCCGATTTGATGGTTGGGATTTGTAGGCGCCGATCATACGATTCCGTGGGTACCAAAATCGAGTTATTTGGCTAAGAAACGAAGGAGTTATGGGCAAACAGATCTGCAGCGCGACAACTTCGCCTTCATCTGGGCAACTTCGCCTTCAAGCGATGAACTTCGCCTGCAAGCTAAGTTCGCCTGATGAACTTCGCCTGCAAGCCAAGTTCGCCTGATGATAAGTTCGCCTGAAGCCAAGTTCGCCTGATGGCAACTTCGCTGAAATGGTAACTTCGCCTAAAAGCCAAGTTCGCCTGAGGTTTAACTTCGCCTAAAAGCCAAGTTCGCCTAAGGTTTAACTTCGCCTAAAAGCCAAGTTCGCCTAAGGTTTAACTTCGCCTAAAAGCCAAGTTCGCCTAAGGTTTAACTTCGCCTGAAGCCAAGTTCGCCTAAGGTTTAACTTCGCCTGAAGTGAAGTTCGATTATAAAATAAATTAAAAACCTAATGGAAAATGTGTTAAGGCAGTTATCGAAAATAAAATTTTTCCAAGCTGACCTGGCAGCTTAACCCCAGCCAGGGGCTCTGCCCCTTGGACCCCGCTAGGGGCTGCCGCCCCTAGAACCCCGCTGCCAGGGGCGCTGCCCCCGGACCCCCGTTCGTTGTGGGTCATATATAGATAGAAATACAAAACGAGTAGTAGTAGTTAATTGATATGTGTAAATATTATACAGTTAGCCGAGCCCAGTTAAAGAAAGGAATTACGATCAACGGCGAACGTAACAGGATCCAGGTGAGTTTCTAGCCCCATTCCTTGTTATATTTTCGGGGCTGTGTGCATACTTGATGTGTTGTTAATACATTTATCCTAAGTGATAAGTGTATGCCATATGTGATATATGTGATATGTATGAATGATTGCTTGATGGTTCGTGAACGATCTTCGGATATTGCACGTACTGTCAGGTTGTAACGTTATAAAGCCATATGTGATATATGTGATATGTATGAATGATTGCTTGATGGTTCGTGAACGATCTTCGGATATTGCACGTACTGTCAGGTTGTAACGTTATAAATATGGCAAGTATGATATGTATGTTTATGTGTATGAACGTAATAAAGTTAATAAAAGAAGGAAATGACGGTTGTATGGTTGTATGGTTACGAAAAGGGTACCGAGCCCTAATAATACTCGAGGTATGATGTATGGTTGTATGGTAACGAAGAGGGAATCGAACCCTACTAATATTCGAAAACAAGGGACCAGACCCTAATAATATCTGTGATGTTAGGGACCAGACCCTAATAATATCTGTGATGTTAGGGACCAGACCCTAATAATATCTGTGATGTTAGGGACCAGACCCTCATAATATCTGTGATGTTAGGGACCAGACCCTTATAATATCTGTGATGTTAGGGACCAGACCCTTATAATATCTGTGAGGTTATAGGGCGAAAGGCTCTTTAAAACGTATGATTATGAATAAAAAGAAAGTATGTAAGTAAGAAAGAAAGTATGTAAGTAAGAATGAAGGTATGAGTACTTATGTGTGTATGAAGGAAAGTTATGAGGTTAAGTACGTATGTATGTAATAAGGTATTGTATGGTATTGTATGATTAACTAGAACTCACTCAGCGTAGCTGACTTTTAGTATGCACGCAGGTGAGTAGGTTGAGACAGCTGGCTTGAGTGGAGGACACATGGCAGAAGACTAAAGCCTGGCATCTGAAGATCTGATATGTTTTATAAGTTATGTTTTGATTTTGAAAGACAAGAGGAATGTTTTAAGACATGATTATGAATCGATATGTAATGTTTTATGAAAGTTTTATATTCCGCGTAAAGTTTTTAATTAACTCTGATATTTAGAACTGTGTTTATGAGTAAATCCAACACGAAAGTAGGGTTACCGGTAACGGGGCCTTACAAGTTGGTATCAGAGCAAAGTTCGAGAGATTTAAGCATCCTACATGCTTAGACTCGAACAGAGAATGGGATTTAAGTAAGAAAAGAAAGAAGATGCCAGTTCAAGAATGCCATGTGTCGCTCAAGCAAGATCAGTAAAGGTGAAAGGTATGATTAAATGATATACGTTAATGAGAAAGAAAAGATATGAGAATGGTACGGATAGGAATAATTGATTGTTTTGAATTGACTAACTACTTAAGTAGAACCAGCACAAATAGACTCATAAAAGGAAGTGTATAGGACGCGGAAAGTAACGTGATCAGCTAATCACAACTGGCCACTGTTATTACCTGTTAGCCTTACTATCCTTGTACTAGATAGTTCCTTGAGTGATGATGTTTGTGTTTTCCCCTTTAGAATACTAATGGCTGGAGCTGGAGAATTTGTTGAAACTGGGGGTCGCACTGGGCGTCGTGGCAGGCCTCGTCTTGTCCGGCAACCCTCGGTGGAAGAAGCTTCCCACACCGAAGATGAAGGAAGCGCGGCTGGAGGAGACCAGAACAACAACGAAGAAGTTCAACTTAGCCCCGCAGTTCAAGCAGCCATCGTTCAGGCTGTAGTTGCTGCTGTGAAGAACCTGAATCCCGAAGGATCTGCTGGAAGCCGTGAGCGAACTGCTGAAGGGGCGGGTGGTGATGGTAGAAAGGATGGGGAAGGTGAAAGAGGGGCCTCGAGTAGGGATAAGTCAGTGAAAGTCGATGATAGGAGAGGAGGACAAGGTGGGTGCAGCTATAAGTCCTTCAAAGGTTGTGACCCGCCTAAGCTGACTGGTTTAGGAGACGCAATCGCTACTCTCCAGTGGATAACCGCTATGGACAAGGTTATCCGCATTAGCGAATGCCGTCCCGACCAAGCTGTGGGTTATGCTACTCAGTCATTCGTAGATGAGGCTATGTATTGGTGGGAGAGTGTGGAGCAGAGGAAGACCCGTGAAGAGATCAAAAAGATGAGGTGGGAAGATTTGAAAGAGTTGGTAATGAAGAAGTTCTGTGCAGATGCCGAGGTTGAAAGAACGGAGATGAAGTTCCAGAATTTGAAAGCCGGTATGATGACGCATCGTGAGTATACCACGGAGTTCAACCGACTATCTAGGTTGGTGCCGGACATGGTTGACACTGAGGTCAAGAGAATCAAATGTTATGTGAGAGGGTTGCCACAAAAGGTCCGCATGTTAGTCAGGGCGATTCAACCTGCTACTTTTGATTCGGCTGTTGGACTCGCGGAAATGGTCTATGCTGACGTGGCCGCGGATGATAGGGTGGAAAGGGACGAAGAGAAAGAGAAGAAAGGGGTCACTCCTGCTAAACGACCCGGTACTCAGTTATGGAACTCCAAGGATAAGAAACAGAAAGTGTGGGAGAAGAGATCGTGTAAGACCTGCGGAAAGAGGCATGGTGGTGAATGCAAGTGGGGTAAAAGTTCTAATGTTTGTCTCAAATGTGGAAAGGCTCATGGTGGAGAATGCAGAATGGGGTCGAATGCCTGTTATAAGTGCGGGAAGGTAGGGCATTATGCCAATGAGTGCAGTGCGAAACCAGCATGTTACAAATGTGGCAAGACAGGCCATATGTCAAGGGAGTGCACTGAAGGTGTAGCTGGAGGTAGTGGAAAGAAGGATGCCGATCAAGCTAGGCCCAGAACTAGAGCCTACATGCTGACCCAGGAACAAGCCAGGCAGATTCCGGATGTCGTCACAGGTACGTTTCTAGTGAACGATGTTTCCGCTTCTGTATTATTTGATTCTGGTGCGAATAGAAGTTTTGTAGCTACGACGTTTAGTAAACTAGCTAAAATGAAAGGCTGCCGAGTGTCTGAAACTTTTGTAGTAGAAACCGCAAGTGACACTTCGGTGAAAATAACAAAAATGGTTAAGAATTGTAAGATAGAGTTAGAGGGACATGAGTTCCCTGTTACTTTGTATGTTATGGCCTTAGGAGGGTTCGATGTAGTCTTGGGTATGGATTGGTTGTCTGAGTTTGAGGCTCAGATAGTATGTAAAAGTAAGATGATAAGGTTAAAGTCATTGGATGGTAGTGCGGTGACGGTTTATGGTGATAAGGAGAGTTATGGGCTTAATGTCATTTCGATGATAAAAGCCGAGGGTTTGTTAAGGCGAGGGTGCGGTGCCTACCTGGCGTATGTTGTCAACGCTACGGCCGAGACGAAAGAAATGAAGAATGTTCCTATTGTGCGCGACTACCCAGAAGTATTCCCTGAGGATCTTCCGGGGTTGCCACCTGAGCGAGAGATAGAATTTCAGATAGATCTAGTACCAGGAGCCCAGCCCGTCGCGAAGGCGCCTTACCGTCTAGCACCGTCCGAGATGAAGGAATTGATGTCCCAACTGCAAGAACTCCTCGACAAGGGTTTTATCAGACCGAGTGTTTCTCCGTGGGGCGCACCGGTTTTGTTTGTGAAGAAAAAGGATGGAAGTATGAGAATGTGCATAGACTATCGTGAGTTGAATAAGCTTACGGTAAAGAATAGATACCCCTTGCCTAGGATTGACGATCTGTTTGACCAACTGCAAGGTTCGAGTTGGTTCTCACGAATAGATCTCAGATCAGGCTACCATCAGCTGAAGGTGAAAGAGGTAGACATCCCTAAAACAGCGTTCCGAACGCGGTATGGACACTACGAGTTCCTTGTAATGTCATTCGGTCTAACAAATGCTCCTGCAGCATTTATGGACATGATGAATAGGGTGTGTCGACCGATGTTGGATAAGTCGGTTATCGTCTTCATCGATGATATATTGATTTATTCAAAGAGTGAGTCTGACCATGCCGAGCATCTGAGAGAGGTATTGGAAGTTCTGAAGAAAGAAAGGTTGTACGCCAAGTTTTCGAAGTGCGCGTTCTGGTTAAGGGAAGTGCAATTTTTAGGTCATGTGGTTAATCCGGAGGGGATTACCGTGGACCCAGCTAAGATTGAAGCGATAACGAATTGGAAGACTCCGCAGAATCCGACTGATATACGAAGCTTCCTAGGGTTAGCTGGCTACTATAGGAGATTCATCGAAGGTTTCTCCAAGATAGCCGCACCGCTGACCGGTATGACCCGAAAGACGATAGTATTCAATTGGGGAAAGTTTCAGGAGGAAGCCTTTGAAGAATTGAAGAAGAGACTCACGCAAGCTCCAATCCTTACTTTACCCGATGGTGATGAGGATTTCGTTGTTTGTGCTGATGCCTCGCATCAAGGGTTAGGTTGCGTGTTGATGCAACGAGGGAAGGTGATAGCTTACGCGTCTAGACAGTTGAAAGTCCATGAGAGTACGTATCCGACGCATGATTTGGAGTTAGCAGCTGTAGTGCATGCTCTTAAGATATGGAGGCATTACCTGTACGGTACTAAGTGCACTATCTATACAGATCATAAGAGTTTAAAGTACTTCTTCGAGCAGAAAGAATTGAACATGAGGCAGAGAAGATGGTTAGAATTGATAAAGGATTACGACTGTGAGATTAAGTATTACCCCGGTAAAGCTAACGTGGTCGCTGATGCGCTAAGTCGTAAGAATGAGGAAGTCCTTGCAACCGTGAAATCATACAAGTTGATCATGAACTCAAGTCTTTTTGAAGAAATCATCAAAGTGCAGTCAGAAGTGTTAGTAGACGAAGGGTTAGTAAAGAAAGAAAGGATTTATGGCCAGCAAGATGAGTTGATGGAAAACACTCATGGAGTTAAGACTAGGTTCGACCGTATGTGGATCCCACGCCATGGTGATCTTAGAAGTCGAATCTTAGATGAAGCTCATAAGTCAAGGTACTCAATCCATCCAGGAGCTACAAAGATGTACCAAGACTTGAAAAGAGATTACTGGTGGCCAGGAATGAAGAACGATGTAGTGGATTATGTTAGTAAGTGCTTAACTTGCTTACAAGTCAAAGCCGAGCACCAAAAGCCTTATGGGAAGATGCAACCGCTAGAGATACCTGAGTGGAAATGGGAACACATCACCATGGATTTCATAACTAAGCTACCTCGTACAGCTAAGCAACATGATACCATCTGGGTGATTGTGGACCGTTTGACCAAGAGTGCTCACTTTCTGCCCATACGAGAGGCCATCTCGTCAGAAATGTTAGCAAGCTTGTTCATCAAGGAAGTGGTAACCAAGCATGGAGTACCGTTATCGATCGTGTCTGATAGGGACACACGGTTTACTTCGAGGTTCTGGAAGAAATTTCATGAAGCTATGGGGACGAGGTTGAACATCAGTACGGCGTATCATCCTCAAACCGATGGACAGTCTGAAAGGACGATCCAAACCCTTGAGGATATGCTACGTGCTTGCGTTTTAGATTTTGGTGGAAGTTGGGATGATCATCTGCATCTGGCAGAGTTCTCCTATAACAACAGTTACCATTCGAGTATTGGTATGCCACCGTTTGAGATGCTTTACGGTAGACGATGTAGAACCCCGGTGTGTTGGGGTGAGATTGGTCAGAAAGAAATGGGAAGCCTAGAAGTGGTTCAAGAAACGTCTTCAAAGTTCGATCAGATCAAAGCAAGAATGAAAGCCGCTCAAGACAGACAAAAGTCTTATGCAGATAAGCGGCGACGACCAATTGAGTTTAACGTTGGAGACTATGTGATGCTTAAGGTCTCGCCTTGGAAAGGAATTATCCGTTTTAGAAAGAGAGGGAAGCTAAGTCCGAGGTACATTGGACCATTTAAAATTTTGTATCGTGTGGGGGAAGTAGCTTATAAGCTGGATTTACCCGATGAGTTAGAAGGAATTCATTCAACCTTCCATGTTTCTCATCTGAGGAAGTGTCTAGCTGATGACACGTCTCACGTGCCATTAATGGACATTGAGGTTGATGAACAATTGAACTACATCGAGCAGCCGATAAAGATCGTTGATCGCAAGGAGAAGCAGCTTCGTCACAAAACTATACCTTTGGTAAAAGTAATATGGAAACACCGCAAGGGATCAGATGCTACTTGGGAAGCCGAGGATGAGATGCGCAAGTTTTACCCTAGTTTGTTTATATAATAGTTAGGTTTCGGGGACGAAACCTCCTTAAGGGGGGAAGACTTGTAACATCCTAAAATTTATAATGTTGAATAAAGAAAGTTATGTTTAGTGATTTCACGTTTTAGTTATTTAATGTCGAGTAAGGAACGGGTCATGGGCTTAGATTACGTAAGATGGGTTAAATGAGAATGGGCCTTGGGTCCGTGGGCTTATAAATACCCATCCCAAGCCCAAGATATCATTTTATTTCCATCTTTCTCTTTTACACACTCAAAAGCACACATAACCGACCGAGATCCGAAGTCGAGACCCGAGATTTTGCTGGTAGATCTGAGTTGGAAAGGTAAGAACTAATCCCGCAAAGCTAATATTACTGAAAATGGTTAGGATTTGACGGGTTAATCAGACCCGAAACACAACTGCCCAAATCGGACCCCTAAAACGTCGATTTTAGGCCGATTTGATGGTTGGGATTTGTAGGCGCCGATCATACGATTCCGTGGGTACCAAAATCGAGTTATTTGGCTAAGAAACGAAGGAGTTATGGGCAAACAGATCTGCAGCGCGACAACTTCGCCTTCATCTGGGCAACTTCGCCTTCAAGCGATGAACTTCGCCTGCAAGCTAAGTTCGCCTGATGAACTTCGCCTGCAAGCCAAGTTCGCCTGATGATAAGTTCGCCTGAAGCCAAGTTCGCCTGATGGCAACTTCGCTGAAATGGTAACTTCGCCTAAAAGCCAAGTTCGCCTGAGGTTTAACTTCGCCTAAAAGCCAAGTTCGCCTAAGGTTTAACTTCGCCTAAAAGCCAAGTTCGCCTAAGGTTTAACTTCGCCTAAAAGCCAAGTTCGCCTAAGGTTTAACTTCGCCTGAAGCCAAGTTCGCCTAAGGTTTAACTTCGCCTGAAGTGAAGTTCGATTATAAAATAAATTAAAAACCTAATGGAAAATGTGTTAAGGCAGTTATCGAAAATAAAATTTTTCCAAGCTGACCTGGCAGCTTAACCCCAGCCAGGGGCTCTGCCCCTTGGACCCCGCTAGGGGCTGCCGCCCCTAGAACCCCGCTGCCAGGGGCGCTGCCCCCGGACCCCCGTTCGTTGTGGGTCATATATAGATAGAAATACAAAACGAGTAGTAGTAGTTAATTGATATGTGTAAATATTATACAGTTAGCCGAGCCCAGTTAAAGAAAGGAATTACGATCAACGGCGAACGTAACAGGATCCAGGTGAGTTTCTAGCCCCATTCCTTGTTATATTTTCGGGGCTGTGTGCATACTTGATGTGTTGTTAATACATTTATCCTAAGTGATAAGTGTATGCCATATGTGATATATGTGATATGTATGAATGATTGCTTGATGGTTCGTGAACGATCTTCGGATATTGCACGTACTGTCAGGTTGTAACGTTATAAAGCCATATGTGATATATGTGATATGTATGAATGATTGCTTGATGGTTCGTGAACGATCTTCGGATATTGCACGTACTGTCAGGTTGTAACGTTATAAATATGGCAAGTATGATATGTATGTTTATGTGTATGAACGTAATAAAGTTAATAAAAGAAGGAAATGACGGTTGTATGGTTGTATGGTTACGAAAAGGGTACCGAGCCCTAATAATACTCGAGGTATGATGTATGGTTGTATGGTAACGAAGAGGGAATCGAACCCTACTAATATTCGAAAACAAGGGACCAGACCCTAATAATATCTGTGATGTTAGGGACCAGACCCTAATAATATCTGTGATGTTAGGGACCAGACCCTAATAATATCTGTGATGTTAGGGACCAGACCCTCATAATATCTGTGATGTTAGGGACCAGACCCTTATAATATCTGTGATGTTAGGGACCAGACCCTTATAATATCTGTGAGGTTATAGGGCGAAAGGCTCTTTAAAACGTATGATTATGAATAAAAAGAAAGTATGTAAGTAAGAAAGAAAGTATGTAAGTAAGAATGAAGGTATGAGTACTTATGTGTGTATGAAGGAAAGTTATGAGGTTAAGTACGTATGTATGTAATAAGGTATTGTATGGTATTGTATGATTAACTAGAACTCACTCAGCGTAGCTGACTTTTAGTATGCACGCAGGTGAGTAGGTTGAGACAGCTGGCTTGAGTGGAGGACACATGGCAGAAGACTAAAGCCTGGCATCTGAAGATCTGATATGTTTTATAAGTTATGTTTTGATTTTGAAAGACAAGAGGAATGTTTTAAGACATGATTATGAATCGATATGTAATGTTTTATGAAAGTTTTATATTCCGCGTAAAGTTTTTAATTAACTCTGATATTTAGAACTGTGTTTATGAGTAAATCCAACACGAAAGTAGGGTTACCGGTAACGGGGCCTTACAATAGAATGAAGGAAAGCAACAAGAGACTAAAGAGTATTCTCAACTCATTCTTTAAAGTTGTCAAACGTATATAATTTAGGCTAAATTTAAAGAAAACCATCAAAATCATCTCACCAGTCCATAACCTATTATATGGATGAGTTATATGTCAACTAAAGTAAAAACCTAAATATAGTGACCCACTTTTAATCCATACCATATAATATATCACCTATCTCTCAATCACCATTTACTATATAACAAGACAAAAGAGGGAAAAATAATAAAGAATTAATTTATGGATATGAATAGGGAATAGAATGTGGAAGAATTTTGAAAAATGATAGATAAATTTATGAAATGATATTTTTTAGTTAAATTATAGAAAAAAATATATGGAATGAGGTGGGAATGCCTACACTACATCTGGATGAAGAAGAGGGGTAAAGAAGTGGGATTGAGTTAGGAAATATGATGTTCTTTTTCATTTTGATGATATTTTATATTTAGCGAATCTAATGTTGTTATCTAGCCTAGCATCTTGCTAGTCTAGTTATTTATTTTCGTCAATAAAACTGCCATTTAAAAATTTTTAAAACGAAAAACTCAAGATTTACTCTTAATAAACCTAAAATATTTCAGTGAACTAACTGAATCCAATAAAATAAAAGATTTCAGTATAAAAAATTATCATCCGGTAAAAATTATCTTTATACGTGTATGAAATAAAAAATGTTAATTCGTAATATCTCACTTTGTATAAAGGGATTATTAAAAGCAGCATATGCTTATTCCGAACACGTTCTCGCATATACAATTATTTTATATAAAACCTTATGTTTATTACCATATTCTTTCTGAGTTTCTGATATGACTATTAAATGCATTCACTGAAATTTATATAATAATAATATGATACTCGTATTGTTTTTTTTTAATTAAAGGTAGTTTAGAACTTTGTGTCCATATCTAACTTTTGGGTATTAATCAATTACTAGATAGCGGTGCATGGATACGAGTCACCAAAGTTTCACCTTATCATTTAGTTTTTACCTTATTTACTTATTGAATATTTATACTAGAAAAGTGATGAATAGATCTCTCAACGTACCTAAAATTGTAGGAAATCATGAGCTTAAGACAGTTAGTAAAATCAAAGAGAAACACAAGCTTATTTTGGTACTGTTCGGGAACTGTTGAATATTTTAATGAGCACAAGAGTGACAAAGAGGAGAAGCAAAAGACAATTTGGAAGCCAATAAATGGTTTAACATTCAATGGAAAAGCATTGTCGGTATAATGTTGATTAATGAAATCAAAATAGATTATTTCTTTGGGTAAAGAACATGAGCAAAAGATTGTTGATGGATTGGAAGTGTGGAGCAAAATTAATTTCGTTAATTTTTCATTATAAGGTTGCATGTTATTTTTTTTTCTTTCTATTCGTATTTAGTGGGACTCTTACTACTTGTAAGTTGCCATTTTTGTTTTTTTCTTAATTTATCGGCCTTTCCAAAAATAAAAAGTAAGTAAAATCAAAGAGAAAGATAAGAAGATTTTTAAGTAGATCATGAGTTCATTTTCGTGTACAAGAATTCTTAGATGTTGGGAATTTGTTGATCATCGCGACTCTTGATCTTGGAACAAATGTATGATCTGATTGTCATGCTTATAAGGGCGTTAATCGTCAATTGATATTCGGATGCGATAAATGTTCTTACTTGCAGTCTAGAAGAGCAGGAGCGTCTCCGAGAATTTATATACCTCGGTCGAGCCGAAATAAAAAGGTCCGTAGGCCTTAACGAATAACGAAATACATAAGCTAATTTTTATAAAAGGCGGTTAATGCTATAACAATAAACATAGCAAAAATATAGTAGTAATATAATACACTGGTTTTGAAACCCTAAAATTTAATACTTATACAGTTTATTAATACATAATTTATGCGAATTAAGATAGTTTAATAAAAACTTAAGTTTTTTAAATTGTTTAAAAGATTATAGAAATGACATGTTGTTGAAATAGAAGTTATTAAGTGTGGAGTATAATTAAAACAAAACTAAATGTAGTTAGCATGTAACTAATAAATGTAATTATGAAATAAAGAGTAGATGATATTTTTATCATTCCTTAAAACTTGATGTTACCTTGAATTTCGTTTTTGGATTAGTAGGTTTAGGAAAAAACTTATGGATACTAGGTGTATAGATGCGTTAATGATGGAAAATATGTACTTCGCCATCTCAAATGGTGGAATATGAAACTTATCACGCTTTAATGTTTTCAAACTAGTAATGTGTTAGTAAAAAAAACTATATATGAATCAACTGTTAATTTATAAAGATACAATAATTACACGTCAACCGGTTTCAAATGTCATCCATTTTAGTATGAATTCATATGTAAATACTGATTATACATCTATTTTGTTATTGTTTCATAAACCAGGTAAATGAGTTAATTAAATTGTAAAACTTCAAGGTTAATAGTTTTTTTTGTTTAATTAATATTGAGATAAGCCAGGGGGCATTTATGCCATATCCCCAAAACTTGAACTAAAACAATTTCTAACTCACGTGCCTTTGTCGTCTCCGACTCTCCGGTCCTCTAACATTCCGGCGGCATGCAAACCTCTTTTTCCGGCGAGTTTTAGACACTAAAATTAATGACCCAATCGATCAATTAACAGCATCGTTTGACTTAGAATCATTTACCGATAAATATATATATATACATAAAAAGGTTTGGGCCCCCAAAAATTATGTGCCTCGGCCGAAGGTGCGGCTCGCACACCCTCAGGGCCGCCCCTGTAGAAGAGCATATAGATGAGTCAGGATATTTGATTGGTGTGCTATCCTAATGCTTAGGTGCGCGTTTAATTTAGTGGTTATATTTTCTAAGACGCATGTCTCATTGGTTTCATACATTAATAGGTAGGGCTGTAAACGAGCCGAGTCGAGTTGAGTCAGAGTGTGCTCGAGCTCGAGCTCGAACTTAATTGAGCTGGCTCGAGCTCGGCTCGTTTTCTTTATCGAGCTGAAAAATCGAGCTCGAGCTCGGCTCGTATAAAGCTCGAGCCGAGCTCGAGCTCGTCGAGCTAGACTCTTTTAATTTTTTTTAAATTATTTATTTATTATTTTTTTATTTTATATTTTACAAATTTTGATATATAAAATACAAAATATATAACTTTAAAATACATATTATATAAAATTTATAAACTAGAGAATTTATAAATTAATTTGCTTTATTTTGTTATACTTTTGTAAGGTTTTAGGTATCAAGTGACATAATATATGTATAATTTTTATTTATTTATTACTTTGTATGATATTATTATATATAGATATTAAAATTTAGGGTTTAATCTAAACGAGCCAACGAGTCGAGCCAAAACCGAGCCAAGAGCCGAGCTGACCCTAGCTCGAGCTCGGCTCGTTTAAAAATCGAGCCGAGTCGAGTCGAGCTCATTTAGAATCGAGCTTTTTCGAGCGAGTCACGAGCCGCGGCTTTTTGAACAGCCCTATTAATAGGTCTTTTAACAAAGATATTGGTAGGGCATACGTCATGTGACATGCCTTTTATGCATACGCAATTACGCATGATATATGTGTTGGTCAGTTCTTCATGTAAGTCATAGAAAACATGATAAATATTAAACCTATAAACCTGTTACAGTAGGGAGAGTAGTAACCACAGCAGGGTATGATGTAGTCGACATGCTTGTCATCTTGATCGAGTTCCCCTTTAGGATGTATAGTTAAGGATGGTTAGGGTTTTTGAGAGGAACCCGGTTTAGAAGAGAGATGAGACACATGATTTTCTTATGTGTGTGAGATTAGGTTATGCTGTTAATTTATTCTCTCTATATATACATCCAAGGGGAAACCCTTTATTAGCTATTAAGAGTAATCTGGCTCATCAACAATTATCAAACTAATATATAATAATGTATAATTAATTATTTTGATCTATTATTATATAAATGATAATGATGGCCATATAAATAAATATATAAAATATATTTATTCTTACAATATATAATCTAAAGAGTGTACACAAAATCTCTCCGTTTCTTAGCTTGGATGGTTGAAAGATGGAAGTGTTCCTATATCTCCAAAGCACTCACCACGTCGAGAAAGCTTGGATGGTTATGATGCTACTATTAGTTTATAGTTTGCTTGTCACAAGCCTAAAAGCGTACTCCGATGGTACAAAGACACCAACATTAAAGAGAAGAAAAGTGAGCTAGAAGGATTATGGTCCGTACAAACTATGGTATCCGATAACTTACTAATTCTATCTCTATGATTCCTGTCTCCTAATATGCTACAAGTGTCTGACTTTATTATCTACAAGTATAAAGTGAATTCATGTGGGTAATTTTGTGAAAATTTTCCAATTTCGACCAACGTGGTTTTTCTTAAAAAAAAAAGAATGAGGTTTTGAACCCCAAATATGACTTACGAATCAATAAATTATGTCCGGAAAGTTAAAATGAAACGGTGTTTAAAAACACATCTAGATAGAACAAATATGTTTGGTGAGTATTTTGTCTTACGAGCTTTTTGTTCTTTTTTCTTTTATTCCATATCGGTAATAATACATATTTGTAAAGAAATGATGCAATACAATAATTGCTTAACATATAAGAGTACTTATATTTCATGAAATCGATCAATGAAATCACATCAAAAGATCTCAAAATCGTGAATATATATCCAATTAATCATTGGTTCACCGAAATAAATAGTTTTGGATTGTTAATCGATCAATTTTTTACTTTTATTCACAAAAACCTTTTTGAGCGTTTTAGGTTTTTGGCTGAGCGTTTTAGTATTTTTGCCTTTGAGCGTCTCACGTACCTATCGTATGTTAAGCATTATTGTACAGTATCTCGACCCCATATTTGTAAACCCGTAGTTTAATATATTCTAAGACTTCGGTGAAATAGTTCAAAGTGCAAGCATTGTAACTTTTTTTTAGTAATTCGGCTAAAGATAAAGGATGTGTACTTGTATTAGATCATGTTGTAATTAATGATATAAAGAAATAGTATTATGTAAATATGTTTGATAAATCATATATAACCCCTGTTTTAACCTTATTAGTTATTACAAACACACTTTGTTTATCTACTTGTAACATGTGTACTTGTTTTCCAATTAAAATGTCTTGTCAAATTTGTTTTTAGAAAAAGTGGCAGGTATTGGTCAATTGCACCGAACTTGTCACATTTCAGAGTTGTATGCATCTAACTCCGAATTCTCTTTTTGCTCTCATTTTAAATGCATTGAACTTGCAAAACAATTGCTATTGCATGTATGAGGCGACCAAACTTGACAAGTGATGATGACACGTCACTTTTGATGAAATTATATTTAAATAAGTGAAACGTTCATGCTTTGTTATTATTAGAGCATCCACAACAAAAAAATCTTTACAAACCATCACATCAGCTTCACATAAAATTTCAAACTTTTCACAAAACCCCCAACTTTCTTTTATAACAACAAAACACTACAAACCTTATTAAATATATTAAAATTATACGTGTATATATAATATGTATATGAGTATGTGAGAGAAATTGACATTGAGACACACCCTAAAAGTTTGAATTAAGTTCGGTTATGCAAACTTTAACTCACAAACTTTGCTCTACAATGGATAAAGCCCTTAACCATCTAATTTGCTTGGTGTCACATCATCTAAACCTTAAAGAATTCACCTTGTTGTAGGTGCTCTTATCTCTATAAAACTAATACAAATCACCCACTAATTGTCATTATTATGATTACTCCTTATTCTTCTTTCGTCTTTCCCTTGTAAACCAATTTCTTCGTATCAAATTCACATTCGTTTTCTTTTCTAATTACGGCTTTCTAGTAGCCAACTATCGTATATGATAAACGTCACATAACAATATTATAACCAGTCATCGAAGTCCGCTACATTATACATAATGTATATAGCGATAGGTAATTAGTATATCACTTCATCCAATTTATACAATAGCCTTATTTTTTAATAATTATAAAAATGGATAAATTTGACTATATATTAGTGTAATTGACCTATGAAATAAACAAATAATAAGCCGAATTGTTGAGTAAAAAATCTGAGATGAAGCCAGTAATGCAGGAAAGAGGAAAGTTGAAGCAAGGAATTAAAGATCGGGGGCAGGTGTCAAGTGAAAAAGAGTTGACTCATGCCTAAACACTAGATTTTTTATTCTACGTTTACCCAAAACCAAACACCTCATCAATAAACCATTACCACTCCATAACTCAAATCTTCACGCATTCTAATTTCTAAAAGTTGAATTTTGGATTCACCATTTATTCTTTCCATTTTTGGAAATTTGTATTCTTTTAAATATCTAGCTTTAATTTTATCAAATGTGACTTCTAAAGTATCAATTTCATTCACCTCACTCTTAGTGTGTGTGTTGTTACACTACTAAGTACTAACCCAAAACCTCAAAAAATACTTAGAAACTGAGTTAATCAATTGTCAAATCAAGCTTTCACTAATCTTAAGATAAACACATATTTTCTCACAAACTCTACATATGTCCTTGCATATGCTTATGTTTTCACATAATTATCACATTTAACTTTTATTTTTCATACTCAAATTAACAATAATAAAATTATTTACAGAAATTTATTTCATTTACTGTAAACAAATACTATGTTGGCAAATACAGTGTACATATAATTAACATTTCATATTTTAAATGTTTTATACAATAAGGATTTATTAAAAGAAATGAATGTACAATTTAGTAATACATGTACGAGTCATTAATCTACTTCACACAAAAGAAATTGAAAAAATCACAACAAATCTCAACTATGCGCCCAACCACGCCCTTTCTGCAAGGGTCGCATTTGTATCCATTGCTTGTATATCCGAAGGATTTGTCAGTTGAAGCCCAAGTTTGATCATGCGTTGGAGACGCTCTTATAAAAAAAAAGTTTGTTGTGTTGTAGTTTCAGTTGAAACGTTCATGAAAAATACTATATCAAGTTCAAAGATATTAAGGAGTCACAGTTGTGTCATGTTAATTAAGAAGTTAACAATAACAAGTACAATTTCACATAGTCTATTTGTACAAATCAGTATTATACGTTGGTGGAAATAATAGACTGAATTTCGTCTAAACTGATAACAAGAATGTCATCAATATACATGTAGCCATCGAAACACACGACATGATTATTTATATCTATAAAATGAAACATAGTGTGGATATATACGCCATGCAACATGAGTTATACCCGAAACCTACAAGTATTGAATACGATTGCAGCAATAAAATTGGGTGAAAATCAGATAATGCATGATCAAACCACGTAGCATTCATTCCATTTCATTTCTTCACCAAATTTAAAACACCAACATCATTTCATTTCTCTAGTCACGTGCACTGCCACGTGCTTTATCCTTAACATCCACACACTTTAGCCACTCGTCCGTTACCACAAACGGTAACGGAGTTAAACCTAAATATTTAAGTATCTAGCTATACTAATATTATAATAAACAAATAATTATAACTCCCTAATTCCGTACAAAAATTCCTGATATTTTCACTTTCACTTCCTTACCCGCTCCTAAATCGAAACGATAGGATCCGACCCGAATATATCACCGAAATCATTCAGGTAATCGTCTGCAGGCCAGGTACTAAACCCAAACCCGAAATCAGATTCTTGAAAATCCATAAACACGTCAACCGGGTCGGGTTGGAAAATGTCGTGTAGGATATCCGGGAAGTCAAACAAGTCCGAGGTGGAGAAAGGCGCGTCAAAAGGCTTAAACCCGGAGAGGTTTTCCGACACGACGTCGTTCTGAGTCGACTCGGCGGTTGACTCGTCCGTGGAAGCGGACGAGAACCGAAGAACGGACTTTGGTGACGTGGCTTTTTTACTGTGCGAGTCTTCAGAAGAGGAAACCGGCGAGGGTTTGTTTATTACCGGAACCGGTGACGGTACGGTGAAGTTTGTTTGGGCGTGGGGCCCACGTAGCTGGATAGCCGCGTGGTCGTACACCATAGCGGCTTCTTCTGCTGTATTGTAAGTACCGAGCCACAGCCGTACACGTCGCGAAGGATCTCTAATCTCAGCCGCCCATTTTCCCCATGGCCGTTGCCGTACGCCGCGAAACTTTTTACCTGTTTTATTAATATTATTATTAATATTATTAATCTTGGACTTAACCGCCGTGGAAGTAACTTTTCCGGCCAGCTTCTTTCTTATTCTTTTCACACTCCTGTTTCCGTTACCGTTACCGTTAACGTTTCTTATATTATTACATAACTGGTTTTCGATTGTAACCTCGTTAACGTACTTTTTAATTCTTTGTCTGGCTGAGCACTCGCCGGACTCTTCGCCGGAGGAGTCAGTGGCGTAAGCGTCAGTGACTGAAATCCTTACGACTCGAGGAAGTTCATCGCCGGAATTAATTTCGTTTTGATACGATGACGTAAGCATTTTAGTTAGGGTTTTGTGCTCAGTGAACTTGACGGAGTTGATGGTTTCGGTTTCTGGTTTAGCCATTGTGAAATTGTTTAGGGTCACATTAACAGATAGAGGATGACAGAGGAGTTGCCGGAGAAAATAATCGCCGGAGATACGGTTAAGTAGGAATAAAACGGTGGTGGTGTTAAGGACGGAGGTCCGGTCAAAAGTTCCGGCGAAAGGTGGAGAGAGAAAGTGGAGTGAGGTGGGGTTTAGTGGCGTGAAGAGTGAAGACGGAAAGGCTGCACCCAACTTGCAATTTTAGAGGCTCATATCTCAGCGGGAATTTCATTTATCTTTATTAGCATTATTTTATTATTATTATTATTATTATTATTAAATAAAAATAAAAATGTTTCTAAAGTTTTCTCAAAATCTGATTTCGAAAAACAGTTTTAAATTATTATATTTTATTCAAGTGATAATAATAATAACACATTTGGTAAAACAACACTTTTTTCCTTCTAGAGAAATGCCGTATCTTTTTGGCAATATTAATTTGCTTATTTAAATTTGCATGTTAACAACTTTGGAAATGTTGGTTCTCTTTTGGGAACTTTTTAATGAATTTACAATAACTATGATAAATCCAAAATTTTCATATTATCCTCATTAGACAAAACAACAAGAAGTCTTATCTTCACGTTTTAGTAAGTAGTAGCGTAGTCATGAATTCATGTCATAACATACTAAAAACAAATTTATTGTAAAATTTTAGGTGTTTTTATTAATTTTAAGCTTGCATGTGAATAAAATTTTTGTTTACTTCTATGCTTAGACGTGGTTGAATGACGTATTCAACAAAATACGTAGTGTATGTTCGGCCGCATCTTATTGCATCAACATTTTAACAAAAACACTATTAGAAGGAGATGATAAAAAATGTTGTGAATACTTAGGGGGTGTTTTGCCTAGCTTTTTTTAGCAAAGCTTATAGTTTTTTTAACTTTTTTTTACAAAATAAGTTTGATTTGGTGTTTGGTTTAGCTTTTTTAGCTTATGCTTATAAGCTTATATAAGCTAGTTTGAAAAAGCTTACTTAAAAATGGTTTTTTAGCTTATTTGATTAAGGTGGTAAGTTATTCATTTGGCATCAAATGATGGCAGATTAATAATATTGAAGCAACTTATTACGGTAACAAATCAAAAAATAAAAGCTAGGCCAACACCCCCCCCCCCCCCCCTAATAAGGGTATATTATGTATAATATGGGTTGGCGTACACATGGTCCATTATGGCACAACAGTGTTTCAAAAATTCACAAGTGACTAGACGTATTTTATGCACAAGTTACCCAACAATTAACCAATGGATGTTGAGGTTCCACTTATTTACCAAAAAAAAATGAGCATGACACTTAGACAAATCAGAAATTCTAAGTTTCATCTAGTGTTTATGATAGGGCCTATGGAGTAGGCTAGACTCAAGAAGAAGGTACAGAGAGAGAGAAACACTTTTGAGGCAATTTTCTGAATATCTTTCCTAAAACAAAGTACAAAACTTAAATAAGCAAACAATTTGACTACTTCTACTCACGTCCCTTATTATGAGGGCCACATGCACCACTATCCCACTAATGCAGTAACCAACAAGAAATAGGAAAATAACATGTGCTAAAAAGACTAATTCAAATAAAAAATAAAGAAACGGTTTGATGCGGAAGTTACGTTTACTCCAATAGCTTAGAAGGCTTCTTAGTTTCTCTCTTAGGCCTGCTGTTCAGCCCACCATTAATTTGGGTCGTATCAACTGCCTTCCCCTTGTGAACGAGCTCGTCCTCGAGTTCGTACTCGACTTCTTGCATGGTTGGTAACGGAATCGGATCCGGATTTCCTTTGACTTCTCTTAGTAGTGACACGTGAAACACGGGGTGAATTCTTGCCCCCAATGGTAGTTGCAGACGGTACGCAACCGGCCCGATGCGTTCCATAATCTGAAAAGGCCCATAGAACCTTTTGGATAGTTTCCTGCTACTCCTGTGTTTAACCGATTGCTGGCGGAAATCTTGTAACCGTAAAAAGACCATGTCACCAACGTTGAACTCTCTATCCAACCTTTTTTCATTAGCTAGTGATGCCATTCTCTGTTGAGCTCGCTTCAGATTTTGTTTTAGCAACGAGCGTAGTCGCTGAAGCTCCAAAAGGGTTGTGTCGACTGAAGGGATCTCCGACTCCCCTGGTTGGTATCGAATCACACTTGGAATTGGTTGGCCATACAATGCTTGGAACGGACTCATGTTAATCGAGCTGTGGTGTGAAGTATTGTACCAATATTCCGCCAAGTACAAGTATTTGCTCCATGTTCTTGGTTCATCACCTGCAAAAGAACGTAAATAATTCTGCAAGCATCTGTTGACAACTTCGGTTTGGCCGTCTGATTGTGGGTGATAGGCGGTTGAATACTTAAGCTTTGTTCCCACCTGTTTAAAGAGTTCCTTCCAAAAATTGCTAAGAAATATGGGGTCACGGTCAGTAACAATGCTTCGAGGTATCCCATGCAGGCGGTATATATTTTGGAGGAAAAGTGTTGCTAACGTTACCGCCCCATACTTTGGTGGAAGAGCGATGAAGTGAGCAAATTTGGAAAAACGATCGACCACGACCCAAATGGCCGACTTGCCTTGTGAAAGAGGCAAACTAGTTATGAAATCCATGGACACGTCTTGCCAAACAGTGGATGGAATGGGTAAGGGTTGTAGGAGACCGTAAGGTTTATGTGTCGGGTACTTCACTTGTTGGCATATTTGGCACTGTTGGACAAAAGAGGTGACTTCATCTTTGAGTCTGGGCCAACTAAAAGAAACTGCCAAACGTTTGATAGTCGCCCTAATTCCCGAATGACCCCCTGTTTGAGAGGCATGGAACTCCTGCAAAAGAAGTAACCTGATAGTAGAATTTTCTGGCATAAAAATACGAGTACCATGATACAAAAGCCCATCTCTGACCGCAAATTGCTTCTTGGAGTTTTTCAATATCTTTGACATTAGTTCTTTACCTTCTGGAGACACATAAAAGTTTTTCAGTTCATTCACCCATTGGGGTTTGATGACTGAGATTGCTAACAGTTGAGGGCTGTCTAGCCGACTAAGTGCATCAGCGACTCGGTTCTCCTTCCCTGGCTTGTAATGGATTTCGAAGTCGAAACCGATTAGTTTCGTTGCCCACTTGTATTGTTCTGGTGTTTGCACCACTTGTGTTAAAAGGTGCTTTAAGCTCCGTTGGTCGGTAAAGATATTGAACTTTCTCCCTAGCAAGTATTGTCTCCATTTCTTTACTGCTTCCGTGATAGCGAATAGTTCTCTAACATAGGCCGAAGCAACCTGCATTCTCGAGCATAATTTCTTGCTGAAAAATGCTATTGGCCGATCGCTTTGAGACAAAACCGCGCCAACAGCCACCGTAGAAGCATCAGTAGTAACATCAAACGACCGAGAAAAATCTGGTAGAGTGAGGGTTACCAACGAGATCATGGCTGCCTTGAGCTGTTGGAAGGCTCGATTGCTATCATCCAACCACACAAACGAGTTCTTTTTTAGAATATCTGTAAGAGGTGCAGCAATTTGGGCATAATTCTGAACAAATCGGCGGTAGTAACCCGTTAAGCCCAAGAATCCTCTTAAGTTGGTCATGGTTTTAGGAGTTGGCCACGTCTGGATGGCTGTTAATTTCTCTGGATCAGCTTCTACCCCCCGAGACGAGATGATGTGTCCTAGATATCCAATTGATGGAACCGCAAAGGTACATTTTGAAGGTTTTGCGAACAATTTGTTTTGAGAAAGTGTCTCAAAAACCTTCAGTAAGTGATGATGATGCTCCTCTGTGTTTTTACTATAGATTAGTATGTCATCAAAAAAGACCAGAACATACTGACGTAAGGCATCGCAAAACAAATCGTTCATTGTCGCTTGAAACGTTGATGGTGCATTCGTAAGCCCGAAAGGCATAACAAGAAATTCATAGTGGCCATCAATTGTTCGGAATGCCGTCTTGTGCGTGTCTTCACTGGCCACTCGAATCTGGTGATAACCCGCTGTTAAATCAATCTTTGAAAACATTGTGGCCCCGTGTAACTCGTCTAGTAATTCGTCGACTGTGGGAATGGGAAAGCGGTCCTTTATTGTGATTGCATTTAGGGCTCGATAGTCGACACAGAACCGCCAGGAGCCATCTTTCTTACGGACAAGGAGCACCGGTGAAGAGTAAGGGCTTTGGCTTGGTTTTATAACCCCATCACGAAGCATTTCAGATATGAGAGTGGTCATAATCTGTTTTTGGTAGTGTGGGTATCTGTAGGGTTTTACATTAACTGGTTGAGACATGGGTAGCGTAGGGATATGGTGATCTTGGGTTCGGTTAGGTGGTAACTGGGTTGGTGTTTGAAAAATGTGGTGGTATGTTTGTAGTAGTTGGTGGATTTTATGGTCCTGGTGGGAGATGGTGGAAGGTGTTATGGGTTTGGTTGAAGCTTCAAAGTGGAAGTACAAAGCATGTAGGGAGGCTATGCTATTTTTGTGTATAAGGGTTTGAAGGGTTGATGGTGACACTTGGTTTGTATGGGTTTCTCCACGTAAAGTTGTGGCCTTGGGACCCACATTGAAGGTAAGTTGGGGTATGGAAAAATCTGCTAATACTGGACCTAGTGTCCGTAGCCAAGCCAAGCCTAGTATTACGTCGGCACCTTCTACCGGAAGTATAAACACGGGAACGGTGAATGTGGTTTCTTGTAGCGCGATATTTAACGCCGGGCACACTCCTTCACAATATAGGTGGTCACCATTACCGACCATCACCGAGAAGGATTGGACTTGTTGTTGTTGCAATTTCAAGAGCGAGACCACTCTGGGTTGAATAATGTTATGGGTGCTACCGGAGTCGATCAACACTTGAACAGGTTGGTTATGGATGTACCCCGTAACCCTTAAGGCTTGAGGTGAGGAGATGCCAAAGAATGCAGCGGTGGAAAGAGAGAAAAATTGGTTGGATTGGGTTGTGTTAAAGGTATTGTCAGTGAGGGCGAATAGAGTGGAATCGGTGGTCGGTTCTGTGTTGTCCGGTTCATTATCCGCGATAAGCAAGAACTGTGGGGGGTTGCATTTGTGTCCGGGAAAGTACTTTTCCGGGCAACGAAAACACAAACCTTCACTACGTCGTTTTTGCAGGGCTTCGGGAGACAGTTTAGTAAAAGGAAGAGGTGTTTTGGGAGTAGGTGGATTGGGAAGCAAGGGTGGTTTATCGGACTTTGGAGGGATGGTGTTTGAGGTGGTTGAAGAGGAGACATTGACTGTCGATGGGGATGAATAAGATTTAGGTTGGTAAGTTTTGGTTTTGGCAAGGCTGAGTTTGTCCTCTACCAGTTTGGATAGACCATAAGCTTGGTGTAGGGTTGTGGGTTTGAGAATTGCGAGTTCGGCTTGAATTTCTTCTTTAAGGCCCGATAAATAGCAATTAAGAAGGGCGACACTTGACAAACCAACAACATGGTTACAAAGTTTTTCAAACTCTGCTTGATAAGCCGCAACAGTGGTTGTTTGTCTGAGTTTAAAAAGGGCTGCCTGATGGTTCTCGTAAGAGGACGGACCGAAACGAAGTTCGAGGTCTCGTGAAAAGTCTGGCCAGGTACCCAACAACCTGTTGTTGTGTAGATACTTATACCAACTCAAGGCCTCTCCGGTGAAAGAAAACCCCGCTAACGAGATACGTTGGTTTTCCGGGGTATTATAGAGAGAAAAGTAGTTATCGGCTTGGAAAAGCCAGTCCAACGGGTTGGACCCGTCAAACAATGGCAATACGATTTTAGGGTGGCGTGGGTGTGAGGTCACGGTATTAGTGTCGGAGCTGGAAGGGAAGGTGAAAGGAGACTGGTGACCCTCCTTTTCTTTGGTAAGGGCTGCAAGTAATTTGTTGGTGGTATCGAGGTGTTGTTGCATCGTTGCTTGAAGTGCTTCGAATTGAGCAGTGGCTCGGGCGTCGGATCGGTTGGTGGTGTCGGAGTTGTGCAACAGAAATTGGTCGAATTTGTCACACAAGGCTTGGAGTGACTCATCAGTGGAGGCTTGATCTTTACGAGGAGGCATGGTAGGAAGATGAAAGCACCAAATGATAGGGCCTGTGGAGTAGGCTAGACTCAAGAAGAAGGTACAGAGAGAGAGAAACACTTTTGAGGCAATTTTCTGAATATCTTTCCTAAAACAAAGTACAAAACTTAAATAAGCAAACAATTTGACTACTTCTACTCACGTCCCTTATTATGAGGGCCACATGCACCACTATCCCACTAATGCAGTAACCAACAAGAAATAGGAAAATAACATGTGCTAAAAAGACTAATTCAAATAAAAAATAAAGAAACGGTTTGATGCGGAAGTTACGTTTACTCCAATAGCTTAGAAGGCTTCTTAGTTTCTCTCTTAGGCCTGCTGTTCAGCCCACCATTAATTTGGGTCGTATCAGTTTATCTTTTAAAATAGTTTTTCTATAGAGAATACAAGTAGCTGGAAACGCTTCACTCACGTCAGATAGAAGCATGAATTATAGTGTCGACGTGGCAGGTGTAAGTAACAGATTACTAGTCAATCTAGAAGACTTGTGTTTGTGAAATCTAACAAACATTTTATAAACAAGACGAAGTTAATGAATTTTGATAAATCACTTTTGAGTTAGAAAAACCATTAAAGCTTAATAACCATTTGTCGTCAACTACCCCATTGGTTCAAAGGGGAGTTAATTTTTCGAAAGACTATTGAGGTTTCACAATTGGGAAAGTCTCGGCATACACATATGCACAATAATAAAGTCATGCCTCCATGCATGTGTCCTCTACATGTGATGCGTGGTTATCTTTTGTATACCTTTAGATTATATTTCATGTGTAGTTTTATTATATATTTCATGACCATAAAAGAACAAAAGAACCCATAAAGAAGTATAGCAAAGTCACTACAAGTACAAGATCATATATCATCCCCGGATAATTTTATTTATTCAAAAGTATAGGAGAAAGAAAATGATTCGCCCACAAAATTGAGAAAAAAAAACATATAACTCGAAGTAGCAAATAGATGCAAAACATGTAAGCTTATTGGAACACAATTACTATTGATTACGGAGTTCCAATTACAGTTAAATAAAGGATTTAGAATAATTGCATTTGTAACATTAAGAGCATTTAGCACATCAATTTTTTTATTATTATTAACCGAATAAACAATAACTCTTTGATTTCATATCAATATAGATTTATACATTTAAAGCCTAAAATATGTGTGAAAGTTTGTATTAGATGATGCACAACTCATCCTAGGGGGTAATGTCCGTGTGAATGGTAAAGGAGACAGACAAGGGGTGGAGGGAGTGTAGCATTATGAAAACAAGTCGTTGGCTACAAATTTGAATACAGACCTAAGGTGGCGCCCAAGGTGAGCCACCCCCCACCCCCCCTATTACATACATATATTATACATATATACAGATATAATGTGTTTTTAATCAACTTTGTGGATGTTTGACGTTGAGAGAAAAAGTGAATGTTTTTAGAAAAGTTTAGAATCTGACGTGAGGTTGATGTGAAGGTTTGCAGATATTCATAACGCTTTCTTTCCTTAGCAATTTTTGTTATAACTTATAACAAGGACACTGGAGTGCAAGATGTATAACAAAATAACGCATTAGCAAAATAAGAGGATACATAACTTAATTTCAGCTTAATACATAATTTGTAATGAAAACTATTTTTATATGTGTACATAATAACTATAACACTATATATGTTATTTACACATTCATTACAAGTCCATGTTTGTATAGTTGATACTTGCTACAGCCAACAAAATGTCTTCATGTCTTCTAATATCGTGTAACAAAAAAGATAAAAAAATAAAAGCTTGAATAGATTCCGGTAACTCCTGCAAGTGAGCACGAGGTGGAACACGTGACATGCGTATATATTAATGAATATTGGAAAAGGTTGGTTATGAGTCAGCTCTTATCGTATATATTAATGAATATTGGAAAAGGTTGGTTATGAGTCAGCTCTTATCGAAGTAGGTCACGTGACCGCAGCAGAGTGGCCTAATTCTCCTCTTCTGCCACCTCACTTGTCTATTCCCTCAACTACTAAATAAATTGATACTTAGGCTAAGGGGTGTGGGGGGCTCTAACGGGGGCGCGAGTGGGGGCTCCAGCCAATAATATTGTGACGTGTGGCAGAGAGAGAAACTGGATAAGGGGGGTGTTGGAGCCCCCGCTGGAGCCCCTGGCCCTGGTGTGGAGGGGCTCCAGCAGGGGCTCCAGCGGATTTTTTTTTAATTTTTTTATAAATGTATTAAAAAAACGTATTATTAAAAAAACTCATAAATTATTTAAAAAAACACACATTTTTTTTAAAATTCAAATTACAAAAAAAAAAACATACTAAAAATTAAACAAACAAAAAATTGGGAAGATGGGTTGATTTTGGGTTTTTTTTTGAAGTTGTGGTGATTGTTTTATATGAAATGGGTTATATATAGGAAGAAATTTTTTTTTTTTTTATTAAATTAAGAGCCCAACGGCTCAATTAAAATGTCCAACGGCTCTTTCACGTTTTCCCATGCATCTTCACGCCATATTCGTCCCGCTAAGGGGCTTGCGCCTGCTTTGAATTCCGTGCTCGCGCCCCTCTCGCGCCCCGGGGGTGTGGCGCTAGCGCCTGGGGGCGCGAGCGAAGGGGCTCTAGCGCCCCCGCTGAAGCCCCACACCCCTCAGCCTTACTTATGACTTAACCTCCTACAATAAGTGACGTGCAAACCTATCAAAATTCCAATGTTTTTTTTATTCATCATCATGTCTTATTATTCATTTATAAAAAAACCAAAATTTAATTAAACTTGTTTTGTACAAGGTGAAAATACAGTAGTTCGTGTACATTTTATTTTTTTCACGTGAAATTTTCTATCAGTATTCTAGTAATATATCCAATGTTGTTGATTTTTAATCAATGTTTTCAGACCCGACGTCTTACCAGGTCAAAGGTCGGATCAACTCAGGAGGTGCGGACCGGTGTTTAACCCAAATAACATCATAAATAATTTATATATATAATTCATACATATTTAAAAAATAATATTAATAACAAACTTTAATATTTATTTATGTTACTATATTGCATTTTGAATATATATATATATATATATATATATATATATATTAGTATTTGAACAGTAAAGACATCAATAAAGTTTGGTTGGTTGTCTATTGTGTAATTATTAAAACTTCTATCTATGAAATGACCCAAGTTCGAATCCTGACTGTTTCGGTCAAAAATTAACAAACTAACTTTTGATCAAATTAGTGCGTGAGGTGGAGCACTTGATGGTAAAAATGAATGAACACAGAGATATGATCACGAGGGAAAAAACCTTTGATTATGATAATCTTATCTCGGTCAAAATTATCAACGTAATCTTTGGTCGAATTACTCCGGTCAAAGATTGACAATGTAATCTTTGGTCGAATTGGTACTTGATTATAATAATCTCCGGCACAAAAACCCTCGGACGGTGAAAACTATTACCGTCAATATTATTAATAGTAAAAAATGGTGATTACAAGTTGTGGAGCTGATAAGTGATCGTAAGCTATGTGTTACAGTGATTGCTAGTAGGCTAAGTCGTGAAAGTGTGTGTTCTAATGATATTATCAGCTCAATTATATAAGGAAAAAGTTACAACTGTTATCCCGAACAATCCGGAAACCCTAGACTATTTCTTCAATAATCCGTTGCTTGCCCACGTTCCAATTTGACGAAGTTCAGGCACTAGCCGTTGTAAGTCCACGTTCATATCAGCATATTTAACACGTGATCTTATCTGCAAAACAAAGAAAAATAATATAGGACAATTGAATTAGTCAAACCGCATCCTCGGAATATTAGGGTTGACGGGAAAACTCAAAATCCTTGAATTATAGCTCATCCTGATGATAGAAAATCTACACCCAACACTGACATACACATTTCATTTTAGATTTAATGAAAAAAGGGGTTTTACCGGTTGACTCGCCGGGTCACCGGGTCCGGCCGACCGCCACCTGCAAAACCCGGCCGGGTTTTTAGAAAATGGGCCAAATACCCTGACCCGACCCGTTTCTGATAACGGGTCCCGATCGAACTGGCCGGGTCAGGTTTCAAAACAGTGTTTTTAATAGTCAATTTTTATTGATTTTTATTATTTTAACTTTTATACTATAAACTGAATTGTTAAATTAAGGGTTTCTATTATAATTGAAAAGTTCTAACTTTATCGTGTGCTGCATAAATTAACGTTTTCAATCAAAGAGTTTTTTTTAATCGAGTGTAAGACCACCCGTAGTGGAGGCGGTATTCCAAGCGTTTTCCTTCATAACGTTGGGGAACACCGCCCCCCTAGGCGTTATGAGGGGCGTTTTGGGGAAGCGTTTTCTACATAACGCGTTTTCTACATGAATTTGTGTGTGGGGAGATGAGAGAGAGGAGAATAAATGTAATTATTATAGGAGAGTTATAGCGTTTTGCTCACTACGCCACTTTTTGCAAATTTCTCAATTGATGACGGGAATGACACATGGCGCATAACGCCTAAGAGTGAGGCGTTTTAACTAAACATGGTCTAATAAAGTATTGAATAAGGTTTTGCCTTTTCAAATGGTGAGAGATCAAATCCCATTATAACAAATAACAGAAAAAATAAAATAAAAAAATTGTTCATAAAGAAAAGAAAAAACAAATAACATTCTTCAACATATTTAGGTGTTTTTCTTATCAATGCAACGGGCTTGCATCAAATGCATTATTTATATTAGAATTCATTTTAGAATATATACCATGTAATTTTAAATTATCTAAAAGTATATGTGTAAAATAAGCAATTTCATAGAGAATATCCTATTACTCTGAATTATTAAAATACTTAAGTAATTTAAAAATACAATAATATGAGTAATATGATTATGAAATTACATAATCCTAATATTGCTAACATCCTATGATATGATGTTCATTCTTCAAATATAGAGATGATGGGTAATGAGTTTAAATCCTTACAAGTGCAATTATAAATTAATTTGGATGGAAATCAATTTGTTCTAAGAAAAATTAAATTACGTACGGCTTATATATAACAACTATTGTTATATATATTGTTGAAGTACAAATCAAAGAATTATCAAACATGAAACATGTTTCCTAGGTAACAACAAGGTAGCATAAGAACTAACAACGTTAATGTTGGTTGACTTGAATGTTTACTGCTGGACCGAGCCGGCCCAAGACTATTGGGTCATTTAGCTTGGCAAGTCCAAATACATACTAACGACGGATCAAACAAAATACAGCCGTCCCAGTTGTTTTTCTACAAATTTGGCCTTCCCATATGATTATAAATGTAAAATGATAAAATTAATTAATAACAGAAAATAAATATGATATTTTTTATCATGTTTTCAAATTTAAACAAACCAATACATACTTTCACTCTATACTGTTATTTACGTGATATAAAACTTTATACAAACCTTGCTACTCTATCTTGATCTCACAACATCGTTCTTTCTCACTACGCAATCTCAATTTCATTTATCCACATCTCTAGTTTTTTACATGTCTCCCCACCACTAGACTTGTGTGTTAAAAAAAGACTTTTAACAACATTGTTTTTGACATATAATCCAAACTGTTCACACACCAAGCCGCTAACCAATTACTCATGAAAAATAGATTAAAGAGGTGGTAAATGGGTTGGGTCGGGTCGAACGAGTCATGGGTTGAAATGAGTCACGGGTCAAAACGAGTATGAGTCATAATGAGTTTGAGTCAAAACGGGTCAATTAAAAAAAAAGGTTGTTTTGGTTTGGGTCAAAATAGGTTAGGGTCGAACCGGGTTTTGAGTTTTTTTTCTTTTTTTTTTGTGAACGAGAATAATAGCGGAAACATTTTAGTTTTTTTAGATTTTTCGTTTTTTATCTATATTTTAAGTTATGATTTTTTTATTATTTTTTTTGATTTTTTTTGAGGGTTTTCTATTAAGATTAAAAACCCTCAAAAAAATATTCAAAAATAATAATAAAAGAATTATAACTCAAAATATAAATCATAAACAAAAAAAATAAAAACACTAAAATGTTTCCTACGTTGTCCTCGTTCCATAAAAAAAAATAGAATCGAACCGAAACCGAAAAAATCGACGAAAGTGAAACAAAGAAAAAAAAACCAAAACCGGACCACATCAGTCGAAATCGAAAAAATCAATCAAAACGAAACTAAAAGAATTCAAACCGAACAAAAACAAAACTGAAAAAACGAACTAAAACGAGTCCGGAATCGACCAGAAGAAACAAAAGAAACCAAAACCAAACACGTCACCGGTGAAAACTCGTGTTGGCTTGAAACCTGAACCGAACCCGTTCCAATCTGAAACCCGTTTCGTGCCGAAACCGTCTTGTACGAAAATCCTTTTCATTCCGTAACCTGTCACATTTCCTTAGGACACTAACCTACATCGACCCATTTCTTTGAACTTGTCGACCCATTTTGACCCGAAAATAAAAGGATGGAATTTCAAATAACTCATTTTAACATATTTAGTTAAAAAATTTTACCCAAACCAACTCATTTAACTTTTAAAACAACTCAAATTGATTCATTTGAAAGAGTTTGGGTCAAGATTGCCACCCCTATCCAGTACCATAGCCAAGATTAAGCGCCTGCTTATAATCCTAAATACTGGTTATTATATTTTATTTAGAGAATAATAGAGTTATTGGTTTTTCTAAACTTGACACATCAAAAATCACACGTCGCTTTGATGCCAATTTTTTATATTGGGAGAGCAAGAACTCCACACATTAACTGGGGTTTGATCAACGCATGATCAACTTTTTTCTCTAATTGAAAGCAAGAGATTACTTACCACACTCGTATTTTAAACAACATATGAAAAAACAAAATAAAACAAATCTATTTATATCCCTGCTACTTGGAAAACAAGAAAACTTAAAAGATAAAAATAATCTAGCAACTAAGCTTTGACTCTAAACTCTTAGCCTAAACTTTTTAACGTTCATGCTAATCTACTCCATGCTCTAACCACCCCTTTAAAATATTACTGTACCACCCATGTATTTTCCGTAATGACCGTCTTAGTCCTTTTATTTGGTATGTATAACACATATTCTGTGGCGCTGACATATCGTGTATATCCGTACATGATATGACACGAACACGACACGTAATGTGTATGCTTGTACACGACACGGAAACTTATCGTGTACATGTATCCCAAACACGAACATGTTACTACATGGTATACACGATAAAATACGATAAAAGCTGTTTAGAAACACATATTTGACAACCTGTTTAGTGAAACAAAAGCCGGAGAGGGAATTTAGGATTTAGGATAACTTATATATATATATATATATATATATATATACTTGTTTACTTGTTAAGTACTTAGTTATATGTTTTTGTGTCTAAACATGTAAAATACTTGTTTACTTGTTAAGTACTTAGTTAGATTTTTATAATATATATATATATATATATATATATATATATATTATAAAAATCTAACTAAGTACTTAACAAGTAAACAAGTATTTTACATGTTTAGACACAAAAATTAACAGATAAATTCGTGTATACTTGTTTAGTACACGAAACATACTAAGGCCTTACCTGTTACATGCTAAAGTCGTGTAAGTACGTGCTAGGTATTCGTGTATCGTGTATAAATTGTCGGCCCTAAGATTTTCATAGTTGTTCAATGAGAAAAAAAAAACGTTTTTATTGGCCTTTGAATATATAACATGTTTAGGCAAAACATATAACAAGTGAAGAAAAATGATGGCAGGCAGCAGCCCAGGAAGTTATTGAGTTATTTTGCTAGCTTGTGGTTATTTCTTGTATAAATTAACGTCCCAAATTTAAAGTTAGATTTAAGGTTTTCATAACTAGCAAAAATTATTGTTAATATCAAGTAAGATATTGAAACATTATCTAGTATTGACAAAAGGACATGCATAAATATTGCACATTATCAAAGATAGATTTAGTTATAAAAAGAAGCAATCGGTGAAGGAAGAAGGAACCTGCAGTTAATTAAGGTGGCCGTCTGGTGATTTGTCATATTGTCGAAAAGAGACACAACGGCGGGACAGTCAACGTGATTTAGTTACCGGCGCTGTTCATGCTTCTCACCCTCACGCCACTGACATGTGTGCCACGCCATCTGACCGTCACGTGTGACCTCCACCACTTTGGCTCATGTGCTTTCAAATTATTACTTTCTTGTATAGAAAAATTACGTAAAAGTCCACGTATATTATTAGCTTTATTTGATATATAAGTTGGTTATGGTTCAAGAGCATTTACTTTACAAGTGAGAGGTAAGGGGATTAAATCTCATTATCACCAACTTTTATGGGAGATATGAGGGATGACCCTGGTTTGCCAGGGTTCGAGTCCTGATCTCACCCGGTTTTACCGGCTCCTCGCTGTCGTGCCGTTTGGCGGGCGTGAGGGTCGGGTTTTATCCGGTGAATCCCTTAACAGGTGGACCGCTAGGGGCTCCGCCGTCCGGACTAGTGGCCGGCTCGGGCTACCTTTAGCCAATGGGGGTCGCGTACGGGGTACCCAGCGTTACTTAGTTGGCCGTTCAAAAAAAAAACTTTATTTGATATATACTACTAAATAAATTATTAAGTTAGCAATTGATATTTTGGTCTAACCGCATGAGTGGTGTTAAGGTTTGTGATTTTTATGATGTTAGTTTCAAAATATGTCTCAACGAGTAGTGGGGTTCTTTCTTGATGGTGTTTCTGGTGAGTCTGGACTGTCAAAATCACGGACCTTCCTTCTCAGGAAGGCTCACTTGGGTAATTTCAAAAGTTAATAGAAAAAATATTAAGTTGGTTACTTTGACCATTACGTTTTGAATTATGAATCTTCTATTCATTCACCTTTTCAGTACCTAGATTTAAAAAAGCCCAATAATCCTTGAGCCAAGTTAGTGCACACCACTGCACCTTCACATTGATGGTACTTGATGGTGGTGGAGAAGGGATTTTCAGTGTGAGATTTAACTTTAAGAGTGAGAAAGAACCAAAGGCTTGAAATGTAGTCATTGGGTTGATTTAAGTAAAATGACTGTAGTGATCGATAATGTTAATAAAATATCTAAAACCCAAACGAGATGTACAAGGATTTGGACAAAATATTTCAATAAATAACATGTAACGAATCAATACAATTCAAAGATAAAAAAAATTCTAATATATTTAGATACATTCGTCTCATTAAAAATGTCAATACTTTTTTATTTGTCACATTACAAATGTTCACTTTTAAAATTTATTAGCCGATTTTCAAGTTTACCATTAAACACACACACAACTAACATTAATAAACAATATTGATGGACCTAATTTCTTGTAACATCTCGAATTTCAAATAATAATATTTTAAATATTATTTCTTATAATGGAAAAAGTTACTTGAGTAAATAGATAAATAGTAATGTGGTAAAAAGGGAAAGATAAGGAGTTTAATTAAAGATAATTAATCATGGATTAAAAAGGAAAGATGAGCCTTAGGTTCATGGGCTAAAGTGAGTATAAATACCCCTTAAACCCTAAATCTTTCTATTTACATCCATCTTATCCATCTTATTCTCCCTACACCTCCATATCACACCCAACCCTTTCCATTTTCGGCCGCAACCTAGATCAAGGAACCAAGATCAAAACCAAACCTTTTATTAATAGATCTTTGGAATACAAGCAAGATACACGATTCAAGATCATAAACAA
Source organism: Bidens hawaiensis (assembly GCF_021521415.1). Classification (NCBI taxonomy): domain Eukaryota; kingdom Viridiplantae; phylum Streptophyta; class Magnoliopsida; order Asterales; family Asteraceae; genus Bidens; species Bidens hawaiensis. The sequence goes on from NW_027491133.1 coordinate 1,471,446, forward strand.
GCTAACCCGAAGCCTAAATACGACTAAAGGTATGTGCCATAACCTTAAAGTTTATGTTCTTGTGATAGATTTGCCATGAAACTTGACCCTAGAGTAGATCGGGTCTAGATGTTTCATAAAGTTGCAAACTTGATGACTAAAATGGACATTTGCCAGCTTAAGGTTATGAACGGTTCATCAAGTGAACCCTAGAGCTATCCTAGAACGTTTTAAACTTATAAAGGTCCAAACTTTATGCCTAAAACGAATTAGATCAAGATATTGGCATAGTGGCGGGTACAAAATAGCTAAAGGGTAGTTGAAATTCTGGTTATAAACCATAATACAGTTAACAGTGATGAGTAAAAATGATTGGTGGATAAGAAAATATGAACTGGGATCATCAGACCTGAGATTTCGGCCAAATGGGAGAAATCTTGGTTAACCGTATGGTTCTCGGTCAGAGCAGTCACCAAGAGTTCTCGGCGACCAAGTTCTCGGCCAAGGAGAGTTCTCGGCCAACGAGTTCTCGGCTAATGAGTTCTCGGTCGGATACGGCTTCTCGGTCGGATACGGGTTCTTAGTCGGATACGGGTATTCGGTCGGGTATGAGCTTAGGTCAACATGGGTTCTCGACTGAAACAGGTTCTCGATCAAGATACCTATTGACCTTGGGCCTGATCAGTTGGGCCCAGATGTTATGATTAGTGAACCCAATCTAGTTAGTTGGCCTATGTGTAGGAATTAAACAAACCAAGCCCAACTTAGAATCATGTTGGTTACCTTAAATACCAACTTAATCAAGTGGAAGGTTAATTAACAATATATATATATATATAACAGTTAGCAGAGCCCAGTTAAAGAAAGGATCTAAAGGAGTTAGTGATGAAGAAGTTTTGTGCTGACGCCGAGGTTGAGAGGGCGGAGATGAAATTCCTGAACTTGAAAGCTGGAGCGATGACACATAGTGAGTATACCACCGAGTTCAACCGAATGTCTAGGTTGGTACCCGATATGGTCAACACTGAGGCTAAAAGGATCAAGTGTTACGTGAGAGGATTGCCATAAAAAGTCCGCATGCTAGTCAGGACAAGTAAACCTGCTACCTTTGACTCTGCTGTCGAGCTTGCAGAGATGGTTTATGCAGACCTGGCTGTGGATGATATTGTGGTGGAAGAAGAAAAGAAAAGATAAGAAGTGGGTCAATGTCAAACGACCTGGCACTCAGTTGTGGAATTCCAAGGATAAGAAGCAGAAAGTGTGGGAGAAGAGATCGTGCAAGACGTGTGGAAAGATGCACGGGGGTGAGTGTAAGTGGAGTAAAAGATCTGATGTTTGTTATAAGTGTGGTAAGGCTCATGGAGGTGAATGCAGGCTGGGATCGAATGCCTGTTATAAGTGTGAAAAGGTGGGGCATTATGCTCCCGATTGTACTGCAAAATCCGCATGTTACAAGTGCGGTAAGCCAGGACAATTTACTAAGGAATGAACTGATGGTGGTGCCGGAGGGAGTGGGAAGAATGATGCTGATCAGACTAGGCCAAGGACCAGAGCCTACATTTTAACCCAGGAACAAGCCAAGCAGATTCCAGATGTCGTCACAGGTACGTTTCTAGTAAACGGTATTTCCGCTTTTGTATTGTTTGATTCGGGTGCGAACAAAAGTTTCGTAGCTGCACCATTTAGTAAATTAGCTAAAATGAAATGTTGCCGAGTGTCTGAAACTTTTATGGTAGAAACCGCTAGCGACACTTCGGTTAAAATAATGAAAATGGTTAAGGACTGTAAGATAGAGTTAGAGGGACATGAGTTCCCTGTTACTTTGTACATCATGACCTTAGGAGGGTTCGATGTGGTTTTGGGAATGGATTGGTTATCTGAGTATGAAGCTCAGACAGTATGTAAGAGTAGGATAATAAGGTTGAAGTACTTGACTGGTAATGCGGTGACGGTTTATGGTGATAAGGAAAGTTCTGGGCTTAACGTCATTTCGATGATAAAAGCCGAGGGCTTGTTAAGGCAAGGGTGCGGTGCCTACCTGGCGTATGTTGTCAACGCTACGGCTGAGACAAAAGAAATGAAAGATGTTCCTATCGTGCGCGACTACCCAGAAGTTTTCCCGGAGGATCTTCCAGGGTTGCCACCGGAGCGAGAAATAGAATTCCAGATAAATTTAGTACGAGGAGCCCAACCCGTCGCGAAAGCACCTTACCGTTTAGCGCCGTCCAAGATGAAAGAATTAATGTCCCAACTGCAAGAGCTCCTCGACAAGGGTTTCATTAGACCAAGTATTTCCTCGTGGGGCGCACCAGTGTTATTTGTGAAGAAGAATGATGGAAGTATGAGAATGTGCATAGACTATCGCGAGTTGAATAAGCTTACGGTAAAGAATAGATATCCTTTGCCAAGGATTGATGATCTGTTTGACCAACTGCAAGGTTCAAGTTGGTTCTCACAGATAGATCTCAGATCAGGCTATCATCAGCTGGAAGTGAAAGAGGCAGACATCCCTAAAACATCGTTTCGGACGCGGTATGGACACTACGAGTTCCTCGTGATGTCATTCGGTCTAACGAATGCTCCAGTAGCATTTATGGACATGATGAATAGGGTATGTCGACCTATGTTGGATAAATCGGTAATCGTCTTTATTGATGACATATTGATTTATTCAAAGAATGAGACTGATCATGCCGATCATTTGAGGGAGGTATTGGAGACTCTGAAGAAGGAGAAGTTGTATGCTAAATTTTCAAAGTGAGCGTTCTGGTTGCGAGAAGTGCAATTCTTAGGACACGTGATTAATTCGGAAGGGATTATGGTGGACCCCGCAAAGATTGAAGCGATAACAAATTGGAAGACTCCACAAAATCCGACTGACATACGAAGCTTCCTAGGGTTAGCTGGCTACTATCGGAGATTCATCGAAGGTTTCTCCAAGATAGCCGCACCGTTGACCGGTATGACCCGAAAGTCGATAGTATTCAGTTGGGGAAAGTTCCAAGAAGAAGTTTTTCAAGAATTAAAGAAGAGACTCACACAAGCTCCAATCCTTTCTTTACCCGATGGTGACGAGGACCTGGTTGTTTGTACCGATGCTTCGCATCGTGGGTTAGGTGGCGTGTTGATGCAACGCGAAAAAGTAATAGCCTATGCGTCTAGACAGCTGAAAGTCCATGAGAGTACTTATCCGACGCATGACTTAGAGCTAGCAGTTGTAGTGCATGCTCTCAAGATTTGGAGACACTACCTATATGGTACTAAGTGTACCATCTACACCGACCATAAGAGCTTAAAATATTTCTTTGAGCAGAAAGAACTGAATATGAGACAGAGAAGGTGGTTAGAGCTGATAAAAGACTATGACTGTGATATAAAGTACTACCCTGGAAAAGCTAATGTGGTCGCCGACGCGCTAAGCTGTAAGAACGAGGAAGTCCTTGCAACAGTGAAGTCATACAAGCTAATTATGAACTCAAGTCTTTTTGAAGAAATCATCAAAGTACAGTCAGAGGTGTTATTAGATGAAGGGTTAGTGAAGAAGGAAAAGATTTATGGCCAACAAGATGAGTTGATGGAAAACACTCATGGTGTTAAGATTAGATCTGACGGCATGTGGATCCCACGCCATGGAGATCTTAGAGGTCGAATCTTAGATGAAGCCCATAAGTCAAGATACCCGATTCATCCAGGATCCAATAAGATGTATCAAGATTTGAAAAGAGATTACTGGTGGCCAGGAATGAAGAATGATGTGGTGGATTATGTTAGTAAGTGCCTAACTTGTTTACAAGTCAAATTCGAACATCAGAAGCCTTATGAGAAAATGCAACCGCTTGAGATACCTCAGTGGAAATGGGAACACATCACCATGGATTTCATAACTAAGCTACCTCGAACAATTACGCATCATGATACCATCTGGGTGAGTGTGGACCGTTTGACCAAGAGTGCTCACTTTCTGCATATACGAGAGGCTATCTCGTCAGAAACGTTAGCAAGCTTGTTCATAAAAGAGGTTGTGTCAAAACATGGAGTACCGTTATCGATCGTATCTGATAGGGATACTCGGTTTACTTCAAGGTTTTGGAAGAAGTTCCATGAAGCCATGGGAACAAGGTTGAACATCAGTACGGCGTATCATCCTCAAACAGATGGACAGTCTAAAAGGACGATCCAAACCCTTGAGGATATGCTACGTGCTTGTGTTTTAGATTTTGGTGGAAGTTGGGATGATCATCTGCATCTAGCAGATTTCTCCTACAACAACAGTTACCATTCAAGTATTTGTATGCCACCGTTCGAAATGCTTTACGGTAGACGATGTAGAACCCCGGTATGTTGGGGAGAGATTGGTCAGAAAGAGATGGGAAGCCTAGAGGTTGTGCAAGAAACCTCTTCAAAGTTCGATCTGATCAAAGCAAGAATGAAAGCCGCTCAAGACAGACAGAAGTCGTATCCTGATAAGCGGCGACGACCGATTGAGTTTAACGTTGGTGACAACGTGATGCTTAAGGTCTCGCCTTGGAAGGGGATTATCCGTTTTAGGAAAAGAAGAAAGTTGAGTCCGAGGTACATTGGACCGTTCAAGATTGTAGATCGTGTGGGTGAAGTAGCTTATAAGCTGGATTTACCTAATGAGTTAGAAGGAATTCATTCAACCTTCCATGTTTCTCATCTAAGGAAGTGTCTAGCTGATGACACATCTCACGTGCCATTGATGGACATTGAGGTTGATGAGAAACTGAACTACATTGAGCAACCGATAGAAATTGTCGATCGCAAAGAGAAGCAACTTCGTCATAAGGTTATACCCCTAGTGAAGGTGATATGGAAGCACCGGCAAGGGATCAGATGCTACTTGGGAAGCTGAGGATGAGATGCGCAAGTTTTACCCTAACCTGTTCGTGTAATAGTTAGGTTTCGGGGACGAAACCTCTTTAAGAGGAGAAGACTTGTAACATCTCGAATTTTCAAATAATAATATTTTAAATATTATTTCTTATAATGGAAAAAGTTACTTGAGTAAATAGATAAATAGTAATGTGGTAAAAAGGGAAAGATAAGGAGGTTAATTAAAGATAATTAATCATGGACTAAAAAGGAAAGATGGGCCTTAGGTCCATGGGCTTAAGAGAGTATAAATACCCCTTAAACCCTAAATCTTTCCATTTCCATCCATCTTATCCATCTTATTCTCCCTACGCCTCCATATCACACCCAACCCTTTCCATTTTCGGCCGCAACCTAGATCAAGGAATCAAGATCAAAACCATACCTTTTATTAATAGATCTTTGGGATACAAGCAAGATACACGATTTAAGATCATAAACAAGCTAACCCGAAGCCTAAATACGACTAAATGTATGTGCTTTAACCTTAAAGTTTATGTTCTTGTGATAGATTTGCCATGAAACTTGACCCTAGAGTAGATCGGGTTTAGATGTTTCATAAAGTTGCAAACTTGATGACTAAAATGGACATTTTCAAGCTTAAGGTTATGAACGGTTCATCAAGTGAACCCTAGAGCTAGCCTAGAACGTTTTAAACTTATAAAGGTCCAAACTTTATGCCTAAAACGAATTAGATCAAGATATTGGCATAGTGGCGGGTACAAAATAGCTAAAGGGTAGTTGAAATTCTGGTTATAAACCATAATACAGTCAACAGTGATGAGTAAAAATGATTGGTGGATAAGAAAATATGAACTGGGATCATCAGACCTGAGATTTCGGCCAAATGGGAGAAATCTTGGTTAACCGTATGGTTCTCGGTCAGAGCAGTCACCAAAAGTTCTCGGCGACCAAGTTCTCGGCCAACGAGTTCTGCTAATGAGTTCTCGGTCGGATACGGCTTCTCGGTCGGATACGGGTTCTTAGTCGGATACGGGTATTCGGTCAGGTATGAGCTTGGGTCAACATGGGTTTTCGGCTGAAACAGGTTCTCGGTCAAGATACCCGTTGACCTTGGGCCTGATCAGTTGGGCCCAGATGTTATGATTAGTGAACCCAATCTAGTTAGTTGGCCCATGTGTAGGAATTAAACAAACCAAGCCCAACTTAGAATCGTGTTGGTTACCTTAAATACCAACTTAATCAAGTGGAAGGTTAATTAACAATATATATATATATATATATATATATATATTTAACAGTTAGCCGAGTCCAGTTAAAGAAAGGAATTACGATTAACGGCGAACGCAACAGAATTCAGATGAGTTTCTAGCCCCATTTTCTTGTAATGTTTTCGGGGCTGTGTGCATACTCGATGTGATAGTTAATACACTTACCTTAAATGGTAAGCGTATGCCATGTATGTATATTTTGAATGAAAGCTTGTCGGTACGTGAACGATCTTCGGATATTGCACGTATTGACAAGGGAGGTATGATAATAGTTGAATGTGTATGTTATATATATATATATATATATATATATATATATATATATATATATATATATATTTATATATAACATATGAGTATGTATGAATGATAAAAGAAAGTATATGTATATATCAGGATCAGACCCTAATAATATGCACGAAGATGAAGAAGTAAGGGATCAAACCCTAATAATATCTGAAATAGAGAAGAAAGGGATCAGACCCTAATAATATCTGAGATAGAGAAGTATAAAGGGATCAGACCCTGCTAATATCTGAGATAGACAAAAAAGAGATCAGACCCTAATAATATCTGAGATAGACAAAGGAAAGAGGGATCAGACCCTAATAATATCTGAGATAGAAAAGGAAGGGATCAGACCTAATAATATCTGAGATAGAATGGACAGTAAATATAAAGTATAAAAGTAATAAAGTATGTACGTATGTATGAAAGTATGAAATGAAAGTAAATTAGTAAAGTAATTATTATGTATCTTCGGATGCATGATTGAAGGTAAGTGAATGTATTGTTTGATGTATGATTAACTAGAACTCACTCAGCGTAGCTGACTTTTAGTATGCACGTAGGTGAGTAGGATGCGACAGCTAGCGTGAGCGGGACACATGACAGAAGAATAAAAGCCTGGCATCTGAAGACCTTTTATGTTTTATAAGTTATGTTTTAATTTTGAAAGACAAGAAGAATGTTTTAAGACATGTTTATGATTTGATATGTAATGTTTTATGAAAGTTTTATATTCCGCATAAAGTTTTAATTAACCCTGATATTTAGAACTGTGTTTATGAGTAAATCCAACGTCAAAAGTGAGGCACCAGTAACGGGGCCATATTTTTTCTAAAGGCATTATTGTCATTTGTTAAGCAACAAAAATAATCATTCAATGCAAGGTTGCAAAAGTCGCTAGGCAGACCCTAGGCGGTCGACTGGGGAACTGGGTGTACTCGGAGTACTTGGGGAGTACTCGGACATGGTAAATATATAGAAAATTACTTTTTGGATATTATGTATATGTCAAACATAATAAGTTTACTAATATTTATAACTAAATAGGTGAATATCTATATAAATAAAAGAAATAAATTTTTAAATAATAAAATAATCTAAAATTTACTAATAATTAATTAAAAAAAGGATATTTGTTCGTTAATATTATTGAAATACGAATTTTGTTTTATTTTTTTTGAGTCAAAATCGGTCCAAGTTCACCGATAAGATGTGGTTCTTGCTGAGGTTGACCACATTTGACCGATTCTTAGTAAGTAGGCGGATTTACAGAAATTCGCCTCGGCAACATACCTTGTAGCGAGTACTCGGCCTTGTAATCCTACTTTTACAACATTGATTCAATATACATTGAACTTTATGTTTTTCAAACCATGACACTTAAAGAGGGACGTATGGAGTATAATATAAGCTGACAAGCATTATAAACATTCTTCAAGGACTTGTTTGACAAGTGTGCCACAAATCTTGAGAGTTGAGACGAGGAAGTGATGCTAACTACGATTGAGTAGAGCCGGGAGGTTTAGGTTGCATTTGGTGGAGTTGTCGTTATGAATGGAAAGACCATGAAAATATAAAACAAATAAGAAGATAACAAGATTTGCATAAGAGCTGGTTCACTATCTGGCATGATATCCGAACTTTGGATATCTGAAATTTTGGATTCAGATTCGGATAGTAAAATCTACTATCCGAAAGGTCCAGATATCCGCCCCTAGGTGGTGCTGGTGGCTGGCGGCGGAGGCCGCAGTAGGTGGTGGCAGCGGCAGATGCAGTGGTGGTGAGAGGGAAATGGGTAGTAGTGGTGGGAAGGTGGTGGAGGTGATATAATTTGAATGAGGGATGAAATGAAAAAAAACAAGGAGGATGGATGGAATGAATTTGGGGTGCTTTATGGTGAATTGAATAGATATGGTAATGAGTGATATCATTCAATCGACCAACCAAACACATCTTTTTTCATTCAATCATAATGGTCCATTTCATTCAGCCTCTCATTCATGCATACCAAATGCTACATTAATTATTTTTTTTTCAGTTTGTGTTAAAATGAGCTTTAGGCGAAATGAGTTTTTATTAAGCTTAAAGTATCAAAATAGGTTCACCCGCTAAAGAGAAGCCGATTTATTTAACTTGATAAGCACAATCTTGACTTCAATTGATTGGGAATCTCCTTGAGGTTAAATACTAGGGGTGGCAAATGTGACCCATGGGTTGAATGAGTTGTATTAAAATGTATATAATGGGTCAGAATGAGTCAAACTACAAAAAAATATGATTGAAACGGGTCAAAACAAGTTGACCTTTTTTTTATGGAACAAGAAAAAACAGAGAAAACTTTTTAGGTTTTGATTTATATTTCAAGTTATTCAATTTATAATTTTTTAATTTTTTTTTTGGATTTTTTAATGAGGGGTTTTTTTAAATCTTAACCCATTTTGACCCATTTCAAAACTCATCATTAAAAAATTAAAAAAATAATTAAAAAATAATAACTCGCAATATAAATCAAAAACTAAAAAAGTAAAACTACTAAAAAGTTTCATCCGTTTTCTCATTTCATAAAAAAAATCGAGAAATGTCAACCCGCTTTGACTCGTTTTAATCATATTCTTTTTTCAGTTTAACCCATTCTGACCTATTATATGTATTTTAATACAACTCATTTAACCCAATAAGTCACATCTGCCACCCTTATTAAATACCCACTCAACATTGTTGATCCAATGAATGAAGTCGTTAGCTAAAACACTCCTATCAAAGTTCAGAATCTCAACCCTCATATATGTTTTTGAAACAGTTTGATCCTGATTTAGCTCTAACTCCTGGACATGTTCTCGAAACGGTGTGATTCCCTTAGTGGATTGTCTTTCACTATCCCACAAGCCCACATGGCATTACAAAACCATATCCAGAGCCCACCTAACCCGTCGTTCACATCCTCTATACTTCCCGAGGCCCAATAATCTTCTTTATTGGTCAACCTTAAGTCCCACGGGTCAGCCCATTCAACAAGATGTGTCCCAGCCCATATGAGCCTCGTTTGAATCGTTCAAGTGTCATCCGTAGTCCCATACTCGTCACCAACTAGTCACAGTTCCAAGGTGACCCGCAAAACCACCCCATGGAGAAACCACACACCTCGTCTAACCCCCATCCCGACGGTCTAAATTCCCTCGATAAAGGAGACAAATGAGTACCCAGTCTAACACGAAATTTATTTGTGATGATTGTTAATCAAATCACAATTTACAAACACTTAAATCAATATTGACTTCATCATAACCTGTAAAATTATTTGTTCCATGCTAAAAACATTCTTTCTATGATTAGGAACATATTAAACATTAGGAAATTCTTTTATTCCATATCTAGTGATAGTTTCAATGGTGCTAATTCCATGCATTGATAAATAGTAGTCTATTTTTGCCTGTTTATATTTCATTTGCCTATCAATCTTCTAAGATGCTGAATAGGTTCTTGTTATTGAACATATTATTTTTCAAGTTCAAATACCATAGATGGTTCCAAGATTAGAATCCGACCCAAGTACCATGAATGTAGAAACGTGGGTGATGCTCATAGGATGTGTAGAAAAGATAAATTGCTTTTAGAGTTTCTTCTTGTTTCTACAAAGTCTAAGCGTGTGCCATACTCGTTTGCTCTTCCAATTGTCAGTCCAAAGTTGGTTGGTATACATGACGAACAATATGTTTTTTGGTTTCTTCGGTATTTACTTACAGGGCAATCACAAATTCTTCGAGTTTGTAGTGCCGAATGAATCAAAGTTCTTGGATCTAAAGATGCTATGGTATCGATACAAAATGATTTTGATTGTGATAGATAGAACGTTTATGGGTGAGTGTTGTTGTGAATATAAGTGTGTTTGTGCAGAAAGTTTGCTCCTAGGCAAAATGGTTTCAATGCAGATGGAATCCTTAAAACTTAAGAACATACCAATCATGATTGTTATATTAATTGTAATCTTCCTCCTTTATTTATACAAATCGAAACAACACCAAGAAGGGACACCCCTCTTCAGTTGGAGTGTCTCCTAATAAGTTAATAACCAGCCAAAGTTATTTAGACAACCATCTGACTTATGCTTGTCACTAATGTGACATAATGACATAATAATTAAATACAAAGTGTCGGTTTCATATTCCAACATAAACTTCAATCTCCAAAACATACCGAACAATTATAGTAACTACAATCCCAATCCTAACTTTGTTGGACGATTAACTTCAGAACTTCGTCTATTAGTATAGGGAAACAACAGGTTATTCATGGACTCTCGGATTTGAATTTTGCTATATTTGAAAGCTCATTAACTGCTTCAACCAAATGATCCAGTCGAGCAAGAAACTCTATTAGCAATGATGTGAATGTAACAAGTGAGAATGCTTCAATGTTCCCCAATGTTTCTATCTTTGCAATATCATTGGCACCATCCTTTGACCGCCTTTGACTTTGGTAGTTTACTTCAACTTTTGTATTATCTTTGCTAAACAAATGCATGTCTATCGCTCTTTGGAGTCTTTCTGTTGATTTGTGTACACTTTGCACTAAAGAACTCTTTAGGCTTTGTTTCATGTCACATATATCTTTACCTAAGCATCTGATCAACTCAGCAGCCTTGATTGTTGCTTCCGTTATCTCTGATTCAAATATGAATCTCAAATTATACGGTGCCTATGAAACAAATTAGCAAGACAAAGAAAAGTTACAATTTTGATCACTTCATATAGAACAATGAAAAACTCATCACATTCAGTGTATTACTGATCAACTCTAGTCTACTACAAGTATAATGAGTATAATTACAAACAAATCATATCTCCTAATTATAGTAAAATTTAAAAAGTTAATTGTTTGCGTTTGATCATTTGTTCTATTAAAGTTAAACTAACAAACAAGAACAAGCCCGGCCCACTCGTGTTCATCTTATTCGTTTACACAAGTTACAAGATATGAAAAGTAGGAAAAGTAAGGAACCTGAATTTGTGAGTGAAGAACACCATGAAGTGCCATAACCTCGTATGCACAATATCGTAAAACTCTGCCAACCTTGACATATTCACTCCAAGGATAAAAAACATGTCGGAACTTACCATGCGGAGGTTCCCATTTAGCTGAAAGGGCCTTATTTTCACCACCAGGATTAACTTTTAAAGTCAGGAAGAAAAACAAAGAAATCTGATTTAATTTAAACAAATTAACCGTATTACCAAGGACTCGATTGTAGCCGATGAGTTCAATGTATTTCGGCACTTTTCATAAGCAGGCTCATCTGGGAGTTCTTCCATGTAAGTATTGGTACACACTGGATGATTTGATCCATTGTCAGCCAAGTACTTTTTGACACATTCTAAAGACAAAGTTGTAAGTTTATTAGCGTGAGCGTAAGATAAAGTGAGATAAAATAGCAAAAAAGCTACCTTCAAGTGAATCAGCCACGGAACTAAAGTTTTTGACGAGTTCCTCGTGCAACTGCTCACCAGCCCATACGGGGAAAATTAGAGTGTTCACGGCTACTGTTATAATTGCTCCAATCAAGATGGTGTAAAACCGATCGATCGACTTTCTAATTGGATCTCCCATTCGGTACCCGGACACAATGATCATAGAGTATGTAAATAGTATAACTCGAAAACCATACTCATATGGCACAAGAGTTGGCCATAACTTCATGAATGACGTTATCGTCCCTGCGAATGAAAAAAAAAACTTTTGTTTAGCATTATTGCTAATTGTGTTGTCTGTGTTTAAGCATCTCAATTGTAATTAATGATTACAAACATAGTATTCTTTTGATTATTATTAAAATCTGTGAATAAAAGGAGATGTTGTATAAATAATAGACTTGGACAAGTTCCAAAACGGCATGTTCAACCAATTTAACGCGTTTTGATTAAAGAACAACCCAATTAGTCCAATGATATATATCTTATTTTGCTTATGAATTTACCTATCATGAATATACTGATGCCTATTATTATAGGTTCAACGGTGGGACCTGTCATCAACGCTAATTCGGCAACTGCAATGGCTAAGACTCCAGCAAACAAGCTTCCAAGTGCACGGTTGAATCCTTTTTGAAATGTTGCCCCTTCAACAGATTATAATAAAAAAGTTACCTGGTGATTAGTTGTTATATAACTATATTTATTTATTTAGAATTAATAAGATGTTTAGAACTGCAAGAACCGTACAATTTACCAGCTTTAGCTTGTACATAGTTTTTAATGTGATACATAAGATTTGTTATGTAATAGCCACACTTTCTCTTCTATTATATGGTTCTCGCAATTCTCAACATATCATTGGTTCTGAAGTGAATATGTTGCAATATATATATTTATGCATTCCTAACAAGAATATTCTGTTTTCTTTCGTTTTTAAGTCTAGATGGCATACCTACGGTATATTCAAACATGATAGCGACAGTCAGGATAGACCAGATAATGGCGTTGCCAAACATTTGATAAGGTGCTTGGATTAGAATGAGTAAAGACACAAGTAGAACAGCAAGACCAGTTTTTAGAGAGAATGTCACTCTGCTGATATCTTCTTTAGCGAATTCCCAGATTTTATACAATAAAACTCTTGATCTTTTTGAGGTTTCTTGGGGTTTATCTTCTGCGCTAGAAGATACTTTAACGACAAGATTGTCCTCCTTCCCGTTCATTTCAAACTATTGTTAATTATGAACTCCCATTAATATTTTGTGTTTTTATAGGAAAACTAGGGAGGAATGAGGTTTCGGATTAAGGAATAGGCATTTAAACACGAGTGTGATTTAACTGGCAAAAGAGTGTCTTGTCCCGGAGACATAGAGAAAAAGAATAATGCTTGATAGAAGGTACTAGAAAATATTGGCGGGAATAAACACCAAGGTAACTAGAGAACAGATGCTCAGTTCAACAATTCTTGCAAAGATAAAGACTTCTAAACAGGTTTAATTTTTGTCGTTGATCTTGCTTATCGTTAATATTAATAATCAGAAATGCAACCCAAGAAGCGTTTCTCTTGTTTTGGGTTAAGAATAAAACACTAAGTACATAACAACTATTGAAATATATTGTTTATTAATTTAAGGTTGAACGTACCATTTGGCAGCGAATAGTTTCACATGACTAAATGAAACAACATGTATAAAATCCCTTATCAATAATGTACTTGATAGTGATAAGCTGACTTATTGGGTTTTCAAGGATTTCAAGGAACTAAAATCCTATTCGGATCCTACCATATAATTGTACGAATACAGTAAGTATACATTACAAAGCATAACTTTTGTCACCAGATCTTGAGGCCTTAATTAGGCTGATCAACAACAATTTGCCATGTCATGAAACCAAGTTAAAATAAGGGTAGTGTGTGCCGATATTATCAACCACAATGTCTTTCGTGGTTTGATTGTGACTTAGTCGGGGACAAATTAGTGACCATGTTGTTGTTGACATGTGAGTTTGTAAAGGTTTGTTGATGAAGAAAAATGGTGTTATTTTATAGAAGTTTGAAATATGATGTGTAGCAGATGTGACGGTGTAATTGTAGATGCTCTTGTAAGTTACTAATTTATGGTAACTTACCTCATTAGCAAGCCATGCGACACAACTTGTATCAAGCCTAAGAATCCTTTAGTAGCAATATATTCATCATCATTAACTGATGGTAACCAAGGTTTTCATAGCAGGACGTGTGGGTTTAAAAGAAAATTTTACCAACTCAACTAACTTGATATTTGTGTTGCTGAGATGATTAACGTACATGTAATTTATGTTACGTTTCACGAGATACCCTTAAAAAATTACTAAACTTTTGAAAAAACACGGATCTACTTCCCACTAATGGGTCTTCTATCCGATGAGTCCACAGGGTAGGATACGGTTAACTGCCAATACGATATGAACACAACTCCTAAAGTCCAGTGACGTGAATCCTGCAAAACAGAACACTGTGAGCTCGTTACGGGAAGGATGAGGTGGGGGGTCTTCCCGTAACCACCCTCCGGCGTGAGAATAAGTACAGTTCTTACGAAGAGATAAAGTACTTAAGTAAATTGAGAGAGTACAGTGGGAGTGAATGAATACCTCATTGTGATTGAGAGGGTATTTATAGCCGAAGAATGTGGGAAGGTGATTGGGCCAGCTGTCCCTTTGGAAGATGCTCTTATAACCGTCCGGACACGTGTCCGCATATTAATGGTTCAGTTCATACGTTGCATATGCTGTATAACAACCTGGACACGTGTCCTTTTATGATAGGGCGATAGACAACCCTGACCATGTGCACGGTTATAACGGCCTGGCCAGGTGTCCTTCACTGATTAGCCAATATATTGCGTGTTACTCAAGTGAGCATCTTGGTAAATCTTCTAGAGTGTCATCAAATACTGACAGCTGTCCCGGGGCATTACCTCGTAGCTGTTTACGCGGACGAGCGTTTTGTTCTGCGGACAACTTTTGAGTGTGCCAAGATGCTTCCGCATATCTTGTGGTGATGTTTCTTCCGCCCATGATTATGCGGATGACTTGAATGCCCCGCGGGTGCCTTATGAGGAACTTTTGATTAACCCGCGGGTATCACTTAAGGGTATTTAGGTCTTTTTGATACCCTACCTCTATAACTTTAAAACTTTTTTTATTCTATATTTTCTATCTTTTCAACCTTAAGCAATTAAGGTTGAAACAAAATCACTATTTCACAATTAAATCACACAAAAATATTAAAAACCTTTGAGCATTACTGTTTCCAAATACTTGATTAAAAAAGTAATCAAAGTAAACTATTTTGTAATTAAAGTTTTCTGTATTTAATTTTTAAACAAATTATATTGTCGCCATGTTCTTAAATCCGGTCCGAACGATCTGACCTGTTTGACCAATAATGCGACTGGTTCAATATCCGGTATGGTTATAAAAACATTGGTGGTAGCTAGCCATCAACAAGTTACATATGAGTGATAAATCACTTGTGATTGTAAAGATCCATTGTAGCCGAGATCTCATAGTCGGTGGCATTAGCTCATCGGTGGTAATTACTCCTTAACACTTGGCTCGTAACTCTTGTCAGCTCAACTCATCATCTGGAACCTTCTTCATTAGGAGTAATTTACTATCAGTGGTAAGTAACATAAAATTGGGTTTTATCAGTTCTTCTTAATGATTTTATAACCAAAAAGACGCCGTGTCCAGTCCTAGAACCATTCCCTACTAAATGAGTCGCAATGACTAGTTTCCACTCCATACTAAATGAGTAAATGGGATCATGAACTGAAATGTATCCATCTATATGTGATGGGTTGCACCAATCAAAGTAAAACGTTTTTCAATGAACCCGAATGAGACCAATGGTGTCACCCATACCGATGGATAGGTCACCAAGGGTGTGCTTAAGGGTTCTCCGAACCCATCGCCCATGAACACCTCCTCCATTATATTAATTATGGAATTATTTATAAAGAAAATTGGTGATTTTTAGGGAAGTTGCTCCTAAGTGGATACAAAATTCGCCCAAAATCTCTATTTTGTCTAAGACTTGATCTCATATGCACATATTATTTTGCAATTTTGAAAATATTCAAAGAACTTCTCATGCATGTTAATTCCTTAAATCATCCATGTCAAAAAAATTTTGTCACTATCTTACGAAGCCTGCAATGCAAATTTGTTAAATGGAGATATAGTTCTATAAGACTTCACATGAACCGTCACATTATTTTGTGTCACCTCTTTTAGTTACCAGTATTTGTGGAAGCATATTGCTCCTCCTCCATAGAACGGTCGATGTCTTATCTTGTCTACATTTTGCATGTCATACTTTCGTAAAACAAAAATATGACCTATTAAAATCAAATAAATGACTGATGGGCATCGGTTCATTTATCCTGACTGTTCATAAATTAGATGGAGGATTTTTCACTTTTTTGTAGTTTAAACTACTATTCTTCGCTTAAAGTTTTAAGATGGATGATATTATTCTCATAGCTAGTTGCTCGTGTAGATTATAGAAGGATAGATGCTCTATTCCTTTGTACCATGCGTACCTTTCAATCTTTTTGAACTCTTTTTATGTTACATTTTATCATATGTTGAATTATTTGCATATATTGGAGGACATGCATGTTAATGCTCTGGTTGCTTTGAGGTACTTGTATATTTTCTTTTGCTTTCCTCACGAAGGTTAAAACCTTACCCCCGGAAATAGCTTATTTTTGGGTTAATATTTGTGTTGCCTAAAACAAATTTAAAAATCTAGGCACCATTGTAATAGGTTAAATACATTTGTGTATATAAGATGCATTAGTGTAACAGGTTAAATATATATTTGTAATGAGAATAAAGCACTTGTGTGATCTCTGAAAGGGGGGCACCCTATTGTAATGTGTTGAACTCATAGTTGTTATAACAATGCATCGAAATCAAGATGAAAACAAATCAAAAACGGTAAAGTTTGATGTGTATTTATAATTAGTTAGAGCAACCGTTGTAGTTATAATAAAGCAAGATGCATCATTGTAATGTAATTGAACGTGTCGTTATAAACACATACCAAGACCATGTAAAACGTCATTTCTTTCAAATAATAGAGAAATTTTAGATCTAAATAACTGGTGTGGCTGTTTTTTGTTTATAATTGAATAAAAAAATAAAATGGTTAACTATCTTCATCTT
Organism: Bidens hawaiensis; assembly: GCF_021521415.1. Taxonomy (NCBI): domain Eukaryota; kingdom Viridiplantae; phylum Streptophyta; class Magnoliopsida; order Asterales; family Asteraceae; genus Bidens; species Bidens hawaiensis. The sequence goes on from NW_027491133.1 coordinate 1,488,520, forward strand.
ATGTTGTATATTTTCTGAAAACTTATATTGCCAAAAACTAGGTTATTGTCCCGTGGGCGTCACGGGTGGAAATATAGAAATCGTCTAATAAACGCATATAATTTCAGACGACAGTATTTCCCGTCCTCGAAAGTAAGTTAATAGAACTTGTCTAAATTCGAAGGATAGACAAAGTCTATTAAATCAGATATTGGATATAATGAATTGTTAATTAGAAGATCATCGGAATTTGTACATTCATCTGTCGTCATTTGAACACCTCCCCCCCCCCCCCCAACATTCCCATCACCTATATCCAATAGTCAATTCACAAATTATTTTATCTCTTCAACATGTAAGGATTGACATCTAACTGTGAGCCTCGTGTTTTTTTGATAGTTTAAGTACCTTGTGCTTTTACAAGGTGTAGGAAGAACTACTTGAAGTGTAATTTAAAATAAACATGAAGAAAATTCTATACAATTTAACTATTTATTTAACAAAAGTATCATAAATTTAGTATCTACAACACCCTAAATATTTCCTTGTATATAAGGTTTACACTTTAATTTGTAGCATTTCGCTGTTGATAAATATAAAAAGGAACAAATTGGTTTTTTAATAGCTAATAACTAAACAGTTACACATATCAATTGGCTTATATAACTTTTTTAGCGATTCATAAAGCCATAAATTGTATACACTCTAATATTGACTTGAACTTGTTGTCACTTGAACTCAAGATGTTAATAACTCATATTAGCTCAAACATGTTCTAAATCATGACACGAACCTGCACAATTTGACATGCCTAACTACATATCCATATGGCTGCTAATAACAGTCTGGATGTGGCAACCATTCGATATAGTGACGTATTTTATTTTCCATTAGTAGGATACTAATAATGTGTTCATTTTTTTAATACATATAAAAGATGAATAAAATAATTTTTAGTGGTTCTTAAATATTTAGTAGTTCTCATTGAGCCTAACAGTATGTATAAATCTTCAAATATTGGTTTTATTTATTAATCTGTACTAATAATCTTTATATCCGTGAAGACAAGTATCTACAACATATGATATATTGATAATAAAAAAATCAAATTGCACAATGATCTTTGCTGGAAAGTAGTTTAATATATTAAAGAAACAGAACTTTCTCTTTTTATAATACTCTTTAGAAATGAGTTTAATAGACTTTACCTAAATCTTGTTCAAATGCAACCAATCTATTTATTTTCCTCCCGAAAAGTCATACACTTGGCCATTAACATCTTCTCCATCTTATTTTTGCGAAATGAAATCAACCACAACAGTATTATCTTAGGAGGACTTACTAATTATTATAATGTAAAAAAGGTTTCAAATTTAATAGTGAAAACATTAAATTGTATAGTAATGATAAGGTAAATAAGATATTTGGCCCTCAGTATAAATATATATGTAATTTGTAAGCACCTTAATGATGTTTTGGAACTCCAAAAAATGGGCAGTGTTGTATCTAAACCATCATGGAAGAAATTAGATAACTAATTACTAATTAATCAATTTAAAGGTCAAAATTAAATTAACTATGCAATTGATGAATATAAAGTAAGAAATTACCTTGTATTCAAATTCCACTGTCAAGCTCCTGATATGTAATTATAATAAAAAAATAGTTTATAAAGCTTTCGATAAATAAAGTAAAAACCTTATACAACAAACACCAAATAAATTGAGGTTTTTACCTAACACCCTATTAGAGATTGAGCATGAGATGATAGTTTATATAGCCTTTTGATATCTTATTTTCCATTAGTAAGATACTAATAATGTATTCATTTTTAATACAAACAAAAGGTGAATAAAATATTTTTTAGTGGTTCTTAAATATTTAATAATAATTGAAGCTTACTATTGTATAATAGTATTATTCCTCCTAATCATTATACCTCCACATGAGGCGTTATCACCATAAAACTGCCTCAAAAAATCTTTTAACAATTCCTACAAAAGTCAATGATATAAATTTAAGTAAACATAATAAATAAATTAAATATGAAAATATGTTATTAAGCTTGGTACCAAATGTTGTGAAACTGAATCTCTTAATTTCTTAAAAATAAAAAAAGTCAACACATTTTCCCATTTATATAGAGAATAATTAAAGATTTTAATTACAATTAATTCATAAACTGATGATTTTGCATAATTATGGTAAATTGAATGATATGTGGTTTTGGTAATTGAATGTGATTTTAATCCGGTAATTCAAATGATTTTGAATTTTGGGATATTTAATTATATTAGAAAAGTTAGTCTCACCATTTTTATTATAGAAAGTAATTAATTTTGATAAATCACTATCATAAAATAAATTAAGAAACTATTAAATGATTTATCATAAAGTAAATTATCCCTTCTTTAGTAACATCATTTTAATAAATAAATATAGTATATACATAGTCTTAATTAATTGTATCATATCCGTATAATAAACATCCTTTGAAATTAGTTTATACATTTATTTTTAATTAGTTGACTCAATTAAAATTCTCAATTTCATATCCCGTCTCTAGTAAAAATTATTTTACTATATAGGCTTAATTAGCATACATTATTTTTTTATAAAGCTAAACAAAGTTATATTCTAGGCTTAATTATTATGTTATTGTTAACTCGGTCTAATTTTAAATGTATGGGAATTGACAATTCATACTAGTTACCAAAATTCATTTAATTGATATGATTAATTATATTAATGGTAACAAATATCAATTACTAACTTATTCTTGTAATTTTATGCTCTAGCTTGAAATATGATGTAAATTTAAACATGTCAATTTTAATTATATTGTAATTAATCGTGTTTAAAACATTATATCACCTAACCTAACTAAAACACGTATTATAAGAATCTTTATAAAAACGTAAATACATTAATTGATAACAATAATAATTATTGGTTACCTTAATTAAAACACGGTAATTAAAAAATTATAATAAAGACATATTAAATTGGTCAAATGTATTAAAGATTCTATAATGTACGTGAGCACCAGATTATTAACTATATAACCTATTTTTGTAAGTGGTCAAGAATTCGAATTTCTAAATGGTTCAAATAAATAATTTTTATTATTCACTTACGGAATTTAGTTGAAATTGACATTAAATTCACAATAACTTGAAATATTTAGAAGAAACTAATTTTTTTTTATTTAATGAATGAATATTGAATAATTATGAAATTAGTTTATATTTAAGGATGGTATTCAGAAAAATAAAAAGGGTTGAAAAAAATTAGTCAAATTAGGAATGAGAATTATGTTTAAATATGTAAATTTTATTTAAACCTATTCAATATAAATGGTCAAATTGAGTCAAATCATTAATTTATTCAAATTGTTGATATTTAAACCTATTCAATATAATCAAATATGTAAATGTTATTTAAACCTATTTAATATAATTGGACTTTGACCAACAACAATATAAGATTGATTATCTTACTATAGATAATTTAATGTATTATAGAGTAATCAACTAAATTTCATTTCGGGATTATATAATAATCAATTAAATTACATAAATTGTGAAAAATAAATAAATAAATACATGAATACTAACATAAATATAAATCAATATTAAAAAAAAAATAAAAGACATCTTATCAAACAATTCTCAATCCATGAAATTAATTAGCTATACCAAGTTGGTGACAATAGCCTGAAATGATAAAATTAAATATTAATATTAATATCACATAATAAATATATTACAAATTATGGAAGATTTAAATCATGTGAAAAAATGTAAAATTGATGTTATAACTTACAACCGGAAATTTTGAATCGCGTTACCGCAAAAACGAAATAGTGAAGATCTCCATTGAATCTTCAATTTTGATATATAATCTAAAAAGATTATAAGAAAAAATCATATAAATATTAATATAAATACGAACAAAAATGGAAAATTATCAGTTTAATCTTGGATTTTGATATAAAATCTAAAGATATTATAACAAAGTAATATAAAAATTAAAATAAATATAAAACCTTACCGGAAAACGTTATCGAAAAACCGTAATAACATCAACATATTAACTCAATATTGGATTTTGATTTACAACCTAAAGATATTATAAAAAATTATATAACATTTAAAATAAATATAAAACATTACCGGAAACAATAGAACCTTACCGGAAAAACGTATAACAAAATTGGCAATTACCGAAATATAGGAGACGGTTGAGGAATAAGCCGAGAGGGAGAGAGAGATTAAAATGGTTAGGGATTTGTTAGTGTAAGAATTACCGTATGAATGTTAGGTATTTATACAATAATTTCCTATTGTAATTAGAAACAAAAAGTTAGGGAAACTCAATTAACTTAAAATAAGGACGAAAATTAGGGAGTTAGGATTAATTATTTTTTAAAATTTCAATTACTAAAATGTATTGTTCATAAATTAAATCTATACTATATTTAAATACCGAATTAAACTTATTAATGTAGAAATATAAATTACTAATTCAAAAATTGAGATCTTCTTTCTAGAGGTGAAAAATTAAAAAAAAACAAAAAATTCATTTAGGAACAATAACACTTTTAAACCAAAAAAAGAATACAAAAATGGACGATATAAAAAAAACACAAAATAAAAATCTTAGACACAAAGCTAATGGTGTTTGCTAAAGAGAGTTTGAAGGTGTAAGAATTACCGTATGAAACTTAACTATTTATACGGATTGAATTATGGTTGACTAAATTATAGAATGAATGTATACAGGGAATTGATTAGAAACAAATAATTAGGGAATTTCAAAAAATTTAAAAAAACTTAAAGTAAGAATGATAAGTAAGGAATTAGGATTAATGGATTTTCAAATTTTGAATTTACTAAAATGTAATGTTCCAAATTTAGATTATTATAAATATAATATTATTTAATTTAAATTTAAATGTTGACTATATTTAAACAAACGGAAATAAAATTATTAATGTAAAAATATAAATTAGTAATTTATTTATTTACAAAAATATAATTAATCATCAATTATAACACCGTATATGTAATTTATAAAATAACAATGTCTATAATATATAAAATTACAACAAATTTTTATATAATGAAGTATTGAATCATATGATTAAAAGTTATAAAAATAAGCAACATTTAATTATATATGTAATTCATATAAGATGTGAAAAAAGAAATTACTAATTTTGTTTTTAATTATTAACATTAACACGATTTTAATACAATTGAACACTAATTATCAAATCCAATATAATCAATTAGAATATTTAAATCAGCACCATATATTTAAATCAATAATTGAGAAATTTAGAATCAGTAAACATGTCAACATTTGTATTTATAGTAAATCTTAAGGATGGTTAATAAATTCCTTAATCAATTGAGCCATTAATAATTTAAATATTGTAATTGATATTAATATATTTGGTTGCAATTTTATATTTACGTAAAATTTATTAGTTCTAATTTTATATTTATGTAAAATTTATGTAGAATAATGATTAGTTAACCGATTGACTGATCATCCGTAATTATAGTAAAAAATTAATGATGCTAAATCATATACTTAATCAAATAAGCTACAATAATTAATTCAAATTTAGAAATTCCATAATTATACAATTTCCTTGACCAATTTCCTTAACCAAAGTGTGATTCTTTCCTAAATTTTACGATAATGGTATAAACCGGTCAATTTGATAAATTTTTTGAAATATAATAGTAAAACCAATTATACTAAAGTTAAATTCATATTCTCTCTATATTGAATGCTATTGATGAAATATATATTGATTATCTAAATTATATATTATATATTATCTAAAAACCATTAAACCTACTGAGAAGAAACGAAGAGTGTGAATAAAATCAATCATCAATCAAAAATAATAACATAAAATTAGTTTCAAAACATATTTATACTTATAGTATACATAATAAATAAACCGTAATTAATTATTAATTATAATTATTAAGTAAAAACATAATTAAATAGATTCAAAATTCAAATTCAAAATTAAACATTAAATGAAAGATGAAAGAGAATACTTTAAGAGAATTGATTAATCTTATTTTAATTTATTATTGATTTATTTAATTAAGATGGAAAATGAAGAAGCTATTGATATACATGGAAACTCTAGTGAACAACCAATAGGAATGAGAGATTTTGACATAAAGCCTATTGCTTTAATAGTATAGTTAGATCATTTAAAAAAAACTTACACAGCTTAATTATCAAATATATAAAATAAAACCATCTCGCAATTATTAGTAGTTGAATTCTTTTTATTCATTGTAACTCCTGTTATTACCATTAATTTAAATTCTCTACATGCACATTCAGTGTGTTCATGCCTTCATGGTCATTCAACATATCAAGTCAATGCGTTCGTAAATTATCTATGATAGGTGATGTTTGTGTTATGTGGTAATCTTGATTCTTCGAATGATAGAAAACACGGAATCGAATTTGATTTAAAGTGAGTACGAGTTTAGTTACGTTTTTAACTCTATTGGGTATATAATTTCAAAGTGGTCAAAGTTAAGGTTATGTCATGAGACAAATATGCTAATTAATAGTTTGATTTCGTTACCAACTAATGGTCCATTGAAAGAGCATGTGATTCTTATCGTTTGATTTGCTAAAATAATTTATGGCCATAGAAAGTTACGTAGCGGCTATGTTATATCATTAAAAGAAAAAAAAGTTGGATTTTAATAACATCATCACTTTATAGTGATCGACATTAATCTTACATTAAAATAATCCTATCACAAGTCCCACATTTTACACTATTTTTTCTTACTAGACATCCGTTAAAAAAAACTTAAATCTGTTAAGTTTTATCTGAATGTTCAACTGATGTTTTAGTCTTTTGATCGAAATGAGGATACAAGTTATTTGATGTAAAACTTACATGAAATGGTGATCCAATTAATAAAAAAAATCGAAACCCAATAAGCAATGGTCAAGTTATAAAATTAGACAGGTTGTGAAACTAATTAACATTTCAGACCGAATGGACAATGATTCAATTTTTTTTAGCCAATTTAACATAACTTTTTGCTGAAACCCAAATTAATTTGATTAATTTCTGTATCTAGTGAACTCTAAACTAACAATCGTATTGTGCCATTTTGGATTTCTGGTCTCTCGCTCATCTTGCTCGACTGCTTGACAAATCATTTTCGATCAACTTTGAAGTTATTGAATCAATTTCAAATGACTTGTTAGGTTGTTGAGTGTCTTTTTAATGACCATGTACGTTTATTATTACATTGTTCTTTTGTTATGTGACTTGACCCGGCCAAAAAGTTTGACACGGAATAGTTATAAATCTAAGTACCAAAAATAGTTGACATCATAAGAAAAAAAAATTGTTCTGCCATCACATGACTAAAAATTTTAATAAGTCATATTTAACAACGAACATCCATTAACCTGGTCGTTCAGATGTTGCTACATGTGCTTCGCATCTAGGTTACTCGAGTTCGATCCCAGACATAAGACTAGTGATGAGCGTTTTCGGTACTAGTACCGATTTGGTACCGTCTGTACTGAATCGGTACCAAGTTTTAAGTTTTTGGTATCGGTACGGTACCGTTTTTTCCCGAATTTTGCATAAATTCTCGGTACCGTACCGGTACCAAACTGAACATTTCATTACCGGTACCGATACTAAATATTTCTGATTTTAGGAATCAAGATTTTCGAGGTAGGTGCTCGTACCCTTCCGAGCTCATTTCTACATGAGACAACAACCACAAACGCGCCTCCACTGTTTTGTTTTAATGGATCCAGGACGCTTATTCCAAGCCCATTAAATATATATATTTAGATATTTTATGTTTTAATTTGGTTAAGTTTTACCTTTCCTTTTTATTTTTAATATTTTCTTTATTATGTGATTATTTTTCTAAATTTAACTACATACTTTATTACAATACTAATTTAAGTTGGTGACGGGTTTACCTAATTTTATCTTTTAATAAACAAATTTTAGAGTTTCTTTGTTGTCTTTCTTAACGTTCATGTTATAAGACATGTTTTCTTTCTTTTTTTTCCCTCTCTTGCTTATTTGTCTTAATTTCTTTAACTTCTTCCTTTTAGGCTTTAGCTTACAATATTTTGAAATGCTTAATGTGGGTTTTCTCTTTTGGTAATTCGAAATATTAAGTTGCCGACGTTTATTTTTTTGATTCTTAAGATAGAACCGCTACAGCTTTGTAGGATTCTCTTTATATATTTTTAACCCATCGTGAGACGTGGAACAAACCTTATTTAGTAGTTATCTCTTAAAATGTTTGACATATTAAACAAAATTAGATACGATGTGACAACAAAATGAAACTTAGCATCTACATATACAAATACTTTGATTTTGGCTTTACGAATATTACCACTCACACATTTTGATCAGACACTAAATTATTGTCAAACACCTCAATAGTCTGAATTGAACTTTGCTGAAACAATCCACCGGCGTTTGTTACCCAACCCTACATGCAACCACTGTCACAAACACATACACACACACACGCAACAGTCATTTCATTGGTGATTGATACCTGGATTCCCAACCTGCCTGCCCTACCCAAGACATCGTAGTGGTATTATCGTGCAGTCAAGTATACCCGGATTGGGGTTCCCAAGGGTGCCATGTGTGACATTTGTCATTTTCTAAACCCGAAAACCCGACCCGTTTTAAACTTTGTTATATTTCAGATCATTTAAATGAATGTTTTTCATGTTATAATAATGTCACATGCGTAGCATGTTGTTTTAATGTAACATCCCTAAAATTTTGGTCAAAATTTGACAACTTAGTAAAGTTGAAGGATCAAAATTATTCTCTGAAATAAGTAATGAGAAAATATAAATAAAGAAAATAAAATCATTTTATAAGGAAATAAAAAAATTTCATAAAGAAGTTATGATAGGGAACAGGAAATTCCATCCTACATGGAAAGATGGAAGAAAATGGAAATATTCCATATGGGTATAAATAAGGAAGTTAAAACTCATCCTACATGGAAAGTGAGAAAGATTTGGAAGCTCTTCATAAAGAGATAAAATTTCATAGTAATATTTTTTTATGTTTAGCATGCACCCAGTGGTCCTAGCGGAGGGTGCGAAGCGCGCGACGCGCACGGGCTCGGGCAAAGGGCGCAATGTGACGCTTTGATAGCGACGCTCGCATCGCCGCGAGCCGCTTGAGAGTCGCCTTATTGCTTTTGGAAAATGAAAGTAAGACCAAGATTTGACAGGTTACCTAAGACAAATGATCAAAAGTGAAAAATTGAATTCAAAAAACCATCGCGATACGCGATGAGCCCAGAACAAGGGTCATCGCGATACGCGATGCACCATGATGACTCAGCACACACGTGGCATGACGGCGTAAAATATACGGCGCCGCAATACGCTACGGCTAAGGATGAGGGACCACCGCGTATCACGATGGGACCCAAAATCAGCTATAAATAGGAGGTTCACGACACTTCACATTTCACAACCAAAATCCTTTCTCTCTAGAATTACTCTTTCTACCTCGGTTCCTGTGCCTCGACCCAATAATTATATCATCGTAAACCGAATCGTCTCGAAGTACGTGCCGACGAGTCTCGACGACCGGCGCACCTTGTTTTGCGTGCCAAGTCCCGAAGTTCTGACGGTTTAAGCACTAGTACGTGACATAGAGTAGAAGTGCTACTCGTACAAGCTTAAGTATATAACTTCGAATACCCGTGTAAGGTAGGGAAAAGTTGACCCACTTCATTCGCTGGTCGAATCATCTTCGCTTCGCGGGAACAACAAAAACCATTATTTTATTATTATGTTATATGACTTAGACCATAGTCAGGGATATAGCCCAAACCTTGATCATAATTATGTTTACATAAGCTTTAAACATACAAAGGATTATACTAATGTTTATTTACAATTAAGAAACACAAATTTTACATTCATAAGGATATATAGTTTTTTCGCGATTAAGAAACGTAACATTTTATATATAAGGAATATAGTTAATATATTGTTTCTTTATGATTAAGAAAAATAATATTTTACATACAAAGTTAGAAGTCAATGAATGTTTCTTCTTGAAGAAGAAACAGATTATAGATGTTTCTTCATAAATAAAAAAAAACTCAGCATATGATTTGGTAAATAAACAGAAAGACTACATGTCCAAATATTTTATTCAAACAAATGATCAATCAAGGTTTAAAGCTATCAAAACCAGACTAAAGGTATGTAGTCGGATCAAGGGACGATCCGGATATTTATATAAACGTATTTTATTATAGGTTAATCATCAATCAATCAATCACAAAGATTTTCAAACGAGATCACCACATCATTCAGAATAGACAATCACATGTGAATACGTTAAACCTTTACAAACATTCAAAACATATTTATACTCAATAAGATGAACGAGTTGTTTATCTTAAAGAGTCGGTCAACGTTTACATGAGATTACGTGATCTATAAAACGTTATAATACAAAGTAGAAAATAAAAGCAACTCAGACCGATTACACATGTGATGGATCCAAACATAATTGTTCACCCTAAACAGTCAAAGGCTACGTGGCCGTATGCTAACAGTCATAACCAGTTCTTCATTAGGGGCTACGTAGCTCGGAGAACTTTGGTGTGTGTAGGGCAGTGGTACAAATATCGGAAGTAGAAACATTTCCGCTGAGCTTGTCAAGAAAACTATATATGTATTGTAACTGTTATTCAATTATTTAGTCATACGTGTTCACCAGCACACAACTGACGTATTTTTCCAACCCAATGCAGGGAAACATATTAGTGCAGGTAGCAAGGAATTATAGTCATTCATTGAGTTAGACGCTCGCAAGGTAGAGATGACTCAGTTTTAAATTATTAAATTATTATAAACAAGATTTAAACATGGATTAAAAATCAAACACTCGGGTATTTATTATCCGAGAATGTAAGACCCCGGACCCGGTAGCCCTACTTTAGCGTCGGATTTACTCATAAACACAGTCCTTCAAATCAGAGTTTATTAAAACTTTTCGCGGAATATAAAACATCAATCATTTGTTACAAAACATTAAATCTTTTCTTTGATACCATAACACAAAACTTTATATTTAAAACATCTTTACTTCTATCTTCAGATGCCAGCCGTTCAATCCATGCCATGCGTCATCCTCTTGCTAGCTCTGTAATCGGCTCACCTGCGTGCATACTAAAAGTCAGCTACGCTGAGTGAGTTCTAGTTAATCAGGCAACATACAATCTATTCCCATATATTACTTCCCGTATCCGAAGACACATATTACTACCTTAACCTTGTATAAATATCCATAGGAGGATCGTCACGTAATATTTATTAAAAGAACCATTACCATTACCCTACCATATATAATTTCCATAGGAGGAACACTATACTATCCATAGAAGGAACACTTTACTATCCATAAAAGGAACACTATACCTTCCATAAAAGGGACACTATACCTTCCATAAAAGGAACACTATACCACCATAAAAGGAACACTATACATTCCATAAAAGGAACACTATACTTTATTATTTAATATCCATGTAAGGAGCTAGTCACTTCCCTTGACGATACGTGCAATATCCGAAGATCGTTCACATACCATCAAGCAATCAATCGTATCGATCACATATACCATACACGGCATACACACAAAATTATATCCTTTCGTTCATACTTTCTTACTTTCTTTTGTATTATCTTACTTTCATATCTTACGTTATAAAGAGCATTACGCCCTACATTCCTCGAGTATTACTAGGGCTCGGTACCCTCTTCGTAACCAAACAACCATACGTTATCATTTCTTTCTTCTATTATCTCTATCATGTTCATACACATAAACATACATAACATACTTACCTTATTCCTAGCGCTGCAACCTGACAGTACGTGCAATATCCGAAGATCGTTCACGTACCATCAAGCAATCATTCATATATTTCACATTATCCATATAAGGCATACACTTATCTCTTAGGATAAGTGTATTAACAAACATATTGAGTATGCACACAGCCCCGAAAACGTAACACATAAATGGGGCTAGAAACTCACCTGAATTCTGCTTCTTTTTCTGATAGCTGTAAATCCCTTCTCTATCTGAGCTCAGCTGACTGTACAAGTTACACGTATCAATACTCGCCTGATCTAATCTGGTGGCCTAGTAGTGGCTTACTTAACTTATCGCTTTTTAATTTATTTTCTAATCAAACTTAGCTCTAGGCGAAGTTAACCTTAGGCGAACTTAGCTGTAGGCGAAGTTACCAGCTAGGCGAACTTAGCTTTACAGCGAAGTTGCCATCAGGCGAACTTGGCTTCAGGCGAAGTTGTCATCAGGCGAACTTGGCCTCAGGCGAAGTTACCAGTTAGGCGAACTTAACTTTACAGCGAAGTTGCCATTAGGCGAACTTAGCTTGCAGGCGAAGTTCATCAGGCGAACTTAGCCTGCAGGCGAAGTTCATCGCGTTGAAGGCGAAGTTGCCCAGATGCAGGCGAAGTTACCCAGACAGCCGCTGTTCGGTTTCTTTCCAGCATTTTGAGCGTTTTTAACACCCTTGCTATGGTTCAATATCACCCACTACGCTTCCCGACCATTCTCGGTCGCTTATACACTAAAAAGCTTGGATCTTTAAACTTTAAAGATCAAGAATCATACCTTTTTGGGCTTGTTTGGATCTCGTTTACTTGCTAGTACACTAATCTCTCTCTCTCGGACCTGCCCGACTCTTCCCTTGGCTCGGCCGGCCGGCGGCGGTATGTGTGTGGTGTGTGTGTGTTTTGGGGTGTTAGGGAGTTTGGTGAAAATGAAGATATTTTGGGATTTTGGGGGTATTTATATCCCTGAAATCCCATTCTCATTTAACCCATCTCAATTAATCCAAATCCATAACCAACGTCCATTACCCGACACTAGCCCGACCCATACCAACTCTTATTCTTTTATTTATTTCCTGATAACCCGAGTAAACTTTCCCTCTATTATTAAGTAATATAATTAATATTATCTTGAAATTTCGGGATGTTACAGAGAAGTTTTCAAATAAATTAATATTTTATTATAACCAAAGTCTTCCGCTAAAATAAACCGCAACTCTGATATATTTACAAAATAAGTACCAACTATTGGTCATACGCCTAGGCCCTAAGCCGGGGTGTGACATTTAATATCTTTACGGGTGTTTAATTCACTTATTTTATGCTCGAAACCAACCCAAACCAAAGTACAAAGATCATTTTTGCCAAACCCAAACTTTCCCTAACCTCTAAATCATATTTTATTTAAATAATTATTTTATTTAATTAAATTCAAAACCAACCAATAAACTTTTTTGCATGCAATTCTATTGGTTAAACCTTGTCATCCAAGCCACACCCCTACTCATTATCTTTATAAAGCAAGCTCTCATCTTCATTTTTTGGCTGCTCATCCTTCTCTTTTTCTCTAATTTTCTTATTTGATAAGCATTCTAATTGTTCTTGCCTAAGTTGACTTTAAAAGTAAAACAGATCAGTCGCTTGCTTTTAAATCCGATTTGAGTAATATTTTAGGGTATTTTTTAGTTTGTACTAGTCTTATATATATGTTACATTTTTACCATTATTCAACCTTGGTTGATTAAGGTGTTTATTCCATACTAAGACAAACATTTGCATATTAAGGCTATTTCTGTCAAATTTGGGTTTTTTTACTCGTTTAAAGTTTTAGATTTTTTATTTGATTTTTTTTGTTGATTCTTGGACCATGAGAGTTTGTGTAGTAAGACTATCAGGTGTGCTCATCGTTATACCGTTGAAGACCTGAGGTGGTGGGCGGTGCCGGCAGCAAAAACCACCCCGGTATTATTGGTGCCGCCCATCGGCAAAACTCTTGGGGAAATTTTACCGATGTAATCACCGCTCAAATCCTCTTCCTCCCTTTAATTTCTTAAGTATTATCATCAAACCCAAGTTCAGTAGACACAAATTCATCTTCAATTGCCACAAAAACTATCGAACCGTAATTGAGGAGTTAAACTGAGATGAGGAATTCTGGTAACTGTTCAAGTGATAGCGTAGGACAAGTGGCGGCGAACTGATGGTGGCGGTGAAGCTTTGGGGAAGATCGTGAGTAGGTGACGGTGGATGGGTTTAGGGAAAACGTTTGGTACGTTTAATATATTCAATATTATGCTTTTTTATTTAATATTATATTTTTAAATTTAGTGTTTGGACCAAATACAAATGACTTTTATCGTGAGAAGTGTACAAATAACTAGAGTAATTATGTTAACATAGAGTAATTATTATTACACTATAACTTTTGAGCTAGAGTAATTATTATTATTAACTATGTTATTTTGTATTACATAATCACTCTAGTTCAAAACTATAATTATTTTAGTTATTTGTATGTTTAGTATGTTAATATTATTTGTACATGATCCCATCCCTTTAAATTTATATATTTTTGTTTGATACTTTAAATCTAATTTAATGTCTTTTTTAAAAAAATTAACATGTATTATTTTTTTATATAGTTTTTTTACTTTTCAAATAAAAGGTATTATGTTTTTTATTTAATAACTATAAATGTAATTATGTTTTTTTAGATTTAATAAATATTATGTTTTTTATTTAATATTTCAAATGTAATATTATGTTATGTTTTTATTTAATATTTAAACATATAAAACTATTATTATTTTTTTTTAAATGAAGGAAGTGGTGAATTGGTGTCTATTTTCATAATATTATGGAAAATAGTGTAGGGAAGTGGGGTATGATACGACGCTTATGTGACACTGTAAAATGGGAAGTAAATGACATGTACACTCTTTAGTCTAAGATAGTAAACATGTATTAACATCACATAGGGTTGGATTATTCTACAAAGGCTAACAAAAATGAGAGGTGTAAGAAGTCATAAATAATTGACATGTGCTAAGTGCGAAACAAAGGAAAAATGGTATAAAAGTAATTGTACACATTTTTCTCTCCACATACAAGTCACATGTAATTCTCCCATCATTTTAAAACGTCTATAAATTTTTCATATGATATTTAAAAAAAATAAAAAATTCACCATAATAACAAGTGTTTTTTATCTTTAATATGAGTATAATTAAATATATAAAAATTAAAACTAAAATTACGACATTGTGTCTTTTTGCTTAACATTGTGTCTTTTTTCATCATTATGTCCTTTTTTTTGTCAATTGTGTTTTTTTCGTCATTGTGTCTTTCAACTCATCATTGTATTTTTAAGTACTAATAACATTGTTGTGTAATAATAATATGTAAATATAATGAATAATACCAATAAATTATCTAATACATAAAACACAATGATGAATACATATTACACAAGAACCTGAAACGTAAAACACAATGATGAATACATATAACACAATGACCTAAAACGTAAGACACAATGGTGAATGCATATAACACAATGACCTGAAACATAAAACACAATGGAAACTGCATATTATATAATGACTTGAATGTAATACACAATGAACATAATATTATTTTTCTCAAATTAAATGAATGCTACATGTCAATTCCGTACAAAAAACAATGAACGTATTACCAAATGACTAAAACGAAATGATAAATAGAAAAACAAATGTTGAGCACAAAGACACAATGACGAATAAAAAGACACAATGATGCAATCTTTGTTTTAATTTTTATATTTAATAAGAGTATCAATTGAAAACACAATAACCAAAATTTATAACACAATGCACAGAAAAACCCAATTAAAAAACACAATGAACAACCAAATAACACAATATAAAAAACTCACTATTTTTTTTACTTTTATCTAACAATATGATATTCACATTAAAGATAAAAAACACTTGTTTAATGTTGAAATTTTTAAAAAAATGTCGTATGAAAAAACAATGGACGTTTTAGAAGATGGGGGGGGGGGGGGGAATTGACATGTGTCTTAATGTGGAAAGAAAAAGTTATCATAAGTGGGCTATTACCTTAATGCACTGCTCATCAATTTGTATTCTTAAATTAATCTCCATCATCCAAATCTAATATCAATGACTTAGATTCCTGCTCACACTTCTTATTTTTGTTGTACTTTGTATTTTAACCTTACCCACATCACACAATGAGTGACATAAATTTTCTTCATAAAAAACCGTTCCAAAACACCAAGAACTTAGGTTATAATGGTATTTCAATCATTGACAGAATTTGGTTGTCAAATATTGTGCCATAACTGAATCATAGTAAACTGGAATGTGCAAGGCCAAAGCTTATGATGAACTTCATTGAGTTGTGGTTTCAACGACTACATGATTTTTGTTTAATTCATTCGTATGGCTTCACAATTAGTTTTAGTACGCAGATATGTACCAATTGAGAAAACCGACTGTTTCAGCTTATCTCGAGGCCTAATTTGGGGAAAGTTTCTAAAAACTCACTTATTCATCGGCCTCACTTGTTAAAAACTGAACCTTCCGGTTCGCCCGCTTAAGGACAAGCTCGTCTATTTCATCACTCACTTAATTTCCAAGTTAGTAATAACTCGTTTATTTGGTGGTAGCATGCGTACCATATTTAAACTTACATGTTTTAAGACCTGAAGAAACACTAAGTGAACCCTGGACAGATTATAGATAATCTGGACAGATTATAGATAATCTGGGGGTTAAGTAATGTTTCCCACGGATGAGATCTAACTGAGAAGGCTGTTCTTCAGGAGACCTGCAAAACAAACACCGTAAGCTCGTCACTGAGAAGGGGGGGGGGGTTCCTCCTTGTGACCACCCTCCGGCGTGAGAATCAGACTAGATTGCTCTGAATATAAGTGTATATTAAGATATTGCTAGATAACTGGGTAGCAGATGATCTTACCATTCCAAGATGTTGGAGTATTTATAGCCGAAGGTAGGTTAGAAGGTATAGCCGGCTGAATAGTATTCCTGTTCTACCAACAGTGGACTATGCACAGGCCATACTGGTTGGTGGATAGGTTACGGCCAACAGTAACTATGTCGGCTGCACTATTCCTCCAACTGTAGATTATGCACGTCCTACCTACTGTGGATTATACGCAGGCCATGCTGGTTGGTGAATAGGTTACGGCCCACAGTAACACTATTTCACCAACTGTAGGCTGCGCATGCCCTGCAGTAAGGGTTGGTGAGTAGGCAGCGGCTAATAGTGACAAACAGTACTAGAGGATGCTCCTCATCGTACTGTTGTCGGTGAGCTGTCACCCTGTGATTGGCTCATGGGCTGTTCTGGTCAGATTGTCTGTCCTATCCATACCTTGGTAGGTATAGTACAGATCTTTCAGAATCATACGGACTGGCTCATTTTGGCGGGGTTGTTCCCGTCTTGCTCATTCCTTCATGTAACTACTGAAGTATCTATTGTCTTGTGCGTGTAGCCCTGCTGTCTGCGGGTAGCCTTCCCTGATGGCTTGTATCCGCAACTGCGGGAACAGGCGGGGTACTTCACCATTGGGAGGCTTTCCCTGCGTGTATAGCTTGCGTACTGCGCGTAAGGTTATCTGAGCATGGTGGGTCCTGCGGAAGCAGATGGCCTTTGCGCAGACGTCCCTGTTCAAGGTGAGTCTTGCGGGACCAACTGGGCTCTGCTGGGACCTACCTCTTCAAGTCCCCCCAGTCCAATGTTCTTCTCATGAATGTTTAATAAAGTGAGGTGAACTTTTGGACTTTGAGCAAGGGGTTTTGAAAAGGCGTTTTAGTTTTAAGGTTCTCCGTGGGGATTCTTCCCGCGGGTTTCCTAGTGTTACTTGCAAAAATTCCCGATTTTTTTTGCTTGATCTTTGGTATGATGCGGGTAGGTATGTAACCTTCTCGCAAGGCAGGAGCGTTGAGTCTCACTTGTATATAGTCTCCATGAGGTTCTGGTGGTTTTCAACATAGTGATCAATTATGCTAAGACCACCAAATTCCATTACGGAGTTTCAAACAATATAATTCTCGACGTTCCCGTTATGCGGGGATGTTATTCCTCTATCCGCAAGCATTGCCTAGAAGATCCTTCTTGGTTTCAATTCTCTGCGGGTGCTAGGTATGTGAAGGGTTTTGCCTTAACACTGTACCCGCACCTGTCTTATAGTTACTTGATTGCCAAGGTATTCTTGGCTTCAATTCCCTGCGGGTGCTAGGTATGTGAAGGGTTTTGCCTTAACACTGTACCCGCACCCGGCTTATGGTTACTTGTTTGCCAAGGTAAGGGGTGTTTTCCCGCTTACTTTTGAATCTTTTTTGAATTTTGAATTTCAAAATTCGAAGAGTTGGTAGAAAGATAGGAACAGTCCAAACGTCTGAAACGTCGTGCGACGGTTTCTTCTGACTGTGTCAGGACGTGCAGGAAGTTATTGTGACGTGACATTATATGGTCATTCCAGTCTCTTTTTCAGGCGCGTGGGCGCGATTTTTCAGGCGCGTGGCCGCGAAATTGCTGGCACACGTCCTGTCAACAGCTGTTGCCAGCCTGCTTTATGCCACGTGTCATAGTTTCATTGCACCTTCGATTTCTCTCTCCTCTGCATTAAATTCATCGCATTAATTGCGATTAGTATATAAAGGGGGAGAGGGCTGTTTGCAATCCACACTTTCACCCTTCTCTTCTTCTTCTTTAGCGATTTCCGGCAAATACTCTCCTTTTCAGGCTAGCATTTTCCCGAAATCGCTTTCTTTTTTCTGCACAATGTCTTCTCGTGATCTTGAGTCTTCGGCCGATGACAAGAGTACTGCTGGTGAGTGCCAGTGTGCTCTGCCCGGCGATCAGTACCGGTATGTTGTTAGGAAGTTCATGCTCGATCCTCTCGAGCCTGAGTTTCCTGAACCCCACCAGACCGTGTACGATGCCCCCAGTGGCAAGATCGGGGTATATGCTGCATTCTTTGTTTATGGGAACCTTAGGTTCCCATTGACAAAGTTTGTTTACCGTGTCCTCGAAAGGCACGGTGTTCATCTGACCGAGCTGCACCCAATGGCGATCGCGAAGATTCGCCACTTCGAGTGGGTGTGCCGGATATTGGGTGTTGAGCCCTACGTGGACCGCCTGATGACCTTCTATACTTGGAGGTGCATCCAGGGGTGGTACACCCTGACAACCCGAATCAAGGGTTTGAAGATTTGCGCGACAGAGCGCAGTCTCCGATCGTGGAAGCGGGAGTTCTTCTACATTTCTGCTCGCGCCGTCCCCATTGCCATGAAGTTTAAAAATGGCCAAGCCATTCCGAGCCACCACGCCACAAACTACCAGGAGGCGGAATGGTTTGCAAAGATATCCCTGGTCCAATCTCCGGTTTTCCGGTTTCCGGAGTCCGGGATGGTGATGTTGGGGATGAGCCGAGTGTGGAAAGAGGCTGACGCGCAAAAGGTTCCAATCGTCCTCGAATACGGTTCGAACTCTATCCCTTACGGTATGCTCCGTTTCTCTTTGCTTATACGAGTTTATCTTCTAACTGTTTATTTTCTTTCAGAGGGGAACAATTTGGAGTCGCTCCTGTACCCGCGGGAAGCTGACGGTCCCGCGCGGAGGGGTACTCGTGCTCTAGACGAGAACGAGTTGCCCATCCTGGAACAAATGGCGGATCGGTTCGTGGAGGTCTATCCGCCGGGCCAAGAGATCCTGAGCCACCGGCGGCCAGGTAAGGCGATATTCTATCCTCAACCCCTCAATGCTGTACCCGCTGCTGGAATTCCTTACGTCCTTTCTTCTTCTGAGGAATCCGCAGATGGTCCTCCGCTAGTGCGGAAGAGGAAGGCTGCCGGCGGGAAAGGGAAGGAGAAGGTGGCCTCCACAGCTGATCCGGTGCTTCTATCTGACACCGAGTCAGATAATGAAGAGGTGGCGGGGAACCCCGGTGGTGAGAAGACCACTACTCCGGAGGCTACGACTGTTACCTCCGGAGAACCGACGACGACGGTGACCGGCATCAAGAGACCGGCCCCATCGGGCTTGTCCCCGCCCCTCCGTACCTTCAGGCTCAAGAAAACCCGTAAGTACAAATTCTTTTTGTAGATTTATCACTTCATAAATTTATTAACACTTTTCTTTCTGCAGGCGTGGATGTTGACGCATTCCAGGGTGGAGCGCAGGGGAGTACCTCTCCGCCAATGACGGTAGGCTCGGTCAGCCTACCTGAGGCGTCGACCCAGGCACCTTCGCCTGCTTCCGCTGGTCCAGTTGCTCAATCCTTTGAGCCAACTGTTCCAGCCGAGATGACGTCACCGCCGGCGGTGAGTGCAATTTTTACAGCATCGTTCACCGAGCCGGCGGTTACTGTTGCTGCTGACTCTTCGGCGGCGTCCGCGGCGGACACCATGCCTCCGCCATCGACTGCGGCGGAAACCATGCCGCCTCCGCCATCGGCCTCGACGGCTGGACCTTCAGGTACGCGCGGGGCTTCTCGCCGATCTTTGTTACATTCCCATCTGCCTGACCTTTTGGATGGATTTCCCTTAGGTTCAGGTGATGGGTTCGGTGGCTATCGGCCTGTGATCGACCCTACAGGTGCGTAGGGTTCTTTTGTCCTTTATGTAATTTTTATCATCTTTTCCTAACTGCTTTGTTTCTTTTGCAGTGTCGGATTCCAATGAAGTGTATGTTCCAAGATGGAACATACGCCGAGGAACAACCCTTCGCACACCTGTGGAGTGCGTGGACTGGGCTCGCCACGCTGCTCCCCATGGTGCGTTGGGGGAAGCCATGGTTAGCTACCAGGAGGGTAGGCTAACCAACGAGCTTCGGGTTCTCCTGGCCCGGATGCAGCCACGCGTCGAGCTGCTTTGTCGTGAAAACGACAAGTTGAAAGCAGCTCGCGTTAAAGAAGTATCTCAGGCGCGTGCTCTCCGGGAGGAGAACCAAAAACTGACCGCAGTATCTGCGGAGAAGGAGAAGGCCTTCAAGGCCCTCGAGGTTGAGGTTCAGGCGCGACTCGAGGCCCGCTCCAAGGCTGCCCAAGCTGTTAACGAACAGCTTCGGCTAGCTAAGGAGACTGCGAGGAATGCGACCGAGAGGGCCACCAAGGCTGAAGCTGTTGCTGAGCCTCTCCGCCTGGAGAATGAAGAACTTAAAGCTAAGTTAGAGGCTCTTCAACAGGCTCATGATGCCTTGGCTATGGAGGATGCGAAGAAACTTCAAGAGATCCTGGACCAGAGGGGTGTGCTTGCGCACACCGAGCGGAAGCTTAAGGGCGTTGAAGAGGCCGCTGCAAAGGATGTGCTTCTCGCCAACCTTAATAAGAACGAAGCTGAACGCGCCTGCACCCAAGCTCTGGTTGCCAAGGAATGGCTTCTTCGAGAAGCGTTGCCTCAGGTATTTTAGCTTTATGTCGTCACGCTTTCCTTTGTAGAATAGAAGTTCTTATACTTGTACATTTTTTTTAGGTTGTGCATCGGGTCTTTTCAGAGACATCTTACGATGATGCTATGAGCGCAGCCCTCAACGCTTCTCATGAGGATGGGGAACGGACTGGCTTCCTGCTTGGTCTAGGGTTTGCTGAGAAAGGCGTCCCGCCTTCCAACTTCCCTTTGTATAACGCGGATACCGAAACTATTTATGACCAAGCAGTGAACCAGTATGCTGCCTTCCCGCATCCGGTGGTGGAGAAGGTAAATGAAATTGCTGCTGCTGATGATGGGCTTGCTGTCCTTAGAGCTTTCCTTGAACCGTCACCCTCTGCTGATGGTGCGGGTCCAAGTGGGAGTGGTCCTGAAGCATGATCCAAAAGATCCCTTTCCGCCACTTAGCGTAGATATTTGCTCTTGTACTTCTTTTGTATGCGGGTATATACCCAGCAATGTTTGTAATATTCAAGTTGATGAAATAAAGAATGTGTTTGTCCTTTTCTTTGTTTATTTTACGCATGTTTACACATAGCAATTTCTTTAGTACTTAGATAAGTTAACTTTTTGACATGGTAAATTATAAGTTTATTTTTGCTTCCTCTTTCATGATTGTGCGGGTGGGACCGTCACTTGCACTTAGTAGGATGGCTAAACTTACATTTATCCTGCGTGGAAGTTTTCCTTCTCTTTTCCTTGAAATTTTCTAAGTGTTCAGAATAAGTTAACCTTTGAACGTGGTAGATGATAGGTTGAAGTTTTGCTTCCTTGTTTGTGATTGTGCGGGTAAGACCGTCACTTGCACTTACAAGGATGGCTAAACTTTACTTACATCTGACCTGCGTGTAGGTTTTCCTTAGAACTTTTTAACATTTTTAGCGTTGTGTTTATGCGGGTTTTGCCGCCTTCCACACGCAATTACTTACTTCTTCACGCATTGGTGCGGTGAATACCGGCACATGGGAAGTTCATAAGTTAAAGGTTAGGCTATCAACACATTGTGTAAGGAGAATCATTTCCATTAGAAGTGGCTCTAGGCCTTTTCTTTACAAGTTTGGAATTGATCTACATATAACATTTGCGTAATTGAGCTCCATTCCATGTTCTTGGGATAGGAGTGCCATCGAGCCTTTCAAGCCGGTATGCGCCTTTTCCCAGGACTTCTTTGATAATGTATGGCCCTTCCCAGACCGGGGCCAGCTTTCCTGGGCGCTCTTGGTTTGAAGCCTCGTTTTTACGCAGTATGTAGTCTCCTTCATTGAAGTTGCAGAGTTTTACCCGCGTGTTGTAGTACTTTTGCATTTGTCGTTTGTAATTTTCTTCACGCACTGCGGCTAAGTCTCTGCGTTCCTCGGTTAGCATAAGGTCTAACCGTCTTTCCGCATCATTGTCTTCTGGCTGGATCAAGACCCTTGGTGAGGGTAAACCAATTTCGACTGGGATCATAGCTTCAGTGCCATAAGTGAGACTGAACGGGGTTTCCCCCGTACTGGCCTTTTTCAGCGTTCTGTTTGCCCAAAGGACGTGCGGGAGCTCGTCCACCCAGCCGGATCTGTGTTTCAGGAGTCTTTTCTTTATGCCATCGACGATGCTCTTGTTTGCTCTTTCCACCTCACCATTACCTTGCGGGTGTGCCACTGAGGTAAAGGTGTGGGTGATTTGAAGTTCTTTCAGCCACTGCTGTAGCTTCTTGTCAGCAAAGTTGGTGCCGTTATCGCTCACCAGATTCTGTGGAAGTCCAAAACGACAGATAATAAATTCCCAAATAAATTTTTTAATATGTTTTGCGGTTGTTTGGGCTAAAGGTTTTGCTTCTATCCACTTGGTGAAGTAATCGATGGCTACCACTAGGAACTGAACATTTCCTGCTGCTGTGGGAAATGGGCATGTCACATCGATGGCCCACTTCTGAAATGGCCACGAAGAAGTGACTGGAACAAGTTCGTTCTTCGGGCGATGCGTGTTGGGTGCGTAAAGCTGGCAAGACCTGCATTTTCTAGTGTATGCCAGTGCATCCATATGCATCCCCGGCCAAAAGTATCTCGCATTGTTCAGCTTAGCCACAACTGCGCGGGGACCTGCGTGAACTCCACAGATGCCCTCGTGTACTTCCCTTAAGAGGTAGTCAGCATCTTGGTTGTCCACGCATCTTAAAAGTGGGCCAAGAAAGTTACGTCTGTAAAGGTTATCATTGATGAGTTGATAATTTAGTGCTTTACAGCGTAGTTTTCTTGCCTGTGTTTTTGATTCTGGTAGTGTTCCTGCTGCAAGGTAATTTATTATTGGTGTCATCCACGTTTCTGTACCGGTTTGGATGACACAAATTTCCTTGTGCGGGACTGATGGTGCTTCGAGGAGTTCAATGCGGATGTCCTTTCCCAAGTGGGTAAAGGCCAGTGATGCAAGCTTGCTTAACGCATCCGCAGATTTGTTTTCGCTGCGCTTAACGTGTATGACTTTACAATCATTAAAATCACGCATAAGGGTTTTTGCCTGGGCGAGGTACAGGGCCATTATGTCGTTCACAGCCGTGTACGTCCCATTTATTTGGTTGGCCACCAGCATGGAATCCACGTGGGCTTCCAAGTTTTTCACTCCCATTTTACGCGCAATTCTCAATCCGGCCAAGAATGCTTCGTATTCGGCTTCGTTATTCGTACTTGGGAAATCCAACCGAATAGCGTAAGTATATTCTTGGCCCGCTGGGTTGGTTAATTTTAACCCTGCGCCTGAACCCTCGTTGTTGGCTGCTCCATCAGTATAGAGTCGCCAGATATCGTTGATGTCCTGTGCTGGGGAGGGTTGAGCCTCCTCCTGGCACTCTTTCTCCTGCGTAGCGGGGACTTCTGCAATAAAATCGGCCAGGACCTGGCCTTTTATGGCTGGTCTTGGCTTGTACTTAATTGCATATTCTCCCAATTCAATTGCCCATTTGGCTAGACGTCCCGATAATTCGGGTTTGCCTAGAACGTTTGAGAGTTTGAAGTTGGTGAGAATGGTGATTGGGTGGCCCTGGAAATATCGTCTTAACCTGCGTGAAGCGTGTATAAGTGCTAAGACTAATTTTTCGAGGGTAGAGTACCGGGTTTCTACGTCTGTTAGTACACGGCTAACATAATAGATTGGCATCTGGATGCCTTTTCGTTCTGTTAGCAGTACTGCCCCGGTTGCTCTATCTGTTGCGGAAAGGTATAGGATTAACTCCTCTCCCGCTTGTGGTGCTGTAAGTGTTGGGAGTTCGATCAGGCGTGACCGAATCTCCTGAAAAGCTGCTTCCGCTTCTGGTGTCCAGCGGAAGTGCGTTTTCTTTAAGTAGTTTCTTAATGTTGACACGAAAGGAAACGACTTATCTGCATGGTTTGCCAAAAAGCGATTAAGTGCGACTAGTCGTCCATTCAGTGTCTGAGCCTGTTTGATGGTGGTAGGTGATTCCATTTTAACAATGGCTTCGACCTTTTCAGGGTTCGCTCTGAAGCCATCTTTAGTAACAATGACTCCCAAGAACTTCCCTTCTTCCATCCCAAATGAACACTTGCTCGGGTTGAGCTTCATGTTTATCTTTCTGAGCGTGTTGAAAGTTTCTTCAATGTCTTTCAACATCGCTTCTGGCTCGGGGCTTTTGATGACCAAATCATCCATATAGACTTCCAAGTTTCTCCCGATTTGGGCATGAAACTCTTTGTCCATCAGGCGTTGGTACGTGGACCCTGCATTCTTAAGTCCGAAGGGCATCATTTTATAACAAAATGTACCATCGGGCGTCCGAAACGCGGTTTTGTCCTGGTCATCTACGGCCATGTGGATTTGATGGTACCCCTTATACGCATCCAAGAAGCATTTAAGGCGAAATGGTGCCAACGAATCCACCTTAAGATCAATTTCTGGTAACGGATAACAATCTTTGGGGCATGCTTTGTTCAAATCTTTGAAATCTATGCACATGCGCCATTGTTTGTCATTCTTCGGTACCATTACGGGATTTGCAACCCATGTTTGATATCTACTAACGCGTATGATGCCTGCGTCAAGGAGTTCCTTGACTTGGGTTCTACACGCGTTAGTTTGTTCAGGCCCCATTACTCTGCGCTTTTGTACGACTGGCGTAACTGCCGGATCGCACTTGAGCTTATGCTCCGCCTTACTTCGGGGTACACCAGTCATGTCAGCTGGTGTCCACGCAAAGATGTCAGCGTTTTTCTGCAGTAGGCGTTTGAGTAAGGTGCGGGTGGGATCAACGATTGTTGGTCCAATGGTAACGGCCTGGTCGGGGTATTTGCCATTGAAGGCCCATTTTTCCGGTTCGGTGATGGTTGGTTTAGCTATCTTTGATTGGGGTTTAGATGAGACAGATGCGATGCATACCTGGGGAATGCCAGTGATCATCGCCACACCCTCAGCTGTTGGCCATCCCATCATGCCGTGGACTGAAGATACCACGGCGTTGAATCTTGCCATCCCGTCTCTCCCGAAGAGGATGTCGTACGTGTGGTGTGGCTTCCTCATCACGACAAAGTCCACTTCCTCTGTGCGGGAGTGCTTTCCATCTGTAAGAGTGACGGGGAAAGATAGGATACCCAGGGGGGTTTCTGTACTGCCGTCAAACCCTTCCATTGAAGCGTATACCGTTTCCAGGCGTTCTTTGTCTTCATCATCCAGCTTGTCAAAGAACTGCCTGTACATCACCGTCGACGAAGCGCCATTGTCAACGAGAGTGCGGGAAGTGATGTAATGCCCCAGCTGGCTTTTGATGACGATGGGGCCTTCTTTGCTGGGGCCTCCTGGCACTCGCGGGAAGCGCACCTCAGCTTCCTTCCACGCGCATGGTTCTGTCGCTCGTCTTTTTCTTCCTCCGACCTTGCCATGAACCATGTTGATGCTGATGTCGACGGGCTTTCGTCCGTTACCTCTGTACCGGTTGTCACTCCTTCCTCCCTTCCTGATTGATGCCACGAGATGTGCAAGTCTTCCATCCTTGACAAATGCTTCAACAATGTCTTTCAAGGATGTGCACTCTTCAGTACCATGACCCTTTGTCCCGTGGAAATCACAGGACTTGCTTTGATCCGCATTAGGTTTCTGCCGGATCAATGGGGCTTTTGGCCATGGCAATTTTTCCATGGCAAATATCTCCGTGACGCTCTTGGTGAGTGGCGTCCACCGGTTTTTTCGGTTTGAAGGGTGTGTGTTGTCCCTTCCGCCGACAAGAGGGCGAGAGCTGGATGAGGTGTCAAAGTTTACCCTTGACTGCCAAATACCTAGCCGCCTCTTTTTGTTCTGCCGGGCGGTCCTAACGTTGTTCTCCCTTGTCCTTTGCGTGTAGAGGTGTGTACTCTGGGGAAGATCCCTTCCCAGTTGCTTTTCCGTCTCAGCAAAGCGCTTTGCCGCCGTCATGATGGCATCCCAAGTTGATGGCATGCCATCCTTACCCGTCAATGTGCGGATAAGTTCTGGGTATTCGGCGCCTTGAATGAAGACGGCGCGAACCAGATCCTCACTTATGTTGCCGAGACTTAGCTTTTTGGAGTTGAAGCGGGTGATGAAGTCTAGTAAAGATTCATCCTCCTCTCTCACGCAGTTGAGGATCGTCCACTGCTCTTCAGTGTACTTCCTCTGTTGGCTAAAGTGCTGGCTGAACTTGTTCTGAAAGTCCGCCCAGTCATATATGTGGTGGATCGGTAAACGATCGAACCATGCCCTGGCCGCTCCGACCAGAGTCATCTGGAACATGTAGCACCACGTGGGTTCCGTCCAGTTGCTGACGGTAGCCCCTGCAATGAACCTGTTCAAATGGTCGTCTGGGTCGGATAGACCATCATAAGTGCCAATGTTGGACATCTGTTTGGCACTTCTCGGGGCGATTGCTTCCGCAATGTCCCTTGCGAATTTTGACTTTCCTGCATTTGTAGCAGTTGGTCTAAAGGTTTTGGAGAAGTCACGCGGGTGTTTCTCCGCGATTGGTTTAAAAGCTTCCCCAAAATTCCTTTTTGGTTGGACGTCCGTTTCCTTACGCTTCCCTTTCGCCTTATGGCGAGGGTTCGCGTCGGTATCGGACTCCAACTCGTCTGAGTACTCGCAGTCACTGCTCATATTGAGGTGTTGGCGAGTACTGCCGAATTCGTCAGCCTGTTGAGCTGAACGCAAGCGTTCATCCAATTCGGCTTGGAATTCTCTTTGCCGTGCTTCAGCCCACGCCTTCACTTGATCTAGTGTTTGGCGAGGGGCCCTTGTTCGTTTTTCCAACTGGGTGTCGGTGAACCCCAGTGGAATATTTACTCCACTTGCCCCGGCTTGGGTAGTCGGGGTAGTGTTCGTAAGGATTGTATAACCGCCGGTGTTCCCCCCAGTTGCTGGGGTTGTTACCGGGGTTTCTTGGTCGGTTACTGGCCTTTGGACCGGAGTAACGTTAACCATTTCTTCAGAAATTGTGAAAAAACTAAAATAGTTCTAGCTTTTATGCACGGATGGCGCCAATGAAGAAACACTAAGTGAACCCTGGACAGATTATAGATAATCTGGACAGATTATAGATAATCTGGGGGTTAAGTAATGTTTCCCACGGATGAGATCTAACTGAGAAGGCTGTTCTTCAGGAGACCTGCAAAACAAACACCGTAAGCTCGTCACTGAGAAGGGGGGGGGGGTTCCTCCTTGTGACCACCCTCCGGCGTGAGAATCAGACTAGATTGCTCTGAATATAAGTGTATATTAAGAGATTGCTAGATAATTGGGTAGCAGATGATCTTACCATTCCAAGATGTTGGAGTATTTATAGCCGAAGGTAGGTTAGAAGGTATAGCCGGCTGAATAGTATTCCTGTTCTACCAACAGTGGACTATGCACAGGCCATACTGGTTGGTGGATAGGTTACGGCCAACAGTAACTATGTCGGCTGCACTATTCCTCCAACTGTAGATTATGCACGTCCTACCTACTGTGGATTATACGCAGGCCATGCTGGTTGGTGAATAGGTTACGGCCCACAGTAACACTATTTCACCAACTGTAGGCTGCGCATGCCCTGCAGTAAGGGTTGGTGAGTAGGCAGCGGCTAATAGTGACAAACAGTACTAGAGGATGCTCCTCATCGTACTGTTGTCGGTGAGCTGTCACCCTGTGATTGGCTCATGGGCTGTTCTGGTCAGATTGTCTGTCCTATCCATACCTTGGTAGGTATAGTACAGATCTTTCAGAATCATACGGACTGGCTCATTTTGGCGGG
The DNA here is from genome assembly GCF_021521415.1 of Bidens hawaiensis. Lineage (NCBI taxonomy): Eukaryota > Viridiplantae > Streptophyta > Magnoliopsida > Asterales > Asteraceae > Bidens > Bidens hawaiensis. Next base: position 1,517,143 of record NW_027491133.1, read on the forward strand.
GTTGTTCCCGTCTTGCTCATTCCTTCATGTGACTACTGAAGTATCTATTGTCTTGTGCGTGTAGCCCTGCTGTCTGCGGGTAGCCTTCCCTGATGGCTTGTATCCGCAACTGCGGGAACAGGCGGGGTACTTCACCATTGGGAGGCTTTCCCTGCGTGTACAGCTTGCGTACTGCGCGTAAGGTTATCTGAGCATGGTGGGTCCTGCGGAAGCAGATGGCCTTTGCGCAGACGTCCCTGTTCAAGGTGAGTCTTGCGGGACCAACTGGGCTCTGCTGGGACCTACCTCTTCAAGACCTCAATACTAAATCCACATTTCAATTTTATGTGTTTATATGAATATTTGCCCGATTATTTATATATGCCTCATTATGATTGTGTGCTTAAGTGTTTAATTAATGTTTATAGTTTAGCCTCATCCTCATCCTCATTAAGTATGATCATACGCTCCTTAACAATTTTAGCTCCGTGCTAATAGAATAGGGTCTCATTTATTTATCCGGGTATTTTTGTTGTTACCAAATAGAAAGGAGACTCAATTATTTACTTTACATTTACAATGGTTGTTGCGATGTTCTATTTACACATATGAATTGTGATTTCGCTTCATTATATACATATAACAAAAACTAGTGTATTACTCACCAACATTCGTGTTGATCAAATCTATTTTTATACATGCTACAAGTTTACTATTAGGTTGCTTATGAAGATTGAAAACTCATCACTTAGATTATACATTTAGGGTATTCTAATAATTATATATTATTGTAATTGTTTGTATTTTGATCGTTGAACAAGTTGTACTTGAGTTATTGAATGAAATGAATAAATTAATTATTGTCACTTAGGCTATGTGTAGTAAAGGGGCTACAAATTGGGCGAATTGCGACACGTGGCGCCCAGTCAGCAAATGATATGAATTTGTTTTTGGGGTGTAATGGTGTTGTAGGCTAATATATACAGATAAAGGATTAAATACAATAATCTCTTATCGTACATTGCGTATGCGACACCCTCAACCCTATATTTCAAAAAAACACGCTGTGGCAAATTTGTAAATTATTTCAAATCGTTTTCATCCTAAGTAACCGTTGCATCGATTCAACCATCGTCACCGGCGTCATTTGCAGACACACACTTCAATTGATTTTGAATTGAAATACGCCATTTGCAGAAACCCAGTTGTAGGCGTTCCATATTTTGTTCATATGATCGAATCGATGATCAAACTGACGGTCGATTGATAATTGTTTGATGATTACGAGATTATATGAAGTGATTTCAGTGTTCAATTTCATGTTACAGGTGTTTAATTTTTTTTTGTTAGTTTAGAAGTTCAGAACTTCTAAACTTTTTTGAACACCCAGAACTTTGTTGAACGTATTAGAACGTTTTAAAGAGGTTCATTTTTTTTGAACAACCAGAACTTCCTTGAACGTATTAGAACTTTAAAGATGTTTATTTTTTTAACACTCAGACGTTCTTTGAATGTATTATAACGTTTAATGATGTTCTTTTCTGGTCAGAACGTTTAGAGGTTTTCAGTTTTGTTTTAGAACGTTTAAACATAATATTTTGAACCCTAACCAGAGCTCGACTGAGTGCATTATTTATGCAATTCCATAATCGATTGATGAATCTAAATACTTCTACATATTAATTCGATTGATTAAATCATCAAATTTTGATCAATTTTGAAGATTTCTTGATGTTCAACGTCGTTCGATTTTGTTTTGGTTTTTGACTTTAGATATTTCATACTTTAAGCTGTGATTAGATTTTAGAAATTGGATTAGATTAAGCGACGAGTTCTGAATTTGGATCAGAGTCGATTTGTAATCGACGAATTTTGATCGCGAACTACTGTTGGGTTATTTACGAAATTGTCACCGCGTGTTTTTTAATCTAACGCTCTGGAAGGTCGCGTACGTAATGTATGATAAGTAATTATTGTACGTTAACCAACCCCTATATATACATATACATATATACATATATATATATACCACACACAAACATATATAATAATACTTAATTATTATTTTCGCCCGACAAATAGTTGCCCCCCTATCGCCCCACATTTCGCCGCCGAGGGGGGGGGGTGTGTGGTGTTGTAGCCCCTATCGCTCAAATTTCGCCGGATTTGGTCGCCCACTACGGGTGGCCTTAATAGTGTCATTGTGTTCATTTCCAATCAAACGTCTCGTCGCGACATGTTTCGCCGTTTTTTTGATCGTGGTGTGACACCCCATCCATCCTAAGATGAAATGACAAGGATGATGCATCATCACCTCAAGTCTCACTACTCACAAGGTTTAAAGAAACAAGAAAATACGGTATGTTGGGTTTCTATAGCCTCTTTTATGCATTCAATGCAACACTAATATCATGAAAGTATTAGCTTTTGCATAAATTATGTGTTAAAGAAACAGAATTTATGCAGATTCAAAAGTAAAACGTATGGCTTTCACATGTATGATGTATCGTATCTCCATTGCTTCCTGATTTTAATAGATTAATTTTGATGTTTATACTTTTATTTCAATTAAAAAGTTACTACTACAATTAAAAACTTTATTTGTTACAAAACACATTATGTTCCTTTTTAATATCCTAACAAGTATTTTGATCCTGCGTTGCCAGGCCGTTCGATTAGAGTATTCAACGATAGCGGCAATCGATAAGAGCGCGACTTGATTCCAGGTCTCAACTATGATCATAGGCTCCACAATCATTTATTGTGACTATGGAGTACATAATCTACTAATCAATTACCGTTTAAACATAGAAGTACTCCATTGACAAAAATGTATAAAATAAATGCCTTGCAAACATTCTTGTGCGACATTTGAATCAACTTTGATATATCTTGTGAAGTAAAAGAAACTTATTTTTATAACAATAGATTACAAAAAAGTTAAAATAGACCCAACACTACATGCTGGCAAAGACTAAAGATAAATAGAAGAAAGCATGACAACCAAAGAAAACAAGTTCACACATATATATGTTATCAAACACATCCACCATTTCCAAATTTGAACCTAGCAACAATATACTTTCATCGTTATAGGCTCAAATACATAATCATCATCGCCCTTAGCAAGCAGACGAACTCAAAGTCGGGTGTAAAGCCACTGACAAAACACCGACCAACAATTATGGGTGTGTCAACGATAGACCTGAGTTGGAACCTTAACCGCCAGCTGCCACCAAGAGACAATAGCTGGAACACGGCAGCAATGACCAAAGAAAACATATATATATATATATATAGGTATTGGATCATTTCAGAAGTTTTTTTACAGCGAGAAGTGCGAGAAATGAAGGTGTAACTCCATTAATCCCTAATTTCACTCCATTTCTTATGTGTAGGTGCGTTGTGTAGGTGCATATGTATGTGTGTGCGTACGTATGTTTGTATATGTGTATGTATGTTTGTACGTGTGTAGGTACATAGGTTTGAATGTGTAATTAAGACATAAATACAACCAACCTACATATATGTATATAACATCATATGAAAGGGAGTGAATTTAAGGATTAATAGAGTTGTGCCTTCATTTCTCGCACTTCTCGCTGTAATATCACTTCTCGCAAGATCCATCCCCTATATATATATATATATATAACAATGGCCACGACTCCCTAGCCACCAAGTGTTTCAAGTTCGAATCCGACAACGATAGATGTTCATGATTGTAGGCTTATATACATATTCATCATCGCCTTTAGCAAGCAAACGGGCCCAAACTCGAGTGTAAAGCCCCCGGTAAAAGACCGGTGGACAATCGTGGCCCAGTCAACCATATACCACAATGGCCAACTACGACTACGATTCCACCGCCACCAAGAGTTCTAAGTTAGAACCCGGCAACGATAGACGATCATCATCACATGCTCATAACTAAACGGGTAGACCACAATCAGTAAGCACAAAAGGCCATTGCCACCACAAATCCATCGCCACAAAAGGTAGACCATGGGTTACATGTTGGTCGCAGCTCCGTCCTTTTCTCGAGCTCAGTTTCTCTAAAACCAAATCAAATCAGGCATTAAAAATTAAGCCAATAACCATTTAGACAATTTATTAGACGGATTCAGTTAATTGAAATGAAATACTTGTTCTATATATTAACCAAACTAATGTCCTAATTTATAAGCAAATCAAACTAAGTTTGGTTAGTTAACATACCAAATTAACTACATTAGAATAACTAAGCAACTACAAAACTATAGAAGATACTTTAAGCAAAGTATTAGTTGAACATGTTTAGAAAATATATGTTGAAAACAAAAACATATACCAAAGTTGTAGAACGTAGAAGACATATTGAGTAAAGTCATTAGTTAAAAATGGTTACAGAAGTAAGCATAAAACAAAAACGTATACCAGATTAACCAGGTTAGTGCCTCTATTGTTATATAATTTCTAAATCCTTATTCTTCTTCTATTAGAATGGGGGAAATTGATATGCAATCCCATACTATAATGTTTGTTTGCCAGCAACATTTTTGACTAGCTTATAAACAAACAAACATGCAACACATTTTTGAGAAAACCTAGTAAAGAATTGTAGCAAGAAATTACCCGAGGCAAACGATGTTTCTTCCTCTGAATTGCAGAAACCTAAAAAAGAAACCCTAACAATAACAAAATTAAGAAATGGAAGAAAGCATTCACCAAAGGCAATTGCCGTATCTTACCTCAGACACGCCATGGATAACTCCGCTAAACCACAACACCCCGCCGCCACCAACGGTCACGGAAAATACACATGCGATTTAGGGTTCATACCACAAAGACCAAGCCGCCCACGATGACGACGACTAAACCACCAGACCAGCACCACCACCACCAAAGGTTTGATATCGAAATCCGGCAAAAGCAGACGGTGGTCGGTTCCCACCCGATTCAGAGCGGTGATAATAAGGAGAGAGATGACATAAACATAGATGATGAATGAATGAGAGATGTCAGATGAGAGTATTTGAGTCATTTACAATGAGAAGACAGATGTGAGAGTACGTGTGTGGATGAGAATTGAAATTTTCATGAATAGTGAATTTTAAAAGACATGACACAATAATCCTTTTTAATATATATATAATGTGCATTTGCATTTGCATTTGCATTTGGTAACGGTTGTCATATTCTTTGTTTGAATGAAGTTAAAATTTTGTTGATTTTCATAGTCTTTTTCCCCTCAAAAACATGTAGCTCTTGGTATTTTGTGTTTGTATTCGAGTATGTGGCTCTCCCTGTTTTTTAATAACATATGGAACAATCACATATACTCGAGTGAGTCCTTTTGAAACGTCATGTTAACCGTCCATACTGATTTTGACGGTGCATACCTCACTCATCCATGAACACTATCAAAGAGGAAACTTACCATTATAGAAAACCCGCTTGAGTCAAATTTCAAATATAAGACCTCAAAAATCTTTAAGTCTTAACCATCAATCCCATTCCACCTTATATAGTCAGTGTTGTAAAAATCCCGACTATGTGTCGATTATTCGCTAGTCCCCACTCCACTAATTAATGTTGAGCTAGTTGGCCAAGTAATCGGTCAACGGTCAAATCCGACCAAAATCATGATTAATTGACTTAGTCAGCGTTTTCTGACGAGGTTCCGGTCAAAACAAAATGTATATATGTATATATAAAACTGAAATTTATATATAAAAATGTGTGTATATAAAACTAAAAATTACATATAAAAATGTATGTGAATATAAAATGGAAAACTATACATTAAAGTCCGATTCAAATAATCCTAATGTATCGCTAGTTTCCACCTTAATGTCCGACTAACAATTTTCACAATAAAGTTTATACTGTAGGTGTAATTGTGTCTCTATAGCTTCATCCTACCTTCACTGAAAATTCAAATCAAAAGTACATTTAACATAACCATGTGATATTATTAATTTTAACAAAACGTTAAATACTAAATATTGCCATATAATAGTTGAGGGTTTTTTTTCTCTTAACAGAAAACCCTTCAGAAAAAAAGTTAAAAAAAAATAATTAAAAAGTCGTAACTCAAAATATATATAAAAACAAAAATTCTAAAAACACTAAAAAGTTTCCGCGGTTGTCTTCGTTCCATAAAAAAAACCACCCGAAACCCATTTTGACCCTAACTTGTTCCGACTCAAACCAAAACAACTTTTTATTAATTGACTTGTTCTAACCCTAACTCATTCTGATCCAAATCCGTTTTAACCAATAACTCATTTCAACCCATAACCCGTTCGACCAAACCCAACCCAACCCAACCCAACCTATTTACCACCTATAATCTTCATCATACATTCACTGAAAAATCAAATCTGAAGAACAATCAACATAACCTTGTGGTATTATTATATTTTAATAAAACGTTAAATACATAATATTGCCAAATAATAATAATAATATTTATTTATTTAATGAACCTCTCTCTTTCCCAGCTTTATTTCACTGCTCTGCCTCTGTACTTCACTAAACCCACCAACTCTCTCCGTCGTCTTCCCTTTTTACCCCTACTTTCAATATTCTTTCAGGTTGCTTCGGATTCTGGCTTTCCCAACTATGGAAGCATTAACATTATTAAGATACTGGAGAACCAATGCCACCGCTGACAATGCTAACACCACCACCACCATTGTTACCGGCGCCACCAGTCAAACCTCAGAAACAGAAGAAGATGATCACGGACCGTTTTTTGACCTAGAGTTCACTTTACCACCAGAAGATGACAAAAATGTAGAAACTCAAAACGGTGCCGTTTATGTGGAAGATGAAGATATTGAAGAAGATGATGAAGAAGACTCTGGTGGATCTGAAATGAACTTTACGCTTATGTCTGGTTCAAGTGGTGACAGTACGGCGGACGTCAACGTGTCAGCCTCGCCGTCCGACGAGTTGTTTTTCAACGGCGGGTTTGTTCCGGTGGACCAGACGGCGGAGACTACTTCAAATCCGCCGCAGCTTCGTCTGGCGTTGATGAAATCAGCTACGAAGTTTCGAGTTATGATGTTGAAGTTTCGGAAAACGAAATTAAACGCCGAATCGAAGAAAGAAGAAGCTCCGGCTAGTGTTACCGGAGAAAGTACTAGTTCCGGCGAATCCGGCAAGTCAATGACGGTGAGGTTTAATGTTGAAGAGGTGCCGATTATTTCATTATTTAAAAGACATAACAGCTCAAAACCTTCAAAGAAGCAACAAACCGATAATAACCAGACGGAGGATAAGAAGTTTACAAAAGAACGATGCAAAAGTATTTACGTAAAGTGAAGCCTCTATACGTTCGTGTTTCGCAGAAATACGGCGAGAAGTTAAAGCTCGCCGGAAACCTAACGTTTACCAAACCTAATTTAACACCGGAGGAGCAAAAAAATACACCGTGTGTAAACCCTAGGAGAGAGAAAGAACCGGTTTCTGAAGGTTTAGAGCCACCGTTACTTCCGGTTACTTCTAAAGGACTGAAGCAAGGTAATTTACCGGCTGGACTTCGCGTTGTGTGTAAGCATTTAGGTAAAACCTTGTCTGCTTCACCAGCATTCACGGCTGTAACCTCCACCGCCAGCGTGGCAACGCCAGGGGCAATACCGTCAAAACGCCGTGACGATTCGTTGATACAGCACGAGGATGGGATACAGAGTGCTATTCTACACTGCAAGAGGTCATTCAAATCTTCCAGAGGTATAATATAAAATAATTAATGTGAATTAAGTTGAATCTACTTTTATTTCAATAAATTTTTATTTTTTTGTTTAAATTTTCAGATTGTGGTGGTGGCCGGAGAATGTGAAAACAGTTCGATTTTCGATGCGGCGGAGGTAGAGGTGCACAAATCGGTTTTTTTGAAAAAACCGGTTCGGTTATTAACCGGACCGGTTTTTTTTATCCAGAAAAAAACCGGTTCGGTTAATAACCGGACCGGTTATTAACCGGTTTTTGTCAATGAAAACTCAAACCGGCCAAACCGGTTTGGACCGGTTTAGAAACCGGTTAGAACCGGTTATTAAACCGGTTTTTTTACAACCGGTTTTTAATAACCGGTCTAACCGGTTAACCGGTTTTTTTTTTTTTTTTTTTTTTTTGCTTTAGGGTTTAGGGTTTAGGGTTTCGTTGTTAGCATTCTTTGCTTGGAAGATTAAAAACACATAACTTTCATTTATAGCTTTTACATTAAAAATACAAACATTAAATCGTTATCGCATATTCGTAACTCAAAAATACAAACATTAAAGAATGCTTAGACACGATTACATTAACAAGTTGATGTTTGTTACTCATTTTCTTCGCTACCCGATCCCGAGCTATTCCTTAGGTAATCGTCGTACGCGGCTTCTTCATCGGTCATTGGTTGAGTGTGTCCTTGATTGACCTCGTCTTCATACAAGGCCGCCTCATACTCCATTTCCCCCTCGAGTGAGCGTTGATGTTGTGCCCTATCTAAAGAGTCCAAGTAATCCTTGTAGCAAATCGACATCTCTACAGCTGGTGGAGTGAGTCGAGTCCTCCTAATCGATATAACCCTGCCAGAAACAGAAAAAGCAGACTCCGAAGCTACCGTGGAAGCTTGGACCGTTAGTAAATCTTTGGCCATGGCGGCGAGGATCGGAAACTCATCCTCCTTACCTCTCCACCAAGCCAGCATATCAAGACTTCTAAATTCATCCGGAGTCATGTGTTTCACAAAGTTGGTACCACCATACCTTCCAAGTTCACTGCTTGGGGTGTTTACCCTTTGACGTTTACCGGCGTCTTCCCAAATCATGTAGTACATCCCCATTTCAAGGTCGGTTTGGGATTGGGATTGGGCAACAGCTCTTAACGAGTCATGAATTTGGGAAGACGACCCGTGTTTTGTAAGGTAAACATCATACATGTTTGCCAAGGTGGTGTTGAAAGCATTCTTTAAAGTTTGGTTATAATGGGGGTTTTGATCGTCGTTTAACTCTAGGTCATCACAAATTTTTTCTATTAAAGCTTCAACACCACCAACATTGATGCAAGGGTTTAACGCAGCCGCACAGGTCAAAACAGCGGGTAGTTGTTGAAAATATTTTCTAAATTTTTCTTTCATTTTTGCACCCATATCAAAATAAGGTGCACCCCTACAATGAATTTCAGTCAACTTTGTGCACATGACAGCAATTTTTGGTAAAGCAATGGGGCTTGTTGGATAGTAAACCCCGGATAAACTAGTTGTGCAAGATTTAAAAATTTGAAGAACCTCCGTAACGATCTCAATCAATAACCAGTTTCTAGGATCGTACGGTGCACATTTACCCCTATTTGACAAAATTTGATGAAACGCAATTAACGATTGTTTTTGTTGGATGGCTTTCTCAAACATTTCACAAGTCGAGTTCCATCTTGTTGGACAATCCCAATTAGGCCCCAACCATTGACAGTTAGCTTCTTCACAAAATTTTTTGTATCTTGAAAATGTTGAATTGTTGCTAAAAACATCTCGTAACATTCTTTTAAAATTGTTTCTTTGCGTTTCGATCACGTTTAACCCATCTTGCACGGCCAAGTTGATAATATGTGCAATGCATCGGCTATGAAAAAACGCTCCATCACAGATAGGTTTATACTTTAATTTTAAATGGCCAACCGCGGCCGTATTGTTGGACGCGTTATCAAACGATATTGAAAAGATTTTATCTTCAATCTTGTATTGTCGAATGACTTTATCCAAGAGTTTAAAAATATTTCTACCCGTGTGCGGGTAATCAAACAATTGAAACGCAACGGTTCGTTTCATCATTTGCCACGACTGGGGGTCAACCCAATGAGCCGTCACACAAATGTATGAGTCGGGCGAACCATTAGGTACCGACCACACATCCGTTGTTAAGTTCACACCAGTTTGTAAGTTTGAAAAGTATGAAATTAGTTCGGATTTAGCGTTTTTCCATGCTTTAAGACAATCTCTTCTAAGGGTCGAACGACTTACGTGTTGGTAGCGTGGTTGAACATACTTTTGCATCATCTCCGTGAATTGAGGGTTGTCGAAGTGGTTGAAAGGAAGTGATTGTTGAATCACAAAGTTGCCAAACTGTTGACGTACCGCTTCAAGGTCGTACGTAAACACCGTTCCTTGATTCGTCATCTCCGGCTGCGAACTACTTCCGGATTCGTCCTTCAAGACCTTGCAAGAGGGCTTTTCTACATGAGCTCTTAAACTGGAGTTTGCTTCTTTGTTATAAAACTTCAAACAATGTTTGCATCTAGCTTTTTGGGTTCCGTTAGACATTTCGCATAGGTCGAAATGTTGCCAAATATCTTGGTTTCGTTTCGTGGGGATGACCCGAACGACGGTTTCTCCCGTGTTCGAGGCACCCATGTTGACCGATGAAGCAGCACTTTGGGAGGCCATGATAATCGACTACGAATTAAGAGTGGTATACTCGAGTATGAAATAAACGACTACGAAAGAAGAGCGTTTGGAGTTGTATAATCGCGTATGAAATAAACGTTTAGAGCGTTTGGAGTTGTATAATCAAGTGTGATCTAACCAATACCCAACCTAAACTATATATAGATGTTTGTGGGGGTAAAATAGTAAAAAAACAAAAAAAAAACGGCTAAAAAACGGTCAAAAAAAAAAAAAAAACGGCTATAAAGCCGTTTGGTAACGTTCGAAAACCGGTTTAACCGGTTAACCGGTTATTAAAAAACCGGTTAACCGGTTTTTTTTATAACGGTAATAAACCGGTTATTTTAAAAACCGGTTAACCGGTTTTTTAATAACCGGTTATTAAAAAAAACCGGTTATAAAAAAAACCGGTTATAAAAAAAACCGGTTATAAAACCGGTTTTGGCTCCAAAACGTATAACCGATACGTAAACCGGTTACGTAAACCGGTCAAACCGGTTTTTAAAAAAACCGGTTTTTAAAAAACCGGTTTCCGGTTGAACCGGCCAAACCGGTTCCGTAACCGGTTTTTTTGAACACCTCTAGGCGGAGGGTGAAATGAATAAATGAATGAAAATGAAATGATGAGGTGGATGGTCAAAAAGGTAGAAATGATAATAGTTTTGGTTTTTTTTTGTTGATTGTGATAGAAACGAGGAAGAAATGAGTTCTCCATCATCAATGATCAATCAAGTAGGGAATTAATGGCTTCTGTAAAGTTTTGTCTTCAATGTTTATATTGTTTTTATATTTTATATACTTGTCTGTTTTTAAGTAATGCTTTGTTTGTTATATAATTTGGAGATGCATTAATTCCTTTCCTTTTTTTTAATTTGTTTAATCATGTGTTTGATAAGTTTAACGTTGATGTATTTTTGTTTTTACATCAAACAAAATTTAGCTCAACTAGCATTTTAAAATCGTAATATCTCAAGTTCGAGTCGCATCCCAACCTATTTTTACCCTAGTCGGCTTTTTGGAGGCAATTTTACTTAGAACTATTGATGGTTGGCTTGGCTTATCTAGCGTTTTACTATTAAGTGCGTATGAGGTCACCTTTTGTTATCTTTAGGATGTTAAAAAGAAAATATTTTTGATTTTACATATCAATAAGAATATTAGTTTATATATATCCATAGTTATTAACTTTTTTGTGCATGAACATTTATACATTGTGCATAAGACCACCCGCTATGGGGAGCGGTGGAGGTGGTTGTTGAGCGTCGTTGGGCGCGAAACACCACCAAGGGGCGCCCCACCTGTTGCCGATGGCAAGAATGCCTGACGCGGAAGAGGAAAACAAGTGGGCCCCATCTCCAAAAGCTCTCTCCATCTCTCACACACATAAGCATATATATAGGCACTTTTGGGGCATTAAACCATGACGTAGCATTATTGTATGGGGCTTGATGCCTCCCGGTGCTTACGTGGCGCTGACGTAACATTGCCGGGAGGCTTCGATACCCTCAACATAGAGGATTTTGTGTTTTGATTTTATTTTTCTTTTTTTATACTTTTAACCTTTTGAATTTAATATTTCTTTTAACCCTTATACTATTTATCATTTACTCGTTTATCACAAATCAATTTCAATTTTTTAAACCAACACTTTCCCGTTTTAAACTTGGGTTCCCAGCACTTTTCATTATTTACAAAATTTTAGTTTAATGTTTCGCTTTAAATTCTGTGAGTTAACAGTTGTTCAACATTTTTTACTTCTAATTTCCCATGTTCAACGTTCTTACATTAATTTTCCATGTTAAACATTTTGATCCTAAGTCGACTTTGTTATTTTTTTTTGTGCATTACATTTCGGTTTAATTTTTGTGCATTAATATGCCACAACAAGTCTGCATGGTTGAACGTTTTTTACGTCTACTTTTCATTCAGTTTAATAGTTCCGTCGACCACTGCAAAGCATGAGTCCAACACTCCAACGTCCCTATCAATACACGGGTTCGACAAAATGTTTCAATGTTACTTTTTTCATGGTTTTACGCCCTCACCGCAACACGTGGGGGGCTTAATGCGAGTTTAATATATACACTATATTTATTTTCTTATTTGTTTGATAAGGGAGTAAGGGACTTACGTTCCAAATTTTTAAAATTTGTATTATCATCAAAGTTGCTTATAAATTATTAAACTTTTAATATTATAATTTTACCTTTCTGTTGTTTTATTGTTATTTTTATAGTTTTGTAACTTCAAATTATAGTTCAAAGCATTCAAAAGGGAAAACACATTAAAAAAGATCAGAATATAGTATTGATTTTGATATTTATTTGTACCTTTCAATCTTTCATAATTTATAAACTAGTATTTTCGCCCGCGCTTCACGGCGGGTGGAAACTTTCGATCAACTAAGTAGCTTACATGAGCATTGCGACGTTGCTCAGACTTATGGTTCAGTTCTTTCATCTCTAGCCTATCCACCATAACTAATATTAAAACCGAACACTAACTAAACTATTTGAATTTAGCAAATATATATTGAATTACATTGTTTATAAAAAGCTTCAAAGATACAAAAGCCAATAAATTACAAATGGCAATGGTACCTCTTTGAAAACAACCCATCATGCCTTTCTAATTTCTTCCATAAAGTCTAGCTGAAGAGGTAGGTCCCAGCAGAGACCAGTTGGTCCCGCAAGACTCACCTTGAACAGGGACGTCTGCGCAAAGGCCATCTGCTCCCGCAGGACCCACCATGCTCATAGGATCTTACGCGCAGTACACAAGCTGAACACGCAGGGAAAGCCTCCCAATGGTGAAGTACCCCGCCTGTTCCCGCAGTTGCGGATACAAGCCATCAGGGAAGGCTACCCGCAGACAGCAGGGCTACACGCACAAGACACTAGCTACTTCAGTAGTCACATGAAGGAATGAGCAAGGCGGGAACAATCCCGCCTAAATGAGCCAGTCTGATTCTGAAAGATCTTTTGTACCATGCCTACCAAGGTATGGACAGGACAGACGATCTGACCAGAACAGCCCATGAGCCAATCACAGGGTGACAGCTCATCGACAACAGGGCGAGGAGGAGCACCCTCCAGTACTGTTTGTCACTATTAGCCGCTGCCTACTCACCAACCCTTACTGACGAGCATGCGCGGCCTACAGTTGGTGGAATAGTGTTACTGTTGGCCGTAACCTATTCACCAACCAGCATGGCCTGCGTACAATCCACAGTAAGTGGGACGTGCATAAACTACAGTTGGTGGAATAATGCAGCCGACTTTGTTACTGTTGGCCGTAACCTACCCACCAACCAGTATGGCCTGTGCATAGTCCACTGTTGGTTGAACAGGAATACTATTCAGCCGGCTGTACCTTCTTGGAAACCTACCTTCGGCTATAAATACTCCAATATCTTGGAATGGTAAGATCATCTGAGATCCAGTTATCTAGCAATCTCTTAATATACACTTATATTCAGAGCAACCTAGTCTGATTCTCACGCCGGAGGGTGGTCACAAGGAGGAACTCCCCCCTTCTCAGTGACGAGCTTACGGTGTTTGTTTTGCAGGTCTCCTGAAGAACAGCCTTCTCAGTTAGACCTCATCCGTGGGAAACATTACTTAACCCCCAGATTATCTATAATCTGTACCGGGTCACTTAGTGTTTTTTCATTGGCGCCATCCGTGTATAAAAGCTAGAACTACTTTAGTTTTTTCACAATTTCTGAAGAAATGGTTAACGTTACTCCGGTTCAAAGGCCAGTAACCGACCAAGAAACCCCGGTAACAACCCCAGCAACTGGGGGAAACACCGGCGGTTATACAATCCTTACGAACACTACCCCGACTACCCAAGCCGGGGCAAGTGGAGTAAATATTCCATTGGGGTTCTCCGATACCCAACTGGAAAAACGAACGAAGGTTCCTCGCCAAACACTAGATCAAGTGAAGGCATGGGCCGAAGCACGGCAAAGAGAATTCCAAGCCGAATTGGACGAACGCTTGCGTTCAGTTCAACAGGCTGACGAATTCGCCAGTACTCGCCAACACCTCAATATGAGCAGTGACTGCGAGTACTCAGACGACGAGTTGGAGTCCGACACCGACGCGAACCCTCGCCATAAGGCGAAAGGGAAGCGTAAGGAAACGGACGTCCAACCAAAAAGGAATTTTGGGGAAGCCTTTAAACCAATCGTGGAGAGAAACCCGCGTGACTTTTCCAAAACCTTTAGACCAACTGCTACAAATGCAGGGAAGTCAAAGTTCGCAAGGGACATTGCGGAAGCAATCGCCCCGAGAAGTGCCAAACAAATGTCCAACATTGGCACTTACGATGGTCTATCCGACCCAGACGACCATTTGAACAGGTTCATTGCGGGGGCTACCGTCAGCAACTGGACGGAACCCACGTGGTGCTACATGTTCCAGATGACTCTGGTCGGAGCGGCCAGGGCATGGTTCGATCGTTTACCGATCCACCACATATATGACTGGGCGGACTTTCAGAACAAGTTCAGCCAGCATTTCAGCCAACAGAGGAAGTACACTGAAGAACAGTGGACGATCCTTAACTGCGTGAGAGAGGAGGATGAATCTCTACTAGACTTCATCACTCGCTTCAACTCCAAAAAGCTTAGTCTCGGCAACATAAGTGAAGATCTGGTTCGCGCCGCCTTCATCCAAGGCGCCGAATACCCAGAACTTATCCGCACATTGACGGGTAAGGATGGCATGCCATCAACTTGGGATGCCATCATGACGGCGGCAAAGCGCTTTGCCGAGACGGAAAAGCAACTGGGAAGAGATCTTCCCCAGAGTACACACCTCTACACGCAGAGGACCAGAGAGAACAATGTCCGGATCGCCCGGCAGAACAAAAAGAGGAGGCTAGGTATTTGGCAGTCAAGGGTAAACTTTGACACCTCATCCAGCTCTCGCCCTCTTGTTGGCGGAAGGGACAACACACACCCTTCAAACCGAAAACACCGGTGGACGCCACTCACGAAGAGCGTCACGGAGATATTTGCCACGGAAAAATTACCATGGCCTAAAGCCCCATTGATCCGGCAGAAACCTAATGCGGATCAAAGCAAATCCTGTGATTTCCACGGGACAAAGGGTCATGGTACTGAAGAGTGCACATCCTTGAAGGATATTATTGAGACATTTGTCAAGGACGGAAGGCTTGCACATCTTGTGGCATCGATCAGGAAGGGAGGAAGGAATGACAACCGGTACAGAGGTAACGGACGAAAGCCCGTCGATATCAGCATCAACATGGTTCATGGCAAGGTCAGAGGAAGAAAAAGACGGGTGGCAGAACCATGCGCGTGGAAAGAAGCTGAGGTGCGCTTCCCGCGAGTGCCAGGAGGCCCCAGCAAAGAAGGCCCCATCGTCATCAGAAGCCAGCTGGGGCACTACATCACTTCACGCACTCTTGCTGACAACGGCGCTTCGTCGACAGTGATGTACAGACAGTTCTTTGATAAGCTGGATGATGAAGACAAAGAACGCTTGGAAACGGTCTACGCTTCAATGGAAGGGTTTGACGGAAGTACAGAAACACCCCTGGGTATCCTATCTTTCCCCGTTACTCTTACTGATGGGAATCATTCACGCACAGAAGACGTGGATTTTGTCGTAATGAAAAAGCCACATCATACGTACGACATCCTATTCGGAAGAGACGGGATGGCAAGATTCAACGCCGTGGTATCTTCAGTCCATGGCATGATGGGATGGCCAACAGCTGAGGGTGTAGCAATGATCTCTGGCATTCCCCAGGTATGCATTGCATCTGTTTCATCTAAACCCAAACCGAAAAAGGCTAAACCAACCATCACTGAACCAGAAAAATGGGCCTTCAATGGCAAATACCCCGACCAGGCCGTTACCATTGGACCAACAATCGTTGATCCCACCCGCACCTTACTCAAACGCTTACTGCAGAAAAACGCTGACATCTTTGCGTGGGCACCAGCTGACATGACTGGTGTACCCCGAAGTAAGGCGGAGCATAAACTCAAATGCGATCCGGCTGTTACGCCGATCGTACAAAAGCGCAGAGTGATGGGGCCTGAGCAAACTAACGCGTGTAGAACCCAAGTCAAGGAACTCCTTGACGCAGGCATCGTACGCGTTAGTAGATATCAAACATGGGTTGCAAATCCCGTAATGGTACCGAAGAATGACAAACAATGGCGCATGTGCATAGATTTCAAAGATTTGAACAAAGCATGCCCCAAAGATTGTTATCCGTTACCAGAAATTGATCTCAAAGTGGATTCGTTGGCACCATTCCGCCTTAAATGCTTCTTGGATACGTATAAGGGGTACCACCAAATCCACATGGCCATTGATGACCAGGACAAAACCGCATTTCGGACGCCCGATGGTACATTTTGTTATAAAATGATGCCATTCGGACTTAAGAATGCAGGGTCCACGTACCAACGACTAATGGACAAAGAGTTTCATGCCCAAATCGGGAGAAACTTGGAAGTCTATATGGATGATTTGGTCATCAAAAGCCTCGAGCCTGAGGCGATGTTGAAAGACATTGAAGAAACTTTCAACACGCTCCGAAAGATAAACATGAAGCTCAACCCGAGCAAGTGTTCATTTGGGATGGAAGAAGGGAAGTTCTTGGGAGTCATTGTTACTAAAGATGGCTTTAGAGCGAACCCTGAAAAGGTTGAAGCCATTGTTAAAATGGAATCACCTACCACCATCAAACAGGCTCAGACACTGAATGGACGACTAGTCGCACTTAATCGCTTCATGGCAAACCATGCAGATAAGTCGTTTCCTTTCGTGTCAACATTGAGAAACTGCTTGAAGAAAACGCACTTCCGCTGGACACCAGAAGCGGAAGCAGCTTTTCAGGAGATTCGGTCACGCCTGATCGAACTCCCAACACTTACAGCACCACAAGCAGGAGAGGAGTTAATCCTATACCTTTCCGCAACAGATAGAGCAACCGGGGCAGTCCTGCTAGTAGAACGAAAGGGCGTCCAGATGCCAATCTATTATGTTAGCCGTGTACTAACAGACGTAGAAACCCGGTACTCTACCCTCGAAAAATTAGTCTTAGCACTTATACATGCTTCACGCAGGTTAAGACGATATTTCCAGGGCCACCCAATCACCATTCTCACCAACTTCAAACTCTCAAACGTTCTAGGCAAACCCGAATTATCGGGACGTCTAGCCAAATGGGCAATTGAATTGGGAGAATATGCAATTAAGTACAAGCCAAGACCAGCCATAAAAGGCCAGGTCCTGGCCGATTTTATTGCAGAAGTCCCCGCTTCGCGGGAGAAAGAGTGCCAGGAGGAGGCTCAACCCTCCCCAGCACAGGACGTCAATGATGTCTGGCGACTCTATACTGATGGAGCAGCCAGTAACGAGGGTTCAGGCGCAGGGTTAAAATTAACCAACCCAGCGGCCCAAGAATATACTTACGCTATTCGGCTGGACTTTCCAAGTACGAATAACGAAGCCGAATATGAAGCATTCTTGGTCGGTTTGAGAATTGCGCGTAAGATGGGAGTGAAAAACTTGGAAGCCCATGTGGATTCCATGCTGGTGGCCAACCAAATAAATGGAACATACACGGCTGTGAACGACACCATGGCCCTGTACCTCGCCCAGGCAAAAACCCTTATGCGTGATTTTAGTGATTGTAAAGTCATACATGTCAAGCGCAGCGAAAACAAATCTGCGGATGCGTTAAGCAAGCTTGCATCACTAGCCTTCACCCACCTGGGAAAGGACATCCGCATTGAACTCCTCGAAGCGCCATCAGTCCCGCACAAGGAAATTTGTGTCATCCAAACCAGTACAGAAACGTGGATGACACCAATAATAAATTACCTTGCAGCTGGAATACTACCAAAGTCAAAAACACAGGCAAGAAAACTACGCTGTAAAGCACTGAATTATCAACTCGTCAATGACATCCTTTACAGACGTAACTTTCTTGGCCCACTCTTGAGATGCGTGGACAACCAAGATGCCAACTACCTCCTAAGGGAAGTACACGAAGGCATCTGTGGGGTACACGCAGGTCCCCGCGCTGTTGTAGCCAAGCTAAACAACGCGGGATACTTTTGGCCGGGGATGCATACGGATGCACTGGCATACATCAGAAAATGCAGGTCTTGCCAGCTTTACGCACCTAACACGCATCGCCCGAAAAACGAACTGGTTCCAGTCACTTCTTCATGGCCATTTCAGAAGTGGGCCATCGATGTGACAGGCCCATTTCCTACAGCAGCAGGAAATGTTCAGTTCCTAGTGGTAGCCATCGACTACTTCACCAAGTGGATAGAAGCAAAACCTTTAGCCCAAACAACCGCAAAGCATATCAAAAAATTTATTTGGGAATTTATAATTTGTCGTTTTGGACTTCCACAGAATTTGGTGAGCGATAACGGCACCAACTTTGCTGACAAAAAGCTACAACAATGGCTAAAAGAACTTCAAATCACCCACACCTTTACCTCAGTGGCACACCCGCAAGGAAATGGTGAGGTGGAAAGAGCAAATAAAAGCATCGTTGAAGGCATAAAGAAAAGACTCTTGAAACACAGATCCGGCTGGGTGGACGAGCTTCCGCACGTCCTTTGGGCAAACAGAACGTTGAAGAAGGCCAGTACGGGAGAAACCCCGTTCAGCCTCACTTATGGCACTGAAGCCATGGTCCCGGTCGAAATTGGTCTACCCTCACCAAGGGTCTTGAGTCAGCCAGAAGACAATGATGCGGAAAGACGGTTGGATCTTATGCTAACCGAGGAACGCAGAGACTTAGCCGCAGTGCGTGAAGAGAACTACAAACGACAAATGCAAAAGTACTACAACACGCGGGTAAAACTCTGCAACTTCAAGGAAGGAGACTACATACTGCGTAACAACGAGGCTTCGAACCAAGAACGCCCAGGAAAGTTGGCCCCGATCTGGGAAGGGCCATACGTTATCAAACAGGTTCTGGGAAAGGGCGCATACCGGCTCGAAAGGCTCGATGGCACTCCCATCCCAAGAACATGGAATGGAGCTCAATTACGCAAATGTTATATGTAGATCAATTCCAAAACTTGTAAAGAAAAGGCCAAGAGCCACTTCTAATGGAAATGATTCTCCTTTCATAATGTGTTTACCTTTATGAACTCCCCACTGGTGCCGGTATTTACCGCATAAATGAGGAGAAGTAAGTCATTGCGTGTGGAAGGCGGCAAAACCCGCATAAACACAACGTTAAAAATAGGGGAAACCTACACGCAGGTATGATGTAAGTAAAGTTTAGCCATCTTTGTAAGTGCAAGTGACGGTCTTATCCGCACAATCACAAAATAAGGAAGCAAAACTTCAAACTATCATCTACCACGTTCAAAGGTTATCCTAAAAAAAAAAAAAAAAATATATATATATATATATATATATATATATAATACTTAGAAATAAGGATAAGGAAAACCTACACGCAGGTCAGGTATGGGTAAAGTTTAGCCATCCTACCAAGTGCAAGTGACGGTTCAACCCGCACAATCACGAAAGAGGAAGCAAAACTTTAACCCACTATCAACCACGTTCAAAGGTTAACTTATCCTAAATACTTAGAAATTTCGAGGAAAAATGAGGAAAACCTACACGCAGGTCAGATGACGGTTAAAATTTAGCCATCCTACCAAGTGCAAGTGACGGTTCTACCCGCACAATCACGAAGGAGGAAGCGAAACTTTAACCCATCATCAACCACGTTCAACAGGTTAACTTATTCTAAAACACTTGGAAAATTGCTAAAACTAAGTATGCAAGTTATGAGTTTATAAACCAAGGAATCCAAAGAAGGAAATAACAATCTTATCCGCAAAAAGATTTATATTTCAATGATATATTACAAGAATGGCCGGGTTACTACCCGCCTGAAAGAGTAAATCTATACAAGTCTATCTTAGCAATGGAAAGGGATCTTCAGGATCAAGCTTCAGGGCCGCTTCCACTTGGACCCGCTCCGTCAGAAGAACGGGGTGGTTCGAGGAACGCTTTGAGAACAGCTAACCCATCATCAGCAACAGCTACTTCGTCCACCTTTTCCACCACTGGATGCGGGAAGGCGGCGTATTGGTTCAATGCTTGGTCATAAATGGCTTCGGTATCCACATCGAACAAAGGGAAGTTGGAAGCCGGGACGCCTTTCTCAACAAACCCTAGACCAAGCAGGAAGCCGGCCTTTTCCCCATCCTCATGAGAAGCGTTGAGGGCTGCGGTCATAGCATCATCGTAAGAGGTCTCTGAAAAGACCCGACGCACAACCTACAAAAAAAATAAAAAAATACAAGTGTTAGAACCTTTTCTTACAAAAGAAAAGCGTGAAGACAAAGTTAAACATACCTGAGGCAACGCTTCTCGAAGAAGCCATTGGAGGGCAGCTTGAGCTTCGTTATGGGCGCGTTCGGCTTCGCTCTTGTTAAGGTTGGCAAGTAAAACTTCCTTTGCGGCAGCCTCTTCGACGCCCTTAAGCTTCCGCTGGGTCTGGTCAAGCACCCCCCTCTGGTCCAGGATTTCCTGGAGTTTCTTGGCATCTTCCATTGCCAAGGCATCATGAGCGCATTGGAGAGCCTCTAATTTGCCTTTCAGCTCCTCATTCTCCACACGCAGAGGCTCAGCAACGGCTTTAGCCTGGGCAGCCCTCTCGGTTGCGTTTCGCGCAGTCTCCCTGGCCAGCCGAAGCTGTTCATTCACAGCTTGGGCAGCCTTGGAGCGGGCCTCGAGTCGCGCCTGAACTTCAACCTCGAGGGCCTTGAAGGCCTTCTCCTTGGCGGCGGCAGCTGCCGCCAGCTGTTGGTTCTCCTCCCGAAGAGCCCGCGTTTCAGATACTTCCTTTGCGCGAGCTGCTTTTAACTTGTCGTTTTCACGACAAAGCAGCTCGACGCGCGGCTGCATCCGGGCCTGGAGAACCCGAAGCTCATTGGTTAGCCTACCCTCCTGGTAGCTAACCATGGCTTCCCCCAACGCACCCGGGGGAGCAGCGTGGCGAACCCAGTCCACGCACTCCACAGGTGTGCGAAGGGTTGTTCCTCGGCGTATGTTCCATCGCGGAACATACACTTCATTGGAATCCGTCACTGCAAAAGAAACAAAGGCAGTAAGGAAAAGATGATAAAAAACATAAGGGAAAAAGAAAGGAACCCTACGCACCTGTAGGGTCAATGACAGGCCGATAACCGCCAAACCCATCACCTGAACCTAAAGGAAATCCATCCAACAGGTCAGGCAGACGGGAAGGTGGCAAAGATCGGCGGGAAGCCCTGCGCGTACCTGATGGTCCGGCCATTGGTGCCGGTGGCGCGGGCATGGTGGCAGCCGCCGTGGTCGCCGTTGGGGTCGCCGCCGCGGTCGCCGCCTCATCAGCAGCAGCAGTAACCGCCGGCTCCGTGAAGGATGCTGTAAAAATCGCACTCACGGCCGGCGGTGACGTCATCTCGACCGGAACAGTTGGCTCAAATGAATGAGCAACTGGACCAACGGATGCAGACGCAGGCGCCTGGGTCGACGCCTCAGGAAGGCTGACCGAGCCTACCGTCATTGGCGGGGAGGTACCCCCCTGCGCTTCACCCCGGAATGCGTCAACATACACGCCTGCACAAAGAATGTTAAATTTAAGAAGTAATAAATCTGCAAAGACATTATGATTGTACTTACGGGTTTTCTTGACCCTGAACGTACGGACGGGCGGGGAGGAACCCGATGGAGCCGGCCTCTTGGTACCGGTCACCGTCGTCTTCGTTGGTTCTCCGGAGGTAACGGTCGTAGCCTCCGGAACAGTGGTCTCCTCACCACCGGGCTTCCCCGCCACCTCTTCACTATCTGACTCCGAGTCAGATAGAACCACCGGACCAGCCGTGGAGGCCTTCTCTTTCCCTTTCCCGCCGGCAGCAGCTTTCTTCTTCCGCACCAATGGAGGAGCATCTGAGGATTCCTCAGAAGAAGACAGGTCAAGAATTCCAACAGCGGGTACAGCATTAAGGGGTTGAGGAAGGAATATCGCCTTACCTGGCCGCCGTTGGCTCAGGATCTCGTGGCCCAGCGGATAGACCTCCACAAACCGATCCGCTGTTTGCTCCAGGATGGGCAACTCGCCCTCGTCCAAAGCACGAGTACCCATCCGCGCGGGACCGTCGGCTTCCCGCGGAAACAGAAGCGACTCCAAATCATTTCCCTCTGAAAGAAAAGAAACAGTTAGAAGACAAACTTGTATCAAAAAAGAAAAACAAGACATACCATAGGGAATAGAGTTCAAACCGTATTCGAGGAGGATGGGAACCAGAGATGCATCTTTCCACACCCGGCTCATCCCTAACATGACCATCCCGGACTCCGCAAACCGGTAAACCGGAGATTGGATCCGGGATATCTTCGAAAACCATTCCGCCTCCTGGTAGTTGGGGGCGTGAAGGCTCGGTATCGCTTGGCCATTTTTAAACTTCATGGCAAGGGGGATGGCGCGGGCAGAAATGTAGAAGAATTCCTGCTTCCACGCGCGAAGACTGCGCTCGGTGTCGCAAATCTTCAGACCCTTAATACGGGTCGTCAGGGTGTACCACCCTTGGATGCACCTCCAGGTATAGAAGGTCATCAGGCGGTCCACATGGGGCTCGATGCCCAAAATCCGGCACACCCACTCAAAATGGCGAATCTTGGCGATCGCCATGGGGTGCAGCTCGGTCAAATGGACACCGTGCCTCTCAAGGACACGGTAAACAAATTTTGTCAATGGGAATCTAAGATTCCAATAGACAAAAAATGCAGCATAAACCCCGATCTTGCCACTGGGGGCATCGTACACGGTCTGGTGGGATTCAGGAAACTCAGGCTCGAGATGATCGAGCATGAACTTCCTGACAACATACCGGTACTGATCGCCGGGCAGAGCACACTAGCACTCACCAGCAGTACCCCTGTCGTCAGCTATAGCTTCAGCATCACGAGAGGACATTATTGCAGAAAGAAGAGTGATTTCGGGAAAATGCTTGCCTGAAAAAGGGGAGTATTTGCCGGAAATCACTAAGAAGAAGAAGAAGAGTGAAAAGTGTGAATTGCAAATAACCCTCTCCCCCTTTATATAGTAATCGCAATTAATGCGGTGAATTTAATGCGGAGGAGAGAGAAATCAAAGGTGCAATGAAACTATGACACGTGGCAAAAAGTAAGCTGGCAACAGCTGTTGAAAGGACGGGTGCCAGTAATTTCGCGGCCACGCGCCCGAAAAATCATGCCCACGCGCCTGAAAAAGCAACTGGAATGACCATGTTCTGTCACGTCACCATAACTTCCTGCACGTCCTGACACAGTCAGAAGAAACCGTCACACGACGTTTCAGATGTTTGGACTGTTCTTATCCTCACCAACCTTTCGAATTTCAAAATTCAAAAAGATTCAAAGGTAAGCGGGAAAATACCCCTTACCTTGGCAACCAAGTAACCATAAGACGGATGCGGGTACAGTGTTAAGGCAAAACCTTCCACATACCTAGCACCCGCAGGGAATTGAAGCCAAGAATACCCCGGCAACAAAGTAACTATAAGACGGGTGCGGATACAGTGTTAAGGCAAAACCCTTCACGTACCTAGCACCCGCAGGGAATTGACGCCAGGAGTACCTTGAAAGTAAAGTAACCGTAAGACGAGCGCGGGTACAGTGTTAAGGCAAAACCCTTCACATACCTAGCGCCCGGCAGGGAATTGAAACCAGGAAGGATCTTCTGGGCAATGCTTGTGGAAACGGAAATAACATCCCCGCATAGCGGGAACGTCGAGAAATACATTGTTTGAGGCTCCAGGATGGAATTGGTGGTTTAAACATAATTGATCACTATGTTCAAAACCACTAAAACCTCAAGGAGAATCCACACAAGTGAGACTCAACGCTCCTGACTTGCGAGAAGGTTACATACCTACCCACATCATACCCAAAGATCAAGCAAAAAAATCGGGAATTTTTGCTAGTGACATTAGGAAACCCGCGGGAAGAATCCCCACGGAGAACCTTAAAACTAGAAACCCTTTTCAAAACCCCTTGCTTAAAGTCCAAAAGTTCACCTCACTTTATTAAACATTCAGGAGAAGAACATTGGACTGGGGGGACTTGAAGAGGTAGGTCCCAGCAGAGACCAGTTGGTCCCGCAAGACTCACCTTGAACAGGGACGTCTGCGCAAAGGCCATCTGCTCCCTCAGGACCCACCATGCTCATAGGATCTTACGCGCAGTACACAAGCTGAACACGCAGGGAAAGCCTCCCAATGGTGAAGTACCCCGCCTGTTCCCGCAGTTGCGGATACAAGCCATCAGGGAAGGCTACCCGCAGACAGCAGGGCTACACGCACAAGACACTAGCTACTTCAGTAGTCACATGAAGGAATGAGCAAGGCGGGAACAATCCCGCCTAAATGAGCCAGTCTGATTCTGAAAGATCTTTTGTACCATGCCTACCAAGGTATGGACAGGACAGACGATCTGACCAGAACAGCCCATGAGCCAATCACAGGGTGACAGCTCATCGACAACAGGGCGAGGAGGAGCACCCTCCAGTACTGTTTGTCACTATTAGCCGCTGCCTACTCACCAACCCTTACTGACGAGCATGCGCGGCCTACAGTTGGTGGAATAGTGTTACTGTTGGCCGTAACCTATTCACCAACCAGCATGGCCTGCGTACAATCCACAGTAAGTGGGACGTGCATAAACTACAGTTGGTGGAATAGTGCAGCCGACTTTGTTACTGTTGGCCGTAACCTACCCACCAACCAGTATGGCCTGTGCATAGTCCACTGTTGGTTGAACAGGAATACTATTCAGCCGGCTGTACCTTCTTGGAAACCTACCTTCGGCTATAAATACTCCAATATCTTGGAATGGTAAGATCATCTGAGATCCAGTTATCTAGCAATCTCTTAATATACACTTATATTCAGAGCAACCTAGTCTGATTCTCACGCCGGAGGGTGGTCACAAGGAGGAACTCCCCCCTTCTCAGTGACGAGCTTACGGTGTTTGTTTTGCAGGTCTCCTGAAGAACAGCCTTCTCAGTTAGACCTCATCCGTGGGAAACATTACTTAACCCCCAGATTATCTATAATCTGTACCGGGTCACTTAGTGTTTCTTCACTAGCTGATGTTGTTTCGTTGAAGTTGTTTCATCTTAAATTGTTTCAAGTTCATATAACAACTCGCCTTCCGTTACGTATTTGGATTTGGATGTTACATATGGTGCCAACCCGCTGGTTATCAGAACAAACTGCAGAAACAACCAAAATTTCCTTTATGAAAAATCTGTTGTGTCATTTAATTTGCACCAGACCCACTTACAAACTACCCGAAAACTACCAGGCTGTGATTGCTATTCTGAAAACCAACAGACTCTGTTTTTATGACCCGGTATACACCAAATTAAGATTAATAATGACCTGTTATAATAAAGTCAATTTAAACCGGAACATGTGTGCTATCACATAACTCATTTTTGGCCCATCAAGTTATATCCCTTTTAGTAATGCCATCTTGCCATGAGGTAAAGGAAAAAGGGGTTGGAAATTTGGAATTACCTGTTGTGTATACCCCTTGTTTGAACATTTGGACATCTTACATAATAATCCTGTCAAGAAAAAATAGCCAACAAAAAAAATAGTTAATTGAATATTTGTATATTTACTTTAAAAAATTAGAATGTATTTCCCATACAATGCCAAAGTCGGTCAACCCTTATGCCTATTTTATGTCTCCCACATTAAAAATAACTTAAGAGCCAAATTCTGGAGATCGACAGAATATGAAAATGGCAGATATCAACAATCAAATGGCAAAGCAACTTACTAATGCACATGCGTTCCAGGTCACTATAGAATTTTCTCTTTGATAACATCAGGAGGCAAACATATTGGACTGCACAAATGACCTTTGCTTCGGTAGTGGCCTCGTTATTGAAGCTTGAACATGCCTAATCCCAATCTGTCCATAAACAGAACAAATCATCAGTGCTTTGAAAAAAAATGATCTATAACCTAACTTACACACAATCATACATGTTTGATTGTATATGATGTGTGAATCTATTCATTTAGTTCATGTATTGTTGATCAATTGATCATAATTACAACGATTAGCAATAAGATAATCATGCAACAACATATTACAGATTATTCCAAATATTAGCAGTGGGAAACATAAATCAGAAGCGTACTTGAAGTGTTTTGAGGAGACGGTGTCCTTGAATCTATGTCATAACAGTAGCAACTTTTTGGATGTTGTCGATTAAGTAAATACGTTTCTTTCTCATTTTCATTTCTGATGCCAACCTATTTATACAACAAAATCAATAACAAAACCAACAAAATCTTGTATTATTATCATTAGGTAATATTATTATTAACCTATTTGTTACTTAGCAGTTCATGTTTAATTGATGTAATATATTTTTTCTTTGTCGCAACATGATTTTTTCTTATGTAGTGAGCTAAAAACATAAATTTTAAGTGTTTGGTCTTATTTGGTGTTCTAAATTAGGTGAAAATTTAGCATTCATGCTCCCGAAAATCATCTTATATCTATTGTTGCAAGTATTTTACTATTACAAACCTAAAAAAATGTATGCAGTTAAGAACCACAGAAGGCCTATCATATATCTGTTTTGAATCTTGACATTAAAAAGTATGCAACTTTTATGCATATTAATTTTGACATGTTTAACAACTTATAGCAAATAACGGATACATCATGTCTAGGCATAAGAAAATCTGGTTAAAATTGGGTTGGGTAGTTAGAACAATCACTTGATTACTATGTTTTCCCAACACATTTGAAGTGCGCAAAACGTCCTAACTGTGAATTGTGTTTCTTTTTTACCAGGTATTAACACTTCTGATATACTTTAATCCAATTCGGGGTGCATAAAATAAGTATTTGAATATTTTATGGTTACATAATTAGTATTTTACATGTATTTGTTGTTGTAGGTATATATATATATATATATATATATATATATATATATATAACTTCCAATTATGACAATAAACAGCTAAAGAACGCATCAATATACCTACCATGCTTAAGATACTACAACGTAGAAGAAGTAAAATGATACCCATCTGTGAGGAACAGCGACATACAATTAATCATACATCATGCACCGCTCGAATCCCTTGGTTGAATTATTTGTATATTGTTAGTGTATTTAGAGTGATATGAAAAATATCTTCATACACACATGTTGATCATGTTAAATACCCTTTAGTGCAAGCTCAATTGCTAGTATAGAGCTATAATACTAAAGGGAAGACGTATAAATTGATTGTGTTATTGTTGTGAGATCTTCTACCTTTACATAGATCTTGTGTTTCTCATTTTTCATCTTCATTCTTCATCTTTGTTACAAGTTTATTGTGGTTTTAATTTTTAAAATTCAGTGTCATTCGCCGATTTATACTTGTTTTGATTTCTAAAACCATGAAATCATGCACAATATGCTAATATTGAGGGATAATCGATACAAAACAGAACTACGAGAACACTGCACTCTTTTGTTTATTTTTTCGCTACGTGAAATTGCTTTTCTAACCTCTATGTATGTGTTTATGTGATTTTATATATTTTTCAATTTTAAATCTGTTATTTTTAATGCGATACTAATAGTAATTTATATTTTTATTAACATATAGTTATTAATTAATATATAAATCACATTTTATGTGAAATAAATAGGACCGTAAACAGGAATATGTGAATGGAGGATCGTGCTTTATGAATATTGTATTGCGTTGTCTCTTAACTAGAGGATAATGCCGAGAAGTTAAAAGAAAAGTGATATTATTTTTGGGACAAAAGAGGTCAAAGATGGTAAAAGTATTTTCAAAAGTAGTCAACTCACTTAACCTTGTGAAGGTGGGGCTTTAAATGCTTAATGGCACTGTATACACCTGATTATTTGAGTTTTCTTACTTTAAAAACATAATTTTTAATGTACTATCTCGAAAACAACACCATAGTTTAAAGGGAAAAAAAACTTTAGTTGGTTTAAGTTTAATTTTGTTTTATTATAAAAACTCTTGAAGTACATTTGCATGTTCGAATGTGTTGATGCATTAAGGATTAAGTGAACATGTGAATTTTTCTTTGCATTTGATTCTTGAGCATTTTGTCAACGTGTAAGACGGTTGATCCGTGAGTCTACTTTTTACTGTTACAGATGACTGGTAGTTTGAGATGACCCATGAACAATCGTATGGTCCCATTGTACCAAATAACATCAATCGTATTACATGTTTGTAAGAGAATGCAAGTTTGGGTCAATGCATTCAACTATTGAACCTTTTTGGTTGATAAAAATGTTTAGGAGGTTGTATTAACACATAAGTAACGATAAGCTACATATGTATATTTTAATAAACTAAGTAAACTTTAATTAGGTATTTTTTATTTTGTTTGACCTTTTAGTGTCTTCATAAGCAAGTCATGTTGTGTTTCACAAGTTTTGGCCGTTTTGCTTAGTATTGTATAGTTTAATATTCCAATGAATAGAACATTTACGTTTAACCTTGATATATGGAGAAAAATAGTTTTACTTCTTATTGTCACATGATAATTAATAATTAGTTATAATAGGTGAAAAATACGACATATGTAACAAGAGCACAAGTGGTTATTGTAGCGGATGAAGAATACGACACATGATCAAGCAGAATAAATGAGTGATAATTACAAATTTGTACCAGACAATCTGGCACACACAAAAAAGGAGTTGATTTTTACCAACAATAATATGATTTCAACAAAACTTCTTTAGAATTGAGAAAACTTGTTTTGTAAATTCTGGATAAGGAAATATTCGTGGGTGTGTACAAACAAAAAATATGTACAGTGAACAAAATCAATACGATACAAATGAAATATTTTGTATTTAAGAATATATTGTACGAAAACTACAAAAGTGAATAGTAGATAAATAACTATGTGAGAAAATTATTCATTTATTTCTGTTTCTTTGAGACTAGACGCATCACTATGCTATGATACTATATGTTGGTCCCATTTTTTGGTAGTATTTATGAATTCTACTCTATATGATTTCATTAAAAATTTATAGTAAAGTGTCAAGATTGTTTTTTAGGTTTGATAAAATATATGATTTTCGTTCAAATAGTTTTGTTTTTGTAATTGAACCATTAAGGTTTCCTTCCTATTTATCACTAATGTCATCTAAATTGCTAACTTCATTAGTTTTTTAATGTTATATGATGTAAGACCCAAACCCATTAATAACAATTTTAGGCGTAAACATACGTTCGTTAGGACTTAAAAACCATGTCTAATTAAAAATTTTGCGGATGACGTGATAACATGACACGACATACATAACTAGTAATAAATTTTTTTACCAATTTTATATTTATATGATACGAAGACTATATTAGACTTTGTCTTCCAAAATGAATCATTATAGCGGAAGCTTGTTCGGTTCGATTGTGTTCAGTTCTTCAACAGCTTGACTATCAATCCATGTCCTTCAATCTAGTTAAAACCTGTCATGGAAATTCACCATAACAATTAGTGATACATACTTTACATCTACTTGTAATAAACACAAGTATACTTAACTCATTCATTAATGCATTCACTATCATTGTCTTTATACAACTTTTCTTTTAAAACATTAAGAGGGTCTAAGTGTTCTCACTTAGTATATCCCCCCTTTTGTACTTTAATATTTGTCATTTTAGTATTTACAACTAAAAATTAGGATTTGCACGTTCATGCACAAAACCCTAGCCTCTACGACCCCATGAGTCGTTTATACAACAATTTACTTATTCGGATTAATCGTAAGAGTTAAACGGTTTTAAAATTAAAGATTAAACCCAACAAGCACGGACTCAGTAATTGTACACTGGCACCAACAACCCATTTACACTCATTTCCCGTTTCCCTGTTATCCCGTTACCCTTTTTCCACTACAACCATATTGTAGCCAGTAACTTCATGGTTCGTAAATCTAATTTTCACGACCCTGTTATTCAGTTTTTAAGTCAGTGTTTACACTACCCTTGTCTTTTGACTGTTCATGCCTCAGACGACTAAGTAAGATCAAATGCACCCGTACCATTGCCCGGCGGGCGTTTTGGTCATTTTTAACATTTACCGATATTATGATTTAATTCACGTACCTGGCAGGGTTAAAGTTGTGACCCGTTACCAATACCTTGTAACTCCTTTTAGAGAACTTGACAACGCATTCTATTACCAACATGCTTACCTGTAGGACAATTCTAAACAGGACAAGCGTTATATGTCAACTTCAAATGGTGATAGTTTCACCATTTGACATGTATGACCTGTTCACACATATGCCCATTGCGGGTCACTTCTTTTTTTATATCTTAATCTTACAACGGGTTATTACCAAAATAGTGATTTAACACCAATATACCCATAGTACCCCTTTATGACTTGGTCTATAAACCACACCCGATAACCATTAAAATCCTTGTCTCGTATACTAGGATTATTAGTTTTCAATTCTCATTTGACCCGTTTGGCCCAATCTTAAGGTTTAAAACAAGAAGTTATATGTGGTGATTCTAACACATATACATGCTCAATTTCATATTATTCAACATAACTAGATTTCTCCTAATCTTAAGGTTATTCACAATTGAAGATATTTTAACATACCTTATGTTCACCAAGTTGAGATGAGCACAACCTTGCTCACATGCACGGTTTTATCACCCAATTTGCCTTCCAATTTGAGTAATTTGAAGAAACAAGGGTTTCCCCTCTTGTTCTTCTCCTGATGATCGATGCACACAAACACACACCCAGTGTGTGTTTTAATTTATTTTATCTTATAAGGTTTCTACTTTCTAACTTGACAACTTCAACCCCTCATGTTTAATAAGTTATCTAGTTTAAGACTTTTTTTGAAATATATAAATATTTCACCATTATTAACTTAAGTACTAACTAGGTTGAATATTATCCTAGTTACGTGTTTCAAACTTTTCATGTTTCATACTCGACTCGATTAATATTTTGGGGTGTTACATATGAGGGGTATATTTGTAATGAATGGAGTTTTTATAATGTAATGAGTGGTTTAGAGTGTTGAAAGTGAATGTGAGAGAAATATATTGATTTTTCTGTATATTTGAAAAGTTACTGTTTACAAAATATGTTTTTTAATATATTTTGAAAGTAACTGTGAGTTAAGGAAAGAAAAAATGGTAATGATAAAAGTATAAAAGAAAATATTATTTAATTAAAAAAAGAGAGAAAATGTAATGATTTTTAGTATCATTTTAGATTTGGGGATAGAGAATTGGATGTGAATGTTCTAATTACAATAAAAATCATATGCTCTAATTACAATAAAAATCATTGCATTTTCTCTATTTTTTCAATTAAATAATATTTTGAGTTTTTTTTTACCAAAATAGGGATTCTAGAGAAATTATTTACCAAAACAGGGATTTTCAAAACTATTTACCAAAATGGGGATAAACCTTTTTTTACCTTTTTTATAAATAAAAATTAATGACATAAATCTTCTACGCAGCTCTCCTCCTGAACTCCGGTGAGTTTTCCGACACCGGTGACGGTTATCAACAACATCGAATCAGAATTGAGGTTATCTATCTGTGTTAATTTTTTTATATATGCACCCAAGAAGAAGAAGACTGGATTTGGAACCTCTAAAACTGAGTTGTGTTCTTGAAACGTGAACACGGAAACGAAACTCTTGACGTTGTTATGGTTTTGGTCGGTGGAAAAGCAAGGAATTAAAGTTTGAACTTAGAACTCCAGATGAAAAATTTATTGAACTTGGAAACCTTCTGTGTTTGAAAAATAATTGAATATAATGGATTAGAGCTCCAAAAAAACAAACAAAATGTGATGAATTGAAATCAGAAGGTACTGAAGAAACGTGGATCGACTCACTGGTAGACGATCTACTTTCCTCGGGTGTGATTATGCTATTTCACCAATGGTTCTCTGGGATCTGGGTTCTTCCACCTACAAAATGAACAGCACCGTAAACTTACCCCTCAGAAAGGGACAGAGGGGTCCTCTTTGGGGTAACCCTCCGGTGTGAGAATAAGTGTTTGTAGGAGAAGATAATAATATGAGAGTAAGGAATTTGGAATGTATTGCTTAATAGCTGAATACTCTGCAATTGTATGTAATTGGATGTGACTGTGTCTGTTATTGTGTTTTTCTCCTTGTGGAGTTGATGCTGTATTTATAGTGCTAGGGTTTCCACTGATTGGGCTTAAACCCAGTTAGGGCTTTGTTGGCCTCTTCCAGTTGCTTTGCGCCACGTGTCCTTTGGGACACCTGGTGCTTTTTCATTGGTTGTAATCACGTGGTAGCACATAGGTTTTGCTGAGTTGTCCACCTTTCATTGGCAGCTGTCAACATCAGCATATTCTTATTCCTTAAAAAGATACCTTCTGGAAGGTTGTCTGACGTGCACAATCAAGGTTGCCCTAATCCTGATTTGGATAAGGACGAGGTTGATTATGTGCATGTGTGATACGCGCCTATCCTGAGGATGCGCGAGGTCTTCTCTTTATTCTCACGCGCAGATGTTTCATGCGCAGATGTGATATGCACGAGCATGTGATATGCGCCACGCGCGGATGCGCCACGCGCATATGTGATGCGTGAGCATATGTGATGCGTGAGCATATGTGATGCCTGAGCATCTGTGGTGCCTGAGCATATGTGATGCGTGAGCATATGTGGTGCCTGAGCATATGTGATGCCTGAGCATGTGATGCATGAGCATATGTGATATGCGTGAGCATATGTGATATGCGCCATGCGCATAGGTTTTGGCTTTGTGCCTTCATAATGTCTTGATTTCAAGCCTCTTGTCTATATCTTGTGGGTTGACCCGCCTCGCTCGGTGTTGAGGCGGGTACATACCTCTTCAAGCCCCCCCAGTCTAATGTGTGTCTTGTCTCGCGCGAGCGAGGCAAGATAGATATTAGACTTAACAGTTTGCTCTTTTAGTAGGGGTTTGTCTTTTTCTTCTTATTATTCATCGTTGCGCGAAATTCTATCCTTTTGGTTGAAAACGAATCGTCCCTGTACGTGGTTGGTTGTTGCTGACATGTGTCAGTGATGGAGACGTGTCAGACCTTTCGTGTGCTCGAGGTGCTACAGTTGCCTTTCGTGTCCCCTCACATAGTGTCAGGGACACGTGTCGCGCTCGCGTTGGTCCGTTCCTGCGAGTGGTGGCGCGTGAACTCTGGCAACAGCTGTATCATTGCTTTTCGTGTCCCCTCACACAGTGTCAAGGACACGTGTCGCGCTCGCGTTGGCTTACACCTGCGAGTGGGGGCGCGTGAAGTCCGATCAGCACCAATTTTTCTCTCTCCTGGGCCTATAAAAGCCAGCCCTTAGAGTTTTTATTCTTCATCTTCTTGTTTATTCAGAGCTTTTCTTTCTTTCATTCTATTCCGATTAGCTGTCTTCTGCTTCCAGGTCTCTGTTCTTCAGATCATCCTTTGTCCGTTTTACAGTTGTATGTCTGATAGCTCAGACAACACAACCTCCCCTATCCATCGCCGTGTGAAATCGTTAGTGATGTCTACATTGAAGAAGACCGGCAAGGGGAAGAGGGCTGCTGAGGCCTCATCGGAGGAGGTAGGGAGGACCAAGGCCGTGAAGAAGTGGAATGAGATCCCCTGCAAACTGAGGCAGGCCGATCTTGACAGCCTTATCGCCTCTCAGGGTTTTCTCCCTGAGTTTGGCTGCATGTTGCCTGGGGCCGGGCAAACGGCGGCGGACCCGCCTACCGGTCATATATCCCTTTACTGCCATTTTTTCACCCACTGCAACCTTCGTCTTCCGATGACAAGGTTTGTGGGTGCGGTGCTTAGGTTTTATGGGATTCATATATCCCAAGTCCATCCGTTTGGACTCGTGCGCATGACTCATTTTGAGTTCATGTGCAAATCTCAGCGCGAGGAGCCCACCCCTCGGCGCTTTCAGTTTTTTTATAAGCCCAAGATCCAAGATTCTTGGTTCTCATTTATTCCTCGCAGTCAGAAGGTCAAGTGCTCCACTGTTTCATTCAAGAGCCTTCATGACTGGTCTGAGAGGTTTTTTTACATCAGGGCTGGTGTGATCCCCATCCGCATGACCATGCGCGCGATCTCTTCTGCGCCTGCGGATGTGGGTGTCTTCAAGAACCCAACTGGCGCCTGGGTTAAAAAGTTGACCGCCGAACCATCCCCCGCCAAGAAAATTTGTGAGGAGGCGCTGGTGGGGGTCGGTATGAGCAGGAGGTGGGCTGACAGCGCGACTGAGCCCGTTATCCAAGTTGACGGCTTGTGTAAGTTAATCTCATTGCATTACTTATGCGCGAATATAATTCTTTTTGCTGATATCATTTGACTTGTTTTTGTGCAGTCAGCAAGGAGTATGTCCACGCCGCCTATGATGAGCATATGGAGGGTGGCTCCGTCGCGCTGGGCGCTGGGGAGGTTGGCTTCCCCGATCGCTTCGATGACATGTTCATCCCTGTTGATCTGGGATTTCTCTTTGACAGCGATGCGCCTGGTAAGCCTTTGTACTTATACATTTGCCTTTATAATACCAAATTTTGCTAACATTTCTGTTGCGTGTATTGTAGACGCGCTCGAAAACTACGAGCTAGAGCTCGCGGAAGAGGAGGAGGAGGAGGAGGCGCCCCAACTAAAGCGTAAAGCTAAGGGGAAAACTGGCGCAGGGGCCAGTAAGAAACAGAAAAAAGATGTTGCCCCTGTTGCTCAGGATCCTCCTACTCAGGCGAAGGGACTTGAGAAAACCCAGGTGTTTACCACCAAGTTTTCCCTGTCTTCCCTGCCTCAAAAAGTGGGCAGACCTCCTGTCCACACGAGGTATGGTGCTACTACCTCCTCCCTTCGCGCGGTGGAAAAGGGAAGCGGTGTTGCGCCTTCGACAGGTATACTTTGCTTATCCTTTACTGTTCTTTGAGCGCGATTCTGATAGAATTACTGATGAATCTTTGCTCACTCAAATGTTTGTAGAGCCGGAGCCCTTGGTGGATCAACCTCAAGCGCAACAAGATGCCGAGGCTGCGCCGGAGGTCGCTTCGAAGTCCCCTGTCTTACCCTTGAAAAAGGGTAGAATGGACTTCATGGCGATGTTTGCCTCGCGAACGGAGTTGCGCCAAGGTACGTATTGTGGTTTTATTTCTTGACTTTTTTCTTTTAGATCAAGTCATGAACCATTTCTTTTTGTTGACTTTTTCATAGGAGTCGTAGCTGGCGTACAAGCTGCTGGCGGCACTCCTGGCGCCGGTGCCAGCGCCGTTGGCTCTGCTCCTGCAAGCGATGAATCTCCCCTCATCGGGATTACTAAGGAGCAGGAGGCCGTTTTACGCGCCGATCTGGCGGCGTCGAGACCTCCCTCACCTCCTCCTGCGCACAGCCCTCCTCGCGAGACTGATTTTGATTCTAGGTCGCAGGAGAAAAGGCCTATTTCAGAGGAGGATGAGGAGGTTCATGCTGAAGACTCCGACGGCGGCCGCGCCAGCCCTGCAGCGCCACGAGGTTTCGCGTCGCCGTCTTCTCGTGGGCCTGCCGCTGACTTTTCTGCTTCGTCCCCGCTGGTATAAGTTTGTTTTTGCTCCGCTGCGCGGACTTTCATATTAGTGTTTTGATGACTTAGATCATTACTTTATGTTTGCAGGAAGCCGATCACATCTACCGCCCGAGATGGAACATTACTGAGGACAGCTCATTTCAGTCCATGGGTGTGTGTGAGGACTTCTGGGCTCATTCTGTGCCTCCAGCTGAAAGGAGGTTTCAGGAGGCCCGCGCTCGCGATGACTTGCTCAAAGATCATCTGTTTGCTGGGTCGGATTTCTTTGCTGCCTCCCAAGAGCTTCGCTATGATTACGTAAAGGTACGTGATGCTCTTGCGGAAGCCAAGCAAGAGGCTAAAGTATCTGCTTGGCATCTTTCTGATGCTCGAGAGAGAGCTGAGAAGCTCCAAGCAGAGCTCAGTGAGAACAGAGCAAGTGCCAACACCGCGTTCGTTAAGCGCGGGCATGAGCTACAGGCTGCGCGGGAGAAGCTGCAGGCGGCCGAGGCGGACGCGGCCAAGTACGCGCGCCAAGTGCGCGACTTGGAGCTGGACGCGGAGGCGCGTGACCAAGCTCTTGTCCAGTCTATAACTGACAAATCATCACTGGAGAGTGAGGTTGCGCGCCTGAAGAGGGAGCTGGCGGCCGCGCAGGCCGAGAAAGACGAAGCCTTGGCGACGGCAGCGTCTAGCCAGGAAGCACTCGATCTTGCGCGAGCGGAAAAAGAAGAAGTCCTGGTGGCAGCAGCGTCCGACAAAGAGGAGCTGAAACAGACTAAGGAAACTGTTGAGTTGTTAAACTCTCAGGTTCCTGCCCTCGAGACGTCTGTTGCTTCCCTCGCGCAGGATCGCCAATGGCTAATCTCACAGGGCATGACTCGTTGCGCTTACGCGATGAAATACTCAGACGAGTTTCAGGCCCTTGTGATGGATTGCAACGCTGCCGCGCGCTTGGTGGGTCGAGCTGAAGGGTTTACGGATGGCTATGAATATAGCATGTTGAAGAAGAACCCATCCGAGTACCCTTATCAGAGCGACGTTGCCTGCGCGGACATGGCCGCGATGGGGGAGAAGTATTTGAATACTCCCATTCCCATCCTTGCGCATGTATTTTAACCTTAATGAGATAACCTTGACTTATTTTCCAAGTCTTTTTGTACTCATATTTTTCCTTATGATTTGCAGATATCCGAGCTTGCTGACCAGCCCGATCTCGGCGCGCTAAAGAAATTACTTGACGAGTGCGAGGGGGCTGGTGGCGGCGATGATGGCGCGGGGAATGCTGGCGTTGCTAGCGGCTCTGGCGTGGCCAAAGGATCCGCTCCTGACACTATTGTGATAGAAGAATCCATTCAAGACGAAGAACTTGACTATGGTCAGTTTGGAGATGACGAGGAGCGGGCTGCGCCAGGTGCTGAGGGCGATGATGAGGACTATGAAGATGCTGACGTCGACGTGGAGACTTGAGAAGCCCTTCATGTTTTTTATTTTTATTTGTAATTTGTATCTCATCATCTTGTAAACTTGTAAATTTCAATGCTTTGGAATGAAATTTTGTTTTTCCCTTCTTCGCATCTTGCGCATTCCCCATTCATCTCTTTATATTGCATGTTTGCTTGTTGAATATAAGATATGCTTGCACGTTGAAATAAGAACAAGGTTGTAAGGAAATTATTATACTTAATCCTTGTCATATTGTAAGTGATTTTGCCATATCTTGATTATGTTGACATGTGCCTAGGCGTTTTCATTATTCCTCTTTTGCGCGACGTTATCGCGCATGGAATTATGAGTTTTTTAGCCTTTACGTATCAATATGTGTTGCTCAGATATCCATTACAATTGCATGCGCGACCTCGACCTGAGACCTTAACAACTATGTTTTGGCATTTGTTTTGCCTTAGTTGTGTTTAGGTATTTTTATGGTCAGGCTGCGCAGTATGTAGGATGGATGTTGTGAGTGATTTGAGCTAAGGCTCACATTATTGGGCTAAGGCCCTGACGTTTTAGAGTTAAGACTCGTTAACGCGTTTGAGCTTGAAGCTCGCGCATGTATGTTTTACTTCGTTTTTATTTCGTTTTGATGTCAATACAATGTTATCATATTGCTCAAAATTAATAAAGGGAAGTGTGAAACATGTATGCAAAAGGTAATAGAATTGGGCTAAGGCCCTGACGTTTTAGAGTTAAGACTCGTTTAACGCGTTTGAGCTTGAAGCTCGCGCATGTATGTTTTACTTCGTTTTTATTTCGTTTTGATGTCAATACAATGTTATCATATTGCTCAAAATTAATAAAGGGAAGTGTGAAACATGTATGCAAAAGGTAATAGAATTGGGCTAAGGCCCTGACGTTTTAGAGTTAAGACTCGTTTAACGCGTTTGAGCTTGAAGCTCGCGCATGTATGTTTTACTTCGTTTTTATTTCGTTTTGATGTCAATACAATGTTGTCATATTGCTCAAAATTAATAAAGGGAAGTGTGAAACATGTATGCAAAAGGTAATAGAATCCACATTAAGAGAAGATAGCGCGTATCATTATTCATAATGGCTTTAAAAGCCTTGATTACAAACTTGACATTTTTTACATGAAACATTTTCTAAGCTGTGCCGCGTTCCATGCGCGCGGGATCTTCTTTCCATTCAAATCTTTTAAAGCGTATGCGCCTTTTCCCAATTCTTCCGAGACTTGATAAGGTCCCTCCCAATTGGGGGACATTTTTCCCGGGGGTATCGCGCGGCTAGCTTCATTGTTTCGAAGGACAAAATCATTTTTCTTGAAGTGGCATTCTTTCACACGCTGGTTGTAATATTTTTCCAGTTTTTTCTTGTATTTGGCTTCACTGATGATAGCCGCCTCTCTGCGCCCTTCAAGTAAGTTGAGATCCAACCTTCTTTCGCGCTCGTTATCAATCTTGCTCATCATGAGCACTCTATGGGATGGGCATCCAATTTCTGCTGGAATCATTGCCTCCGTTCCATAGGTTAGGCTGAACGGGGATTCGCCATTGCTGGTTTTGCTTAATGTCCTGTGCGCCCACAGGACATTAGGTAGCTCGTCAACCCAAGAATGGGATTCTCCCTCTAACCTTTTCTTCAACCCATTCAGCAAGCTTTGGTTCGCGCGTTCCACTTGGCCATTCCCCTGAGGGTGGTACACTGAAGTGAAAATTTGGTTGATGCGCAATTCCTTGAGCCAGCTGGATATCTTCTTGTCAGTGAATTGCTTGCCATTATCACTCACAATTTCCATGGGCAAGCCAAAACGGCATATGATGTGGCTCCAGATAAACTGCTTCATCGCTTTGGCTGTGATTTTTGCTAGTGGCTTGGCTTCAACCCATTTTGTAAAATAGTCTACTGCCACTACCAAAAATTTTACTCGCCCTTGCGCTTGCGGTAGGGGACCCACAATATCGATTGCCCATTTGTGGAAAGGCCATGCGGAGGTCACCGGAATCAAGTTATTCTTTGGCCGCATGGTGTTTGGCGCATAGCTTTGACATGCTTTGCATTTTTGGATCTCTTTTAAAGCGTCCAAGTACATGCCTGGCCAATAGTAACCTGCGCTCATTGCCTTTGTAACAACCATGCGCGGGCCAGCATGTATTCCACAGATTCCTTCGTGTATCTCTCTGATCACATAGCTTGCTTCCTCAGCATCAAGGCATTTCATGAGCGGTCCAAGATAAGAGCGTCGATAAAGTGTACCATCAAGCAGTTCATAGTTTTGCGACTTGTGTCTTATCTTCCTCGCCTGTGCACGATCGTCTGGTACTTTTCCCTCCTTCAAGAATTCCATTATTGGAGTCATCCATGATGAAGGGGTTGTATGAGTTACAAGGACAGACTTCGCTCCCACCGACGGGTTGCTCATTACTTCTACTCTGACATCTTTGCCAAAGTGATCGAAGCTGGTTGATGCCATCTTGCTCAGCGCGTCAGCAGATTTGTTTTCACTGCGCGGAATATGAATGATTCTGAAGCAGTCAAATTGCTCGATGAGCTTTTTCGCCTGCTCTAGATACAGAGGCATGGTGTTCTCCTTGGCATCATAAAGGCCATTGACCTGTGCTGCTACCAAGTATGAATCAACATGGGCCTCTAGCTTTTTAACTCCGAATTTGTGCGCGATGCGCAGGCCAGCCAGCAGGGCTTCATACTCAGCTTCATTGTTGGTGCTCTTGAAGTCCAACCTGATGGCGTAAGTATATTCATGATTCTCTGGATCCACCAGTTTTAGGCCTGCGCCGGACCCTTCGTTGTTTGAAGCTCCGTCAGTGAATAATCTCCACACATTTTCTTCATCATTGGCTCGCGGAGGGTCTACCTCGCGCTGAGCCTCTTCAATTTTTCCTTCGGGGACTTCTGCAATGAAATCAGCCAAGACTTGTCCCTTTATTGCTGGACGGGGCTTATAGGAGATCGTGTGCTCTCCTAATTCCAGCGCCCACTTTGTCAGCCTTCCTGAGAGCGCGGGACGCCGCAAGACTTGCTGGATGTTGTAACCAGTCAGAACTTCAATGGGATGACCATTGAAATATCTATGAAGCTTGCGCGACGCGTGTGTTAGTGACAAAACTAACTTTTCCATGATGGAGTAGCGCGTCTCAGGGTCTGTCAGCACCCGACTCACATAGTATATTGGCGTTTGGATTCCCTTGCGATCCACCAACAATACTGCGCCGATGGCGCGCTCTCCTGCTGATAGGTACAATGTCAAGATTTCACCAGGAAGTGGAGCTGTGAGCGCGGGCAGATTTATCAAACACTCTTTTATCTCACTGAAAGCTTGCTCGGCCTCAGGAGTCCATTTGAATTGGCTTTTCTTTAAGCAATTTCTCAATGTGTTGACAAATGGGGTAGATTTGCTTGCATGGTTCGCTAGGAACCTGTTGATTGAAACCAATCTACCATTCAGCTTCTGGACTTCTTTCATGGTGGATGGCGAGGGCATGTCAAGGATGGCCTCCACCTTTTCTGGGTTCACCTTAAAACCATCCTTGGTGACCATTACACCTAGAAATTTTCCCTCCTGTACGCCGAAAGTGCATTTGCTCGGATTGAGCTTCATGTTAACTTCCTTTAGGCGCCCAAGGGTTTCTTCGATGTCTTTGAGCATTTGTTTTTCCTCCCTGCTTTTGATCACCAAATCATCTACATAGACTTCTAGGTTTCTTCCAATTTGCTCGCTGAAAATGGCATCCATAAGTCTTTGGTAGGTGGCTCCCGCATTCTTCAAACCAAAGGGCATTTTTGTGTAACAAAAAACACCCTTGTCGGTTCTGAAGGTGGTCTTGTCCTCATCTTGTGGTGCCATTTGAATCTGGTGATAGCCCTTGTAGGCATCCAGGAAACATTTGAGCTTGAATGGCGCCACGGAGTCCACCTTTGCGTCGATGTTTGGGAGGGGGTAACAATCTTTTGGGCACGCTTTGTTGAGGTCCTTGAAGTCAATGCACATCCTCCACGACCCGTTACTTTTCTTTACCATCACAGGATTGGCTACCCATGTCTGGTATCGTATCGGGCGGATGATGTTTGCGCGCAATAGATCCTCAACCTGCTCATTCATGGCCCTCGCCTTCTCATCCCCCATGACTCTCTTCT
This sequence comes from Bidens hawaiensis, assembly GCF_021521415.1. Classification (NCBI taxonomy): domain Eukaryota; kingdom Viridiplantae; phylum Streptophyta; class Magnoliopsida; order Asterales; family Asteraceae; genus Bidens; species Bidens hawaiensis. The sequence goes on from NW_027491133.1 coordinate 1,558,792, forward strand.
TTTGAGCAATTGGCTCTACAGACTTGAACGTGTTGAGAGAATGTTGCGCCAGGTCTAGCGGAACCCCAGTCATATCAGAGTGTTGCCACGCGAAGACCGACATATATGCTGTGAGCAATCTTTTCATTCTCAACCTCGTGTCGTCTGATATCGTAGCGCCAATTGTGATTGTCTGCTCCGGGAATTTTGGGTTGAGAATCCATTCCTCTGGCGTGTTGTCTGCCATTGGAAGTTTCATTCTCCCTTCCCGCGGAGTACTTGTCACTGCACACAAATGATCTCGGTATACAAAAGTTACACCTGTTGGTGTTGGGAACCCCAATGCGCCGTGCGCTGGCGACGGTATGGCGTTGAATTGGGCAATCGTTCCCCTACCCAAGATCATATTGTGGCAAGAAGTGGTGGGCAAGACCAAGAAGTTGACAACTTCGGCTCGCTTGTGTTTCTCATCCCCCATGGTTAGTTCAAATTGTATTTGACCTAGGGGATGAATGATTTCATTTGAGACACCAGAGATCGGTGCATTCACAATCTCAAGCCTTGCTTGGTCTGCCGGATCCAGTTTCCTGAAACATTGCTCATACATGATGTCTGATTCGTTGCCAGTGTCCACCAGGACTTTTGACACTTCATAATGAGCAATGTGTGTAGTGATGACCAGAGGACTGCTGATAGAAGGGCCTCCCCTGATTCTTGGGAAGATGACTTGTTGCTCGCGCCAATCTCCTTGGATTTGCGCGCTTCTCTTTCTTGATATTTGCCCTTGTCTTCCTCCCTCGGCTACAGAGATTCTTTTGTACTTTTTGCTGGCTGAGGCTCCTGATTGTTCATTTTCTGGTCTTGAGTTTTTCACCAGGTGAGCCAGCTTGCCTGATTTCACATCCTTTTCAATTGCATCCTTCAAGTGGTGGCATGCATCAGTGTTGTGTCCTGTGGACTTGTGAAACTCACAGTACTTGCCACTGTCTGATGGTCCCTTGTAGTGTAGTGGCTTGGGGCTTTTGAATTGGACATTCTCAGTGCTTAACACCTGTGAAGGCGTTTTAGTGAGGGGAGTCCATATTCTTGGCAGAGGTCTGTTAGGATCTCTGCCGCCTTCCCTCTTGTCACCCTCCCCGCGATTACGAACGTCTTTTTGGGGCTGGGGTGAGCTTGGTTGCGCCTGCTTTTCTGCGGAAGAAAAACTGGTTGGTTGCAACCTGGACCACACAGAGTTCTGTTTGCCCCTTCTTTCGTTGCTGCGCGGTGACTCAGCTTGATGCGCTCTTTCTCTTGCCCTATCTTGGGCAATTTGTTTTTCATTTCTCGCGAAGACTCGCGATGCTTCCATTAGTTTGGCCCAAGTGGTTGGCATGCCATCTCTGCTTACGAGAGCTCGGCGGAGTTGATCACTGCGCGCGCCTTGAATAAAGGCCACGCGCAAGAGTTGCCCAGTGATACCTCCGATTGCCAGAGACTCCTGATTGAAACGAGTTATGTAATCTTCAATCGTTTCATCATTCTTGCGCACGCAGTGCATGATGTCATCAGGGTCGCGCGTGTGTCTACGCTGCTGTACGAAGTGGGCTTGGAACTTTTCCAATAGTTCCTCGAACCCATCGATTTGCCCAGTCGGCAAGCTCTCGAACCAGACACGCGCCGCGCCTGTGAGGCAGCGAGCAAACATGTGACACCATGTTGGCATCGTCCAGCTTTCTAGGTTTCCAGTGTTGTAAAACCCTTGTAAGAAATCGTCTGGATCTGTTGTGCCGTCATATTTGCCCAAACCACTTGGCATCTTGGTTTTGTGCTGAATGGGGGCCTTCGCGATGCGCTCAGTGAACTTTGAATGTTTCACCAAGATGGCTGGTCTGTATGGAGTGGTTACGTCCACTTGCCCTCTTACTGGTGGGCTGTATGGCGCGTGCAGATCCAGATCGGCTCTGGCTCCAGGCGCCATGTTCACGTACGCGCGGAGCTGTGAGCCTCCTGCATGAGTATCTCGCGTCTTCCTCATGCTGTGCACTTCTTCATCACTAAACTCAGTGTGTGCAGTGTGAACGGAATGACCATCTTCCGGCGCGCGCGCCCTTTTTGTTCCATGAACGTTTTGCTTGTCAAACGCTAGCCGTTGTGTTAAGTCGGCTGACTTTTTGTGTTTGACCATCTCATTGTACTTGTCCATTAGACGTCGTTGCTCGTTTATGAGCCATTCTTTGGGGTCATTGGTTTCATCTTCTGGACCCATTGGTCCTTTTTGTTTCGCGCCGGCAAGATTTTGTAACGTGAGATCGTCTGGAGGAGTTTCAGTCTGGCCATGAGGAGTTGTGATGAAGGGACGGTTACTGGTGGCGCGCGTAGAATCACGCGGCACCCTCAGAAACTGTTGTCCCTCATTAACATCCTCACGTTCAATATCCTCCAGAACTTGATCAACGTTACGAACGCCAGAAACCATGGTGAAAATTTGTTTTTTATAGAGATCTGATGAGATCTTGTTGCCGTTGTAACAGCACGGATGGCGCCAATGATGAAACGTGGATCGACTCACTGGTAGACGATCTACTTTCCTCGGGTGTGATTATGCTATTTCACCAATGGTTCTCTGGGATCTGGGTTCTTCCACCTACAAAATGAACAGCACCGTAAACTTACCCCTCAGAAAGGGACAGAGGGGTCCTCTTTGGGGTAACCCTCCGGTGTGAGAATAAGTGTTTGTAGGAGAAGATAATAATATGAGAGTAAGGAATTTGGAATGTATTGCTTAATAGCTGAATACTCTGCAATTGTATGTAATTGGATGTGACTGTGTCTGTTATTGTGTTTTTCTCCTTGTGGAGTTGATGCTGTATTTATAGTGCTAGGGTTTCCACTGATTGGGCTTAAACCCAGTTAGGGCTTTGTTGGCCTCTTCCAGTTGCTTTGCGCCACGTGTCCTTTGGGACACCTGGTGCTTTTTCATTGGTTGTAATCACGTGGTAGCACATAGGTTTTGCTGAGTTGTCCACCTTTCATTGGCAGCTGTCAACATCAGCATATTCTTATTCCTTAAAAAGATACCTTCTGGAAGGTTGTCTGACGTGCACAATCAAGGTTGCCCTAATCCTGATTTGGATAAGGACGAGGTTGATTATGTGCATGTGTGATACGCACCTATCCTGAGGATGCGCGAGGTCTTCTCTTTATTCTCACGCGCAGATGTTTCATGCGCAGATGTGATATGCACGAGCATGTGATATGCGCCACGCGCGGATGCGCCACGCGCATATGTGATGCGTGAGCATATGTGATGCGTGAGCATATGTGATGCCTGAGCATCTGTGGTGCCTGAGCATATGTGATGCGTGAGCATATGTGGTGCCTGAGCATATGTGATGCCTGAGCATGTGATGCATGAGCATATGTGATATGCGTGAGCATATGTGATATGCGCCATGCGCATAGGTTTTGGCTTTGTGCCTTCATAATGTCTTGATTTCAAGCCTCTTGTCTATATCTTGTGGGTTGACCCGCCTCGCTCGGTGTTGAGGCGGGTACATACCTCTTCAGGTACCAATTTGTTTTTCCAGCATTTATGTTTGCAATATATACAGAAAGACCAATGGGAACAAAGGTCTAAAACTGGCGACGGCGATCCGCAATGGAGATGGGTTTGAGTAACGTGAACGAACACATCGAACCACACCGGTAGCCTCGGTTCCGGCTCCATTGTTGTTGATAACCGTCACCGGTGCCGGAAAATTCGTAAGTGTTCAAGAGGAGTCTGTGATTAGCCTCAATTATGGTTCGATGTTGTTGATAACCGTCACCGGTGTCGGAAAACTCACCGGAGTTCAGGAGGAGAGCTGTGTGGAAGATTTGTGTCATTAATTTTTATTTATATAAAAAGTAAAAAAGGTTTATCCCCATTTTGGTTAATAGTTTTGAAAATCCCTATTTTGGTAAATAATTTCTCTAGAATCCCCATTTTAGTAAAAAACTCTAATATTTTTTCTATACCTTATCATTACCATTTATCTTTCCTTCACTCACAACCACTTTTAAAATAGAGTTAAGTGTCATTTAAGTACCTGTGGTTTGGCCAACTACGCAACTTTAGTACCTATTCTTTATTTTGTGCAAATGGCTACCTTAGTTTCAAAATCTTGCAATTTTAGTACTTATTTTTAACACCGTTTATTTTGTTCGTTAAGTCAGGGTTAAATTGGTAATTTCCTTTATTTTATCTTTTCCTTTATTCAAATCCCACTTTATATATCTTATCTTCATCTCTAACCATAAATCCCTAAATCCAACCACCTACAATATCAAACAAACTTATCACACCTAAATCACTTTATTATCTCCACCAAATTTCTTTCTTTTCATGCATAAATGGAGGCACTCCACCACCGATGGAGCTACTAGTTAACGGTGGAGTAAATCCGACGAACATCGGGTAGAAGCCGCCGGCCCACCCTAACGACAGAGGAGATCGAGCATCAGATTAAGCGAAATCGGAGATCAACACATGTACGATAATCACTGAAGAAACAACCCGCAACAATGGAGATAAACTTCAAAGCTGAAACCGGCAAATGGAAAAAAAAACCGGCAAAACGGAAAGCAACCGGAAACCACTACTTTTGCATCTGATTCAGACGGCTGCGACTTGATTTCGTGGCGCCATTGAAAAGTGGGGTTTGGTTTGCAAGAGGAGGCGGCGATGGTGGATTCAGGCAAAGATAGCCGGAAAATCAAGTGGCAGTTGTGGCTCAAGGGGGAGAGAGAGAGAGAGACGGTGCAGGTGGTGGTGGAGCCTGGCGGTGATGCAGTAGTGGTGGTTGGCGATGGTGCTGGAGATGGTGGTTGGTGGTGGTGGGGTGAGATTTGATGTATAAAAACCTATATAACATCTCTTTTCAATTTGAAGGGGAGATGTGGTAGAAGACACGAGAGAGAAAAAGCAAAATTATCCAAATACCCTTGACTTAATGAACAAAATAAACGGTGTTAAAAATAAGTACTAAAGTTGCAAGCTTTTTGAAACTGAGGTAGTCATTTGCACAAAATAAAGAATATGTACTAAAGTTGCGTAGTTGGCTGGTACTAACATGGCACTTAACTCTTAAAATATATTAAAAATTACATGGTGTGAATAGTAATTTTTCAAATATACAGAAAAATCATTGCATTTCCCTCTACTTCACTCACAACACCTTAAACCACTCCTTACATTATTAAAACTTCACTTACTTTTTTTGATGGATTAAATGTCACTTAGAACCTCGTATCCAATGCCGTCTTTGAAGGGTGGTCGACAGACCCAGTCCCGAATCATTTAAAAAAAACAATATATTTTTTATGCATAGAAATATGTAGTTTTAATGTTTAAACTCAATTATCCACTCATATAAGCCAATTCAATAAAAATATATTTGCACAACCTAAATCATAATCGAGTAAGTCCATTAAAAAATTTAATTGTTTAAACTTAACAAAAAAATAATGTTACTTAAGACCGAAACATTTTTCGCCTTTGGCCCATAAAATTATAAATATTCTCAGAGCCGGCCCTGTTCGTATCAAAGTAAACATACACATGAATAACATCAAACCTTTTAGGTCAATCTATTATCTTTTAAGCGCAATTTTAGGATGATGTTACAGAAATAACAACATATAAGTTGTATGATTGATTATTTTATATAATGTAATGTATTTATTAAAAGGATTTAAAAAGAGTTACTTTTAAGTGATGTACAATTGTACATATTTTCTATCTGACATTACAACATGTCAATACAACCGTGTGCTAATACATTAATCAATATAAAGGATTTTCTTTATGACTTTATTAAGAGTGTGTATTAAAGTTATATTCAATATATACTAAAGAGGGCTCACGTGGTAAACTGTGATCAATTGATGGTGATGCAGTGGTCGTGTGGCCCGTGGGAGACAGACTGATTCAGCGTCGGAAATTCAATTTGTCTCGTTGTTGCAGGCAAACCACTTTATTTAATGCGGTAATTAAACACATAACAATATTTCTGGTTAAAACCCTTTAAAACTCACCTTTTCTAATGGTAGTTTGTATATAAATATATATAAACACACTTTTAAGGTTAAAAAAAAGGCAAAAAAAGCTACAAACAACTTAATGTTACAAGTAAAGTTAAGAAAACTGAAACATACACCATTTGTGCCAAATAATAGATGTATAGTTTACTCTACTTTTCACCCATAAATACCCCAATGCTTTTGTGTCTTCGATAAATGATTGAATGGTCGTTTCCCTATATTGTTCTATGCTTTCCAAATTCATCAACACGTCGCCCTTAATATCGTTCCTATAATTCTCCTTCTCCTTTTGCATCCCGAGAGACAACTTGTGAGTGTCTAAGATGTCCTCTAGGGAAAAGGTGAATACTGGTTCGATCTTGTTACTAATCACGGTGATAACCATATTTGCAAATTCACAAAAAACTAGTAGGTGGTCAGCCGTCTCATCTTGCAACCCACACAAGGAGTATTGGCTTGAATGAACATGCATATTTCTTTTTAATTGTGCTCCATGTGTTGTTGTTCTCTCAAGTATTGCTCACCAATTGAAAACATTTATATAGATAGGTGCCCTATTATTTCATTCATGACGAGATTTCTCTCTATGTTGCACATATTATGATTTACTGCATAACGAACATACATGACCAAGAAGCCGTGTTCCCCCGTCTAGGCACCACTTCCACGTGTCTCGTCTATTTGTTTTAAATTGATGTTATTCAAAAGACCCTGGCATTCCTATCATTATCATATTTACATCTATGATCTTTCGCTTAAAAATATCATATCTTTTCTCATACCTTACAAACTCTACTCATATAGTCATATCCTTATACTTATAGTTGTATTTTGTATTTTAAATTTTTATCTTGGGCCTCTCTCTAGTATCCTTACATTTTTCGTTCAATAATTTCTATGAAACACCCAACACTATTATAAACTTCACCTGTTTTATAATAATATTCAAAATCTTAATTTTATGTTATAAACATTTTGGTTTAATAGAAATGTTCAAGTCTTAAAATACTTGGTCTTATAAACATTACACTTTTTTTTTAATAAAAACGTAGTTTAGAATTTATAAGACTTTGTCAAGTGATTTTCATTGTATACATTTTGGTGTTTACCAATCTTTCAATGCAACGGTTGACGCACAGTCTAGCCTTAGCATTGAAAATGGACTTTTCCTTACCTTGTGCAATTTCTGAACAAGGTTAGAACATAAAACATTACGGCCAATCTATGGTCTCCATGATGGATGGTGGGAGTGTAACTTGTTTTAAGCTCTTTATTACATGATACGTATGAGGCTTCTTCTATTTGTTGGAACTTCGATGTGCGACTTTGTTGTCAAAAAAAATAAACAAGTGAGAATGCGATTAACCTAAAACATGAAAAAATCGCTGACGGTGTAGTTTCACCCGTTTCTCACCAAGTGATGTGAAGTTGTGAGCTAGTGTTTCTAGCCCGTCTGATGTTTTTGTCTTTTAATTTCAGCCCATATAAACAAATTGGAAAATTACTTCTAGCCCAAAATGTTTTAACATACAACGGTATATAATGATGTTTGGGAATTAGGTCTGCTTGGCAAAACCTGCTAAAAACATATCTAATTTCGATTAATCCTATTCCAAATTATATAATCCTTAACCGGATATTTGAATAATTAATTTGATATAGGTACTTTAATTCAAATAATTCTGGTTATACATACATGTATACTTTTAAGTAGCATTAGATAATCAGCTTAGATACTAAAATGAAAAAAATATCCTTACAAATTTAATAAACTAAAATAAATAAAACAGTATAAAAAAATTAGTTTAACACAATCATCTTACCGGTTTTCTAAATAAAGTAAACAAGAATAATTGTATACGTGAACACTTTAATTGTATAAATAATCATAAATAGCATTCAATATAATACATAAAAAACAAATTCTAAGCATTTTGAACGAGTTAGTTAATATTAGTTTCTATTTATGTAAACACAATACCATAAAACTTGTCATGGTAAATGGTAAATTTGTTACACATCAAAATTGTCCCAAATTAGGCCCAATATATTTATTATGGATACAACAATTATACACAAGGAAATATTCTTAGACCGGTTTTAAAAAACTGATTATTTTATTCATCATTTCAAATTCATACGATATATTTTTTAACAATTTAATATCTTATTGACTAAAAGGAAAACCCTCCTTTTCACTTTTGCAGTTTTCATTTACATTTTCATATTCCCAACATGCACTCTCTGTATTCTGTTTCTGTAACCAAATAACCATCTTCTTCGAGTAAACAAAACCATGACCGCATTAAAACCGATCGTCACCGGCGCCGTGGGCTTCGTCGGGGCTCACGCCTCCGTCGCCTTAAAACGCCGCGGAGACGGCGTCGTTGGGTTGGACAATTATAATAAGTATTATGACGTCACGTTAAAACACTCACGCAAATCAGAGCTCTTAGACCGGGCCGGTGTGTTCGTGATTAAAGGGGATATAAACGACGCCGTTTTGTTAAGTGAACTGTTTGAATTAGTCCGGTTCACTCACGTTTTGCATCTTGCCGCACAAGCCGGAGTCAGGTACGCTATGGTAAACCCTAACTCGTACATCCGATCGAACATTGATGGTTTCGTTAGTCTTCTAGAAGCCGCGAAATCAGTTTACTCACCGCCTGCCATCGTCTGGGCGTCTTCTAGCTCTGTGTACGGTCTCAATTCGAAGGTTCCGTTCTCCGAATCAGACCGTACGGACTCTCCCGCGAGCCTTTACGCGGCCACGAAGAAAGCCGGTGAGGCGATCGCGCATGCGTATAATCATATTCATGGATTATCCATCACTGGATTGAGATTCTTCACCGTGTACGGACCGTATGGACGTCCGGACATGGCGTACTTCTTTTTCACGAATAATATAGTGAATAGAAAGCATATTTCGGTATTTGAAGGACCGAACCACGGGACGATTGCTAGGGATTTTACGTACATTGATGATGTGGTGAACGGGTGTTTGTCCGCGATTGATACTGCGACTAAGAGTACCGGGAATGGGAGGAAGAAGAAGGGGGAGGCGCAGTTTAGGATTATTAATATTGGGAATACGTCGCCGGTTTCGGTTAATAAGTTGGTTAGGATATTGGAGAAGTTGTTGAAGGTGAAGGCGAAGAAGAAGGTAATGTTAATGCCTCGGAATGGTGACGTGCCTTTGACACATGCAGATATTAGTTTAGCGCGGAGGGAGCTTGGGTATAAGCCGAGTGTCGATTTAGAGACCGGTTTGAGGAGGTTTGTCAAGTGGTATCTTGAGTATTATGGTGTTAAGAAGAAGAGTTCATGGTGAAGATGAATAATAGTTGAAGGAAACTTAAGTTTATGCATGGATTATTTGTTTGTCATAAACTTATAATTGTCATGGTGTTTTAGTTTTTAAACTAAAGTGGTTGTATGGTTGAACTAAAGTTTTATTATCATTGTGTCAAGTTATTTGTTTCATTTTACTTGCACTTTGATTTAAACTATAAAAAAATCAGGAAAGCAATCATTTTGTAGGTTGTACACGTCTAGAGATCTATTTTAAGTATATAGTCATGACTTGCAAGCCAATTTGATGCATCAATTTTGACGCGTGTATTATTTAAGATAAGTTGATGTATTAGTTTTTACTTTTGACACGGGTATTATTTAAAATGGGAAACCAAAAGTTGTGGAGACACCAAACTTATGAAGAACGATGTGGGTTGTTACTTGTTTTCAATGCAATGTTACGTGAATTTGATTTTGATAGAACATTAATCATGGATGGACGAAAATGTATTTTGATAATAGGCTAGTGAAAATATATGGAGTCATGTGTGATGATGAGTAAGAGTAAGACCTTCCTCATGGCTACTTCAATCTAGTAAATATGTATAAAGTTATGTTTCACGAACTCATGTGGCTAGTGTAACTGTGGCTCGTGCCACGTCACGCTCATACCCTCTCTTCACGTATCATAACATCCTATCGGAACAAAAAAAATTTAAGTATTAACTACATGTATAAATTTTTCTAAGACGACGCACACGCACACTAAGAAAAATTTTCTAGAAGTAACATCTCTATTCTTTGTGATAGAGTCTATATCTACCATTCTTAGATCATATTTATAGCTTCTTATTGATGAAATTCAATAGGCATGGTTGTTGTATAGTTTTTATAGCTCATGAAAACGCCTATAGCCTTGTTGACTGACCATTTCCATAATTTGTACTGATTTGTGGTAAACCTATAAAATAGCAACTTACGCTTTCAAATGTTCTTAGTACGACCACTCTAAATAAATCTTAATTTTTTAACATGTCATTAGTTTTTTTTTAATAATGACTTTCTTGTATTTAGGCTACTGCACGCTTTAAATTTAGAGTAATTTTCAAAAAAGAAAAAAACTTATAAATGTTTAACATTCTTTTATCATTATTTTGTCTTCCTAACATTGGTCTTTGGAATCGGAACAACTCAGATATTCGGTATTCATAGAAATATTCAAAATCATTATCAATTATTGTCACATATGTTTGAAAATGTTATAGCCCATGGGCTACGTGTCTACGTGGGCATTTGAAAAGTGGGCTTGAGTTGGTTTAGAGATACGGTGAACGTTGCTATTTCCTAATGTTATATTTCATTACATGTGGCAGTGGTTCACTTTATGCAACTGCTTAACTTAATTACAAAATGCATATAATAATCAATCTTTATGTTATTGTATATATTAGTTTCGGATTTTAGTTATGATATGCATGCGATAGTTATTTCTTATTAGTGATCTTGTATATTATTGTTTGTTCTTGATATAATATACTCGACTTTGTTGAACGTTTAAAAAAAGATTTCCCTTATGTGTCCTTCATGAGTATGTATCCGTTTGGTCATGACGTTGTCAACATTTTCTATAGTAACCCATGTGTGTAAATAAATGAAAAGGACTTGAATAAAAATTATATCAAAACATATAAAAAATCTATACGTGTTCGGTTAATTATGATGGTTCCCCGGCTATGCACACATATAAAAATCTACACATGTTCGGTTTATTATTATTTTTCTTGTTTACTTTTTAACTAAATAGCAAATAAAAAAAACATATAAATTATCAAAAATAGACAAAAGTGAAACATGAAAAAAGTAGAAAGAATTTTTTTTAATAATAATAATAATAATATCATTTCATGGTAGAAATTTAGATATTACATCAACATAGCAGGTAGGCGGGCAACAAGCTGCGCCGTCACCCCTTTCTGAATTGCAAACCCTAACCTGCTAAAGACATACCCCTGCCCCTTTGGAGTCGACACATTGCTATGCACAACCCGTTGGACCCTGGTTAGGAAACGGATAGCTTCCGGTGCCAAGGAGCCAAAGGTATCAAAAGCCAGAGGGACAAAAACATGTTGGTTCTCTTCGCAGGCTTTAGCATGTTTCTCAACCTTCTTCGTTTCAGCCCTTTTCATTGCTTGCCCAGCTACAAACCCATTATCCCTCAAACCAGCTAAAGGAGATACCCCTGTGAGGTCAACACCAGCGTGTTTTCCCCCGGCCCAACCAAAGACGAGCAAATCTGCCGGTCGTAGAGTGGATCTCCCTTCCGTGGGGTCTGTAAGGAAGTTTACGGGGGCTTCCTTTTTAGTTGATATCCCAGCTCGCCTTAAGATGTCTCAAAGAATGTCACGCACCCAATCATGTCGGTATTTGAACCCAGGCATCTCCTTGCAATGAACCGCATGCTCTTCGAATTTATCCAGGCAAGCCTTACGGAAGATCGGACATGTTTCGTCTTCTGGGTACATTGAGACCATCAAACGGTACTTAAGAATGGCCCTATACTCGACCGCAGACATGCTTTGGCCCAAACCACCAATCGGGATAACGGTCAGAAAATCTTGGGCATGAGAACCTTGTAAGCATTCAATAACCGCCTTCTGTCGGGGGGACAATTCAAAAACTTCTCCCAGGCTCTGAGCGATTTTGCCAAAAAGGGTATTCACCAAAGTTTTTTGAGGCTTTGGTGGGGCGGTGTCCTCATTAGAGAAAAAGATATGAAGAAAAGATGAGAGGAAAGGGGGATCAAACTCACAAGTCACAACCCTAGTCATATGATGGTCGTGTGGTTTTTTAGTTGTTAACTTGCTTGTGTGTCACTTTTTATTTAGTTTATGTTTAGAACTTTGGTGCATAAAATATGTTAAATAATTTCATATTTAAAGGCATTAAAGATGCACGTTTTGAGCACTAAAATGAGTTTGGATGAAAACCTCAAGAACGAGACATTAATCGAGCATGATGGGCTGACAAAAAAGAGTCAAAGCTCGACACGGGTATCTCTTGGGCTAGAAAATGAGTCACGAGAAACATAATATATGAATCTTGAGTTTCTTGGTGAGAGAGTTCCAAACATGGGCTTTTTAAAGGATATAAAATTGGCATCTCGTTCCTGACGCCAAAAGTGGTGTCGCTGATGGCGTTTTAAGCAGGTGAATTCTAGCGTCTGGCAGCCAAAGTTGGCGTCCCAAACCTGGTGGTGGCATCCTCGAGGCTGTTGACGTGTTTTAAGTATGGAATAAAGGGAAACAACTACTTTGACCGAAATTAATTAGGGGTTTCAAATCCTATTCAATTATATTCAATTCTAGGGTCTTTTTGGGAGTGTACACACTATTATAGACTGATTTTTGAAAGACCAATTAAAGATCCTAAACCGAAGTTGAAGATGATTTCCACAACCATGAGCGGCTAGTCCATTCATAATCATTCCCGAATGTAGAGTTTTGTAAGTTCTAGGGTTTATTTTATATCTATGAACTGAGACAATATTTTATGTAATCATTGGGTTTGAAAAATACGAATCATGTAATCTTGTATTGTTATGAACTTGTGTTGTTGGGATTTTCTTGGATTATTTACGTCGTAAGATGATATTTATTATGATTCTTGAATTGTGCTAGCGTTTGTGAATGTTCTTAATCTATATTGCATATATTTGTCCATAATTCATATTGTGGAGTATTTTTTGCACCATTTACTTGTGATAAACGAATATTGATGCATTTCGTTATGATTTGTTTTGCTAAACCTAAATGACCATTATGATTATATGAACTCATTTACATAGCATGCTATTACCCAAAGTGCTTACGCAACTTGAAACCCGGGTGTGATTCATTCCTAGTTATTGCTTACAACCTAAATTTATTGGCGGGTTCCATTTATATACCCTACGCGATGGTGATTGTTTATGTCAGTGCCAGATTTGTCTATGTTACAGTAGGCGACGGTGTTGGTGGTGATTGTTTATGGCGGTAACGGATTTGTTTGTGTTGTAATCGGCTCTCTATGGTGGTAGTAGTTGCCTGCTTCGTGGGCAATTGTGAAACGTCTATTGTTGTCGAGTTCCGATTCGTAACACCAGGTGATAATGGAGTTGTGGAATTTGTCTGTTGTGGTTGTTGTTGTTATTATTATTATTATTATCATACAGTTTGATGAATCCACATATAACCGCATGGACATGCTACAATTAATTATCGAAAAGTGCATGTTTTATCTCTAGAGTTGCGTTAAGGATATTGATAATTTGCTTTTAGATCTCGAAGAACTGAGACACAGAAAATATTTATAGTTGTTTTGTTCCAATACAGCCTCCAAAGCAATTATAAGGTGAAATCACGTCCTCATTTGGTCATTTACCATACTAACGTACATGCTATTTGTTTGATTTTGATGAGTAGGAAAGCATATTACTTTATATTGAAGATGTCAAGCAAAGAATTAGAGGAGTCCAAGAAAAGGTTTAGTTATTAAACTTTGTTTTCCTTTATAGTTGTGTTACTAACTTTCACTTTTTCAACTGCATGATGAATGACACGATATGGACTAGGAGTATGAAGGATGCTTAGAGGGTTTTAGTTGACTGTTTGATCATCTTTCATATACAGGATTTGGGCACTAAAGAGTAAAGAAATTTGTGCCTAAATTATCATAAGGGAAGGATAAAGAGAAGAACAGAGCTAAAGCAGTTTTAAGTTTTTAAGCGGGCTGCATGTCGGAAGATTTAATTGAGTGCAACACAAGTTTTGTAAAATGCAAGAAAACAACATATGATGGACATCATGAAGCCTCAAGTTCTAGCTGTTTTTGTCATACAAGAATGCAAGGCTCCAGAAACTAAATATCCGTTAACGACTTGACTGATTTGAAGTTTTATGAATATCAACCTGCTGGCAACGTAGGAATTTTCAAGTTTTTGGTGCATTTTATATCAATGTACTTAACACTATGTCTAAATAGCCATAACTGAAACCTTAACGATTTTTGTGGTAACGTTTCAAAGTTGTTGATTTTGGTTTTATGATTTGAACTCCCTCCAGTTTTCGGTTATGACTTAAAAACCCCACCCCCGTAACGCGGGAGGTTTAAAATAATAGTATATATCTAATAACATGCAAGTAAGAACGCAAACTCCAAAAATGGAAGGTTGACATATTAATGATGTAAATCTAACAAACTCACACCCTAGGTGTTCCTAAAAGATATTATATATATATATATATATATATATATATATATATATATATATATATATATATATATATATTAATTTGTAAGTAATCGTTTTTTTAACAACATATTTCATAAACCACAAACTAGCAAGAAGCTAGCAAACATACAACAAAGAAAGCTTATAGCTTAAATTTACACCAATCTTTCCAAAGCAAATTTTTAAAGGATGACCGATTTTTAATCCAAAGAAAACCCGTAGATTTGATTTCCTCCATCGTTTTGGAGATGCTAGCCGTCTTGTTTTGAAAAATCGCCTCGTTCCGGGTCTTCCATATACACCAACACGCTGTAAGAATTACACCGTAAAGCACCTTATTTTTCTTGAGCCCCAAGTTGCTGTATTCATGAATGGTAAGTAAATCCCGGACCGAGAAAGCGAAAATCAGAGGAATATTACACCAATTACTAACTAATTGCCAAATTAACGTGGCAAAATAACACGAGGTGAGAAGGTGGTCACTAGTCTCCTCGTAATCGCCACAAAGACGACAAGTCGATCCCACGTCAACATTTCTTTTAACGAGAGCCACATAAGTCGGAAGCCTATCCATTTCCGCCTTCCAAGCAAGAATGTTGACCTTAATCGGAACCCAACTATTCCACTTTATAGTAAATGGGACAGACATGTTGGAGTTTTTGAAAAGAATTTGTTTCATGGAAGCAACCGTGAGAACACCCGCTAAATCGTTATCCCAAATCCAACGGTCCGGGGTGTTATTAACAATAACCAACTGCAACATATTTAAACAAACCGACAACTCGTTGGTCTCAGTTTTATTTAGGCTCGAACGTTTCCACCTCCATTTCCAAACTATATTCTCATCAACAACCTCAAAACAAGACTGAATTAAACAAACTTTATCCTTTACGATCAAAAACAGATTTGGGAAGACTTCTCTTAAAGGGACGGGAGTGAGCCACGGGTCTATCCAAAATCTGATTTTATCTCCCATACCCAAAACTCCTTTAATGAGACCGGTCAAATTGAGGTTGGAAAAAGCAAGATGATTTTCCATTTTTGCAATTGTGTTCCAAGTACCTGGCAGTTTGCTTGAGTGCGGTAAAATAGGACAAGACCTATTGGAAGAGTGTAATGAAATGACCACCTTTCTCCATAAAGCAAGCGGTTCGGTCTTGAATCTCCACCACCACTTGGTGAGGAGAGCAATATTAGCGTCTCTAAGCGGGGTAAGACCTAAACCGCCAGCCTTTTTGGGAATAGTAACTCGATTCCAACCAACCCAACAAATTTTATTTTTATCTTCGCTCCCTCCCCAAAAGAATCTTCTTCTTTTCGCTTCTAACAGTTCAATTATCTTACACGGAGCTTTGAAGAGAGAGAAAAATAAGTGGGGAGAGTTTCCATCACCGACTTAAGAAGCGTTAATCTTTCTCCAATAGATAAAACAGAAGCCTTCCAAAGAGAGAGCCTCTTATCAAAAGCTTCAAGAACCGAATTCCAGTTGGAAATTCGATTCATATTAGCACCGATGAGGATACCAAGATAATTACAAGGGAAGGTACTCGGGCTGCATCCAATCAACTTAGAAAAATACGAAACCTCATCTGCGTTCACCTTTATACCCAAAAGATTAGATTTTGAGTAGTTTATTTGAAGGCCGGAAACCAAGTGAAAACATCTTAACAAGCGAGCCATGTTTAAAACATTGTCCTTAGACCACTCACCCACAAGAATGGCGTCATCGGCATAAAGAAGATGCGAAACGGTGGGCCCATTGTTTGGTAAAGACACGCCACGAAAGATACCCAAGTCATTAGCTTTATTTAGCATGCAAGAAAAAGCTTCCATCCCGATTACGAAGAGAAAAGGCGAGAGAAGATCGCCTTGTCTCACACCTCTTTGAAACTGGAATTCAAAAGAGGGTGAGCCATTAACAAGAACCGAGGATCTTGCCGACGCTAGAATACTACTAATCCAGCCCCGCCATTTCACCGGAAAATTCATCTGCTCATGTACAGAAAGTAAGAACGACCAATTGATATGCTCATGTAAGTAATCGTTACTCACATTTTCTTACTGTTCACAAACTGTCCAAATAAGGCTGAGGGGTGTGGGGCTTCAACGGGGGCGCTAGAGCCCCTCCGCTCGCGCCCCCAGGCGCTAACACCACACCACCGGGGCGCTAACGGGGGCGCTAACGGGGCGCTAACGCGAAAAACAATGCAGGCGTGAGCTGGTTAGCGGGAGAAGAGAGAGAGGAGCACACCTTTTGAGGTATTTTGGACCGTTGGGAGCCGAAAAAAACAAAAAAAAAATATATTTTCTATATAGGTTTACGGAAAAGAGCCGTTGAGCTCATATTAAATTAAAAAAAAATATTTTCTTAAACTATAAATATATACCTTTATAAAATATACTTCATTTCACAATTATACACCTTTCCTCCTAAAATCCTCTCAAAACTAACACAAAAAAAATGTCGTGGTACTCGTCTGATTCCGACTCCTCAGAAGAGGATGATTTGCTTCTTCATGTAGGGGGGTTTTGACCGCAACCGTGGTGGATCTCTTGCAAAATCAAGCCCATCAACCTCGAGTCCCGAGAGTTAGAGCACCACCTCGTGATCGTGATCGATCGGGTGCTAACGATACTTTGATTAGGCATTATTTTAGCCCTCAACCAGTATACGAGGAGTCGGATTTTCGAACTCGTTTCCGAATAAGCAGACAATTGTTCATGCGTATAGCAAGTGATTTAGAGGCACAGTATCCCTTTTTTCTAAATTTGAATTTTAGATATTAATGTGTTTTTTTATTAATGTGTGTTTTTTTAATAATTTATGAGTTTTTTTAATAATACGTTGTTTGAATATATTTATAAAAAAATAAAAATAAAAATTTTCGCTAGAGCCCCTCCACACCAGGGGCCAGGGCTCCAACGGGGGCTCCAACAACCCCCTTATCCAGTTTCTCTTTCTGCCACACGTTATAATATTATTGGTTGGAGCCCCACTAAAGCCCCCCACACCCCTCAGCCCCTAATGAAGCTTGGTGTACAACATGCTATCTGACACGTTCGTAACTGAAACGTCTTCACTTTCTACGCGCCTTTCTTCGGCGTGTCTTCCACCTCAAATCTGAACCATCATCACAATCTTTCTTGCCTTCTTCCTCTTAAACCACTATGGCCATCATCTGAATCACAATCATCATTTTGGGACCCTTATGAAATCAGATTTCAAGCACTCTGTAGATACTAACCTTCGTCCCCATAGAGGCTGATCCCGAAATCGACGAAGACGTATGGTAATTTCTTCTCTTTGTTGGTTATTAAATGGGTCAATTAGATTATAATTTCTTATCGTCTTGCCCTAATTCCTTCATTTACTGCTCACTTAGGTTATAAATTCTTGCGGTGCTGCCATTTTTGTCAATAAATTGACTAAATTAGGTGAAAAGTTGTTGCCGTTTACTGCAATTGGTATTTTGCATTTGACTCAGACAAGGTATTTGTTTTCTCTGCACTTTTGGCTATGAAATTATTTATTTGTGTTGACATCTTTTGAGTTTTGGAGGTTAAAAGATATGACACAATAATTGATAATTTGTATTACTTGTGACTTATGTGCACCTGATATGTTGTTATGCAATTAGATGCATAATAGTAGAATGTTTCTTATTAATAGTTAGACATTATATGTGATAAAAGTTTATATCAGTACTTTTGAGTTCAAAATTCAATATGTGTTATCTTGCAGGTCTACCGTGTGTACTCAAATCTACTTGCAAGAATGCCATGTGTCGCACTTATAAGGCCCCGTTACCGGTAGCCCTACTTTCGTGTTGGATTTACTCATAAACACAGTTCTAAATATCAGAGTTAATTAAAACTTTCGCGGAATATAAAAGCTTTCATAAAACATTTCATAACAAAACACTTCTTGTCTTAAAACATCATTTTGTCTTTCAAAATAAACGAAACATTAAACTTAAACGTCTTGAGTCTTCCGATGCCAGCCTCTTATTCAGTGCCACGTGTCTCCTCAAGCGAGCTGCCTCATCCTACTCACCTGCGTGCATACTAAAAGTCAGCTACGCTGAGTGAGTTCTAGTTAATCATACACTATACAATACACATAAACTTATTTTCTTTCAATCATACTTTCATACTTTCTGTTGTATTAACTTACTTTCATATCTTACGTTATAAAAAGCATTACGCCCTACATTCCTCGAGTATTATTAGGGCTCGGTACCCTCCTTCCTCGAGTATTATTAGGGCTCGGTTCCCTAGTTCTCGAATATTAGTAGGGTTCGATTCCCTCTTCGTTACCATACAACCATACATCATACCTCGAGTATTATTAGGGCTTGGTACCCTCTTTCCTCGAATATTAGTAGGGTTCGGTTCCCTAGTTCTCGAATATTAGTAGGGTTCGATTCCCTCTTCGTTACCATACAACCATACATCATACCTCGAGTATTATTAGGGCCCGGTACCCTCTTCGTAACCATACAACCATCCTTTCCTTCTTTTATTAACTTTATCACATTCATACACATAAGCATACATATAATACTTACCTTATACTTAGCGTTACAACCTGACAGTACGTGCAATATCCGAAGATCGTTCACGTACCGTCAAGCCATCATTCATACATATCACATTATTCACATAAGGCATACACTTATCTCTTAGGATAAGCATATTAACAAACATATCGAGTATGCACACAGCCCCGAAAACATAACACATAAATGGGGCTAGAAACTCACCTGAATCCTGTTACGCTCTCCGTTAATAGTTATTCCCTTCTTGAGCTGTGCACGGCTAACTGTATAATATTTACACGTATCAATTAACTACTACTACTCAAGTTGTATTTCTATCTTTATATGACCCACAACGAACGGGGGTCCGGGGGCAGCGCCCCTGGCAGCGGGGTCTAGGGGCGGCAGCCCCTAGCAGGGTCCAAGGGGCAGAGCCCCTGGCTGGGGTCGAGCTGCCAGGTCAGCTTGGAAAAATTTTATTTACATTAACTGTCTTAACACATTTTCCATTAGGTTTTTAATTTATTTTCTAAGCGAACTTAACTTTAGGCGAAGTTAAACCTTAAGCGAACTTAGCTTTAGGCGAAGTTATCAGTTAGGCGAACTTGGCCTTAGGCGAAGTTATCAATTAGGCGAACTTGGCCGTAGGCGAAGTTATCAATTAGGCGAACTTGGCCGTAGGCGAAGTTAAGCTTTGAAGGCGAAGTTAAGCTTTGAAGGCGAAGTTGCCCAGTTCGCAGGCGAAGTTGCCCAGTTCAGCTACGGGTTTGGTTTTTATCAAGCATTTTGGTGATTTTAATACCCTTGTTATGGTTCGACATCACCCACTAATGTTCCCTAACCATTTTCGGTCGTATATATATCCCGTATATACTATAAAGCTTGGATCTTTAAGCTTAAGGACATTCAAAAGGCTAAACGTTAATAAAACGTAAACTTTAAAGGTTAAGAACATACCTTTTATACGTTCGGTGTGGTCGCGGTTTGCTTGGTTATCTCGTATATAGAAGATCTAATAATGGTTGGCTCGATTTTGGTCTTGGACGTCTCTCTCTCTCTCGGCCGAAATATGGTGTGTGTGTGTGTTTGGAGTGTGTTAGAGAATAAGATGGAAATGAAATGAGGGTTTAGGGTTTTAGCTTGGTTTAGGGGATATTTATATCCCTTAAAGCCCATGGACCTAAGGCCCATTCTCATTTAACCCATCTCAATTAATCTAAGTCCATGATCCGTTCTTTACTCGATATTAATTAATTAATAACGCGAAATCACTAAACGTAACTTTCTTTATTCAACATTATAAATTTTAGGATGTTACACATTATATGTGATAAAAGTTTATATCAGTACTTTTGAGTTCAAAATTCAATATGTGTTATCTTGCAGGTCTACCGTGTGTACTCAAATCTACTTGCAGTAGGAGTTCGTCTTTGACAAGGTATCTTGTTTTTGAGGTGTGCTTCCTTTATGTATAACTCTTTCTACTTGCAGTAGGAGTTCGTCTTTGACAAGGTATTTTGTTTTTGAGGTGTGCTTCCTTTATGTTTAACTCTTTCTTAGTCAATTACGTATACTGCTCTTTAGACATTACTTGTTTGCCTGTTAAATTACTTTTACACACAAATCCTTCAGCACTAAAAGTTTTGATTGTTCCTACTTACCATAACAGATTAACAGGGAAAACGAAACTACATTGTTGTCTACGAGACTTCATGGAAATAGACTCTCAATAATTGTGAATATGAAACTGTAACAACAAATTAAAGCACACGCATATATGATTGATTATGCTTATAATATGATGCATGATTTGCTTAAGTGAATCTTCCAAACACTCTAGGGGACTTGAAATATTATGTGGGACTTGAACGAACTTTACGCTTATGAACTTTAATGAATTAACGAACATTAGAACTGACATAAGCGTAAAGTAAGCAAAGCAATTCACATGCGATTAAATTTCTTGTACCACTTGATTTGCTTACTTTACGCTTATGAAAATTTCTGTCTATTTTTTTTCTCATCATGAAAGTGATATCAGTTGAAAGGTAAGGGCTGCAATGGATTTAGGCATTTGGCTCATCAATTCTGCATCAATGGGCTGCAGTGAATTTATGTTTTTTGTTCATCAATTTTGCATCAATACTTAATAGGCTTCAATGACTCGAGGCATATTTTAGATAAGAAGTATGTAGATATCCTTTATGTAAAACCACGTATGTAATTGTTATGACTTATGACTAACATTGCTTATTTTCAACTACAATCTGTATCATTTACCGCTAACAAACAAAATCAATAACTCGCATTTACTTGCCCGCGTCGCGAAGCGCGGGTACACCCCTAGTTTAGTTTAAAGTTCCTTTTTTCTTTATATTTTAGAACACATGCTTACATTAAAACTTAAATTTGTTGAAATGTGAAGGTAAATTTTTTAGAAGACGATCTATAGTATGATTGATTGTCGCAGGTCGGTTTTTGATTGACCTTGATTTGAAACCTTAGAGAGTTTCTCTTAAAAAACATAACCCTTGAAACCCAGGTCCTCTCGGCATCTTCAGAGAAACCTTCTCCACTGATACCACTTGACACCAGTTGTGCCGTCACAAGAATAGAAACCCTTTGGCATTACAAAATTAGGATAAAACTCTTATTTTGGCTCAGATTCGAACTGGTGAACTCCCGAAAAAAAAACCTAGTTCTTATATTCATTGTCGTGACCAACCGAGCTAGCACATAAGATTTAAATGTGTGTGTGAGGGTAAATGGGTTATTTTTTTTAAGTTGGAAAACTGGATCTCAATAATTCAAGCTATAACATATTAGTTGATGATAATCTCTACTTACACTTTAACAAATAAAAATTCATAACTTTTACTTTAGTTACCAATACCAATAATAGTAACATAATAATCATAGATTTATACCCGATATTACAATTCAAGTAATAATTTATATGTTTATACTTAAATAAAAAGTTTAGGTGATTCGAAATGAGTAAACTAATTCTTTTATTGAACAACACTTAATATCACGTGTACGCCTTTTCTTTCGGGGCTATATTCAAGGTTAACTCCTCGACTGTACCCCTGATGTACTAGAATCGGATAGAATCCGTAAACTTTCGCCTCTTGTCAAGTTCAAACCCGAGATTAAAGACTTGATTCTTCTATTCACACATATGTCCTTCGACTTACCCGATACGAACTTTTGAAGAATAAATTAATTAATATTAGAAAAAGAAATATCCAACTAATTATCTGTCAGCTGCATTCATATTCGGGGCCCCGACCACGTGGTTCACCTTTTCCATCCTCAATCATACGATTCGATTCGATTCGATTCGATACAATAAGAAGATTCTCCGACGAAAAACGATGACCAAAACAACCCCTCGATCAACCTTCAATCTCAATCTTTGTTAATGGCCACCAAATCTACTTACACTCTTCACAATCTTCATCAAATTCTGCAATGAAAGGTGGGTTTTCTGCCCCTGGTGATTACATCTACTTCAAGTCTCAGATTCCTCTTCACAAGATCCCTGTAAGTCTATCGGATTCTCAATTCCTTCCATCTTTTACTTAATTGGTCGATTACAGAGACACCCAATTCGCCAGATCACTGGTTTAGTTCGAATCGATTAGTAATTGAGTTATGTCAAAACCCTATGTTAAGATTTGATCAATTGCACACCAGGTGTTTGATGTATTGTCTCAATGAGCTTGATTATATGTGGGTATGTTTTAGATGCTAATTTCACACATCAGATGGGGTAATTTGCGTATTTGAATTGGTTGTAGAGAAACTACAGATGTTAAACCTTATAACATGAGCTGTAGTTATTGCACACCAAGTGTTCTACGGGTTGTGGCAATAAGCTTAATGTTATGTGGGTATGGTTTAGATGTTGATTTTACTCATCAAATCGGCTAATTTGCGTAATTGAATTGGTTGTACGGTAATCATAGATGTTAAACCTAATAACATGAGCTGTAGCTATTGCCCACCAATTGCTTGATTTATTGTCTCAATGAGCCTAATTTTATGTGGGTATGGTTTAGATGTTAATTTTACACATCTTTGATTTGGTTATAGTAATCATAGATGTTAAATCTTATAACATGAGCTGTAATTGTAAAATGTTGGTGTTAGGGTTAGATCAAAATCTATAACACATTATCAATCTTAAATTGGAGAACTTTGTTTTTCAGATTGGTACAAAGCAATGGAGATATTATGATTTTGGTCCTAAAGTCGTGCCTCCGTTAATATGTCTTCCGGGCACCGCTGGTACAGCTGATGTGTATTATAAACAAATCATGGCACTCTCGATCAAGGTCAGGCTCAACTGATTAGTATGATATATAATAATGTTTGTGCTATACATGGTAACTCTTAACAACTGTTATTATCTTTGGTTGTTGAGATTTTGGAGATGTAACGGGGGTGTTTAAAGTTGTAATAATCAGATACGTTGCAGTGTTGTTTGTTTGAAAAATTCTTATTATTTAATAAATCAGTGCATAGAAATATGGAATGACTGAAACAAACATTCTTAAAAAGAAAAGAAATAAATAATCATTTTTAAAGCACAAATTTAAAAACTTGGAAAAACGGGCTCAATATTTAATTCAAGTGTATCATTTTGTTAAAGTTTTTCTTTTTCAGGGTTATCGAGTGATTTCTGTTGATATTCCCCGCGTATGGGACAGCCATGAGTGGGTTCAAGCATTTGAGAAGTTTTTGGATGTTATTGATGTCCACCATGTAAGATTACCACTCACTATATATATGATAAATCTATTTGATTTTTCCACCATAATATTAGAAGTTTTTGCTGTTACTGTTATTATTATTATTATTATTATTGTATTATTATTATTATTATTATTTTAGCATAAATATTATAGCAATATGTTAAACGAGCCTTTTTGTAACAGATACATCTTTACGGTACGTCCCTAGGGGGGTTCTTAGCACTATTATTTGCACAACACCGACCAAGGCGAGTAAAGTCATTGGTACTCTCGAACGCGTTTTTGGAGACCAAATATTTTGCAGCTGCCATGCCTTGGGCTCCAGTGTATGTACTCATATTATCTAAAATATTTAACTAAAGTAATAAGGTCAAATATATTTGTTATTATTATTGTAATAATATAGTTTTTGATTTTTTTGTTGCAGTGTTAGTTGGACCCCTTCATTTTTGCTGAAACGATACGTGTTAACGGGAATCCCGAGCGGTCCACATGAACCGTTTATTGCTGATTCTGTGGACTTTGTGGTTGCACAGGTGACACTATATAACTCTTTTCTAATCCTCCTTCCCCCAACCCCCCTCTCCCTTCAAGTTGTTTTGAAAGTACAAAACATGCAGGTTGAGACCCTTTCAAGGGAGGATTTGGCTTCAAGGTTGACTTTAACGAGTGATGCTGCATCGGTTGGACCACTTTTGATTTCAGATACAATGATCACCATAATTGACGTATGCTTTATGCATCTTTTGTACAAATATATTGATTGTGTTTATCAGTACAAATTCACTTATGTTATTTTTTTTTATTTTGAAGACTAACGACAAATGTGCAATCCCTCAACAACTCAAAGATGAAGTGAGCGAACGGTTTCCCGGTGCAAGAAAAGCTTACATTAAAAGTGGTGGTGATTTTCCATTTCTTTCGCGTCCGGATGAAATAAATCTTCATCTCAAGGTACATACATATTATATTTATTATATTATTATTAGAGTTGGTTATACGGTGGTTCTTGTGGTTCATCCATTCTGCTGGTTTAGTCCCTATTCCCTAACATTAAAAGTTATTATGGTAGGCTAGTCCTTACTGTTTGAAAAAAGTTTCGTTTGAGTGACATTAGGGATCACCAATGTAATTTCTCAAAGTTAGGGATTAAACCTGCAATATGGGTAAACCAAACCAAATCACTATCTGTGTAATTAACTCTAATTATTATTGTTATAATAATAATAATTATTATTATTATTATTTTTATAGCAATAGGATTTGATGATTTACAAAAGGTCTCTAAAACTTGTAATAAACATGGTGACAGTTACACTTGAGACGGGTCGGTGTAGAACCTCGGGAAGATCTAGTTCCAGGAATCCCAAAACCTGCTGACGATGCTGGTGGCAATGGCGGTGGTGGCTCTAGTGAACCAAAAGATGATAAAGAAGATACCGATGATGCTCCTAATGGGGACGGGTCAAAGTCAAACCCTGGCGGCTCTTCCAGTAACAATGGCAAGCCGCCACTTATTCCCGAGAACCACAATTCTCATGGCTTAGACAACCAGCTGCCTGGCGGCACCACCATGGAAGGCGATGACACTTTTGAGCCTCTTCTTCTAGAAGCATTCTGTGAGGAAAAAGTTGTCTTGGTTACAAGTTTTTTGCATATCTTGTTTAAGGTTTTAGGTATTTATTATCAGGTTCCGTTTAGTTTGTTGAATTTGTATATCAGCAATAAGCATCATCCCAAGATTTGGTTGTCCATGTAAATGGCAACCTTTTTTGTTTGTAAAATATTGTTTGGTCATTGTTTTTATACAACCTTTTCATTTAGTTTTGTTGGTTTTGTTTTTGTCAGAGAACATGTTTACTGTATTTTGTTGATTTTATTGGTTTATGATATTTGATTATAATGTTGATTAGATAAGTAAGTTATAATTTTACCAATGCATTATGTCTCACATCATTATATCATTTCATCCTTTTCTTTTTATCATTATTATTTTTATTTTCTTTTTATGTAAAAACTATTGTATCCAACTGACCGTCTGATTTCAGCAATGCCAACTAACGATGGCTAGATGAGTGGATTAGGTAAGTTATGATTTCAGCAATGCCAACTAGCGATGGCTAAATTACTGTGATTCGGTGAAGGAGCTACTCTTATATCCCACCCAGTACACTTCGAACAAGGAGGAACGTCTTGCTATTCAATCCATCTCGGCGGTCACGTGTTGGATGATTTGGATTTCACGAAATGAGGTTATATTTGAGGGTGCCCCATTTTCGGTGTCTAAGGTGGTGCATGATATCAAAGCGGCTTCTTTCCTATGGGTTAAGCATAGAAGTAATCGCTCTAGCTTGGATTGGGAGAAATGGTATAAATTTAATTTTGTGAATTTTCCGCTTTAAGTCTTTTTCTGGATAGCTGTTTTTATTTGTTCTTTCCTTGTACTTTTCGGGCCTTTTGCTTCTCGTAAATGGTCCTCTTTTTTTTCAATGATATTGGCTTTTCAAAAAAAAAAGGGTAAGTCTTCTGTTGTAT
Organism: Bidens hawaiensis; assembly: GCF_021521415.1. Lineage (NCBI taxonomy): Eukaryota > Viridiplantae > Streptophyta > Magnoliopsida > Asterales > Asteraceae > Bidens > Bidens hawaiensis. The sequence continues at coordinate 1,585,230 of NW_027491133.1, forward strand.
TTGTGCAAATCCAACCAAAGTCACACGCTAGGGTTTGGGGTGTGACAGTGGATTTCATTCAGGGCTAAGGCGATGCTAGTGCTAATGGCAAGGTATTTAAATATCGAGATTCGAGAAGACCAATTCTAACAAATCGGTAACACCATATTATCTTACACAACATATTCAAAGCCACATTTGCCAAGTTTGGGATATTAAATCCGAAATAAAATAACAAATGAGATTGTCACGCCATTTTTTAACATTAAAAAGATTTATAGAATATCAAATCATTTTTCACCGGCACAACCATATTTACGATACAAGAATAATATTTACGAATATCTGAACTATTAAGGTATTAAAACAGATACGTGTAATCTTGTATCGTCATGATATAAACATACATGTATGATTATGACATTAAGACTTTTATATCTATCCAATTGATCACATTTATGAAATTATGGTTTTATCAACTCAATATATTTTTAGTTCACGACATGACACACAATTAGTTTGTCTAGTTCCTTTTCCTACCTTCTTTAAGCTTATTCTTTGTCATTAAAATAATATTGTATAAATAAGGCAATGTGGGCGACTGGCCGGGCACTTAATTTTCGGGGGTACAATTTTTTATGTATATTTATATGAAAAAGAAATATGTATATTTAATGTTTTACTCTAATTATACAATAATTGGGTTGGTCTAGTGGTAATCAAAATGTTGTAAGTTTGAGTCTCACTTGAGACATTTTTAAGTTTATTTTTATACACAACCTAAATCATAAAAAAGTAAGCTTATTTAAAAATTTAATTGTTTAAACCAAACAAAAAACCCCTTTACATAAGGCCTAATTTTTTTTTTTTGCTTACAATATTTCGTTACTTGTTAGAGTCTACGGGCTTTTTTATTTCGACTCGGCCGAGGCATTTAAATTCTTAGAGAAGGCCTTGTATATATAACATTATTTTCCAATTGTCACATTGAAAGAAACTTCCATAGTAAGTACTAAAGTATACAAATTGATACTTTGATTTAAAATATTAGCTACTGGATTTTTATTTATTTTTGTTTGCGAACCACCAATTAACTTCTAGAATGGCAACATATATAGATGTTGACCAAATTCAGTTTTAAGTCTCCACGCGCAATATACTTTTCTTTTTATGGTATTTCACTTCACTCTTAGAAATAAAAGCATCATTGTATTAACGGATTAACCATTAACAAAAAAATACAAATGATACTTATAGAGACCAATTATTATAAAAAAATATATTTTTCAAGGGTAAGCATAAATATGACAGGATGCCATAACTAGGATAGGGTAGCCTCCATCGTAACAATAATCGTGCCCTCCAAAAGTCCCATAGCATATCTACACCTTATACTGATATGTGTATTCTAAAATTCAGCTTTGCTATTTGATTTCTAACTATCACAAATCATAGAAAATGTGTTATTAGCATAAAACAAGGAAACATAGTAAATGCACACCATAAGGATAAATATCCTTTAAGAATAACATAGTACTTTAAACATACATTATAATTCAAACATTCTAATTTTAATGCTTAGATCTATCAACATAATATTGTGGCCGTTATCGTCTCGTGAAGATCGTCATCACTCCATAGTGTTAAGTCATGGATACCGAATTGTAACTCAATTGTACAACTGTTGGTAAGCCACCAAGGCACTACCGAACCCATGACCGGAACAATAATCACTCGTCCATAGAGGACCGTACATCCTAAAAAGGACCAAGCAGATTTTTGGCAATGTATTAACTTATTAAACCATTACCCTTTTCTTTACCATATCATTTCATACTTCAAACACTAGATTGGTTTTGAAAGCATATCAACGTTTAAGGATTTAGTATTGAGTATGCACACCACCCCAAAGAAGGTTAACGAGTGGTTCCTAGACCTCATCTAAGCAAATAAAGTTTCTAACAAACAAGAGTCTTGATGATCATGTCCCACTTAGAACACTTGGGCAAACCGTTCAAAGTTTCACATGTGAAATAGGTAAACTTTTTCATGTACACATGCTGATCCAAAAGTGTTAACTTTCGATGAAATCCATAGACTCTTGTGTGAGTCCTGGGTACGTCTTTCGTGTTACTCTACATTCGAAAGTTCATAACTTTCTGGTCAAATCTTATATTATCCGGGAGTTCAAGACTTTCATGTGGATATTAATACAAAAGTTTGAGACATTCTTGTGAACTTTTCATGCGAAAGTTAGGAACTTTCGTTCAACCCAAAAGTACGGAAGTTCCGGTGGTCATGAAACTTACCTACAGAACCCTAGCAAGCTTTAACAATGACGATACTTCTTTTTAATCAAAGCACATCAAGAACCTAAGTCTACGGTTCAAAACACATTAATATCTTCGCATAATCATTCCAAGCAAAACCCTTATAAACTAACACGTTAAAAAGAACGTAAAGTTGTCACCCTTTCTTGGGTAAACCGAAAACCGAGCTTGATAACAAATAATATATTAAGCAAAACTAAAAAGTAAAAACATAACTAAGTTGAATTCTTTGCCTTCAAAAACGATTAATGTAACACGAAAATAGCCATTTCATATTTAAGGAAAAAAAATTCAAATTATCTCATATAAATAAATATATTTTTAAAGTAAAACCATGAATTCCTTAAAAAAAAAAAAATAAAAAAATAATCCAATGGATGCCTAATTACCTAGCTGTCGTATCAAACAACTATGACCGTTATTCAAACCGAAGAATAAATATGAAATTTCTGGTAAGATTCGGGTTACCCACTGGTCAGCCATTTACACCCTCTTATAAATTAAATACACCTAGCTAGCTCCTTGTCCTTAATTAATCTTATTCCTTCCACCAAACTCTTGAATTCTGAGGTTTCATTCTCTTCGATCAAATCAAACATGTCGATGTTGGATTCTGACACGTCTTCCCAAAGAGCTGGCAATGATCATAAAAACTTCAAACAAATCACTCGCCATCGTGAGTTTTTCTCTAAAACTCCACTCCTATGCTTTTGTTGTATATCTAAGTTCATGTGCATGCTTATGTTTTTCAATTTATTTTGCCTTGAAAGATGGAGGTGTTTTATAAGTTGGCATATCACCATGATACATTCCTCCTCTTTAGGATGATAAGAAGGTTTAGAATTTTACTTTTAATTACTTGAAAGCCACTTGTCAGCGTAACCTATGATGTACGTGATATTGATTTCAGTTGGTTAACAGGACAGGCCTATGAGTTTTCCGGTAGCGGGTTTTCATGGTTAAAAAAGAAAAATAACCTTGTATACCAAACTGGATTGTGTAGACCATACCCTAATGTTGAAATCAATAGGTTTAGATGTATTAACTAAACATATAATAGTTTTGCTTTCACAATATTCAGTGATCTAGATTGAATATATAGCTAAGAAAGAAAATAGTTAAAGAGAGACTGCGATTGTGACACACGGGTGAAATTATTAAACGAACCGCAACAGCCACTCAATGTGTTTTAGTGGATATAAATGGAATTGTGTATGATTAGTTTTGTGAAAGAAACTAAGAAGGCAAAGAAGTGTACAAAATGGATAGGTGAACCGCATAGAAAGAAGTCAAAAGAATTAAGCATTCCTCTAGTATATATCTTAATCTTAAATACATATATAAACGAAATCGATTTCCTTAAATTCTCTCAAGCAACCGGATTGCTTTATTTGTAAATGAAAGTTTCTCATGCATTTGACCCGAATTCGCGAGTATGGGTCTCATCAAACCAAAATAGCTCTTAAACGGGTTAAGCATCTCATTATATTAAAAATTAATCCATCAAATATCTGATATGAAAATCCATAAAATATGGATATACTAAAAATTAAATACGATTTTTGTTAAAGAAAGATATAATTTATAATTAAGAAATAATTTATAGTAAAAAAAAGCGGGTTATGGGTCTCAACAAACTCATATATCTCTTAAACCATGTTATAACATCATATTTATTTGTGAAACATTTTCATCATCAAATCCTAAGTATATTATTAACTTCCTTACAATAGATAAAATTAAAATTCTAAAAAGTATATAAATATTAAAAACGAATAATGTAAAACAACCCCGTAATACATGAGTTAAAAGCTAGTATAGTATATATAATCTCGGTAAACATAATACTTGAAAAGATCTGTAAGTACATGTATAACATTTCACTTAAATAATAAAATTCACACTGTATATATATGATATTAAGTAAATATTATTTTATTTAAAAATAACTTAAATATAATTCATGTAAGATTACTTGAGATGAACAAGTATATTATTCAACTTACAATATTTTTGGATACTAGCATATTTAAATCACATTTAATTATTGTATGTCTGTTCCTTGTGCATGCAAGAGTACTGTATGTAATGTGTTACGAGCCATATCAAGTTTGAATGCAACCTGTTGGCTACATTCATCATCAATGAAGTTAAACCAACTATCATTTATTAGTATTAGTTCATAACAGTTATCTTAATTTTTAGAATAACTTACTGATCATGAACTTAATCAAAAATGTCCAACTAAGAACTTCTATTTACACTATTGATCGATTTTTAATGAATTTTTTTAAAAAAAGGAAAAGACTTTCTATTTACCAATGCAAATATAAATCAATTTCTTTGCTTTTGAACATCTATAATATACATGGGTTCATAATACAGTTGTTAGTTATACATCTATAATCATACATACATGGGCTCTTTTGTTACTATGCTCATAATTAGCTTTGTTATTTTTCGTACATTGCACAGGATTATTATATGAAATGATCAGATCAGCCAAAAGACCCGACTCAAAATCAAATTGGAAGGTATAACCTTTATGACCATACAATTTTCTTAGATCATTAACTATAATAAAGTGGTCATGTAACAAATTTTTTGATCAAAGGTCCTCTTTATTTTGTTAGTATCTGACATCAGTTCTTTAGGTACTCGTAACGGACAAAGTTACTCGTAAAATTCTGTCACACTCATGCACGATGTCTGAATTAACAGAAGAAGGAGTTTCATGTAAGATAGAAATTAACATCAGTCTCAGAAAATGTCACTATTGTTTATATAATAGTCACATTTTCTGGTCATATTTCTAATTTTTTGGACACACAAAAATGTTATAAAATCTCTTTTTCAGTGGTGGAAGAAATAAACAAGCGAAGACAACCATTGCCAAACTTGGATGCAGTATATTTCATCCAGCCAACAATAGAGAAGTAAATATTATTATTATTATTATTATTATTATTATTATTATTATTAGTTTTATAAAAGGATTAAGTGATATGCAACTAGGAAGTATGTTTATATGATATTTTCATGCTTCTGTTTGCAGTGTTATCATCCTGTTATCCGACATGGCCGGCAAGACTCCGCTATATAGAGAGTATGTCAAAAGTTAAATATATATTTTTCATTTTACTATTGATCAACTGTCTCTTTGATTTCAGGGCTTACATCTTCTTTAGTTCAACAGTTCCAAAAGAACTCGTTGCTCGTATCAAAAGGGAGCCAACCATAAGGTCCCGCTTCCGTGCCATGAAGGAGGTTAAACTATTTTTCCTTGCTCCTTTTTTCGATTTATATAAATAAATTTGTTATTTTATTAACTTCTTATGGGGATTTACAGTTGAACTTGGAGTATGTTGTCATTGATAGCCAGGTATATGATGTTGATTATACAAATTGGACTCATTATATAATAATCTTAAGTTTAGTTCATTGTTTGTCATTATTAAATAATGTAACTATTTAATAACAATATTCTGACTTGTGAAATTAATTCGATACAGTGTTTCATTACTGATTATGATAAGGCCTTGGAAGACCTTTATGTGGATAAAGAGATTAACCAAAAAGGAGATGAATGTCTAACTGCAATGGCCAACCGAATTGCAACTGCTTTTGCTTCAATGTCGGTAGGTAATTCTGCCATATTCACTTATTTCCAAATACATTTGTAGCCTATAAGCGCGCTTTTATGTTTCAGGAGTTCCCATTTGTTCGTTACCGAGCAGCCAAATCCCTTGAACTTACAACAATGACAACATTTAGTGATCTTATCCCAACAAAACTTGCTTCTGAGGTTTGGCATTGTCTTATGACATATAAAACTCTCGACAGCTTTCCACAGACCGAAACATGCGAGTTGCTTATCGTAGATAGATCAATAGATCAGGTTTTTTTTTTCTAAATAAGTTACTTTTGTTTTTTTTTCTTTGCTAATGAAATAAAAAGTTTGAATACAGAGTGGTTTCAACTTTTAATATACACTCTGCAGCCTCTTATATTTAAATTTGTTCTTTGTAGATTGCACCTATCATTCATGAATGGACATATGATGCCATGTGCCATGATTTATTAGAAATGGATGGGAATAAGTATGTTCATGAGGTTAGTCAGACTGCAGGGTAATGTGTCATAATAAGCTCGGGTTAAAACACGTCACTTTTTAGTACCGCTTAGATTTAAGACGACCCGTAAACACTTCTTTCTTCATTTCTACTTCTTTACGAATATTTAATGCATTAAATTTGATTAAAAAAACATCTTATGCATCTTAAATCTAACCTGTTAGACTCATTTGAGCTTTAGAATAACCCAAATCGCGCATTCATAATTAAGTATGTGATTTGAAATTTCCATAAGATTTCTTGACCAAGCTTATGCTAGTTTGCTATTGTATGCTTAGGTTCCAAACGGAACGGGTGGTTTTGAAAGGAAAGAGGTCCTTCTTGATCAGGAACATGATCCAGTATGGCTAGAGCTCCGCCATTCACACATAGCAGATGTAATATGTTATGTCTATACAACATTTTACTTTAGTTTTTAAAATTACAATTATATGGTTTTTAGATTAAGGGTACCTTGACAGGCAACTGATCGGTTACATGACAAATTAACAAATTTCATGTCAAAGAATAAAGCTGCACAGATGCATCAAGGTTCAAGGTATGTTTGCATATTCTTATGGCGAAACCAAACATTTTATGGTTTACAAAATTATAGTTTGTTAATTGTTTTTAAGTGTCCTGTTAACATGAGAAACTTGATAGCGTGAAATTACCCTTCTTTTTATTGCATATAAATCTGACTTGGTTACTATTGTTATTTGCTAATTGTTTTATTCTTTTTTTTTGTCCTCTGCAGAGAAGGCGATCACGAGTTATCTACTCATGATTTGCAAAAGCTTGTTCAATCATTGCCACAATATAGTGAACAAAAGGAGAAACTATCCCTGCATGCTGATGTAAGTCTTGAAACAGCTCATCTTTCCTAACAATGCCATTTTTTATTTTATTTTTTGATTTCTAAGATGACACAAAATCTGGTTCGACTGAAATAGATCGCTGCGAAGATTCACAATATTCGTCGTAAGACAGCACTTATCGATGTGGGGAAACTGGAGCAGGATCTAGTATTTGGAGATGCAGGAACCAAAGATGTCATTAACTTTCTTAAAGAACAAACGGTGGGAAAATGTTATTACTGCGTCTAGTGTTTCAGGGGCTGATGTTCTTACTTGTTTAAGATGCCTATTCATGCAGGATATAACACATGAATGCAAGGTGAGATTATTAATGATCTATGCAGCAACTCGTCCCCGGAAGTTTGAGAGTGAAAAACTTAGAAAGTTAATGGATGTAAGGATTTCTTTCATCATTTTAATTTCATAATCTGGGTACTTTTTGTGTTAAATGTATACAACATTTTCACTTGTATATTTAGTTTTTTTAAAATTTATTTTTGGTCATTTTTTGGTTTTCAGTTAGCAAACCTATCACCTGATGATATGAATGCTGTTTACAATATGAGATTTCTCGCTGCAGCACCCGAATCCAAGATGACAGCCTTCACCAATGCCTTCTCTTTAAAAATTCATCATAAGGTATATACATGACGCAATTCGATGTATCGGTGGTAAAATGGGCTTGGTATTGGGTTTGGGTCAAATAAGCGGGTCAAAACCGCCACCTCTAACTCCACGTGCGGTTTGTTGACTTCCATTTTTTAATATGAATTCAGAAGAAGAAGCATAGTCTTAGAACCGATCGTCCCGGTGAAGAACCAGCTTTGCAATTATCGCGCTTTCGTCCCATGATTGAGGTATGGTGTGACAAACCAATCTCCAAATAAATGAAACAAGTCTTACAAATATTATTAAAAACCATATTAATAATTAACTTTTCAGGAACTGATTGAAAAACTTAGCAAAAATGAACTTCCAATGAATGAATATCCATGCATAAATGACCCAACTCCAACTAACTTGAATGGGGCTCCGCATTCTGCCTCAGCACGTGTACATGATATCCCTGGTCGGTCAATGAGATCGAGACCATCAACATGGGCTAGACCCCGCTCTTCTGATGAAAGGTATACATAGTTTGTATATATGATTTCTTCCATTATTATTGTTACTGAAAGTGAAGTGAGTTTTATGCAGTGATCCAGTCCTGAGTCGCACGACTCGTGAGGTCAAGAAGATGGGTAAACGTATTTTTGTTTTCATTGTTGGTGGTGCAACTAGATCAGAGGTGAGAATTATCATCTTTTTTTTTTGAAAGTAGCAAATGTTTGTATTTTTTTTCTAACATTTTCATTTCTTTCAGCTGCGGGTTTGTCACGAGTTAACAACAAAACTAAGAAGAGAAATCATTTTAGGTTCATCTAGTCTTGATGATCCTGCTCAATTTGTTGAGGTAGCGTGTGATTCTTTATTTACTTATTTATTTAGTTATTAATGGAACTAATAATAATGATGATGGTAATATATACAACATTGCTGGGTCTCTGTTTTTCCTTGCAGAAAGTGAAGTCGCTGACTCCAAACGACAACGAGATCTCGTTGGATGATCTTGGAATCTAGAGATTGAAATTTGAATATATTCAGTTTTGGAACATAAACAGTTGTCATTATTTGATTCTTTTTCCCATCATTTAAGTTAAAAATCATCTATGTAAAGCTGTTTTCTTATGTATATTTGTACTTTGTAGCATATGGACATGGATTCAAATATTTGTATGTGTTTATGGATAATATAATTAAAGATGAACAAAAATTAAAGATAATATGTCTACACGAGGATCACTACGCACGATTAAAAATACACAATTCGAGCCACAATAGGTGAAATGCAACCCTCGTTGTGATCTATGGAGGATGTCTACCAACAATGGCGGATGGCTTTAGGCTCGTTCACTACCCAACACATCTTCATGTAGTTATCTGACTGTTCCCATGACTCCATGAGGGTTATAATTATGGAGAGTGAAATATATATATATATATATATTTTTTGAACGGCCAACTAAGTAACGCCGGGTACTCCGTACGCGGCTTCCATTGGCTAAAGGTAGCTCGAGCCGGCCACTAGTCCGGACGGACAGAGCCCCTAGCGGTCCACCTGTTGAGGGATTCACCGGATAAAACTTGACCCCCACGCCCGCCAAATGGCACGACAACGAGGAGCCGGTAAAACCGAGTGAGATCAGGACTCGAACCCTGGCAAGCCAGGGTCATCCCTCATATCTCCCATATAAATTGGTGATAGTGAGGTTTGAATCCTTTACCTCTCACTAGTAAAGTGAGTGCTCTACCATTGAGCCACATCCAATTTGATAGAGAGAAATATATGAATAAAGCATCTTACACATGTATAAAGATAAAAGAAATATATGCAAAAATAAAGATGATATTATGTAAAGACAATATAAATATATTCTTTCACAACAATTTATAATTAACTTTTATTTGTGTTATTGCTAATTCAACTATAAGAAACAAAGGAGATGATTTGAAAAATGTTTTTGATAAGATTTGTTATTTAAAGGGTACCAAACATGATTAAACAACTATAATAGACATGAGGAATTTATCTTATTCATATGCTTTATATGATAGAATGGGTTTTATTATTATTATTTAACAAATGAGTTGTCTTATCTCCAATAGTTTATTCATAACATTTTATCATCAATGATAATTAAATTAGATGAGTGCCCGCATGATGTAACGGGTCTTTGAACGCAAATCTATTAATCACGTAACAATTATGAGTGTTCATTGTTTGGTTTAAAACCTTGAAACTGGTCATCGGTTGGGTTGTTTACTTTCAGTCGCTTTTTTTTGCTTCTTTTGTCCTTTCAAGTATCATATTTTGACTTAGTTGGAATTGATTATACAATTATATTAATAATTATTTTAAACAAATTTTATTATCAAAGCTTAAACTCTTAAACCAAACAAGAACCAGGCCGTTAATAACAGTTTGGTTACAATTTTTAATGGTTTAGTTTTCGTTTAAAAACAATCAAAACCGGCATTGAACACCCATACGTAACATATTAATTTTTACAATTGAAAAAATTATAATAATATTATATACAAATTAAAGAGAATAAAATACTCGTTTTTAAGGTGCAATATTTTTACAAAAATATTAACATATGAAAAACTTATTGTCGTTTAAAAATCATGGGTGAAAAGTTGGTTTAAAGTTGAAACTAAAAACATGATATGATTAAAGATGAGGGAGCAAACTTGTTAGTTGAGTGAATTGTGTTTAAATGACAAGTTTATCCTTAATTACATATGTACTTAATGATTTAAGTGTCGTAAATTACTTAAAAATGAATGTCTTAATTTGCCTTGTTTGGTATATTATATATATAGTACAGATAAAATAAAATAAAAAGCGCACACAAACAAACTTTGTTAAAACATAGAGCTTTATGAAACATTAACATAGTATAGATCTGTATTTATTTGTATATAGAAAGAAAGAAGCAAGTAAAAGCCAGCCCAGAAGAAGAAGAGAGAGATGGGTGAGATACTGACATGGCTGCTGTTCTTCTTCATCCTCATAGCTCTCCTGGTTGTCGTCATCTATCAGGTTCTTCATTCTCCAAATTACAACTTTACCCTTTCTATTTCTACTCTTAATCATTTAATATGATTGCTGCAATTCGCCATCTATTTTATTTTCATCAATTGAAATCAATCACGCCCCTTGATCTCCTCAATTTTAATCTAATTGGGCAAATTAGGGTTCTTGGTGAATTAATATGATTCAGAATTACCCATCTGTTGTAATTAATTAATTCGATTGAGATTTCGATAATTTGGTTATTATGAAATTTGTTGTTATGTTTATGTTTATGTTTTGTGCTCTAATCATTGGTTGACCTTTTGAACCATTGTTATTGCTTTTATTTCAACATTTTTTGTAAGATAAAATTATGCATTCTTGCAAGCAAGCAAGATGGTTGGTTTGTTGGAAGTCAAAACTGAAATGTCAAGTATCCAAAACAACTGTTCTGTATAAAAACCGGTTCGGTTTGCAGTTTCAGTTGGAACCAATTTTGTATCAAAATATATTTTTTTCAAATATAATAACTATATACAACATAAAATTCATATTAACAAAAGCATAAGTTTATCGCGACCAAACCGCTTCCAATGTAAATGGTTCCAAACCAGTTTAGGTTTGGTCTCTTCTGGTTTTGGTTCGGGATTCGGGAAACTGGTTCCTCTGTGCACCTCTGCACGACATGCTTGATCCATTTATCTGATCAAACGGGTTGGTGGGTTTAAATGGATTGTAAACTTGTAATCAAGTTTTAAACTTGTTAAATGGGTCGTAATCAAGTTTTAAGCTTGTTAAATGGGTTGTAATAAGTGATTAAAACTTAGGTGGTGGGTTGACGTGTTTAAATGGATTGCCTTGTAATCAAGTTATAAACTTGTTAAATGGGTTGTAATAATTGATTTAAACTTGTTGGTGGGTTGACGGGTCAACGTGTCTAATTTAATGTAAAACATGTCAACCCAAACACAACATGTTTAAACCGGTTGTCATAAGCAAAAACCTAATAATTTTCGTATCGTGTCATGAACTGCCACCCCTAAGTTTAACTATTTGGGAAGATGGTAACTCAAAGAACAACCTTTAATAAGGATTAGACATTGAAGAAGATTATATGTTCTTGTCCACTTGAAAGTCAAAACTCTTGCGAAAACGAAAATATAGAAGTAAAATCTTTATATGATGTTTCTTTTAAACAAAGTTGAGGTATTAGAGGTAAAATCTTTATATGATGTTTGTCGTAAACAAAGTTGTGATGTTAGAAATAAATCTCTAGGTTGAGCATATTTCAATTAATCTATAAATCAACATCTATTTTTGTGTTTTGGATCATAATTTTTTAATATTAATGGCTCAAAACAATTGTGACTTTGAATTTTTATTTGTTTATGCAGCTTATGTGCTTAGCAGATTTAGAGTTTGATTACATTAACCCTTATGACTCTGCATCTCGGATAAACTTTGTGATATTACCAGAATTTATAACACACGGCGTGTTATGTTTGATATATCTTATCACGGGTCATTGGGTGATGTTTCTTCTTGCATTACCATACCTTTACTACAACGTGAGATTGTAAGTCTTGTTTACCTTCTACTCATTACAAATGCTAATGAATATAAATACTTTGTGCTCGTTCGTTTTTGTTTATGTTTGTTTATTTACAATATTAACGAACGTAACTGAACATAGATGAAGGAACATAAATGAGCTAAAACCAATTAAAAGCATATGTTAATGTGCTGGGTCTAAAAAGTTACTTAAACTAGACTAGGCTGTAATGAGCCTAACAAATTTAAATGAATATATTAATGAATGTACGCGAATGAACATAAACAGACGTAAATAAACATAAAAAAAAAATAAATGAACTAACAAGACATATGTTCATGTTCATTCGTTTAACTGAATGAAGAAATTTTTTTGTTCATGTTTGTTCGTTTATTAAATAAGCGAACATAAACAAACTTCCCATTGAACAGTTCATTGAGCGATCGGTTCGTTTACAGGCCTAACTGTGTCACCCTGAAAGTTTATGTAAACTTTATTCCGCGTGTGTAATGATCATATCTAAACTTATATTATTAGGTACACTCGAAAACAACACCTTGTGGATGTGACTGAGATCTTTAATCAACTCAACTGGGAAAAGAAGCAACGGCTTTTCAAGCTTGGATATCTTGTGTTTCTTCTCTTTATTACGTTATTTTGGTAATACATTTTTTCATTAATTATTTATAACATGGTTAGTGCTCAATTGGGATTGTTATAACTAGTGTTTGCTGATTGCAGGATGATCTATAATGCGTTGGACGACGATGAAATGTAGGTTTTGAAAGTGAACTAAGGCATTGAAGTTTGAATTATTGATACTTAGGTTTAGATTGTTTGGGTAGATTCTAAGTTATAAAATCATTTGTTGTTGTATCATTTTCTTTTTACTTGTGTTTCAGATTTATAATGGTATTCATTTCTCATGGTTTTTCACTTTTTTGTATTGCAAGTTTGCAACACTTGATTTTTGATTTTATGTTCATCTTAGTTATTTCATTTTTATATACTTTTATGCAGACTTTTGGTCATATTTTTGCAGTACTGTTTTCTTTATGTAAATTCACTTTCTTTAAGATGTAATTTCTTATTAATTATTTTACATGAATCAAAAGTAATAGCATCGGTGCTTCTGAGAGTCGAGTTTTGATATCTAATATTCTTTTGTTTACTGTACCCAAAGGTAAGTTAGTTGTTTCAGTATATGTTGGTGTTTGTTTGGATTTCTTTCAGTGTGTTGTCATTTTTTTGGGGTCTAACTTTAATTCAGATGTAAAAAAAATTAGAATTTTCTTCTATGATATATTATTTTCCTCTCTAGATTTTTTAACACACCCTTACATTTTGATGTTATTAGTAACATTGAAAACAAAAACAATTTTGTAACTGTTTAATGTAACTGGTTTAACAACCCATTTTTCTTCTCTACTAACAAACATTTTTTAGATGAACATGTGTGTAATATATAACCTCTAGATCTTGCATAAAAAACAAGAATAAAGCCGAAACAACAAAATATAACCCAGTGCAAAAAAATGAAGCATTCGAGCCAGTTATTCAGGCTTGGAGCAAGTTTACAATTTCATACAGTTTATTTCGACATGATATTGTGTAATACTAAGTAACTAACCCAATGGCCAGAACCATCATAAACCCAAATGTATTAATATATTATTAAGGGAAAATTCTCAAAATAATTTAAAGTATGAGAGAGAATAAAAAAAGATTCTAAATTTGTCCACATTCCAAAACTAACCCATTAAATATGTACTGAAACGACGCTTTGGTAAAATAAACGACGTGATTTTTAAACCAATCAAAATTTAACATGTGGAAAGCATCTGACACATCCGACGAGATTTTTAAAAATCTCGTGGTTGCCGTCCATATTTTAAAGGGAAAATTCTCTAAATGACCTTTTTGAAGAGAGAGAAAAATAAAAAGATCCAAAAATTCATAACTTTCCCAAAATGACTCAAGTTTTTGTACCGAGGAGACACATTGGAAATATAACCGACGAGATTGATGAACCATTTAAAAGCTGACACGTGGCAAAAAGCTGACAATTCCGATCGTATTTTTGAAAATCTTGGGGGGGTCGTCCAAATTTTTTCTTTAAATCTTTTGGTAAAAAACAGTCTCTCCAGACGGTTTTTTTTATGTTTCCTACCTTATCCGTTCAAATTATGATTATCCCTAACTTCTTCATCTTCATCTTCATTATGTACGTAAAATTACAGTAAAATGACTCCAATAAAACCAAGAATTATAATATCCTGGCAATAACCAAAAAAACTAAGATGTATCATTTTGTTCTAAAATATCCATAATTTGAACACGGGTATGTGAGAAATCAGGATGCAGTTCATGAATACTAAAAATCCACATCATGAAACCACTGATCCAATAATCTAACCATGAACAATAATTAGTTATAGACGGAGGTGGAGGTGCCGGCGCCCTGTGTGTGTGACATATTTGGCTTACATTACATTAATAAATTAAGGGAAAATTCCCAAAATGACCCAAAAGTAGAGAGAGAAAAAAGGATCCTATTTAAGTCAAGATTCTCAAAACAACCCAACAAATATGAACTGAGGCGACGGGTTGGAAAAATAAACGACGAGATTTTTTAACCAATCAAAAGTTGACAAGTGTAAAGGTTCTGACACACCAGACGAGATTTTTAAAAATCTCGTCTGTTCCGTCCCTATTTTTAACTTAATTAACTTTTTAAAAAACCGTCTTTCCAGACGGTTTTTTATGTTTCTCGTCTGGTCCGTTCATATTATTATTATTCCCAACTTCATCTTCATCATCTTCATCTTCTTCATTTTCATCTATATCTTCTTCATCTTCTTCTCGTCTGATAACAATGATGATCAAAATGTTTATAAAAATCAAAGCTTTATCAAGAATCTTGAAACAGAGTGTTGTTTTCTTGATTTTCCTGTGCAAAGTGATGAGTGTTTGGGCTTATTGATTGAAAAAGAATGTCAGCAGTTTGTGGGGTTTCATTATTTGGAGAAAATAAGAAATGGGAACTTGGATTTGGCTGCAAGACAGCAAGCTGTTGACTGGTTTAGAAAGGTTTGCTCATTCTTGAAGATATAGATGAATATGAAGAAGATGAAGATGAAGATGAAGAAGACAGAAGATGAAGTTGGGAATAATAATAATTTGAACGGACCAAACGAGAGAAACATAAAAAAACTGTCTGGAGGGATGGTTTTTTAAAAAGTTAATTAAGTTAAAAATATGGACGGAACAGACGAGATTTTTAAAAATCTTGTATGGTGTGTCAGAACCTTTACACTTGTCAACTTTTGATTGGTTAAAAAATCTCGTCGTTTATTTTCCCAACCCATCGCTTCAGTACAATATTTGTTGGGTTGTTTTGGGAATCTTGACTTAAATAAGATCTTTTTTTTTTCTCTCTCTACTTTTGGGTCATTTTGGGAATTTTCCCATAAATTAAAGATATAGATGATGAAGATGAAGATGAAGATGAAGATGAAGATGAAGATGAAGATGAAGATGAAGAATGTAAAGTTAAGAATAATAATAATTTGAACGGACCGGACAAGAAACATAAAAAACCGTCTGGATAGACTGTTTTTTAAAAAGTGAGTTAACTTTAAAATATGGACGGAAACCACGAGATTTTTAAAAATCTCGTCGGATGTGTCAGATGCTTTCCACATGTCAAATTTTGATTGGTTTAAAAATCCCGTCGTTTATTTTACCAAAGCGTCGTCTCAATACATATTTAATGAGTTAGTTTGAGAATGTGAAAAAATTTAGAATCTTTTTTTTATTCTCTCATACTTTGGATCATTTGGGAATTTTCCCTATTACTAATCTTACTTATATAAAAAAATAGTATGTTAAAGTTTTCGGTAACTTCAAATCATCAAACTTTAAATATTTGATATTTCAATGAGTCTACTTTCAAACCAGATGAATTATGACAACAGGTACCCGACGTCGTGAGACTAGATATAAGACACGGTTATATAATCAAGTATGAAACTGAAGTTATCACAAACGGAGCCCTAATAAAAAACAACAATTCTTAGTGCTGCGAACGGACCGAACGAACACGAACAAGACCGTGTTCGTGTTCGTTTGTTAAGGAAATAATGTGTTCACGAACACTTACCGAACGAGATTTTATGTTCATGTTCGTTCATTAAGAAAATGAATGTGTTCGTGAAGGGTTCACGAACATAAATAAATGATGTATTCATCAACGTGAATAACGATAAAGGAAATAAGAACAATAAAAAAAACAATGTGGGAATGTGATTGACTGGTTTCTTATTTTATGTTAGAAGTAATTTATGTTAGAAGTAATAAAGTAACGTTCATAAAATATTTAAATAAAATAAATAAATATAAAAAAACTTTTATACATGTATACAAACACAACTAAACGAGCAGGAGCAATGTTCATATTGTTCATATAACGGAGAATCGCCAGAACGTACGTACCATCGTCACCTTCAACCCTCAGACAAAAAACGCAGTAAGTTTTGCTTATTAGATACTATCCGTTGAGTTGATTCAAGCATATGAGGTCTCTCTTTCGATCTCGATTCGTAAATTTGGGTGATTGATTTATTTAATTGCTGTTAATTGTTAATCAGTAATATCACTGTCAATTCTTAATTTCTTATAGTAATCAGTAATTTAGAAATCTAGGGTTTCTAATTGAGCACAGTCAATTTTTTGTTATTTGCTCTTGCTTTGAATCTGGCATCAACTTCTTCCATTTTTGATATCAAATTTATAGAATTAGTTGCTACCTACCTTGTTCATTTTAATTCATTTAGCCATTCTTCAGTAAATCCAAAACAAATTCAGGTTTTGCTACTCATTTCTAATCCGTTTAATAAACTGCCGTGTTCGTGTTTGACTTGTTTTGCCTGTTTAATCAAGCGCGTCACCTGTCAACCCATTTAAAATAAAAAGGTATGCATTTTTTTACATGGTCAATGATGTATTAGTTAAACGTTTGGTTGGTTACAAGACGATTTTTAAGTTTGTCCAGTTTTGGGCTGATGTCTTTGGCATGGGTAAATATACGGGTTATGTTTTAATTCATCAATGAATAAATTGTACCATCAAATTATCAAACCTTTATAGGTTGATGATTTTGACTAATTTCTTTATTTATTATTTATACAACAATGTTCGTGTGTTAATCTTATTAAACCGAGTTTGCATACGTTGTTATTGCAGTTAACTACTAAAACATTGTTTCTGCCTTCAGCATCATGGTACATGCAGCCAAAGGAATCTTTATTTCATGGTAAGCCACTTTATTGTCCAAATCTATGTTTTAATTACAATTTTGTACGAATCGTAAGAGAGCCCGTCTGTTTCTTTGTTTTCTCGATGCAGCGACATACCAATGGCGCAATTCATAATTAATTACAACGCTTCGTTACCGCAATCACAGAAGTTCATTATACACATTTTGGATGGTACGCATCTTTTTGTTAGTAGCAATGTAGAGGGTATGATAAGAAGTGCCATTCAAGAGTTTAGAGAGAAGAACACCTATGAGAAACCTGCTTGATTTGCAGTCCAAATGAGTAAAACTTTTGGCATTTAAAAGTGAATTCTGATATTGTTTTTGTGTTTTGTGCTTCTACATGTGGTTATGACCTTTCAGTTCTAATTTACATGTGTGAATTTGAATCTTATGTTTATGTGATTTGTGCTTCTACATCGCCACATTTACGGATTTCATCTATCAACGTCTCATAGATGATGCTGTCAATCATTTGTGATTTTAGCTTCACGCTGATCTCAAATTTAGATTTAACTGGATCAATCCTCAGTCAGAATCTGTTTTGGTTGGTCAGTAACATCGATGTGCTCTGATCGGAAACAACCGCTCCGTCTCCGCCGCCCAGTTCAGCCATCTCTAACTAACCTTCAAACCACATCAGGTACTTTCGTATCTCCGGTTTTATGTTGTAATTTGTTAGTTGATTGCCAGAGATTTCTATGTGGTACACTGTAACCGATCATATTAGCATGTCTAAGTGTTCGTGAAAATGTCTAGGTGAGTTTTTGTTTCTTTATAGACAAAACTTTTTCTGAAGTGTTAAATCGATTTGGTTTTAGCATGGCAGTGCTCTTAGTGATAAAATTGTAGAAGTGGAAGTTCACGCTATTATTATAATATATAATAATTAAGAAATTTGGCGACGCAATCATGTGATTTGTCGTCAAACTTCTTATTTGCTTTAGTTTATTTATATTTTCAAATTCGTGTCGGTTTGCTACCAGAAAATGTGGGGTTTTATTTTATCGTTGATACCGTCAAATGATTCCGGTCAAATTCACGTCAGCTCGCGGTCGCAAATCAAGGTTTTTTCCCTGTGAGTTATTTTTAGTCCATCGATTCTAGAGTCTGGGTGAATCCGCGTCAGGTTAAGGCCATAACGCTCCTATATTTTGGTTTACGCCATGGTCTTTTTTATGTAAATATATGTTAATCTGTTGTATTTTGAGTGTGGACGAATTAACTTATTGCTTTAATTTCGGGAGTCATAACCTGATACCAACCGAACCCGTGTCGGTTCACCAGCACAACACATGGTTTTCTATTTATGATTTAGTCTTGACAACGTCGATTCTGACTGAATTCGCGTTAGTTCGCAAACGCAATGCGTGGGGTTTTTTCATAATTTTTTTTATCGCTCGATTCCATAATCAACGAATTCGTATCAGTTCGCAACTGCAACAGGCATGTTTTTTTTCCGCCACATTTTTTAAAATTTTTAAATATGTTAAATTGTTGTATATAGAGTGGACGAATTTATGGTTTGCTTTATTTTTTGGGTCGTAACCAGATACCAATCGAAGTGTCATCGGTTCGTAACCGCAACACATGTTTTGTTAGGTTAATTTGTTGTATTTTTGCGTTAACAAAGTTTTTTTTTTTTTTTTTTTGGTGGGGGGTTTAATTACTGGTTTCGTAACCTGACACCGATCGAATTCATATCGACTTGCAAACGCACTGCACGATTTGATAAGTTGTACGAGTACGACTATAAATATCATTAACCCGGCGCAACGCGCCGAGAATCTTCCTAGTTGATTATATAGAGTACTTTTAATGACATAAATATGCATACAGAGATATGCCTTACAACAGCTCAAACATATATCATATGAATCACTAAATAAATTCTCTTTCTGTCACCCGAAATGTGCACACAGAGATATCAAGATATTAAAAATCAGAACATTAAAGGGTTTGCCTTGAGAGTCTAATAACAACAATTTATCATTAAAAGTAAATCACAACCTATAACGTGAGCAAATTGCAGCACTCTTCAAACCTGTGTGCATTTAATCGAACTGTTAGCGCGCAACTCAGTTCATACAATTCCAAATTGAAATCAACTTACGAACCATGAAATAGTGCACCGAGAATATGCATTGCCAACTTTAGCCCGCGGAAACATGTTTACTTTATCTAAGTTTTAGTAATAATAAATTCC
Organism: Bidens hawaiensis; assembly: GCF_021521415.1. Classification (NCBI taxonomy): domain Eukaryota; kingdom Viridiplantae; phylum Streptophyta; class Magnoliopsida; order Asterales; family Asteraceae; genus Bidens; species Bidens hawaiensis. Next base: position 1,605,202 of record NW_027491133.1, read on the forward strand.
GATACCGATCTATTTTCTATCGCTTTTACACGTCAACACACTACTTACTGATACGACACGGGCCTGGCGCAATGGCGGGTCTACAATTCTAGTTTTCATATAAAGTGTTGAAATAAAAGTATATAAAGTGTGTTGAAGTGGGTGTGAATTCAATTTTTTGCATTCTCAACTTGATCAGCAAAGTTCTCAACTTGAAAGCGTTACTGGCTAAGCATCCCAATTTGCCCCCGCCGGTTATGCCTGCTTCATTGCTTTCTGAGCCTCCTCTTGTTGTTGATGAGGATTGTGTGCTTGGATGCATTAAATCCTTCCCTAAAGGGACGTCATGCGGACGAGAAAGATTGAGGGCACAACATATTTTGGATGCATTTTGTGGAGAGGGGTCTCCGATCGCTGTTGGGTTATTAAAGGCTACTACTGCGATGGTTAATTTATGTTTGGGGGGGAGATGCCCAAGGGTTTTGGCAGAGTTCATTGCGTCGGCTCCTCTCACACCGTTGCTCAAACCGGACAATGGGATTAGACCCATTGCCGTAGGTGCCATTTGGAGAAGATTGATATCTAAGGTGGCTATGAGGGGTGTTGGGAAAGACATTACTAAATACCTGTGCGACTTTCAGTTTGGGGTGGGAGTCCCTAGTGGTGCAGAGGCCGTTCTTCATAGCGCGAACAGGTTTTTAAGTAAGTTCCAATCTGATGGGTCATTGGCTATGCTTACTATTGATTTTTGTAATGCCTTCAACTTGGTGGACAGGACTGCCCTTCTGAATGAGGTTCGAGCCCGATGCCCATCTATTTCCTTATGGGTAAACTTTTTATATGGGCAACCAGCCAGGCTATATGTGGGGGATGGCCACATTTGGTCCACCACTGGGGTTCAGCAGGGGGACCCTTTGGAACCTCTTCTTTTCGCCTTAGTTCTGCACCCACTTATTCATCTAGTCCAGAGTTCCTGTAAGCTTCTCTTTCATGCTTGGTACCTAGATGATGGTACAATTATTGGGGACTCTAAAGAGGTTGCTAAAGCTTTAGATATTATCAGGTCGGAGGGTCCCCGCCTGGGCCTTGAACTTAATATTAAGAAAACCGAAGTATTTTGGCCGTCATGCAATGGGGTTAAAGTGCAGGAGGGGGTGTTTCCCTGTGAGATTGGAAGACCGGTACTAGGTGTGAAACTCCTCGGGGGAGCCGTTAGCCGGGATGCCGAGTTCATCAGTGAACTTGCTATGAAAAGGGCTTCGCGAGCTGTGGAGTTGATGAGCTATCTCCCGCGTTTGCGGGACCCTCAATGCGAGCTCCTTTTGCTCCGCTCATGTATGGGAGTTGGAAAGTTGTTGTTTGGTCTCAGAACATGCCAACCTGTGTATGTAGGGGAAGCAGTTTCTGTGTTTGACAATGGCCTTCGGGGGGCGATTGAGGACATCGTGGTTTGTGGTGGTCCCTTCTTTGGAGATTTTCAATGGAGGTTGGCATCACTTCCGACTCGTTTTGGAGGTTTGGGTTTATGTTCTGCTTCAGACGTTTCTACTTATGCGTTTGTGGCCTCGAGGGCGCAATCTTGGGAATTGCAAGACCACATTCTTCGAGGTTGTGGTATTGATGGGTTTGACTCCGATTATGGGAGTGCGATAGATCGGTTGCACATTTCACTTCCCGATTTTGACATTAGCGGTTTCTCTAATAAAGACACCCCCCCTTAAAGCCCAACATTCTTTGGCGAGTGCCCTTTATAGTGGAATCATCAAGAGTTTGGAAATGAAGTTTGTTTTATCCCCTCGTCAGAAAGCGGTGTTTGAGTGTCTTCGGGCTCCTCGAGCTCAAGATTTCTTAAGTGTTCTCCCTATTGAAGGATTGGGCCAACATATGTCGGCTTTGGAGTACCGGGCAATCCTGAAGTATTGGTTAATGATCCCTTTGTTTCCGGTAGATGAGCCGTCCCCAGTTTTCCTTAAGGTTTGTTTGGATTCTTTTGGCGAGCATGCGGTTCACTGCAAAGAGTTGTCTGGGTTTAAGTACAGGCATGATTTGGTGAGGGATGTTCTATGCGATGTTCTTAAACGAGCCGGAATTTCGGCTAAAAAGGAAGCCCCCGTAAACTTTCTTAAGAATCCTCAAGAAGGAAGATCTACATTACGACCGGCCGATATTCTTGTTTTTGGGTGGGTAGGGGGAAAACACACTTGTGTCGACCTCACAGGAGTGTCCCCTCTTGTTGGGATTAGGGACACTGGATTTGTAGCAGGCCAGACAGCATTGAAGGCGGCATCGGGCAAGGTTGCTAAACACGAGAGAGCTTGTTTGGAGAATCAACACGTGTTTATCCCTTTCGCCTTTGACACTTTTGGTTTCTTAGCTCCGGATGCCTTGGACCTTTTGAATATGGTTCAGAAAGTTGTGTATAATAACGTATCAGCCCATAAGAATCAAAACTTTGTTTTTAGTCGGATTGAGTTTGCTATCCAAAAGGGGGTTGTGGCACAGCTAGTTGTCCGCTTACCTGCCACTTCATTGTAAATCGTTTGGATCTTTCTATGAAGTCACTAATAGTTTTACTAAAAAAAAAAAAATCGCTTATTTAAGCATTAAGCCAAGAACATTCTATTTCATCAAAGCAAGTACGTGGACTAACACATCCAATTACTTCAGATATGTTTTGTCCAGCCCTTTAAATAGAGTTATGTGTATTGTTTTGTATTATAAACGTAATTTGTTATTCAATATAAACTCTATATTCAAAGCTCGTATATAGAAATTAAGCTTTTATCTTTAATATTTAGCACATTTTTTTAACTTATAACTATTATTACTCAATAGTTATTAATTCTTGTTTTATAATTAATTACAATTTTTGTAAGAGTATCTAGCGGTAAACAAGGTTATATGAAAAATATGTTTGGAGCCCCCCCCCCCCCCCCCGTCTTTTTTTTTTTTTTTTTGCTTTTTTTTCTGTATATATATTTTAGTAGATTGATTTTAAATGATCAAATGCTATTACTAATTCATATGTCTACTATCAAACAATTTCTTATGAGTTATACTAGGTTATATCGAAACTTCATAAATAATTAGTTCAACTAAATACCCTTAGAGAATACATAAGAATTTAGTCATTTATTCCATAGAAATATAAATAATTTGTGATTGTACAAACGAAAATAAATATATATATTACTTAATAATTAAGTTTATATACATGTCATGTTTTTATGTAACTAGTTTAACAACCCATTTTCTACTCTACTAACTGTTAGGATCATTTTATCCCTGTCATTATTCTGGCAATTATCCCGGTCACTTGGATTCCCAGCTAGTTGTAGGATCCTGAACTAACAGACTATATATTATACTTATGTTATGTTTGCAGGTTACTCCAAGAGTCAAAGCTATAACGGCCTACAACGGCTATATGACTAATTGTCACCTAAAAGCTCGGAGTACCAGTTGAAATGCATGTGGACTAAAGAATAAGTCTTCAAACGGTCATGGTGGCTAGGGTTCCCAGATTTATGGGACTTATACCAAAACTAGTCTTATACAGAGCCATTGACATCTCTGAGAATAAGCGGAGTGCCCTTAGGGGTTGGCTCGGTTAGGTTTCGGGAATGTCGGGAATACCACCTAATATCCCTCGGGCACAATAAAAAAACATCATGGCTCGTGTCACCACACCAATTCAGGATTGAGACAAAGAAGAAAAAGGGTGGAAAGCAAATTGGGGCCGAATGGCTTGGGTGTGGGCAGGAACATCCCCAAGCAAATCAAATCATATCAAGATGATTACGTTCACCCTGAGGGTGTTTAGGATTCCTTATCATGCCTCCTTATAACTTATTCAAAAAGCTGATAAGTCACAAAAAGTATAACTTTTCCTCTTCATGCAAAAAGCAATCACAAACACCCCTAATTTTACACCATCTTACAATTTACCACCGTCACCTCTGATACGTCCAAATCTGTAATACTGAATCCATCATCGGTCCAGGAAGTGCAGGCCAAACTCATGTATCATCAGCCCAAGTCATACAATGTAACACCCTAACCAGGAACAGGCTGGCGTGTCACCAAAGATATAATAAACCAAACACAATCCATTTAAAAGAAAGGGGCAATTTCATATATACCATTGTAAAAATTGAAAATATCATGTATACCCTTACAAAAACAAATATATCATGTATACCCTTACAAAATAATTAAAATATCATATATGACCAACCTAATAAAAATAAATTCTTAAATTACCATTCTATCCTTGGTTTTAATTAAAATCTTTTCTTTTCCAATTGGATCAAGCCAGACCAAAATTTAGTCTCCATAATCTCTGATTGATTCGAATCAGTTCAAATGAGAAGCATTTCTGTTAGAGACAAACTAAGTGATTGTAATTTACAGTAGTGCCTAATTTAGCAAAAATAATATTTGATTTATGGTTACAAATCATTGTCTGCCCTCCGTCGTTCTACCGAAATTGTGTTCGAACGACGTAGATTTGAACCAGATTTTGGGGCGAATCTTTCAAGTCCGATGTTATAAATCAGACACTAAGGTGGGTTTGGATCAAGATTGGGTTTTTTTAAGAGGCGAAATAGATTCAGATGCGTTCATCCATGGTGTTATGGTGAAACATGAAGGAGATGAGATCGATGGTGGTTTCCTGATTGGATGAAGTGAGCAAACATGAAGGGGGTGTAAAATAGTTTTTTCTTAAAATAATATAATGGATGGGGCCATGGGGGTAAAATGGTCAGTTTATTGAAAATGGGCATATATGATACTTTTAATTTTGATCGGGTATATATGATATTTCTAATGTTTGTAGGGGTATATATGAAATTAATCCTAAAAGAAAAGGAATCCAAAGACAACCAACGAGTTCAAACAAACTGAAGGAAAATCCTAAGTCTTATTTATTAAATGCTAAAAGAAAATCAATAAAAGTCTTTAATCTTGAACTTCATTTTACTCTCATCATTGATTTCCCTGACTTCCCGAATTACCTACTAACAAAATAAGGCAAACACAAACAAGAAAATACTGTTGAGCCATAAATTTCCTAGTATCCAAAAGAACAATAGTAATGTGAAGACAAACATACGAAAAGCAAAAGAAACAGATTGACACTAAAACCATAACCAAACTGTCTGAAACTTATACATATACTAAATACAATACCGATACAAATGCTGATATAACCCAATCTACTACATGACATAATCGGATACTGAACAAAAATCATAAGCATATACGGAAACAGATGCGGAAACAGATATCAAACAACACGATAATGATATATCCACAAAATAAGCCGTGTACACAGAAGCACCCAGAGCCAGAAACAAAGGGGTACACAGTTTAGCTAATTCATGCACCAATGAGACGGTGCGTATGGTCTATTGCATGCAACAAAATCATTATAAAACATAATATACCAAAAAGCCAAACTCAAACGGTAACTAAAATTTAACAAAAGGTCCACACTACAAAGTGACGGACACCGAGTATAAAATGGAACATGACCAATACTATGAGTAAACAAAAACAGAAACCATATTACTGTCACACCCACAAAATCCACTAACGGAGTTTTACCGTCAGAGGGTGTGAACTAACAGGATCGAAATCATTAGTTATATCAAACACCACAGTTAAAGTTTTAAAAACAATCAAGACATCAAGTCTTAAGTAAAAATGCGGAAGCGTAAACTGTAAAGCAAATAGTTGCGTCACACAGGACGACTTAAAGCAACAGTTATCATGACAAAATTTAAAGAAAGTTTAAAACAATAGAGTTCAGTGAATGCATTATACCGCTCGCCCGCCTCGGCTACCTGAGATAAACATACTAAAAGTGTCAACATAGGGTTGGTGAGTTCACAGGTTTAAGTAAAATTAAGCGTTGCGTTTTAGCGTTACCAGATAGTGTTATGTCAATATATATCAATAGGTAGCTAACCTATCAAGCATTTATTACTAAGTGTTCGACACCGAAGCTGACTGTTTATACGATTTCCTTGCCACCATGTCAACCACGACCATGGTAATGTGTTAGCCAAAATTACACCCACTCGACTGTAGGAAGAAGTTGGGGATGCAAGAGGCCATGCAGTGGTAGCTCTAGCTCCCTGCGACACACTAGAGGAGCAAATTGCTCTGAACGCAGCAGAACCGGAGGAGGCTCCTGAAGAAGATCCTGAGGAGGAACCTGAAAAAGAGCCAGAGACGGATGAGGAGGAGGCACACTCGGACGTGTCCTCAGACGACGACATCTCAGGATGATAACACCTAGATGGTGGGCTCTAAAATCGAAGCCTACACCACCCGTTCTCACGAACTGGCGGTGATGTGCCCGCGAATGGTAGATCTGCCGAGAAAAAGAATTGAGATGTTCATCGATGGTTTAGTGCCATAGATTCAGGGTATGGTGACGTCTTCCAAACTGACCACTATTCAGCAAGCGATCCGAATAGCCCACAAGCTGACAGATCAAGCAGTGGCCCAATGTGCGTTACCACCTAGAGGTTCCACCTCTAAAACCCTTGACAACTCGGGTAACGACAACAACAAACAGCTCTGGGAATGGAGAGAGGAAGTTTGACAACACAAGGTCCTTATCATCGAACCCCCCCATAGCAACAACACCATCGTAAACCCGAACCCACTCGAAACTTCAACGATCAGGGTTCCAACAACAACACCAGTGGCGGACATGGTTCGATTAACTATGCTGGGAAGTATCCAAGGTGCAACAAATGTAACTACCACCACTCTGGCCCATGCGACCGTATCAAGTGTCTACGATGCGGTAAATTGGGTCATCAAGCCAAGGAATGTAGAGATGAACTCACGAGTAAGGGTGCCCCTAAACAGCATGCAACCACAAAAGGGTGATTTGAGTGTGGCCAGGAGGGTCATTTCAGGAAGGACTGCCCTAAACTGAAACAAAACGAGGGCAACTGAGGCAGCAACAACAACAACGGAGGCGGTACTAAGGGTAGAGCCTTTGTCATTGGATCGGGCCAGGCCCGCAGTGATCTGAACGTGGTTACCGGTTGTAAACGACTGTTTTGCTTCTATTTTGTTTGACACTGGAGCTGATAGGAGTTTTGTGTCGAAAGCCTTTAGTAAACTGTTAGACTTAACCCCGACACCGTTAGATGCTAAGTTTCCTGTTGAATTAGCTGTCGGTAAGTCTGTAGAAACAACACACGTACTAGCGGGATGTAAGTTGAAACTGTCGGGTCATACCTTCGATATCGACCTCATACCCTTTACACTTGGTAGTTTCGACGTTGTTGTCGGCATGGACTGGCTATCAGGGAATAGGGCTGAGATTATATGCCACGACAAGATAGTTCATATCACTACCCCTTCTGAAGAAATCATCTCAATACAGGATGAGAAAAACGACATAACTACTAGCATCATCACACTTATGAAGGCGCATAAATATTTATGAAAGGGTCATCCGACGATTTTAGCTCATGTTATTGAGAAACCCGCGGAGGAGAAGCGGACCGAAGACATACAGATTGTGCGAGATTTTTCGGAAGTCTTCCCGGAAGATTTGCCAGGACTCTCACCCACTCGACAAGTCGAGTTCCAAATCGACTTAGCCCCCGGTGCGGCACCCATAGCACGAGCCCCGTATCGGCTCGCACCGGCGGAGCTTCAGGAGTTGTCCACTCAATACAGGGGAGCTCCTGTCCTATTTGTTCCGACCCAGCTCATCACCATGGGGAGCTCCTGTCCTATTTGTTCAAAAGAAAGACGGGACTTTCCGCATGTGCATCGACTACCGGGAGCTGAACAAGGTGACGGTCAAGAACCGTTATCCCCTACCCCGAATTGATGATCTTTTCGACCAGCTTCAAGGATCGAGTTATTACTCGAAGATCGATCTGAGATCTGGTTAACATCAATTAAGAGTACGCGAAGAAGACATTTCGAAGATGGCATTCAGAACTCGGTACAGTCACTATGAGTTTTCGGTTATGCCTTTTGGCTTAACCAATGCACCAGCCGTGTTTATGGACCTCATGAACAGAGTATACAAGGCGTCTCTCGACAAGTTTGTTATTGTTTTTATTGACGACATCCTCGTCTACTCCAAGAACAAGACCGATCATGAAGAACACTTAAGGCTAATCCTGGAATTACTAAAGAAGGAAAAATTATACGCTAAGCTCTCTACATGTGAATTTTGGCTTCACGAGGTTCACTTCTTAGGACATCTGATCAATAAGAGCGGTATCCATGTTGATCCAGGCAAGGAATAGGCCATCAAAAACTGGAAAGCACTTAAGACTCCGACTGAGGTGAGGCAATTCCTAGGACTGGCTGGCTACTACCGACGTTTCATCGAGGGATTTTCAAAGATTGCTCAACCCCTCACCGCACTGACACACAAGGGTACTAAGTACAATTGGGGTGACGCGCAAGAGTCTTCCTTCCAACTTTTGAAAACAAAACTCTGTAGCGCGCCTATCCTAGCCCTACCCGAGGGAACATAAAATTTTGCAGTACATTGTGACGCTTCGATACAGGTTCTCGGCTGCGTGTTAATGCCACTTGAGAAGGTTATAGCCTATGACTCTCGATAACTACGGGTACACGAGAAGAACTATACTACCCATGACTTGGAACTCGGAGCTGTGGTGTTTGCCATCTGTAACACCCTGGCTAAAGCGGAATACGCCCGAGTGTGACGTACAGATTGCCCAAAACACATGTGACACTATTAAGTGACAATATTATCATTAATTCATTTCAAAGCATCAAGTACACAAGTTATTTCAAATGAACAAACACAAGGGAAAAGGAACAAAATAAACATCTTCTTGTTTATTATCTAGATAACCTAACTTATAGTATCCTCGTCATTTTCATCCTCTAATGAAAGTACCTGTAGCATATATATAAAATAAAGTCAACTAAATGAATAGTTGGTGAGTTTCTCACACCCCCGTTTTACTCTTTTACTACTTTTGGGGGTAGCATATATATATCTTATCCAAATTACAATTTCGTTTATTCATTATTTACAAACTACAATTCGCTACATGGACTTGTGTGTTTACTTGTTAGATATGGAGACATTACTTGTACGGTACCAAGTATACCATTTACACCGACCACAAGAGTCTCCAACATATCTATGATTAAAAGGAGTTGAACATGCGACAGCGTCGTTGGATCGAGCTACTTAAGGATTATGATTGTGCCATCAAATACCACACGGGCAAGGCCAATGTGGTGTCCGATGCTCTCAGCAGAAAGGAAACCCTTAAGCCTAGACATGTGCGAGCATTACAACTCACGATTCATGCCAACTTACCTGATCAGATTCGTGATGCTCAACTCAAAGCTTTGAAAGACGAAAACCTCCCATCAGAACTCATGCGGTGTAAGGCCCCGAACCCGGTGACCCTACTTTAGCGTCGGATTTACTCATAAACACAGTTCTTCAAATCAGAGTTTATTAAAACTTTTCGCGGAATATAAAACATCAATCATTTGTTACAAAACATTAAATCTTTTCTTTGATACCATAACACAAAACTTTATATTTAAAACATCTTTACTTCTTTCTTCAGATGCCAGCCGTTCAATCCATGCCGTGTGTCATCCTCATGCTAACTCTATAATCAGCTCACCTGCGTGCATACTAAAAGTCAGCTACGCTGAGTGAGTTCTAGTTAATCGAACGCCATACAATACATACACATACATACATATCCGTAGATACATATCCATACTTCACTAGTTACCCTTCTGTTCTACATACATACTTGCTACCATACATACATACATATCTACAATCACTAACCTCAGTCTACCGAGAGTACGTTCATAGTTCACCGTCTATACCTGTACTCAAGGTCGTGAACACGTACAAGGTTCGCAGTCCTTACCTATGTTCACCATTTATGGTACGTACAAGGATCGCGGTCCTTCCCTATACCATAGTACATCCACAACACGTACAAGGTTCGCAGTCCTTCCCTATGTTGCAACCTAATTCATAGCACGTACGAGGTTCGCAGTCCTCCCCTATGCTACAAAATCAGCACGTATAAGGTTCACAGTCCTTTCCTATGCTGAAATACATCCACAACACGTACAAGGTTCGCAGTCCTTCCTTATGTTGCAACCTAATTCATAGCACGTACGAGGTTCGCAGTCCTCCCCTATGCTACAAATACAGCACGTATAAGGTTCACAGTCCTTTCCTATGCTGACGCCTATCTACATTACGTATAAGGTTCGCAGTCCTTATCTACGTTTACATATATCATCTACTTCACGTATAAGGCTCGCAGTCCTTAACTACGCCATCACCAGCCGAGTCTATGTCCGACAGAAGCTAGAGGGATTTGCCATCCTAACTTACTATGTCGAACGTAGAACTCACATGCCATTCGTGTACCTATATACACATACTTACATTATAACATAAGAACACTCTAGGCATTCTTTACCTCATTCATTTAACAACCATACCCCTTGTCGTTACGTGCAATATCCGAAGATCTTTCACGCCCCGACAAGTATTCATTTGAAATATTCATACATCTTCGATATATAATATTCGTACCTTTATTTTTAACCTGACAGTACGCGCAATATCCGAAGATCGTTCGCGTACCGACAAACAATCATTCATATCTATCACACATATCACATATGACATACACTTATCACTTAGGATAAATGTATTAACAACACATCGAGTATGCACACAGCCCCGAAAACATAACAAGGAATGGGGCTAGAAACTCACCTGAACACGGTTACGTTCACCGTTGATCGTAATCCCTTTCTTCAGTTGTGCACGGCTGACTTTTTGAGCTTGTTTGGATCTCGTTTAACTTGTTAACACAACTAATCGCTCTCTCTCTCTCTCTCGGATCTGCCCGTTCCTCTCCTCGGCCCGGCGGCGGTGTAGATGGTGTGTGTGTTGAAAGTAAGGAAATGAAGATATTTTTGGGTTTAGGGGATATTTATATCCCTGAAATCCCATGGACCTAAGGCCCATTCTCATTTAACCCGTCTCCATTAATCCAACACTAGCCCGACTCATACCAACTCCTACTCTATTATTTATTTCCCGAACCCGAGTCAACTTTCCCTCTATTATTAAGTAATATAATTAATATCATTTTGGAAATTTCGGGATGTTACATGCGGGGCATGGATAAGCAACTTGAAACCAAGTCGGATGGGGTCCGATATTTCGAAAACCGGATTTGGTCCCTCATTACGGAGACTTGAGAAATCTGGTGATGGATGAGGCACACAAATCCCGATATTCCATTCACCCTAGCTCAGACAAAATGTACCATGACCTGAAGGTACTTTACTGGTGGACAAACATGAAAGCCGACATTGCCACCTACGTGAGCAAATGTTTAACCTGTGAAAGAGTCTAGGTGTTATCATCCTGAGATGTCGTCGTCTGAGGACACGTCCAAGTGTGCCTCCTCCTCAGCCGGCTCTTCCTTCGGTTCTTCTTCAGGTTCCTCCTCAGGATCCTCCTCCGGTTATGCTGCGTTCGGAGCAATTTGCGCCTCTAGTGTATTGCAGCGAGCTAGAGCAGCCGCTGCAAGGCCTCTTACATTCCAAACTTCTTCCTGCAAGTCTATCATCTCTGATTGCATTTTGGTCACTATCTTCATTTGCTGAACATGAGCATCCTGAACTTCCTTCATGGCTTCAGTCAAGTCAGGTAGGAAATTCTCCTCCTAGCCTCAGATCCATCCTCTATCATTCCAGTAACCTTTACTCTCTTCGAGTGCATGATGTCGATTTCACGATCCAAACAGGAGGCGAAAGCTGCGAAAACGCGCTTCATCGGGAGGGTTAGAGGTGGTAGTGTGTTGAAGGACATAGGACAGCCCGGGAGAGGTAGTGGGGGAACTTGCTCACGGTAAACAATCCGTTCAATCAAACTTGGGTACCAATCACAGTTATCGTTACACTCGTAAACTTCTCCAGATGGGCGGTGCCTCTTCGGTGCAGGGGCTGCTAGTGTTGGGACTACTTGAGGTGGTGATGGGTTAGGAAGCTACGGTTCCTTTCATGGGGCGTGGGACACTGGGTCGGATGATGACGATGGCGTTGCATCCCTACAGGATAAGTCGTGCATGGGTTACGCGCGTATGAGTCAATGAGGAAAAAGAAGTAAAGAAAGTGAACGGTAAAATATATATCATATATATATATATATATATAAAAATACTTATATGCAGCGCGTAAGATCATAACTAATGGGTCGTTGTGGTTATAGTCTGGTATGAATGTAATACTAGTTCGCTATAACCAATGGCTCTGATACCAATCTGTCACATCCTCAAAATCCACTAACGGAGTTTTACCGTCAGAGGGTGTTAACTAACAGGATCGGAATCATTAGTTATATCAAACACCAAAATTAAAGTTTTCAAAAACAACCAAGACATACAAGTCTTAAGTAAAAATGCGGAAGCGTAAATTGTAAAGCAAATAGTTGCGCCACACAGGACGACTCAAAAACACAGTTATCATGATAAAATTTAAAGAAAAGTTAAAGCAATAGAGTTCAGAGTATGCATGTCCTATACCGCTCGCCCGCCTCGGCTACCTGAGATAAACATACGAAAAGTTTCAACACAGGGTTGGTGAGTTCACAGGTTTAAGTAATTTAAGCGTTGCGTTTAAGCATTACCAGATAGTGTTAAGTCAATTATATATCAATAGGTAGCTAACCTATCAAGCATGTATTACTAAGTGTTCGACACCTAAGCTGACTGTTTATACGATTTCCTTGCCACCATGTCAACCACGACCATGGTAATGTGTTAGCCAAAATTACACCCACTCGACCTACAGTCGAGTTTAGAGTTGGGTGGGGTTTGTCAAACCCAGTAGTACTACTCAAAGGTGACTCGCTAATATCCAAATATTAACCGGTTCGATGTTCAGAAGGACTTAGTTGGTTTGTTTCCACTTAGCCTTACAAGTGATATACAATGAGTAACAAAATATAAATCGTTGGAGTATGTTATCTCCCCCTAATAAAATCGTTAAAAGAGTAAAAGGGGCCATGAAACTCACTGTTTGCGAAGTTAACAAAAAGATCCGAGAAAAGTGTGGGTCACAGAAATCCTCACTAGTGCTCTAAAAACAAGAATGATATTTCTAAGTGTTTAAACTACGAGTGAGTCTCTAGACTCGACACATAAAAGTTATGCATGAGATGTGTTCGTTTGTGAGACAAGTGCGACTCGACAAACACGTTGGTGATAAGTTACATATGTGAACAAGTATAGTATTAAGTGTTACCATGGTAAATTACCTATAAATTATCTCCCACAAGGGCAAATATGTCAAACACATAGTAAACATCGATTAATTAATCACTTTTCATGTTAACTCAATGAATACATCAGCTAAGTTACCGAGACAGATTTTAACACGTCAAGAATTCTCTATTTCATAAATCATAACATGTAAATAAAATCACCAAAAATCATCACAGAAGCAAAACTAAGTTAGGTTTCTAAATATATTTTTATTATATACGGTTTTCTCACAATGATCAAAACAAACATTAAGCACACAACAGTCATTATCATGCGCAACAAAACGTTATTTCCTATTCCCGTTACATGGTTAATCCAATTAATTCAAGGGCAATTGGGTTGGATTCCCCACTCAAATTATTAACTTCCAGAAGTGGAATCAACTCAATTGGTCTTGTCGTTTGTGAGATACACTAACAACAAAACAGCCTACAAGAAGGCTTCCTGAAACAGACTCGCGCTAAATTAATAAAAACTAACTTTCACACGTCCAAAAATTACAAACTCAGACTCTTTAGAAACTAGACTCGACCTACGACATCAAAGAATCAATAATCACTTCAGAACACATCATTAACATCAAGTTATAGTCGTTTTGACATGCAATTATGAATCTGTCCAGCAACAGTTTTCATCAAAAACTCAACAAACTATTAACCTATGAACTAACAATCACGAACGCAACCCTAACTCATCAACAATCAACATATTTACATTTAGGTTTATGATTAGTATGCTCAATGATGTAATTAAATCAATAGAAAGTCTAGATATGGTGTTAGTTACCTAGTTAGCACCTTGGATTCTTCAATAAGTTTGAAAATAACTTGCATGTATGTGTGTGTGCTTGTGGGTTTTCGGTCGAACAAGGAGAGAGGTGAGAGGGGGCTGCCGATCATACAAGGGAGAGGGAGAGGGAGAAGTGGGTTAGGTTTTATGGTTAAGGTCATATATATATATATTAATTAAATAAATTACAAGTTACAACTTGCACCCTCAACTTCTATTTTGTGTAATTATAGCATGACTAGTTTGTTTTCTTCATGATATGAGGTTATACATGTAATCACCAAATTACACATAAACGTAACACGTAATTGTATCAAGTACTAGTTTATAATATTTATTGTTTGTTCACCAACGGTTTGAGTCGACTCGTGTGTGTTTCGGTGAACTCCAAAAGACTACTTGTGTAATGATTGTCATGTGTCATTTAACCCTAATTAAATGTAATGAGATATGCGTTAACTAGAATGACATAGTTCGTGTGATTTTGCGTTTGAATTAACGAAGTTCGGATTAACGGAGTTAACCTGAAATTGACGAGTGTCACAGAAAGTCTCACCTTAGAAAGGTGTAGTTCGTTTTGGGAAACGAAATAAACTAAATCCACGATACGTGTCCATTTTAAATAACTGAACGTATCGGCCCGGTAGCGTACCGATTGGATTTACCAGCGGAACTCAGTGGCGTACATAATGTTTTTCATGTATCCAACCTGAAGAAATTCCTTTCTGACGAAACACTAGCAGTTCCTTTGGGCGAATTACAAGTTGATGAACAGTTACGCTTCATCGAAGAACCAGTCGAAGTTTTGGATTGGGAAACCAAAACACTCAAACACAGCAAGATTCCTATCGTTAAAGTTCGTTGGAACTCGAGACGTGGACTAGAGTTCACGTGGGAACGCGAGGATCAAATGATGAAAAAGTATCCTCACCTTTTCAAAGGGTTGAACAAGCACCAAAAACTGCGAAAACCGACAAACCGTCAGAAAGCACCGAAGGTATGAATTGAATTTCAGGACGAAATTTCTTTCAACAGAGGGATGATGTGACAAACTGAAACTTTTCGCCTTTTTTCAGACCGCCATCGCGACGTGACACAAATTTTCGGGACGGAAATTCTTTCAACATGGGAATGATGTGACACTCGTCAATTTCAGGTTAACTCCATTAATTCAAACGCAAGATCACACGAACTATGTCATTCCAGTTAACTCATTTCGCATTGCATTTAATTAGAGTTTAAAATTAAATATGACAATCATTACACAAGTAGTCTTTCGGAGTTTCACCGAAACACACACGAGTCGAATCAAACTGTTGGTAAAGAAACAATAAATAATATTAACAAGTGCTTGGTATAAATACGTGTTATGTTTATATATGACTGTGTGCTTGCATTGTGTAACATTATTTCATGGAGAAAATAAACTAGTTGTGCTAGAATTAAACTAATTAGGAGTGGAGGGTGCAAAGTGTAATATGTATTATAAGTAATAATATTTAAACATGTTATTAACACAAAACCCTAATTCCCTCTCCCCTCACTTGCGATCGGCACCCCCCCTCCTTGGATCGGCCGAACAAACAACACACACACACATATACACTACATCTACAAGCTTGAATGAAGGGTTAAAGTATTAACTAGGTAACTAAGCACTCCCTTAATCCATTACATTATTGTGTTTGCATGATTTAACATGATGATCATAAACCCGAAATGTTAAATATATTGATTATTGATGAGTTAGGGTTATATGTATGGTTATTTGTTCATAGATTAGTATTTTGTTTGAATTTTTGGTGAAAACTGATGCTAGACAGAATCATAATTGCATATTAAAATGACTGTAACTTGATGTTAATGATATGTTTTGAAGTGATTATTGATTCTATGATGTAGTAGGTCGAGTCTAGTTTCTAAATAATCTGAGTTTGTAATTTTTGGACATGTGGAAATCAGTTTTTATTAATTTACAAATCTGTTGCGCAAGTCTGATTCGGGAAGCCTTCTTATAGGCTGTGTTGTAAATAGTGTATCTCACAAACGACAAGACCAATTGAGTTGATTCCACTTATGGAAGTTAATAATTTGAGTTTGGAATCTAACCCAATTGGTCCTGCATTAATTGAATTAACCATGTAACGGGAATAGTAAAGAAGGTTTTGTTGCGCATGATAATGACTGATGTGTGCTTACCGTGTTGTTTTGATTATTGTGATAAAACCGTATGTAATAAAAATATTTTTAGAAACCTAACTCACGAGTGCTTCTGTGATAAATTTTGGTGATTTTATATACATGTTATGATTAGTTAAATAGAGTAATCTTGACGTGTTAAAATCTGTCTCAGTAACTTAGCTGCTGAATTCTTTAATTAAACATGAAAAGTGACTATTTGACCGATGTTTGGAATGTGTTTGACATATTTGCCCTTGTGGTAGATATTTTACTGATGATGTACCATAGTAACACTTAACACTATACTTGTTCACACCTGTAACTTATCACCAACGTGTTTGTCGAGTGGCACTTGTTTCACAAACATAACACGAACACATCTCATGCATAACTTTTATGTGTCGATTTTAGAGACTCACTCGTAGTTCAAACACTTAAAAATCTCATTTTTGTTTTTAGAGCACTAGTGAGGATTTCTTTGACGCACGCTTTTCTCGGATTTTTGATAACTTCGCAAAAAAGTGAGTTTCACGGCCCCTTTTACTCTTTAACGCTTTTATTAGGGGGAGATAACATACCCCAACGCTTTAGATTTTGTTTTATACTTTATATATCACTTGTAAGGCTAAGTGGCAACAAACCAACTAAGTCCTTCTGAACAATCGAACCGGTTAATATTGGATAATAGCGAGTCACCTTTGAGTAGTACTACTGGGTTTGACAAACCCCACCCAACTCCTTATGAACCACTAACGGAGTTTTACCGTCAGAGGGTGTGAACTAACAGGATCGGAATCATTAGTTATATCAAACACCACAATTATTTTTTTTAAAAACAACCATGACATCAAGTCTTAAGTAAAAATGGGGAAGCGTAAACTGTAAAGCTAATAGTTGCGCCACACCGGACGACTTAAAGCCACAGTTATCATGACAAAATTTAAAGAAAGTTTAAAACAATAGAGTTCAGTGAATGCATGTCCTATACCGCTCGCCCGTCTCGGCTACCTGAGATAAACATACTAAAAGTGTCAACATAGGGTTGGTGAGTTCACAGGTTTAAGTAAATTTAAGCGATGCGTTTTAGAGTTACAAGATAGTGCTATGTCAATATATATCAATAGGTAGCTAACCTATTAAGCATGTATTACTAAGTGTTCGACACCGAAGCTGACTGTTTATACGATTGCCTTGCGACCATGTCAACCACGACCATGGTAATGTGTTAGCCAAAATTACACTCACTCGACCTACAGTCGAGTTTAGAGTTGGGTGGGGTTTGTCAAACCCAGTAGTACTACTCAAAGGTGACTCGCTATTATCCAATATTAACCGGTTCGATTGTTCAGAAGGACTTAGTTGTTTTGTTGCCACTTAGCCTTACAAGTGATATATAAAGTATAAAACAAAATCTAAAGCGTTGGGGTATGTTATCTCCCCCTAATAAAAGCGTTAAAGAGTAACAGGGGCCGTGAAACTCACTTTTTTGCGAAGTTATCAAAAATCCGAGAAAAGCGTGCGTCAAAGAAATCCTCACTAGTGCTCTAAAAACAAAAATGATATTTCTAAGTGTTTAAACTACGAGTGAGTCTCTAAAATCGACACATAAAAGTTATGCATGAGATGTGTTCGTGTTACGTTTGTGAAACAAGTGCCACTCGACAAACACGTTGGTGATAAGTTACAGGTGTGAACAAGTATAGTGTTAAGTGTTACTACGGTACATCATCAGTAAAATATCTACCACAAGGGCAAATATGTCAAACACATTGCAAACATCGGTCAAATAGTCACTTTTCATGTTTAATTAAAGAATTCGGCAGCTAAGTTACTGAGACAGATTTTAACACGTCAAGATTACTCTATTTAACTAATCATAACATGTAGATAAAATCACCAAAATTTATCACAGAAGCACTCGTGAGTTAGGTTTCTAAAAATATTTTTATTACATACGGTTTTATCACAATAATCAAAACAACACGGTAAGCACACATCAGTCATTATCATGCGCAACAAAACCTTCTTTACTATTCCCGTTACATGGTTAATCCAACAAATGACAAGACCAATTGAGTCTTGTAAGGCTAAGTGGCAACAAACCAACTTTATTATTAACTTCCAGAAGTGGAATCAACTCAATTAGTCTTGTCGTTTGTGAGATACACTATTTACATCACAGCCTATAAGAAAGCTTCCCGAATCAGAATTGCGCAACAGATTTGTAAATTAATAAAAACTGACTTCCACACATCCAAAAATTACAAACTCATATTATTTATAAACTAGACTCGACCTACTACATCATAGAATCAATAATCACTTCAAACCATATCATTAACATCAAGTTACAGTTGTTTTAACATGCAATTATGATTCTGTCCAGCATCAGTTTTCACCAAAAATTCAAACAAACTACTAATCTATGAACAATTAGCCATGCATATGACCTTAACTCATCAATAATCAATATATTTAACATTTAGGGTTTATGATCATCATGTTAAATCATGCAAACACATCAACGGAATGGATTAAGGGAGTGCTTAGTTACCTAGTTAATATTTTAACCCTTCAATCAAGCTTGTAGATGTAGTGTGTGTGTGTGTGTGTGTGTTGTTTGTTCTGCCGATCCAGGGAGGGGGGGGGCTGCCGATCTCAAGTGAGGGGAGAGGGAATTAGGGTTTTGTGTTAATAACATGTTTAAATATTATTACTTATAATACATATTACACTTTTCACCCTCCACTCCTAATTAGTTTAATTCTAGCACAACTAGTTTATTTTCTCCATGAAATAGTGTTACACAATGCAAGCACACAGTCATATATAAACATAACACGTATTTATACCAAGCACTTGTTTATATTATTTATTGTTTGTTCACCAACGGTTTGAGTCAACTCGTGTGTGTTTCGGTGAAACTCCGAAAGACTACTTGTGTAATGATTGTCATATTTAATTTTAAACTCTAATAAAATGCAATGAGGAATGCGTTAACTGGAATGACATTATTCGTGTGATCTTGCGTTTGAATTAACAGAGTTCGGATTAACGGAGTTAACCTGAAATTGACGAGTGTCACATCATTCCCATGTTGAAAGAATTTTCGTTCCGAAAATCTGTGTCACGTCGCGATGGCTGTCTGAAAAAAGGCGAAAATTTTCATTTTGTCACAATTACGAAGTAACGGAAAAATAATTACTACTATGAATAAAAAAAACCATAAACCGTATCTTAAATTAGCAAGCAAAGCAAGGTCGAGCCACGTTAAACTGTACTAACACCTACATTTTATTTATATTTTGATTTAAAGTTACAAAACTTAACTTAGTTGTTTTATTCGTTGGCACCTTCTGGTCCGGCGACGGAGGCGTTTAAAATCTTTATTATACCATACTCAATGGTGGAAAGTTTCACAATTTAATTCATCTAACACTAATATACATTAAGTACCAGTTATGAAGTATGTTGACCGAAGTGTAAAAAACCATTTATAATTTAAAGTTCATTAAAAGATCTTACTTTAATTATTGTATCAATATTAACAAGAGAATCAAGTCTATTTAGACACACTTTTGGCAACACAAATGTATACGATTTTAATTGAAAAGGTGTTAAACAACTTATTAAGTTTATAAAATTATATTCACATTATTTGACAAAATAAACCATTTGATCATTATTTAATTTGTTTATCAGCATAGGAACCCAAAACATACAATCAACACACACTTAGACACCACTCCATACACATTCAATCACCACGCACACAACCCCTGTAACATCCTAAATATTCTAATAATAAATAGAGAATGTTGCGTTAAATTGTCGTGCGTTTAATGTTACTAATTAACGTCTAATGAGGAAAAGATCATGGACTTGGACTAATTAAGATGGATTAAAGGAAATGGGCCTTAGGTCCATGGGCCTTGGGGAATATAAATATCCTCCTAAACCACCATAAAACCCTAAACCTCATTTCATTCCATCTAAATCTCTACACACTCCAAAACACACACACCACACACCACCGTGTACACGGCCGAGAGAGACGAGAGGGGCTTGAGGCCAAACGAACGTTAGTTGGTATTAGATCTTTATTACACGAGATCTAGAGTGCATAAACAAGTTAAACGAGATCCAAACGAGCACTAAAGGTATGTTCTTGACCCTTTAAAGTTTACGTTTTATTAGAAGTCCCCCCGGGGCGTCGCTGATCGATACGAGATCCGCACGAGGTCTAGGAGTGCGGAATCCTCCTAGACTCGTTAATGGTGTACAAGATGAAGAACACAAACACGTACACGAACAAATACATAAACAAATACAAGAACGGGATAAACAAATCTGCAGATTCTTTATAATAATAATTAAAACACGTTACATACCGTAACATAAACAGAAACACGTCCGACCCGAGGTGAGCTCTACCTCGGGTCGTCTCTCACGACACTTCCTCTCTTTTACTCTCTAGACAAATGAACTATAACACAATACTCTTATTTTCTGGATACAAAACCTAAACAAGACACACATATATATAGACAAAACATCTTCTCGGGCTTGGGCTTGGGCCAGTAGGCGAAGTTGTTCATAACTTCGCCTATGGCGAAGTTGTGATAACTTCGCCTAAGGCAGAAGTTGTTACAACTTCGCCGTTGGCGAAGTTGTTCTAACTTCGCCTAAGGCGAAGTTGTGCTAACTTCGCCTGTGGCGTTCCGCTGGTCTGAATTGCATAGCGACGGTCACAAAATGCACCAACAGTCTCCCCTTTGACCGTTGCTCTCAATTCTAACAAACACAAAAGATCATCTGTTACAAAACATGCATTAACAGCGTTTAGCATTGAAACTTAAAACGAGAGTAGATCGGGTATAAACGAAACATAAAGTTGTAAACTTGATGATAAATACGAGTGTAATGAACACGAAAATGGAAACGGCTCGGTTAATGAACCCTTAACACTAGTATTGAACGTTTTTGAACTTAAAGGTCCAAACTTTACGTCTTTTCGGGTCAAACCATATCCAAAAACGACCATAGGAATGACCGCGGGTTAGTAAAATACCATACCCATGGATTTCTCGGTAAAACGATGATGATTTTGGGGATTAAGATTGAACAGAGACGGCAGCTGGGCAACTTCGCCTGCAAGCTTAACTTCGCCTGCAAGGTCAACTTCGCTTGTTAACTTCGCCTGCAAGCTTAAATTCGCCTAAATAAAGAAAAGATCATGGATTGGGATTAAATAAGATGGGTTAAAGGGTAATGGGCTTTAGGTCCATGGGCCTTGGGGAATATAAATATCCTCCTAAACCACCATAAAACCCTAAACCTCATTTCATTCTATCTAAATCTCTACACACTCCAAAACACACACACCACACACCACCATATACGGCCGGCAAGATCCGAGAGAGATTAAACGTTAGTTGGTATTAGATCTTTATTACACGAGATCTAGAGTGCATAAACAAGTTAAACGAGATCCAAACGAGCACTAAAGGTATGTTCTTGACCCTTTAAAGTTTACATTTTTATACACGTTTAATCTTGAAACTTGAACCTAGAATAGATCAAGTATAAACGAAAGATAAAGTTGTAAACTTGATAGTAAATATGAGTGAAATGGACCCGGAAATGGAAACGGCTCGATTAAATGAACCCTTAAACTAGTATTGAATGTTTCGAGCTTAAAGGTCCAAAATTTACGTGTTTTCGGGTCAAACCATATCCAAAAACGACCATAGGATTGATCGCGAGTTGGTTAAATATCGAATCCAAGAGTTTCACGTTAAAACAGATATGATTGTGGGGGATTAAGATTGAACAGAGACGGCAGCTGGGCAACTTCGCCTGCAAGCTTAACTTCGCCTGCAAGGTTAACTTCGCCTAAGGCCAAGTTCGCCAAACTGATAACTTCGCCTAAGGCCAAGTTCGCCCATGATAACTTCGCCTAAGGCTAAGTTCGCTAATGCTCAACTTCGCCTAGCATATGTTCGCCTAGGGTTAACTTCGCCGATCACTAACTTCGCCTATGCTTAAGTTCGCTTAATGTTAAATTCGCTTATTGTTAAGTTCGCTTAATGATAAGTTCGCTGGAGTTAGCAAATTAGAAAATAAATTGAAAACCTAATGCTAGGGGCTCGACCCTAGTAAGCTCGACCCCAGCCAGGGGCTCTGCCCCTTGGACCCTGCTAGGGGCTGCCGCCCCTAGACCCCGCTGCCAGGGGCTCTGCCCCCGGACCCCCGTTCGTTGTGGGTTATATAAAGATAGAAATACAACATGAGTAGTAGTAGTAGTTAACTGATACATGTAAATATTATACAGTTAGCCGTGCACAGCTCAAGAAGGGAATAACGATTAACGGAGAGCGTAACAGAATCCAGGTGAGTTTCTAGCCCACTTCCTTGTTATGTTTTCGGGGCTGTGTGCATACTCGATGTGATAGTTAATACACTTATCTTAAGTGGTAAGTGTATGCCTTGTATGATTTATGTATGATGATTGTTTGACGGTGCGTGAACGATCTTCGGATATTGCATGTACCGTCAGGTGGTAGTTAAGATATGATTGATAAGTATGATGAAAGATATGATGTATGTATGAATATATGATGTATGCATAATGTATGTATGTTATGATGATGGTACGTGAACGCTCTTCGGAGATTGCACGTATTGTCAAGGAAAGTATGTATGAACAGGTACGATACAGTTACATGAAACAAAGGGACCAGACCCTAATAATATCTGTGATGTTAGGGACCAGACCCTAATAATATCTGTGATGTTAGGGACCAAACCCTAATAATATCTGTGATGTTAGGGACCAGACCCTAATAATATCTGTGATGTTAGGGACCAGACCCTTATAATATCTGTGATGTCAGGGACCAGACCCTTATAATATCTGTGAGGTTATAGGGTGAAAGGCTCTTTAAAACGTATGATTATGTATGTAAAGAAAGTATGAAGGTAAGAATGAAAGTATATGCACTTATGTGTGTATGAAAGAAAGTTAAGAGGTTAAGTATGAAATGTAAGAAGGTATTGTATGAGTATGTGATTAACTAGAACTCACTCAGCGTAGCTGACTTTTAGTATGCACGCAGGTGAGTAGAATGAGGCAGGTAGCTTGAGGAGGACACATGGCAGAGTTGGACGAAGCTGGCATCTGAAGATTTTGCTATGATGTTTTATTCTAAAAGACTATGTTTTGTTTTTAAATGACTATGAATGCTCGATAAGACAAGAATTATGGTTATGGAATGTAATGGTTTGAATGTTTTTAATGTTCCGCGAATGTTTTAATTAACTCTGATATTTAGAACTGCGTTTATGAGTAAATCCAACACGAAAGTAGGGCTACCGGTAACGGGGTCTTACAACCCCACACTTTTGAACACACACCATGCACACATAGTATACACTCATGCACCTACACACTTGCAAACACACTTACACTCATCACCATACACACACAATACATAAATACGACATACGCATGCATCACACGCCGCACACACATACGAGTAGACTATTCTTTGTCGAACCAAAACTAAACGAATCGCGGTCGCCTGAACCAATAAAAACGATACCAAAATTTCTATCTTTAAGTTTAAATCAGACGGAGGTTTCTATTCGGTACCTTTAGACTAACCAAACAATCAGACGACAATCGGTGGCTCAAGGCAACAGCAGGTGGTGGCGCCTCGGCTAAACACAGTGAAATTGAAGATTGAGGAACGGTTCAAAATAAATCTTCAATCATGCATTCTAGGGTTTAAAAGGGCTTAATGATTTGTGCTAATCGTCTAATCTTTGGTTAGTTTAATTGGAATGAAATCAAAAATTGAATTTATTTGGTGATAAGTTGATAACGAATGGAATTGGGATAATGATCGAAAAGTCAAGATACTTGGACATTCTTATAAATCCTTTTATTTTATTATTATTTCCTTTTAAAAAAAACCATCAAGAAGAATGAATATCGACATAAGATCTTATTAATTGTTAGAAAATAAAAACATTTCTTGATGAAAAATAATAGGATGGGGATCACATCATTCCCTATTTAAAAAGATCGTGCCTTGATCTTGTGACCGTTGGTGAATTTCCAACCATAAAGACTTGATTGTATTTCCTTGTTTAAGCATATTGTATTTCCTATTTATTGTAGCTTTCCTCATCCCTGTAAACAACTCAGAAAAAGCAATATACAGTTATTAATATCCATCCACAATTCTTCATATTTCACTTTGAAACATGGTATCAAAGCAGTGTTAAGGTTCTCAAACCTAAGTTGTTCATCACCGATCAATACCATTTTTTTTTTCAAACTCAAGCCACCATGTCCAATAACGAGAATTCAGATTTGTCTATACAACTCGCAAATCTGATCAGAAATTCCCAGCCTCAAAACCCCAAACTATCCGACAGTTTACAAATCAACCTCAAACTCAATAACCAGAACTACGCACTATGGACCCGAATAATTCGAGTCGCTATAGGCGGAAAAGCAAAAGCCTTATTAAACCACTTGACCTCAAATCCTCCATAATAGAATGATGAAAGTTTCGAGCAGTGGGAACAAGACGATTTGGTCATGTTTTCATGGCTCATACAAAATATAGAACCAGAAATTGCCGCCAACCTAACCGAGTTTCCCACAGTGAAATCGCTATGGGATGCCTTGATGGTTACTTACAGTAGTGGAAGAGATAAATTGCAAGCGTTCAATCTCCATGTCAAAGCTAATGAGATTAAACAAAACGGTACATCTCTTGAAGCATTCTGGATTTCACTACAGGGGATATGGGGAGAAATCGAAAGAATCGATCCCAACCCCATGAAATGTCCAGAAGATATTAAAGCTTATGCAAAAATAAGGTCAGAACACAAATTGTTTCAGTTTTTAAATGCACTGGACCGGAAATATGATCCCATAAAACGGGAAATACTCCGCTGGGATCCACTCCCATCTGCAGAGGCGGCTTATGCTGTTGTCCGAAAAGAAGCCGCTCACCAGACAATTTTAGGAGCAGTTCCGATTGATACACAAGGCATTGCAGCAGGGTTAGTAGCCACTGATTCAGACAGATTAGGGCTTGTGACCAAAGGGCATCGCCGATTAGAAGCATTTGGGAAGAAAAGCGGGCCAGCCAATGAAGATAAATCTAACCTGAAGTGAACCCACTGTGGTATGACAAAGCATACTAAAGAACAATGCTTTAGAATCATTGGGTATCCCGACTGGTGGAATGATGGCCACAAAAAGAAGAACAATAAAGAAGGGGGAAAGGTCGGCGGCAACCCAGGTACCTCCGGTGGCGGCGCCGCTAACCATATCGAAGAAAGGGGTGCCGAATTTGGTGGCGTGGCATCTGCCGGAGATGAAGGCATAAACAAGAGTTCTGACAGAGATGGAGGTAACGGGTTTGAGAATATTATCTCAAACCCTTTATGTTTTAACCCTATTTATTTAAACCCTATAATATTAGAAATGTTAAATCAAACTTCTAAGGAATCTGTTAATTATAATACTGGTCAAAACATGTTAAAAAAACCTCCCACATAGTTCAATTTTATCAAATAAAACCTCTCAAGATTCTGATTGTTACGAAAACAACCAATCAAAATTTATAGACGTGTCTAGAATCGAAAAAGAAAAAGGCATATTCAAATCTGCTGGGCAAGTAAATATATCTAAAACATGTGAAAGTGTAGATAAATCTTGGATATTTGATTGTGGTGCTACCGACACCATGACGTTTGAACTATCAGACATAATTTCAACATCGAAACCCAAGATTAATCATATTAAAACCGCAAACGGGGGAATAGTTCCCGTAAAGGGAGGGGGAACTATTGAGATTTCCCCCACATTAAAACTTTCAAATTGTCTTTATATCCCGTCATTGTCACATAAACTGTTATCTATTAGTCATGTAACAAAGGAACTAATTGCTCCGTATTAATGCACCCCACGTTTTGTATTTTACAGGACACCAGGACGGGAGCGATTATTGGGTGTCGCACTGAACGTCAAGGGTTGTATTATGTGGACGAAGTGACTCAACATGGTACTGTGATGTTAGCTCATGGAACTACTGATCGAGAAGCTTGGTTATGGCATAAACGATTAGGACACTCATCTATCGGTTATTTACATCTTTTATTTCCAAAATTATTTCCTTTAAATGCAACATTAAACTGTGAAGCTTGTGTTTTGGCTAAAAGTCATAGACATACCTTTAAACTGAATAACACAAAAGTTAATTTACCTTTTTCCCTTATCCATTCGGATGTATGGGGACCAGCAGAGGCTATTGGGGGGCAAAATTTTCGTTTTTTTCATTCTTTTTGATTATTGCACTCGTATGACATGGATTTATTTTCTAAAACATAAATCTAAAGTATATGATAAATTTATTAATTTTTATGCCATGATACAAACACAGTTTAAAACTAACATTCAAGTTCTTCGGTCTGATAACGGGGGGGAGTTCGTTAACACATCAATGACACAGTTTTGTCAAGAAAAAGGAATAATTCACCAAACATCTTGTTCCCACACCCCCGAATAGAATGGCACAGTCGAACGAAAAAAGCGAATTCTTTTAGAAATAACACGAGCTCTTCTAATTGAATCTTAAACCCCCCAAATCATTTTGGCCTGATGCTCTTGCCACTGCCACTTATCTTCTTAATCGTTTACCAACCAAAGCCCTCGACCTAAAAAACCCTCTTCAAACTCTTTCTGAATTTACTAAACTTCCACCCGAACTTGCGTTACAACCACGAATATTTGGGTGTTCCGTTTTTGTCAACATACCCAAAATAAATCGAACCAAACTCGATCCTTGTGCGGAAAAATGTGTTTTTGTGGGTTATGGTGTTAACCAAAAAGGTTATCGGTGCTATAGCCCAAAAAGGCGTCATATGTATACTACAATGAACTGTGACTTTCTTGAAACCGAATTTTTCTATGCATCCCAACAAAGTGGTCAGGTGTCACACCCTCAAAATCCACTAACGGAGTTTTACCGTCAGAGGGTGTGAACTAACAGGATCGGATTCATTAGTTATAATCAAACCATAAAACAAAGTTTCAAAACCATGAAAACGTTTACGAGTATTTAAATGCGGAAGCGTAAAAACCATAAAAAAAATGTTGCGTCACACAGGACGACTTAAACCCAATGATAACAGTTTTAAAATAGTTTGAATAACAAAAGCGTTTTCAAGCAATGCATGATCCTATACCGCGCGCCCGCCTCGGCTACCTGAGAATAACATACTAAAAGTGTCAACACGGGGTTGGTGAGTTCACAAGCTTATATCAATAAAGCGTTACGTTTGCGTTTAGCGTTCAGCGTTTTGCGTTTAGCGTTCAGCGTTTTGCGTTACCAGATAGTGTTATGTCAATTATATATCTATAGGTAGCTAGCCTATAAAACAAGTATTACTAAGTGTTCGACACCGAAGCTGACTGTTTATCATTTGCCTTGCCACCAGGTCTATCCCGACCATGGTATGTGTTTAGCCAAGATTACACCCACTCGACCTCCTGTCGAGTTTAGCGTTGGGTGGGGTTTGTCAAACCCAGTAGTACTACTCAACAATGACTCGCTATTATCCAATATTAAACGGTTCGATGTGAATGAAGTACTTTAGTTATTGCGTTTGCCACTTAGTCTTTACAAGTGATATATAATTTATATTAACAAAACCTTAAATGCGTTTTCGGAGTATGTTACCTCCCCAAGTGAAAAGCGTTTGAAAATAGTTTAGAGGGGTAAGTGAACTCACTGTTTGCGAAGAATTCCCAAAATAAATCACCAAAGGATGCGCGTCACAGAAAAACTCTCTCTAGCGTTCTAAAACAACAAAGAGATTTTTCTAAGTGTCGGAACTATTATCAAGTCTCTAGACTCGGCACATAATACCTATGCACACAATGTGTTTCGTGTTTCGTTTGTGAATAGCGTGTGACTTTAACAAGTACATTCGTGATACATTACATGTGTGAGCAATTATTTACGTGTCATGTATTAATAATGTACATCACTAGCAATTACTCCCCGTAAGGGCAATTTGGTCACACATAACAATTAACTAGCAATTATTCCCCGCAAGGGCAATTTGGTCAAAACACGACAACTATTTAGCAAGTATTCCCCACAGGGGCAATTTAATCAAAACATAACAATTATATAGCAAGTATTCCCCACAGGGGCAATTTGGTCAAAACATAACAATTATATAGCAAGTATTCCCCACATGGGCAATTTGGTCAAAACATAACAATTAACTAGCAATTATCATGTTTCATGCATTTTCACAAAATTCAGCAGCTAGTTTCACCTAGACAGAAATTCTACTTGAAATATTATACTATTCCACCGATCATAGCATCTCAATTAATTTACCAAAAATCATCACAAAAGAATATATGTGTTAGGTTTCCAGAACATATTTTGTTGTATTTTTATTCCATATATATTTCTCATAATGATCAATTTACCACAGCAAACTCATAACAGTCAAATTTATGCGCAACAGAAAGTTATTTGCAATTCCCGTTAAATGAAAAATCCAACAAATGCAAGACCACTTGGGTTAGGTTCCTAACTCAAGAAGTCAACTTCCAGAAGTGGAACCAACCCAATTGGTCTCGTAGTTCATGAGATATAACATTTACAAAACAACCTAACAGCAGGTCTAACAACTCAGATTTGCACAACGTTTTTGTAAAATCATAAAGGTTAACTTTTACACGTCCAAAAATTGCAAATTTACATTCTTTAGAAACTATACTCATCCTAGTTTACTGTAGTATCAATAATCTCAACCAATTTTCACATTTACACCCTGTTACAGTCAATTGAACATCAGCAACACAATCTGTCCAGAAACTGTTTGCATCCAAACTCAATATATTAACTATCTATGGACCATAATCCGTTCATATAACATTCTAGACACCATAACCATCATCCATGCATATCAATTACACCATACATACATGGTTAGGGTTTTATTTGATCTCAAAATCAAAGACACAACAATTAACATGTAATAATATCAATTCTAGTTATCAAATCATCATCAATACATCATCAAATCAAACAAAGATCATATGAACACAATATATGAAATTTCCAGATTTTAGGGTTTATAATTATACCTTCAAAAGCACAAAAATAAGCAAGAGGAAGGTAGAAGATGACTAGAATCGGGTGTAGGAGGCTTCAATTGTGAAAAACAAGATCAAAAACCAAAAGATGTGTGTGTGTGTGTGAGCCGATCCTGAGGAGGGGGAAGGGGGGCTGGCCGTCGGTTTTGGGAAGAGGGAGAGGGAGGAGAGGTTAGGGTTTATATTTATTAATAATAATAACATGTTACACTTTAGTCCCTCAACTTATAGTTTGTACTTTTCTAGCTTAAATAACTAGTTCTAGCACATTGAGTTAACGTTTATAACAATGTTATCACATAACACATAAGTCTAACACATAATTATCACATAATTATTGTTTTGACGTTTTTCGTTTATTCACCAATTGTTTGCGTCAACTCGTTTGCGTTTCGGTGCAATTCCCGAAAGACTACACATGTAGTAAGTGTCAAGCGTCATTTAAACCCTAGTTTAAATGTAATGAGGTGTGCGTTATAGATTCAGTGATCTTTAAGTTTAAATTGACGGAGTTGAGTTAACGGAGTTAACCTGAAATTGACGATTGTCACATCAGGGGGGAGAAAGAGGATAATGACACACTTAGTTGGCTAAAATGGGTTCCAAAATGGGTTTCACCATCAGAAGAAGCCAAAAACAATACCCAATCATCAGAAGCAGCAACTCACAGTACCCAAGATGAGTCACTGGGTTCACAACAATCTGATAGACCAACAATCAGTGTTCCAAACCATAATTCTCCCAACCTAACGTCTGAGGTAAGTGATTCTCAAACACCTGAACATATACAAAATGAAGAAACTTATAATATATCTGATAACTGTGAGATAGAAATATAACAGACAATACAGGAGGAACAAGATAAGGAAACAATGCAAGAAGAAACAAGTGAGAGATATGTTCTTCCACCAAGGATCAATAGAGGAATCCCAGCTAAACGGTACTCCCAAGAAAAAATCTCTAGATCCTCCAAGTATCCCATTGCAAACATAGCCGAAGGAAACCTATCCAAGGAAGCCAAAGCCTTTACTGCTTCCTTGTATGCTGAAAATATTCCAAACTCTGTGGAACACGCCTTAGAATCAAAGAACTGGAAGGACGCTATGGATATAGAGATGATGGCGTTAATGAAGAATAACACATGGGAAAAATGTAATTTCCCACCAGGAAAGAAACCAATGGGATGTAGATGGGTCTTCACAGTTAAACATAAACCAGATGGGACTATTGAAAGATATAAAGCACGACTAGTTGCTAAAGGTTATACCCAAACCTACGGGATTGATTACTCAGAGACATTCTCTCCAGTAGCCAAGATTGATACTATCCGGGTTCTTTTCTCTATCGCCGTTAATGAAGGATGGCCTCTTCATCAATTTGATGTTAAGAATGCCTTTCTACATGGAGAATTAAAAGAAGAAGTTTATATGGACATCCCTCCATGATACAATAGGAATTTCAAGACAAATGAAGTATGTCGGCTAAAAAAAATCTCTCTACGGGCTTAAACAATCTCCTCGAGCTTGGTTCGGTAGATTTACTCTTGCAATGAATAGATACGGATTTCGACAAAGCAACTCCGATCATACATTGTTTCTTAAACAAAGAGGTAAACTTGTGACTTGTTTAATTATATATGTTGATGACATGATCATTACAGGGAACGACGATGAAGAAATGAAGGACTTAAAGACAAACTTATTCAAAGAGTTTGAGATGAAGGACTTGGGTAGACTGAAGTACTTTCTTGGAGTTGAAGTGTTAAGGTCTAAACAAGGTATCTTTATTTGTTAAAAGAAATATATTCTTGACCTTTTAGCTGAAACAGGAATGATCGATTGCAAGCCTGCCGACACTCCAATGGTAGTAAATCATAATCTCCATATGCAAGAAGGAACAGAACTCACAGACAAAGGGAGATATCAACGTTTGGTAGGTAAACTAATATACCTCTCACATACTCGTCCAGATATAGCATATGCGGTTGGGGTAGTCAGTAAGTTTATGCATCAACCGCAAGTAACCCACATGGAAGCCGTATGGAGAATTATCAAATACCTCAAAGGAACAACGGGTTATGGAGTTCTCTTTCAACCAAACAACCATTTAAAGGTCCAATTATATACCGATGCAGACTAGGCAGGAGATAAAGATGATCGAAGATCAACATCAGGGTTCTTTACCCTAGTTGGAGGAAACCTAGTTACATGGAGAAGCAAAAAACAGAAGGTGGTAGCATTATCTAGTGCTGAAGCTGAATTTCGCGGAATTGAACGAGGACTGGCAGAAGTACTATGGATACGCAAACTTCTGACTGAAATCAGGTTTTTCCAGACCGAAGCTAGTAGCATCATGTGTGATAACAAAGCTGCAATACAAATATCAAAAAATCCTGTTCAACACGATCGTATAAAACATGTGGAGGTTGATAGAAACTTCATCAAGGAAAAACTTGAGACAGGGATTATAGAGCTACCATTTGTTCGATCAGAAAGCCAGTTAGCAGATATACTAACAAAATCCGTCAACGGAAGAATCTTCAGCAATTGCCTTGTCAAGTTGAATATTGAGGATCCCACTACTCAACTTGAGGGGGAGTGTTAGAAAATAAAAATATTTCTTGATGAAAAATAATAGGATGGGGATCACATCATTCCCTATTTAAAAAGATCATGCCTTGATCTTGTGACCGTTGGTGAATTTCCAACCGTAAAGACTTGATTGTATTTCCTTGTTTAAGCATATTGTATTTCCTATTTATTGTAGCTTTCCTCATCCCTGTAAACAACTCAGAAAAAGCAATATACAGTTATTAATATCCATCCACAATTCTTCATATTTCACTTTGAAACATTAATATCTTTTATAATTTATGTTATATTTCAAATATGCGAATATTACATACAAGCACTTCATCAATGACCCAACCGGGTCACTCGTTTACCTCTTAAGCTTCAAGAATAATTAGCAAACAACTTTCAAAAGATGCCAAAGAGATAAAACACAAATTATTTACTTTCCTTATTTTCAGTTATTTAAGTTTTCAAAAGATCTAGTTTTCAAAAGATCTGTTTCTTGTTCTTCAAATTTCTTATTCCTATAACTCTATAAGTACCTAAAAGTACCTTTGAGTTTTTAATAATAATCATCAGAAAACTGTTCCGCGTTCTCTTCTTCTTCTCTAGTGTTCTTGGAGATTGATCGTCTCAAATTAGGTCTTATCAACCTCCCTCCAAGGCTCTCGATCTCAATCAGCCACAAATGCAGTAAGTTTTGAAAAGTGGGTTACACGGGGTCGTGCTTGTGTTACAACTAGACAGGATTGACACCGCTAGTTTCATTCATGTTCTTGCTATCAAAATTGTTTTCTTCATTTGAAAATTGTATCACCAAACTATGTATATTAAAAGTTTCTTTATTTGTGCAACAATGTTCATATGTTAATATTATAAATCCAACTTCTGCAGGGTTGCCATTGCAGTTAACTAATAAAACTTTGTATCTACATTCAACATTCAACATTCAACATCATGGTACATGCAGCCAAAGGAATCTTTATTTCATGGTAAACCACTTTATTGTCCCAATCTATGTTTTAATTACAATTTTGTAAGAACCGTAAGAGAACCTAGCTGTTAATTTGTGATCGATGCAGAGACATACCAATGGCGCAATTTATAATTAATTACAACGCTTCGTTACCACAATCACAGAAGTTCATTATACACATTTTGGATGATACTCATCTTTTTGTTAGAAGCGATGCGGATAAAATGATAAGAGATGCCATTAAAGATTTTAGAGAGAACACCTTTGAGAAACCTGCTTGATTTGCGAGTAAAACCTTGTCATCTAAAAGTTTATTTTTTGTGTTTTGTGATTGTACGTGTGGGTTTGACTTTTTAATTGTAATTAAGTTTTGTAACCCAATACAAACCATCACTGAAGAAACACTAAGTGACCCCGGGCAGATTATGGATAATCTGGGGGCTAGATAATGTTTCCCACGAAGGTTAGGTCCAGCAGAGTAAGTTGTACTTCAGGGAACCTGCAAAACAGACACCGTAAGCTCGTCACTGAGAAGGGGGGGGTTCCTCCTTGTGACCACCCTCCGGCGTGAGAATCAGTCTATATTGCTCTTTGAATATAAAAGTATATGAATACTATTAGAGCAGTTATCAAGTAAGTTATACGAGATTGTAGATGATCTTACCATTCCAAGATATTGGAGTATTTATAGCCGAAGGTAGGTTTTCTAGAAGGTACAGCCGGCTGAATAGTATTCCTGTTCAACCAACAGTGGATTACGCACAGGCCATACTGGTTGGTGGGTAGGTTACAGCCAATAGTAATAAAGTCGGCTGCACTATTCCACCAACTGTAGACTATGCACGTCCCACTGACTGTGGATTGTACGCAGGCCATGCTGGTTGGTGAATAGGTTACGGCCAACAGTAATACTATTCCACCAACTGTAGGCTGCGCACGCTCCACAATGAGGGTTGGTGAGTAGGCAGCGGCTAATAATGACAAACAGTACTAGAGGGTGCCCCTCCTCGCACTGTTGTCGGTGAGCTGTCACCCTGTGATTGGCTCATGGGCTGTTCTGGTCAGATCGTCTGTCCTATCCATACCTTGGTAGGTATGGTACAGAAGATCTTTCAGAATCAGACTGGCTCATTTGGGCGGGATTGTTCCCGCCTTGCTCATGCCTTCACGTGACTGCTGAAGTAGCTAGTGTCTTGTGCGTGTAGCCCTGCTGTCTGCGGGTAGCCTTCCCTGATGGCTTGTATCCGCAACTGCGGGAACAGGCGGGGTACTTCACCATTGGGAGGCTTTCCCTGCGTGTACAGCTTGCGTACTGCGCGTAAGATTCTATGAGCATGGTGGGTCCTGCGGGAGCAGATGGCCTTTGCGCAGACCCCATGTTCAAGGTGAGTCTTGCGGGACCAACTGGTCTCTGCTGGGACCTACCTCTTCAAGTCCCCCCAGTCCAATGTTCTTCTCATGCGTGTTTAATAAAGTGAGGTGAACTTTTGGACTTAAGCAAAGGGTTTTGAAAAGGGTTTTGTAAGGTTTTCCATGGGAAGTCCTTGTCACTTGCAGAAATGCCCGAGTTTCCTGCTTGGTCTCTGGGTATGATGCGGGTAGGTCTGTAACCTCCTCGCAAGTCAGGAGCATTGAGTCCCAGTTGTATGTATTTTCCATGAGGTTTTGGTAGTTTTGAACATAGTGATCAATTATGTTAAGACCACCAATTCCATCTTGGAGCTTCAAACAACGTAGTTCTCGACGTTCCCGCTATGCGGGGATGTTATTTCCGTTTCCGCAAGCATTGCCCAGAAGATCCTTCTTGGTTTCAATTCCCAGCGGAGCGCTAGGTATGTGAAGGGTTTTGCCTTAACACTGTACCTGCGCTCGTCTTACGGTTACTTTACTTCCAAGGTATTCCTGGCGTCAATTCCCTGCGGGTGCTAGGTATGTGAAGGGTTTTGCCTTTACACTGTACCCGCACCCGTCTTATAGTTACTTGGTTGCCGAGGTACTTGGCTTCAATTCCCTGCGGGTGTTAGGTATGTGAAGGGTTCTGCCTTAACACTGTACCCGCAGCCGTCTTACGGTTACTTGTTTACCAAGGTTTTCTTGGCTTCAATTCCCTGCGGGTGCTAGGTATGTGAAGGGTTTTGCCTTAACACTGTACCCGCAGCCGTCTTACGGTTACTTGTTTGCCAAGGGGTAAGGGATATTTTCCCGCTTACTTTTTAATATTTTCGAATTTTGAATTTTGAAATTCGAAGAGTTGGTGAAAAGATAAGAACAGTCCAAACCTCTGAAACGTCGTGCGACAGTTTCTTCTGACTGTGTCAGGACGTGCAGGAAGTTATGGTGACGTGACAGAACATGGTCATTCCAGTCGTTTTTTCAGGCGCGTGGGCGTGATTTTTCAGGCGCGTGGCCGCGAAATTACTGGCACACGTCCTTTCAACAGCTGTTGCCAGCCTGCTTTTTGCCACGTGTCATAGTTTCATTGCACCTTTGATTTCTCTCTCCTCCGCATTAAATTCACCGCATTAATTGCGATTACTATATAAAGGGGGAGAGAGTTATCTGTAATTCACACTTTCACCTTTCTTCTTCTTCTTAGTGATTTCCGGCAAATACTCCCCTTTTCAGGCAAGCATTTTCCCGAAATCACTTTCTTCTTTCCACCATGTCTTCTCATGATACTGATGATCAGAAGACTGCTGGCGAGTGCCAGTGTTCTCTTCCTGTCGATCTGTACCAGTATATCGTCAGGAAGTTCATGCTCGAGTCTCTCGAGCCTGAGTTTCCTGAACCCCACCATACTGTGTACGATGCCCCTAGTGGCAAGATCGGGGTTTATGCTGCATTCTTTGTCTACGGAAACCTTAGGTTTCCGTTGACAAAGTTTGTGTACCGTGTCCTGGAGAGGCACGGTGTGCACCTGACAGAGGTGCACCCCATGGCCATTGCCAAGGTCCGGCACTTTGAGTGGGTGTGCCGGATATTGGGCCTTGAGCCCTTTGTTGACCGTCTGATGACCTTCTACACTTGGAGGTGCATCCAGGGGTGGTACACTCTTACAACCCGTATCAAGGGTTTAAAGATTTGTACCACCGAGCGGAGTCTTCGCTCATGGAGAAGAGAGTTCTTCTTCATATCCGCTCGCGCCGTCCCCATCGCCATGAGGTTTAAGAATGGCCAGGCGCTTCCGAACCTTCCCGCCCTCAACTACGAGGAGGCGGAATGGTTTTCGAAGATATCCCGGGTCCAGTCCCCGGTTTTCCGTTTTCCGGAGTCTGCGATGGTGATGCTGGGGATGAGCCGGGTGTGGAAGGCGGCGAATGCGGATAAGATTCCGATCGTCCTTGAATATGGTTCGAACTCTACCCCTTATGGTATGTCTTGTTTCTTTTTTGCTGATTACGATTTTTTCTAACTTTCTTGTTGATTTCAGAGGGTAACGATCTTCAGTCGCTCCTGAATCCGCGGGAGGAAGATGGTCCTGCGCGGATGGGTACTCGTGCTCTGGACGAGAACGAGTTGCCCATCCTAGAGCAGACTGCGGGTCGGTTCGTGGAGGTTTACCCGCCAGGCCAAGAGATCCTGAGCCACCGACGGCCAGGTAAGCCTATCTTCTACCCTGAACCTCTCAATGCTGTGCCTGCTGCTGGAGTTCATGACATTTCTTCTTCTGAG
Organism: Bidens hawaiensis; assembly: GCF_021521415.1. Taxonomy (NCBI): domain Eukaryota; kingdom Viridiplantae; phylum Streptophyta; class Magnoliopsida; order Asterales; family Asteraceae; genus Bidens; species Bidens hawaiensis. The sequence goes on from NW_027491133.1 coordinate 1,641,937, forward strand.
GAATCCGCAGAAGGTCCTCCACTGGTGCGGAAGAAAAAGGCTGCCGTCGGGAAAGGCAAGGAGGTGGCCTCTATGGCCGACCCTGTAGTCCTATCTGACTCGGAGTCAGATAATGCAGAAGTGGCGGGGAAGCCCGGTGGTGAGGAGACCACCGCTCCGGAGGCTGCAGGTGTTACCTCCGGGGAGGCAGCAACGACGACGGTTACCGGTGTCAAGAGGCCGGCTCCATCGGGTTCGCCCCCGCTCGTCCGTGCGTTCAAGCTCAAGAAACCCCGTAAGTACCCCCATAATTCTTGTCTAGCTTTGTTGTTTCAAATAAATTTTCTAACACTTTTGCTTGTGCAGGTGTGGATGTTGACGCATTCCAGGGTGGAGTTGGAGTAAGTATTCCCCCGCCAATGACGGTAGGCTCGGTCAGTCTTCCCGAGGCGTCGACCCAGGCGTCTATGCTTGCTTCCGCTGGTTTCAGCCTTCCTGAGGCTGTTCCAGCTGAGAAGGTGTCTCCGCCGGCCGTGAGTGCAATTTTTACAGCATCTTTCACGGAGCCGGCGGTTACTGTTGCTGAGGAGACGGCGCCAACCATGGCTGCCACGGCGGCTGCCACTATACCTGCGCCACCGGCACCGACGGCCGGACCATCAGGTACGCGCTGGGCTTCCCGCCGATCTACGCCACCTTCCCGTCTGCCTGACCTGTTGGATGGATTTCCTTTAGGTTCAGGTGATGGGTTTGGCGGCTATCGGCCTGTTATTGACCCTACAGGTACGTAGGGTTCTTCTTGCTTTGTATATTTTTGTCATCTTTTCCTAACTGCCTTTGTTTCTTTTGCAGTGTCGGATTCCAATGAAGTGTATGTTCCAAGATGGAACATACGCCGAGGAACAACCCTTCGCACCCCTGTGGAGTGCGTGGACTGGGCTCGCCACGCTGCTCCTCATGGTGCGTTGGGGGAAGCCATGGCTAGCTACCAAGAGGGTAGGCTAACCAATGAGCTTCGGGTTCTCCAGGCCCGAACGCAGCCCCGCGTCGAGCTGCTTTGTCGTGAGAACGACAAGTTAAAGGCGGCTCGCGCCAAAGATGTATCTGAAGCGCGGGCTCTTCGGGAGGAGAACCGGCAGTTGGCCGCTGCCGCAGCTGAGAAGGAGAAGGCCTTCAAGGCCCTCGAGGTTGAAGTCCAGGCGCGACTCGAGGCCCGCTCCAAGGCTGCCCAAGCTGTGAATGAACAGCTTCGGCTGGCCAAGGAGACTGCGCGAAACTCAACTGAGAGGGCTGCCAAGGCTGAAGCTGTTGCTGAGCCACTACGCGAAGAGAATGAGCAGCTTAAATGCAAATTAAAGGCTCTTCAGCATGCTCATGACGCCTTGGCAATGGAAGATGCCAAGAAGCTGCAGGAGATCCTTGACCAGAGGGGGGTGCTTGACCGTACTGAAAGGAAACTCAAAAGCGTCGAAGAAGCTGCCGCCAAGGAAGTTCAACTTGCCAACCTTGATAAAAGCGGAGCTGAACGTGCTTACAAAGAAAGTCAAGCTACCCTCCAATGGCTGCTTCAAGAAGCGTTGCCTGAGGTATCTTTATCTTTTTCTTTACGCTTTCTGCTCGTAATTAGAAAATGTTCTAACTTGTAATTTTCTTTTGTAGGTTGTGCGTCGGGTCCTTTCAGAGACCTCTTACGACGATGCAATGAGCGCAGCCCTCAACGCTTCTCATGAGGATGGGCAGAAGACTGGCTTCCTGCTTGGTCTAGGGTTTGCTGAGAGAGGCTTTCCGCCCTCCAACTTCCCTTTATTCAATGTTAATACTGAAGCTGCTTATGACCAAGCTGTGAGTCAGTATGCTGCCTTCCCGCATCCAGTGGTGGAGAAGGTGAATGAAGCTGCTGCTGCTGATGATGGGCTAAGCGTCCTTAAGGCTTTCCTTGGGCAGCCGCGCTCTGACGGTGCTGGTCCAAGCGGAGGTGGCCCTGAAGCCTGATCCCTTCACACTGCTAGGATAGACTTAGCCTTGTATAGATTTCTTTTAGGCGGGTAGTTACCCAGCCCTTCTTGTAATTGATTGTGAAATATTAATCTCTTTGCGTATAAGATTGTTATTTCCTTGGGTTCTTTGCTTTATAAACTTATGACTTGCATACTTAGTTTAAATTAGCAATTTCCCAAGTGCTTAGAATAAGAACCTTTGAACGTGGTTGATAATGGGTTAAAGTTTCGCCTCCTCCTTCGTGATTGTGCGGGTAAAACCGTCACTTGCACTTGGTAGGATGGCTAATCTTTACCCTTTATCTGACCTGCGTGTAGGTTTTTCAAAATTTCTAAGGCATTAAGTTAAACCTTTGAACGTGGTTGATAATGGACTAAAGTTTTCGCTCCCTCTTTCGTGATTGTGCGGGTGTAACCGTCACTTGCACTTACTAGGATGGCTTTAACTTTAGACCTATATCTGACCTGCGTGTAGGTTTTTCTTGTCCTTTTTTTTAAGTGTTCATAAGTTAACCTTATAACGTGGTAGACGGTAAGTTAAGTTTGGCTTCCTTGTTCGTGATTGTGCGGGTAAGACCGTCACTTGCACTTCCAAGGATGGCTAAACTTTACCTACATCTGACCTGCGTGTAGGTTTTCCTTAGGAACTTTTTTAACATTTTGGCGTTGTGTTTATGCGGGTATTGCCGCCTTCCACACGCAACTACTTCTTCCCGTAAGGGAAGTTCATAGGTTACAAGCTATCAATACATCGTGAAAGGAGAATCATTTCCATTAGAAGTGGCTCTAGGCCAAGTTGGAATTGATCTACATATAACATTTGCGTAATTGAGCTCCATTCCATGTTCTAGGGATGGGAGTGCCATCGAGCCTTTCGAGCCGGTACGCGCCCTTTCCCAGAACTTCTTTGATAATGTATGGCCCTTCCCAAATCGGGGCCAACTTTCCTGGGCGTTGTTGGTTCGAAGCCTCGTTGTTACGCAGTATGTAGTCTCCTTCGTTGAAGTTGCAGAGTTTTACCCGCGTGTTGTAGTATTTTTGCATTTGTCGTTTGTAGTTTTCTTCACGCACGGCGGCTAAGTCTCTGCGCTCTTCGGTTAGCATAAGGTCTAACCGTCTTTCCGCATCATTGTCTTCTGGTTGGATTAAGACCCTTGGTGAGGGTAAACCGATTTCGACTGGGATCATGGCTTCAGTGCCATAAGTGAGACTGAACGGGGTTTCTCCCGTACTGGTCTTCTTCAGCGTTCTGTTTGCCCAAAGGACGTGTGGAAGCTCGTCCACCCAACCGGATCTATGTTCCAAGAGTCTTTTCTTTATGCCTTCGACGATGCTCTTATTTGCTCTTTCCACCTCACCGTTACCTTGCGGGTGTGCCACTGAGGTAAAGGTGTGGGTGATTTGAAGTTCTTTCAGCCACTGCTGTAGCTTCTTGTCAGCAAAGTTGGTGCCATTGTCGCTTACCAAATTCTGTGGAAGTCCAAAACGACAAATAATAAATTCCCAAATAAATTTTTTGATATGCTTTGCGGTTGTTTGGGCTAAAGGTTTCGCTTCTATCCATTTGGTGAAGTAGTCAATGGCTACCACTAGGAACTGAACATTCCCAGCTGCTGTTGGAAATGGGCCTGTCACGTCGATGGCCCACTTCTGAAATGGCCACGAGGAAGTGACAGGAACAAGTTCATTTTTCGGGCGATGCGTGTTGGGTGCGTAAAGCTGGCAAGATCTGCATTTTCTGATGTATGCCAACGCGTCCATATGCATCCCCGGCCAGAAGTATCCCGCGTTGTTTAGCTTGGCTACCACAGCGCGGGGGCCTGCGTGTACTCCACAGATGCCTTCGTGAACCTCCCTTAGGAGGTAGTCAGCATCTTGGTTGTCCACGCATCTTAACAATGGGCCAAGAAAGTTACGTCTGTAAAGGGTGTCATTGACCAGCTGATAATTTAGTGCTTTACAGCGTAGTTTTCTTGCCTGTGACTTCGACTCTGGTAACGTTCCTGCTTCAAGGTATTTTATTATTGGGGTCATCCATGTTTCTGTACCGGTTTGGATGACACAAATTTCCTTGTGCGGGACTGATGGTGTTTCGAGGAGTTCCACGCGGATGTCCTTTCCCAAGTGGGTGAAGGCCAGTGATGCAAGCTTGCTTAACGCATCCGCAGATTTGTTTTCGCTGCGCTTGACGTGTATCACTTTACAATCATTAAAATCGCGCATGATGGCTTTGGCTTGGGCAAGGTACAGGGCCATTGTGTCGTTCACAGCCGTGTACGTCCCGTTTATTTGGTTTGCTACTAGCATGGAATCAACGTGGGCTTCCAAATTTTTTACACCCATCTTTCGCGCAATCCTCAATCCGGCCAGGAATGCTTCATATTCAGCTTCGTTATTCGTACTTGGAAAATCCAGCCGAATAGCATAAGTATATTCCTGGCCTGCTGGATTTGTTAATTTTAACCCTGCGCCCGAACCCTCGTTACTAGCTGCTCCATCAGTATAGAGTCGCCAGACTTCATCGATTTCGTGTGCTGGGGAGGGTTGAACCTCCTCCTGGCACTCTTTCTCCCGTGAGGCGGGGACTTCTGCAATAAAATCAGCCAGGACCTGACCTTTAATGGCTGGTCTCGGCTTGTATTGAATCGCATATTCTCCCAATTCAATTGCCCATTTGGCTAGACGTCCCGATAACTCGGGTTTGCCTAGAACATTTGAGAGTTTGAAGTTGGTGAGAATAGTGATTGGGTGACCCTGGAAATACCGTCTCAACCTGCGTGACGCGTGTATAAGTGCCAAGACCAGCTTTTCCAGGGTAGAGTACCGGGTTTCTGCGTCTGCCAGCACGCGGCTAACATAATAGATTGGCATCTGGATGCCTTTTCGTTCTACAAGCAGGACTGCCCCGGTTGCTCTATCGGTTGCGGAGAGGTATAGGATTAACTCCTCTCCCGCTTGTGGTGCTGTGAGTGTTGGGAGTTCGATCAGTCGTGATCGAATCTCCTGAAAAGCTGCTTCCGCTTCTGGTGTCCAGCGGAAGTGCGTTTTCTTTAAACAATTTCTTAGCGTTGACACAAAAGGGAACGACCTATCCGCATGGTTTGCCAAAAAGCGGTTAAGCGCGACTAGTCGTCCATTAAGTGTTTGAGCCTGTTTTATGGTGGTAGGTGATTCCATTTTGACAATGGCTTCGACCTTTTCAGGGTTCGCTCTGAAGCCATCTTTAGTAATAATGACCCCTAAGAACTTCCCTTCTTCCACCCCAAATGAACACTTGCTCGGGTTGAGCTTCATGTTTATCTTTCTGAGCGTGTTGAAAGTTTCCTCAATGTCTTTCAACATCGTCTCTGGCTCGGGGCTTTTGATGACCAAATCATCCATATAGACTTCCAAGTTTCTCCCAATTTGGGCGTGAAACTCTTTGTCCATTAGTCGTTGGTACGTGGACCCCGCGTTCTTAAGTCCGAACGGCATCATTTTATAACAAAATGTGCCATCGGGCGTCCGAAAGGCGGTTTTGTCCTGGTCATCCACAGCCATGTGGATTTGATGGTACCCCTTATACGCATCCAAGAAGCATTTAAGGCGAAATGGTGCCACCGAGTCCACCTTAAGATCAATTTCTGGCAACGGATAACAATCTTTGGGGCATGCTTTATTCAAATCTTTGAAATCTATGCACATGCGCCATTGTTTGTTATTCTTCGGTACCATTACGGGATTTGCAACCCATGTTTGATATTTGCTAACGCGCACGATGCCCGCATCAAGGAGTTCCTTGACTTGGGTTCTACACGCGTTGGTTTGCTCGGGCCCCATTACTCTGCGCTTTTGTACGATCGGCGTAACGGTCGGATCGCATTTGAGCTTATGCTCTGCCTTTCCTCGGGGTACACCAGTCATGTCGGCTGGTGTCCACGCGAAGATGTCTGCGTTTCGCTGCAGTAAGCGCTTGAGTAAGGTGCGTGTTGGATCAACAATTGTCGGGCCAATGGTAACGGCCTGATCGGGATATTTCCCATTGAATGCCCACTGTTCAGGTTCAGTGATGGTTTGTTTGGCCATCTTCGGTTTGGGTTTAGAGGAGACAGATGCGATGCATACCTGGGGAATGCCCGTGATCATCGCTACGCCTTCAGCTGTTGGCCATCCCATCATGCCGTGGACTGAGGATACCACGGCGTTGAATCTTGCCATCCCGTCTCTCCCGAATAGGATGTCATACGTATGATGTGGTTTTTTCATCACAACAAAATCCACATCCTCCGTGCGTGAATAATTCCCATCGGTGAGAGTGACGGGGAAAGATAGGATGCCCAAGGGAGTGTTCATGCTGCCGTCAAACCCTTCCATCGAAGCGTAGACCGTCTCCAGGCGCTCCTTGTCTTCATCATCGAGCTTGTCGAAGAACTGCCTGTACATCACTGTCGACGATGCGCCATTGTCAACGAGGGTGCGGGAGGTGATGTAGTGTCCCAGCTGGCTTTTAATGACAATGGGGCCTTCTTTGTTTGGGCCTCCCGGCACTCGCGGGAAGCGCACTTCTGCTTCCTTCCATGCGCATGGCTCGGTCATTGATCTCTTTCTCCCTCTGACCTTACCATGGACCATGTTGATGCTAATGTCGACGGGCTTCCGTCCGTTACCTCTGTACCTGTTGTCGTTCCTTCCTCCCTTCTTGATAGATGCCACGAGGTGTGCGAGCCTCCCATCCTTGACGAATGTCTCGACGATGTCCCTCAAGGATGTGCACTCCTCAGTGCTATGGCCCTTTGTCCCATGGAAGTCACAAGACTTGCTTTGATCCGCATTGGGTTTCTGTCGGATCACTGGGGCTTTTGGCCATGGCAGTTTTTCCGTGGCAAATATCTCCGTGACGCTCTTGGTGAGTGGCGTCCAACGGTTTTTCCGGTTCGAAGGGTGCGTTTTGTCCCTTCCGCCAACCAGAGGGCGAGAGCTTGAGGGGGTGTCAAAGTTTATCCTTGACTGCCAAATACCTTGCCGCCTCTTTTTGTTCAGCCGGGCGGTTCTCACATTGTTCTCCCTTGTCCTCTGCGTGTAGAGGTTTGTATTGTGGGGGAGATCTCTTCCCAGCTGTTTCTCTGTTTCGGCAAAGCGCTTGGCTGCCGTCATTATGGCATCCCACGTGGATGGCATACCGTCTTTACCCGTCAGAGTGCGGATGAGTTCTGGGTATTCAGCGCCCTGAATGAAAGCGGCGCGAACGAGGTCTTCACTGATGTTGCCCAGACTTACCTTCTTGGAGTTGAAGCGGGTGATGAAATCCAGTAAGGATTCATCCTCTTCTCTGACACAGTTGAGGATCGTCCACTGCTCCTCAGTGTGCTTCCTCTGTTGACTAAACTGTTGACTGAACTTGTTCTGGAAGTCTGCCCAGTCATAAATGTGGTGGACCGGTAAACGGTCGAACCATGCTCTGGCTGCTCCTACCAGAGTCATCTGGAACATGTAGCACCACGTGGGTTCCGTCCAGTTACTGACGGTTGCCCCCGCAATGAACCTGTTCAGATGGTCATCTGGGTCGGATAGACCATCGTATGTGCCAACGTTGGACATTTGTTTGGCACTCCTCGGGGCGATTGCTTCTGCAATGTCCCTTGCAAATTTTGACCTTCCTGCGTTTGTAGCAGTAGGTCTAAAGGCCTTGGAGAAGTCGCGAGAGCTTTTTTCCGTGACTGGTTGGAATGCTTCCCCAAAGTTCCTTTTTGGCTGGGGATCCGTTTCCTTACGCTTCCCTTTCGCCCTATGGCGAGGGTTCGCGTCGGTGTCGGAGTCTTCCCCCTCGCCGTCTGAGTACTCGTACTCACTACTCATGTTGAGGTGCTGGCGAGTACTACCGAATTCCTCAGCTTGTTGGACTGAACGCAAGCGTTCGTCCAACTCAGCCTGAAATTCTCTTTGACGTGCCTCGGCCCATGCCTTCACTTGATCAAGTGTTTGGCGAGGGGCTCGAGGTCGTTTTTCCAGCTGGGCATCAGTGAATCCCAGTGGAATATTTACTCCACTTGCCCCTACATGAGTGACTGGGGTAGTGTTCGTAAAATGTATTTCACTTGCCCCAGCTTGGGTGGCTGGGGTAGTGTTTGTAAACATTGTGTTGCCGGTGTTAACCCCAGTGGCTGGGGTTGTGGTTACCGGAATTTCTCTAGTCATCTTGGAAGTTTTGAAAAACTGGAGAAAGATGTAGTTCTAGCTTTATGCACGGATGGCGCCAATGAAGAAACACTAAGTGACCCCGGGCAGATTATGGATAATCTGGGGGCTAGATAATGTTTCCCACGAAGGTTAGGTCCAGCAGAGTAAGTTGTACTTCAGGGAACCTGCAAAACAGACACCGTAAGCTCGTCACTGAGAAGGGGGGGGTTCCTCCTTGTGACCACCCTCCGGCGTGAGAATCAGTCTATATTGCTCTTTGAATATAAAAGTATATGAATACTATTAGAGCAGTTATCAAGTAAGTTATACGAGATTGTAGATGATCTTACCATTCCAAGATATTGGAGTATTTATAGCCGAAGGTAGGTTTTCTAGAAGGTACAGCCGGCTGAATAGTATTCCTGTTCAACCAACAGTGGATTACGCACAGGCCATACTGGTTGGTGGGTAGGTTACAGCCAATAGTAATAAAGTCGGCTGCACTATTCCACCAACTGTAGACTATGCACGTCCCACTGACTGTGGATTGTACGCAGGCCATGCTGGTTGGTGAATAGGTTACGGCCAACAGTAATACTATTCCACCAACTGTAGGCTGCGCACGCTCCACAATGAGGGTTGGTGAGTAGGCAGCGGCTAATAATGACAAACAGTACTAGAGGGTGCCCCTCCTCGCACTGTTGTCGGTGAGCTGTCACCCTGTGATTGGCTCATGGGCTGTTCTGGTCAGATCGTCTGTCCTATCCATACCTTGGTAGGTATGGTACAGAAGATCTTTCAGAATCAGACTGGCTCATTTGGGCGGGATTGTTCCCGCCTTGCTCATGCCTTCACGTGACTGCTGAAGTAGCTAGTGTCTTGTGCGTGTAGCCCTGCTGTCTGCGGGTAGCCTTCCCTGATGGCTTGTATCCGCAACTGCGGGAACAGGCGGGGTACTTCACCATTGGGAGGCTTTCCCTGCGTGTACAGCTTGCGTACTGCGCGTAAGATTCTATGAGCATGGTGGGTCCTGCGGGAGCAGATGGCCTTTGCGCAGACCCCATGTTCAAGGTGAGTCTTGCGGGACCAACTGGTCTCTGCTGGGACCTACCTCTTCAAGTCCCCCCTGGCGCCATCCGTGGGACGTGAGACATACCAATGGCGCAATTTATAATTAATTACAACGCTTCGTTACCACAATCACAGAAGTTCATTATACACATTTTGGATGATACTCATCTTTTTGTTAGAAGCGATGCGGATAAAATGATAAGAGATGCCATTAAAGATTTTAGAGAGAACACCTTTGAGAAACCTGCTTGATTTGCGAGTAAAACCTTGTCATCTAAAAGTTTATTTTTTGTGTTTTGTGATTGTACGTGTGGGTTTGACTTTTTAATTGTAATTAAGTTTTGTAACCCAATACAAACCATCACCGTCACCCTTATTATGATTACTATTATCTTATGATTTTTAAACACCTAACTAGTGGTGGAACTTAAACATCTAAATTTAGGGGATGAAAATATTAAAAAAAACATATGTTGAATTAATTGAGGCTTTTGGATTAAAATGGGCAAACATATGTTAAACTTACACTTCTAAGCCTATAAATAGGGGGCATACCGCTTTTGGCCTTAGACTATCCTCTATGGTGGGGTGCATCGAAGCCTCTCCATAGTGTCACGTCAGCGTCACATAAGCACCGGGGGGCATCGAAGCCAAACCAATAATGTCACGCAATGGTTTAAAGCCTGTTGACGCCCCTATTATATATATATATGTATATATATACATATATATGTATATGTGTGTGTGAAAGATGGAGGAGAGCGGCGCCCATTGTCCTGACCACCTTCATCCACCGCGCCCCACCACCAAGGACGCCCTTTGGTGATGTTCCACGCCCAAAGGCGCCCATCTTTCTCCTCCAAGGCGCCCATAGCATCCGGTATGAAGCTCGCCCCATGCACTTCACAAATTATAGTGTGTGTTTTTAAATAATTTCAATATTGAAATATGTATCTGCTTTCAAGATGAAACTGATTTAGGAATTTCATTGTTTATATCTTAACTGTGCACCCTTTTAAATATCAACAAAGCGTAGAGTTTATAATTTTAGTTTTATATATTACTCTCATCCATGATTTGTTATTTGTTAGGGTATGTGTACTGTAACATTCGTCAATTTTCGGATCCGAAAACCCGACTCGTTTAAAATTTTCGATGTGATTCAGTTAATTTTACACATACCCATATGTTACATATTTCATACGTAATAGTTTTTCTTTTCTAAAGTTATTTAATAATATTAATCATTACTAATATATATATAAATAAAAGTTATAACACTCATGATTTATTTTTCTTTATTCAAATATCATATAAATAACATTGTTGATGCATAACCAAAGTACATCATTTTAATCTAGTTATGTCACATTTATTTTTGTTAAATTTATTTTTAACTAAAGTTATTTATTTTTAAAAGATGAAAAATATCTTCCTACACCATTCAAATTTTGGTCAAACCTCCTCCCCCAAATCACTCTCCTAATCAATTTTATCATTAAAACTTTCTAAAGAATAACCTCCTTATTTTAGTATAAACTAGTTGCGTGCCCGCGCGATGCGGCGGTGTTGCACGCAAACATGACATCGGATGCGTAATCGGTGTTACTGTTCTGTATGTGTGTGACTTAACAATAGTACGCGCATAACTCGACGATAGTATGCTCGTATTGCGGCATTGGAATCTTAACCGGTGTTAGTAAGCACGTCACAACGACTGTGCACGCTCAGTCAGGTTTTGGTGCGCACGTAACGCTACATTGAACTCGTCTTGACCCGCAACCCATTCCGCTTGACAATGTTCTAACCGAAATTCATTATGACTTGACCCCTTTCAACCCAAACCCGTCCCGACCCAAACCAAATTAACCTTTTTGTATCGACTTATTCCATCCTTAACCTTTTAGACTCATGACCTGAATGACCGAAACCGCCCGATTCGTTTTTCAGTATTTAATGGTAATCACGTAACACGTTAAGTTTTTAAAATGAAAAAAGTATAACAATACCATACTCAAATTAAAGAGAATAAAATACTCGTTTTTATGGTATAAAGTTTTTAAAAAAAATATTAGCGTGTAAAAAAATTATAAGCGTTTAAACTTCGTCGGGGTAGTTGGTTTAAAATAAGGGGTATATATGTAACTATTATATAAGTTAACAAAATGTGATTAAAGTTAAGGGACCAAACTTGTAATTATTTTTTAACAAATTAAAAATAAACCGTAACATGATTTTGGTTATGCTAAAAGACAAAATTGTCAAAATACAAAAATGCCCTAAAATGTCTTAATCTTATGCGTTATAGTTTGTACTAAAAGCAACAAGTTTGGTACCTCTTAAAAATTAAGAGGTCCTCACTCATACTTTATATATAGTATAGATAAGAACTCACTCTCACCCCTTTCAATCTTGCACCACTCTTGACAAGTTCAAGATATTATTTTTCTCTTACATTTCAAAGGTACGGTTTTAATTATTCAAGTCTTCTTCATCTTATTTCTATTTATTTTAAATTCTTGTTCATACTAGTTAATCAAATGGTCATATGACCATAACACAATCATGTCTAGGAATCCACATAATCCATACACCATGGTGTATAGGGTGGATGAGACAAAGAACACAAGGAGACGATCGATTACACGAAGGTCACACTTGAAACGTTCTTACATATTTAATTATTTGTTTTGAATCTTTATATTTTATTCAAAGGACCCAAGGATTTTTGATTATATATGCTCATAAGTGTTATATAATCATATCCAAAAAAGTCTATAATTTTATTTCATCAAAATCGTTAAATGATTGTTTTTAGCAATACTTCAGTTTTGATATTAGATATAGCTGTAAAAGAAAGAGGCATATCTTGTTCATAATAAACTGAAAAAGTGCAATACAAAATTCTATGATGTACTTCATTGAAATACGGTTCTAAAAATTATTTTTACGCATTTTAATTCATTCGTATGAATTTGAAATCAATATTTTATAAACAGTGCGCAGATTCGTACCTTCTGATTTACATGGCTGTTTTGGCCTATTTAGGTTACGAATTTGCAAAACTTTTCTAAATGAAAGTTGTTCAAAACATTCTAATTTAGTAGAATGGAAAGTCTTGATTTAAAATAAAATTGTTTGATATTTTAAATACCTTAATCAAAACAGAACATTTTGTTGTCCAAAAACTAATTTTGTATTTCATCTTCCTTTTTTGATCTTTTCCTTGTTTTTATCTTAATATTTATACATTTGATTTAGTATTCTTTAAACTTTCCAATCCCATTAGTTAGTCTTTAATTATTATATTTTGTTTATTTATAGTTCGTGAGGTTCGATCGTTCATTTTCTTTAACGCGCTTTCGGTTGTCATTTCAAGTTTGGCTTTAATCCCAAAGGTGAGTTTACATATCCCCCTTTTTCATCTTTTAAATTTTAGGGGTGACATGTATACCCTATTTAGATTACTCATTTTTATTTATTTATCTATTCACAACACAATTCAATATATGTTTATGTGTGATTATTGCATGATCTATGATAATGCTCTATGTGCTTAATTGTTTATTTTATGTTTGGTGGTTGGTATCTCATCCTCATCTATCCTCATCTAGTATGATCATACATTTACCCCAAGTACTTTGATTTCGTATCAATAAGAACGGGTCCACATCTATTTAGTTGTTTACATTTTCATAAGAATTGTAATACTTATCATTTACATATGAATTGTGATTTATCTATATATATATATATATCTCAACTAAAACTTATGTACTCTCACCAACATTCGTGTTGACAAACTTTATTTTTATACATGTTACAGGTACAAGTAATTTACATTGTTCAAGATCGAAGATTTACTTTATGATATTATTCAAAATACAAAACATGATGTAATTGTTGTTTATTATTGAATTTGTGTACTTGTTTAATGTTAATGAAATTAAATACTTATTGTTGCTTTAATTAGTGTTTTTTGAGCTACTGTCCAATCAATACGTTACGCCCCGACATGTTCCGCCTTTGGTCGGGGTGTGACATGTATTGGAGGCATGTTTTGCTCCACGTGAGCGAAAAACATTCAAAATATCAAAACGGGTGGGGCGTCTTCAAAGCGTTGATAGCGCTAGCGGAAACAGAGAAACATCGTGATGCGGGAATATTTTTTAATTAGCTTTATGCGCAATAAAATCATGTCACCTCGCATCTTTTTTTACATGTTTTATCTTTATTTAATTTTCATGTGAAATCATTATACATTTTTAAGGCGTTTTTCACCTACGTGGTGGGCATTTTCACCCATTATATGACAAGTTTTTGAAGTATAAAATAGAACAATACACACATCGAACTATCAAAGTTCGTATATGTGAATTAAGCCTTTATCCTTAAAATTAAGCAAGTCTTTTTCATTGATAACTACTATTAAATAATTTATTAACTTTTAAGCGTTTTATAATTTTTAATATTAGACAATAGCTAGAGTGTCTAACGGTACACAAGGTTATATGAATAATATGTTTTGAAAACCTTTTTTTAATACTTTAATAAGTTGATTTTAAATGAATAAATACAATTAAGAATTCATATATATATACAATCAAAAAATTCCTAATGAATCATACTAGTTTATATCAAAACTTTATAAAAAAAATCAGTTCAAATAAAATCACCCCTAAAAAGACCATAAGAATCTGGTATTTATTTATTTCATAGGAATTTAAATAATTTGTGATTGTACAAACGAAAATTAAAATATTACACTTAAAAATTATGTTTATGTACGCAGTGGCGGACCCAGGATTTTTTGACAATGGGGTCCTATTTTTGTCGGTTTTCAAACTTTTCGGGTCTGTTCAAGAGTCGAGACGAGAAACATAATAAAAAAAACAATATCATAATAAAACACACAAAATACGATATCATTCAAAACGATAAAAAAACATTACAAATTCTTAAAGTTGTTCTCTACGACTTTTCATGTTTTGAAAACGAACCATTACCTCTTCAACCGTAACGTTGGCAAGAATCTCCCTTTCGATATAACAAATGCAAGCATCGTTCATATAATCATCACCCATCCGATTACGTAAATCCGTCTTCACGTGTTTCATTGATGAAAAACACCTCTCAACACTTGACGTTGCAACCGGTAGAACTAACGTTAACTTTAATAAACGATAGACCAATGGATATCCCAAATGTTTATTTGTTTCCACCATTTTTTGTGCAAGATTAGATACACCATTCATGTCGGCAAACATTTCATCTGCTTTCAAATTAATAATATAGGTGTCTAACTCAGTCATAAGATTCTCTCTTTCTTCATAACTAAATTTACGCGGATACAACTCGGCCAACCTTAATATCTTTGGGCATTAAATGCATGAAAATTATTGTTCGGCCTCAAACTACCGATGCACGTAAGTAATTCAGTGGTTACCTCATTAAAACGGTTGCCAAGCTCTTGTATTTGCATATCTAATACCGTGTTGAAATTTTCAACCTCATAATAATAACGATTGGTAATGCAAGTCTTTTTTCTTTTATATTTTGGGTCAACGTATTCATCTTCCATGTTAATAATTTCAATCTCATTTTTTTCACAAAAAGATGCCACAACTTTCAAAAATGGAGCAAATCCTTCAAGTCTAAACGTTTGTAGTTGTTGCTTCGTTGCGTTGACCATTTGAATTGCATTCACTATATCTTGATCCTTTCGTTGAAGAGCTTGAGACAACAAATTAGTAATACCCAAAACGTGCTTCATCAAATGTAAATAATATGCAAAATCATAAGCCTTCATGTATGTCCAAATTCCACTTGCTTGTCTTTGGTGAGCATTAGTGTAACTGGAATTTCGAATATACTCAAGCACTTCAATAATAGATGGATATAATTGAACCAAACGCACAAGTGTCTTGTGATGAGAGCTCCAACGCGTATCCCCAGCTCTTGCAAGAGGCAATTCTTGATTTAAACCACTCCCGGTTTCAACTTCTTCATGACCTATCGCTTCTTTTAATTTCTCACGTTGACTTTCTCGAATCATATCTATTCGTTTGCAAGATCAACAAACCACATTTGTTAAAGTTGATACCTTATCAAAAAAGAAAAAAATGTCATCATGTTTGTTCGCAAGGGACACAATAACTAGTTGAAGCTGGTGAGCAAAACAATGTATATAATACGCTGAAGAATTATCCTTCAAAACTAAAGCTTTCAAACCATTAAACTCACCAGCCATATTGCTAGCACCATCATACCCTTGACCTCTAACCCTTGCCAAACTCAAATTATATTGTGAAAATAATTCATCAATAGCCGATTTCAGACAAGCCGCAGATGTTTCCATGACATGAACAAGGCCAATGAATCGTTCTTTAACAACTCCATATTTGTCAACATATCTCAAAACGACAGCCATTTGTTCCTTTTTAGATATATCCCGAGACTCATCAACTAATATAGAAAACACATCATCACCTAGTTCTTCAAAAATCCTTTTTAAAACTTCTTGTGCAAAACAATTACATATGTCTTTCTGAATTTTGGGAGACGTCATTTGATTATTCCCCGGAGCATTTCCTAATATAACTTTACCAATGGACTCGTTTAATTCACCCAATAATCTTAAAAACTCCAAGAAATGTCCTTTATAAATTGAAGTTTCAGACTCATCATGACCACGGAAAGCTATTGCACCATTCAAAAAAGCTTTAGCAAGAATAACCGAGGTGCTTAATCGGATTCTATACCCGTCACTATTTTTTTTGCTTTTCTTTGAAAGACAAAACCTATAGATTGTTTTGGTCGAAGCAAGTCTTCACATTTTTTAAGTGCTCTGTTGTGGTAACTATTCGGCTTACCCACATGACCAACCAATCTCTCTCGTTTGTTCCAACCACAAAATCCATCGGTCACAAATGCATCTTTTTGACCATTTTCCTTGAACAAGTAACAAACCAAGCAGAAAACTTTATCCACCTTTACACTATACTCTAACCAATATTTGAAGCTAGTAAACCATTCAGGATTAAAACTTCTTAGTTTACCACCAATATCTCGTTTTGGATAATCATGACCTTGCGGTTGACAAGCACCTTTACTCAAATATGCACGTCTAATTTCATCTCTATGGTTAACATGATAAGATGAAATCGGTTTTCGTTCGGAGGGATCCCATGGAAGGTCTTCCAAATCAATTTTCTTAGATGTATTACTTGAAAAAGACGAGGGCTCAAACTTTCTTTTCAATGATTCTTGCATAATTAACCCTAAAATTCAAGTTTTTAAGAAAACTAAGTCACAATCTAACAACAATATACAATATACAATAACCAACATGAGTATAAATTTATAATTATATATAAAATCAATCAACTAATTAGCCTTAAAATCACCTTTAGTATGAGACAAAATCAGAGGAAACAAAGACTTATAAGACCAAAGAGGGGTGAACGGTGGCTGGAGTGAGGCGGAGGCTGGCGGATATGGGCGGAGGCTGGCCGGAAAAACTGAGAGAGGCGTGAGTTAGGGATAAGCAGTGCGGTTGAGATGTGTGTGGAGGGTGTGGTGGAGCTGTATGTCTGATGAGTTGGGATATGTTAAAACCCATGGGCCAAAAGTCAAAACTAAAACTAATATAAAGTAAATTTTAAAAAAGCAAAATACATAAAAAAACGGGAAAGAGCAAGGCTCAAACTCGGGTCATTCGTGTGGTATTGGAAGGGGGTTTCCACCAGACTAGAATGGTAATATTGATATGGGGTCCAAGTGTTAATTTATATGGGGTCCTTCAAAAATTTTCTATATCGCTTCTAAATAAATTTTAAAAAACATTGGTGTCCCGGAACCCCGACGGCTACTATGTAGGTCCGCCCTTGTATGTACGTGTTATTTGATTTGAAGTTTATGATAATAAACTAATCATTTTGGGTTTTACCTCCTTAACCAACTTTTCTTTAGTTCACATGGCCTTGCTGCTTTATCGGAGTCCTACTTCAAAATATAATAGTTTTAAACAATTTGTCAGATTAAATTACATATATTTATTTATTTATTTATAAATTAGCATTGATTTTGAAAGAAACATTTTTTTCTAATTATTTAAATATATCTTAAACATCAATTATTGCTTGTAAAATATATAAAATAATCGTTGATTTTTTATAACATTAAAGAATTTTTAAATTGATTGTTATATAGCTACTAGTTTTTATCCCGCGTATTACGATGATTGTTTACATTATTCGTTTTTAATATTTATATATATATTTTTTTAATTTTAATTTTAATTTTAATTTTATTTATTGTAAAAAAGTTAATTACATATTTAGAGTTTGATGATGAAATATTTCACAAATAAACAAGATGTTATAACCTGGTTTAAAAGCTATATGAGTTTGGTGAGACTTATAACCTGCTTATTTTTTTACTATAAAATTATTTTCTAATTATAAATAATATCTATTTTTAAAAAAAATCGGATATTAATTTTTAGTATAACCTTATTATATGGGATTTTCTTATCAAATATTTGGTAGATTAATTTTTAATTTAATAAGATGTTATAGCCAATTTAAGAGTTATCTGGGTTTAGTGTGACTCATAATCATGAATTCTGGTCAAATGCATTAAAAGTCTCATTTAAAAATAAAACAATCTGGTGGTTTGAGATAATATATGTATGTTTCATTTATATGTATGTAAGATTTGTACTAAGTTTAAACAAATACGATGCATCTAATATAACCACATTAATTACTTTTGATACTTATTGATAATTATATCTTCGAAACATATGTAAATGGGTGAGAAAAAACCAAAAAAGGCCGTTGAACAATCGAACAAACCTATTTGGTTGTCTTTCTATTAATTGAATTTTATGATTCATATGTGTTGAAATAACCTAACTAATCAAACAAAACTATAACTAAAACAATATGTAAAATTTTTATTTTTTAAAATTTTATTTGTTATCATAAAGGTTTACTGAGTAAAGTTATCATACACGGTCTCTTAAATTTATAAAGGCACAATATATTGTAAAATATAAAACAATTTTGAGAAAAGTAAAAAGACAAAATTTCAAGGGAAAAAAACACAGTGACGAAGATAAACAAAAAACAATGACAAATAAAAATATACAATAATTTGAACAAAAATCCTAAAATCTACGAGCTATAAGTTGAAATGCTATATTATAAAAAAAAATAATATCTTAAAGTTTGACGAGACGGTTCCAATGCGACTAGTTTGAGTTATAGAAGCATTGTATTTGAACTCAATGCTAGTTTATAAATTATTAAAGTTTTATTAGTGCTTAATTTGAGCCAACATATCATTAAATTTATTAACCGAAATTAGCTTGAATTTACCCATGTCTAGAACCACTTGGTGAAGTAGTGAACCCAACCATCATTTTGAATTATTAAATGAACCGAAGCGTTTATAACCGAGACCGGCCTGTTAAAAAATTTTAAAAACCAAAACATAAGTTACAGGTCCGGTTTACAACCTATGCTCTCATCCATGTTTTAATCAAAATCGTCGAACAAGACGGAACCAAACCAAACCAAACCAAACCAAACCAAACCGTGCCTCATTCAACATATTGAAGAGAAAGAAACACAAACATATAAACATTTGATTGTTACTATTCAGTTATTTAATTTTTTTTAAGCATCCGTATCATGAACTATGCAATATGCATAATTAACACAAATTCTACCATTCAAATATTCATAAAATAACTCAGATGAAGTGGAATATTCCAAATCATCTTACAGGACAACACCTAATGATCATGCTAAACATGAAACTTCTTAAAATAAATATAATTCTAATAATCAAATCTCCTATCAACCATGAATCAAACTTCAAAACTAAAAACAATAACAATCACAGTTTTACATACAAACAACCACATTATATGAGAGGTCAGACATTCATCATCTACCTCATTTTTACCAAATTAACTAACCAACTATTCAACGCTTACATTGATGTCAGTTGACTTATTTTCTTTAGCAGAATTCACCTCACTGGTCTCCAAACTCGGTGCAGGCAGAATCGAAAACGGAACAGGAACCGGAACAGCAGTTGTTGTCGGGAATGCGACCGTTATGTTGTCGGGTTTTTGTTTCTTGGCAGTTTTCTGTTCTTGTTGGACGCCCGTTAAGAAACTTCCTACGATAATCTGGTTTACAACAAACAAATAAAACACGTGGAATAATAATCAAAATGATGAATTCGAGAAGTATAAAACTACGAGAATGGAATAATTATTATACCTGCACGGGGGTGGCGGCCACCAGAAGGCCCGCCACACTGCCGCCAACGGCCCGCCCATCTGCACTTGAGAGAGAAACACTCATCCCACCGGTTCGGTTTCTCATTCCTCCGCTCTCAGATGGAATAAACGATCCCGCCAACGAAAGGATTTCAATCCGACCCTTGATAATAAAGAAAATGTTCAGATTTTACTAAAATGTGAAGTAATAACCAATAAAGGATCAAATCGGGTCAATTTGTTACCTCGTAAGTCAATGTGCCACCTGACGAGTCGGGTTGACTAAGAGTAACACTAGAAATGACACCATTTGCGGACAAAATGCATATTGCACGCGGTCCTTGTTGAGAAAAGGAAATAACCTTCATTGTCACGTCCTAATGGAACCAAAATAAACTAATTTGAAACGGTTTAATAACATCGAATTTTACCTCTCCAGTTTCCACATTGATGATATGAGACATAAAGTTAGCACCAACCGAGCTTGAAACCCAATTACCTGACCAAAAACAATATTAATAACTTTTCACAACATTTAACATAACATTGTGACCAAAACCTGTGACCCAAACCCAAACGTACGACAAACAAAATGTTCAAGAAACCAACCCCACAACATAATAAAAGCAAAATCTTGGTTGTTACATATAAATAGAGTGACAACAACACATGTAATCATACTTCTTGTAACCTTAATTTTGTAGAAAAGATTCAAAACCTATGCTCTGAAAAGTTAAGGAACAAAATTGGAATCATATGTTAGAAGATTCTCCTAATTCAGACAGACACAAAAAGCAAAGAGCTTCTAGAAGTAGAACCATCTATTAAGTATTTACTAACATTAATATGTAATGTAATAGGTTGGAAGTAGTGTTCTATTCATTTAGGTCCCACTTGAATCAAAGACTCCAACATTAAACAGATTTAAAGACTCCAACTTATTATTATTATTATTACCTAAATGTTCAGTTTCCTTGGGAGGTGGTGGTTGTGATTTTCCGGCGGAGGAAAGTGGCCGGACTTTGCCACTTTTTCCGGTGGAGAATTCGATGACCGGCGGCGGTGCGGCGGAGGAGATGGGTTTTGGAGATTAAGTCTTTCTGACGCCGGACTGATTGGAATCGTACTTTCTCGGCCGGCCTCTTTTCTTCTTCTCCGGCAAGGCTGTTACGCCGGCAGCCGGGTACGGCGGAGATGATGTGGCTAATTGGTTTGTGATGGATTGAGGGATTGATTCGGTTCTTGGAGCAATATGGTACTCCGACGGTGCGTCAGATCCGACCACCGTAACGCCGCCGTGAGTCATTTTTTTAAAAGTTTCTGAAATGTTGATGGAAATTTTTACAGTTTTTGTTTTTCACTTAAAACCCAAAACCCAGAAAGGAAATTAAATAAATCTTTTTAAGAAAGAAATAAAAATCTGGGAAAGTTTATTCATCAAAGATGGATTGATAAACAACGTAAAAACAGAAATTATTATGAACAGACAGTGGACAGTATGAAGAAGATGATGAATAATTTATAAAAAATAATTAATACTTAAAATTGAAAAGAAATAATTTGGAATTTTGAGAGATAAAGATTGAAATTCAGAAAGATGTATGGAAATTTGTGGTTGTTTAAGATGTTAAAAAGCAATTTTGGTTCCATAGTTTTCTCAAGATTGTCCAAAATATATAAATTAAATTAAAAAATATATTAAAAGAAGAAAAAAGAAATTATTTAATTTTGAGCTTTAATTATCAACTATTAAAGTGGGAGAAAATTATGTATTTTGGTTAATAATGGGTTGGAGTCCGGTAAAAGAAAAGTGAAATTAGGTTGCAGCATGAAGACAGCCATACTTCTTTTTTTCTGAAAATAAATAATTTTTTTTCTATTTAATACATAATAAAATATAGAAATAATGTTATTTTAATGAAAATAAAGAGAGGCGTATGAAAACAATTGAAATAGTATAAAATAAAAAAAATATTAATGTATTTAAAGATGATTATTTAATTAAAAAGCCCATCTTGGTTTCTACCCCAAGGCAATGAATCTCATACTAGGACTTTTAAATTACTCCTTTTTTGCTCTTTTCTTTTTAATTTAATTTATGTTTAGAATAAAAATCTAAAATTAGATATGTCCAAACTAATAAGATTGACTGAGTTTAGGAAATTTATTATACAAGTTGATTTTTAGGGTTCCAATTCTTAAAACATTATAAGGATTTAACATGTAATTTCTTGTTTAAACGAAATTTGTTTGGCTTTGAAGAGGTAGGTCTCAGCAGAGCCCAGTTAGACCCGCAAGACTCACCTTGAAGAGGGACGTCTGCGCAGAAACCAACTGGATCCGCAGGACCAACCATGCTCAGAGACGTGACGTCCTTACGCGCAGTACGCAAGCTGTTCCCGCAGGAAATGCCTCCCAATGGTGAAGGACTCTGCATGTTCCCGCAGCTGCGGATACAAGCCATCAGGGAAGGCCACCCGCGCAGCAAGGCTACACGCACAAGGCACTTAGCTCTCAATCACTCAGTGTCACCTGAAGGAATGAGCAAAGCCGGGGACAATCCCGCACAAAGGCGGGAGGGGGAATACTCCCGCCCATAAGCCAGTCCGTACGATACGGGAAGATCTTCTGTACTGTACCTGACGAGGTATGGGCAAAAGATCTGACCAAAGATACGACAGCTTATTGACAGCAGTATGGCGAGCAGCATGCTCTTGTACTGTATGTCACTATTAGCCGCTGCCTACTCACCAACTCCTGTCATACCACGTGCATAGCCGGCAGTTGGTGGAAAAGGAATAGTACACAGCAGGCCTGGTCACTCTCAGCCGCTGCCTACCCACCAACTACCAGCAGGGCACGTGCGTAGGCCACTGTTGGTAGAACAGGAATACTATTCAGCCGGCCACACCTCCTTGGAAACCTACCTTCGGCTATAAATACCCCAAATGGTATGATCATCTCATCTTATCATATCTTAACACATTATCATCATATTATACCTGATATCTGCTCTAGCAATCTCTTAATATACATTTATATTTAAAGAGCAATCTAGTCTGATTCTCACGCCGGAGGGTGGTCACAAGGAGGAACCCCCCCCCCCTTCTCAGTGACAAGCTCACGGTGTCTGTTTTGCAGGTTATCAGAAGAACCATCTTCTCTGGGTCTAACCCCTCGTGGGAAACATCTACCTAACCCCCAGGTTACCCGTAATCTGCTCGGGATCCGGTTAGTGTTTCTTCATTGGCGCCATCCGTGCATAAAAGCTAGAACTTCATTTCTTTTCAGTTTTTTCAAACTTCTGGAAAGATGGTTAAAGAAACTCCGGTAACCACAACCCCAGCTACTGGGGGGAATACCGACTACACAGTCTTTACAAACACTACCCCGGTTACCCAAGCCGGGGCAAGTGAAGTAAATTTTACGAACACTACCCTAGTTACCCAAGCTGGGGCAAGTGCAGTAAATAATCGCTCACTGGGATTCACCGATACCCAGTTAGAGAAACGAAGGCTCCCCCGCCAAACACTCGATGAAGTTAAGGCATGGGCGGAGGCACGACAGAAGGAATTCCAAGCTGAGTTGGACGAACGCTTGCGTTCCGTCCAACAGGCTGACGAATTCGAAGAATACTTGGACGATGACTCGGAGGAATCCGACACCGACGCGAACCCTCGCCATAGGGCAAAAGGGAAGCGTAAGGAAACGGACTCCCAACCGAGAAGGCGTTTTGGAGAAGCCTTCAAACCAAAAAACACAGGTGGAAGTCCACGTGACTTCTCCAAAACATTCAGACCAACGGTGGCAAATGCGGGAACGTCCAAATTTGCAAGGGACACTGCGGAAGCAATCGCCCCGAAAAGTGCCAAACAGATGTCCAACATCGGCACTTATGATGGTATATCTGATCCAGACGATCATTTGAACAGGTTCATAGCGGGGGCAACCGTCAGCAATTGGACGGAACCTACGTGGTGTTACGTGTTCCAAATGACGCTTGTTGGGCCAGCTAGAGCGTGGTTCGATCGTCTACCGGTCAACCACATCTACGACTGGGCAGACTTCCAACAGAAGTTTAGCCAACACTTCAGCCAACAACGAAAGTATACCGAGGAGCAATGGACAATCCTCAAATGCATTCGAGAGGAAGATGAATCTTTGCCAGACTTCATCACTCGCTTCAACTCAAAGAAGCTAAGTCTGGGTAACATTAGCGAAGATCTTGTTCGCGCTGCTTTCATCCAGGGCGCGAACGACCCAGAGCTCATCCGCACCTTAACGGGTAAAGATGGCATGCCATCCACATGGGATGCCATCATGACAGCAGCTAAACGCTTTGCGGAAACGGAGAAGCAACTGGGTAGAGATCTCCCACAGAACACAAACCTCTACACCCAGAAGACAAGAGAAGACAACGTCCTTACCGCCCGACTAAACAAAAAGCGGAAGCTAGGCATTTGGCAGTCAAGGGAAAACTTTGACACCTCATCCGGCTTGCAACATCGGTTAGGCAGAAGGGATAACGTACGGTCGAACCAGAACTCCAGATGGACGCCACTCACCAAAAGCGTCACCGAGATATTCGCCACTGAGGAGCTCCCATGGCCAAAGGCTCCAATAATCCGACATCGTCCCAATGCTGATCGGAGCAAATACTGTGACTTTCACAGGACAAAAGGCCACAACACTGAAGAATGCACAGACGTTAAGGACATGGTCGAAGCATTTGTCAGAGATGGGACGCTCGCGCACCTCGTGGCGCAATGAACGCTGAGCAGGCTTATCCGTGTAGAACCCCAGCTGGGGAAACGAATAAAAAACCCAGCTTCAATGTGGAGACTACATGCTGCGTAAAGAACGAGATCCCGAACCAGGTGCATATCGGCTCGATGGCACTCCCATCCCAACAACATGGAAGGGAGCTCAATTACACAGTTTGCATGTAGATCAATTCCAAATTTGTAAAGAAAAGGCCCAGAGTCACTTCTAATGGAAATGATTCTCCTTAGAACATCGACGCTGATGATTACATATTTATACTTTTATGAACTTTCAACACTGATGCCGGTTTTCACCGCATACATAAGTGTGAAAGTCGTTGCGTGGGGAAGGCGGCAAAACCCGCATAAACCCAAAAAACGGCAAACCTTCACGCAGGTCAGTTGAAGGGGAAAATTTCAGTCATCCCACTAAATGAAAGTGCCGGTCTATCCGCATGAATCATGATAGAGGAAACTGAACACTAACCCATTAACAACCGCGCGTCGAACGGTCAATTTATTCAACACGAATATGCCGGTTTTCACCGCATAATTACGTGGAAAGTCGTTGCGTGGGGAAAGCGGCAAAACCCGCATAAACCCAAAAAATGGCAAACCTTCACGCAGGTCAGTCATAGGTAAACTTTGGTCAACTAAATGAAAGTGCCAGTCCTAACCACACAAATCATGAGAGGAAACTGAACCTATTGACAACCGCGCGTCGAACGGAAAACTTATTCAAAACAAAATCTCTAACAAAAGGATGAGGAAAACGTACACGCAGGTCAGATGTACGTAAAGTTTAGCCATCCTACTAAGTGCAAGTGACGGTCCTACCCGCACAATCACGAAAGAGGAAGCAAAACTTCAACCTATTATCTACCACGTTCAAAGGTTAACTTATCCTAAACACTTAGAAATTTCAAAAAAGATGAGGAAAACCTCCACGCAGGTCAGATGGTAAAGTTTAGTCATCCTACTAAGTGCAAGTGACGGTCCTACCCGCACAATCACGAAAGAGGAAGCAAAACTTCAACCTATTATCTACCATGTTTAAAGGTTAACTTATTCTAAACACTTGGAAAAATTGCTAATTTAAACTAAGTATGCAAGTCGTATAACGTTTATAAAGCAAGGAATCCGATGAAAATAGCGGTCTTACCCGCACAAAGATTTATATTTCACAATGATTCATTACAAGAATGGCCGGGTAACTACCCGCCTACAAGAAAATAAATCTATACAAATCTATCCTAGCAGTGGGAAGGGATCTTCAGGATCAAGCTTCAGGGCCACTTCCACTTGGACCAGCACCATCAGTAGAGCGTGACAGTTCAAGGAAAGCTTTAAGGATAGCTAGCCCATCATCAGCAGCAGCAACTTGGTTCACCTTCTCCACCACCGGATGCGGGAAGGCGGCATACTGATTCACTGCTTGGTCATAAACAGCATCAGTATCAACATTATACAAAGGGAAGTTGGAAGGCGGGATGCCTTTCTCAACGAACCCTAGACCAAGCAGGAAGCCGGCCTTTTCCCCATCCTCGTGAGAAGCGTTGAGGGCTGCGCTCATAGCATCGTCGTAAGACGTCTCCGTGAAGACTCGATGCACAACCTACAAAAAAGAAAATACAAGTATCAGAACCTTTTCTATTTACAAAGAAAAGCGTAAAGACATGAAAAGCTTACCTGAGACAACGCTTCTCGAAGAAGCCATTCCTTGGCAACCAGAGCTTCTTGGAGGGCGGCTTGAGCTTGGGTACAGGCGCGTTCGGCTTCACTTTTATTAAGGTTGGCAAGCAACACTTCCTTTGCAGCAGCCTCTTCGACGCCCTTTAGCTTCCGCTCAGTATGGTCAAGCACGCCCCTCTGGTCCAGGATCTCTTGGAGCTTCTTCGCGTCCTCCATCGCCAAGGCATCATGAGCCTGCTGGAGAGCCTCTAATTTGGCTTTAAGCTCTTCATTCTCCAGGCGTAGAGGCTCAGCAACAGCTTCAGCCTTAGTGGCCCTCTCGGTTGCGTTCCTTGCAGTTTCCTTAGCCAGCCGAAGCTTTTCGTTAACAGCTTGGGCAGCCTTGGAACGGGCCTCGAGCCGGGCCTGAACTTCAACCTCGAGGGCCTTGAAGGCCTTCTCTTTTTCCGCAGCCACTGCGGTAAGCCTTTGGTTCTCCTCCCGGACAGCCCGCGCCTGAGCTACTTCTTTAATGCGAGCTGCTTTTAACTTGTCGTTTTCACGACAAAGCAGCTCGACGCGCGGCTGCATCCGGGCCAGGAGAACCCGAAGCTCATTGGTTAGCCTACCCTCCTGGTAGCTAGCCATGGCTTCCCCCAACACACCACTAGGAGCAGCGTGACGAGCCCACTCCACGCACTCCACAGGGGTGCGAAGGGTTGTTCCTCGGCGAATGTTCCATCGTGGAACATACACTTCATTGGAATCCGACACTGCAAAAAACAAAAAGCAGTTAGGAAAAGATGATAAAAAAATATATATAAAATAGGCCAAAAGAACCCTACGCACCGGTAGGGTCAATAACAGGCCGATAGCCGCCAAACCCATCACCTGAACCCAAGGGAAATCCATCCAAGAGGTCAGGCAGATGGGAAGGAGGCAGAGGTTGGCGATAAGCCCCATGCATACCTGAAGGATCGGCCGTCGTTGCCGATGACGGAGGAGGCATGGTAAAGGCCGCCGCGGCCGCCGCGGTCGCCGCTGCGGAATCCGCAGCAAAAGTAACCGCCGGCTCGGTGAAAGATGCGGTAAAAATGGCACTCACAGCCGGCGGTGACGTCATCACAGCTGGAACAGTCGGCTCAAAGGAGTGAGCAACTGAACCAGCGGAAGCAGGCGCAGGCGCCTGGGTCGTCGCCTCAGGTAGGCTGACCAAGCCTACCGTCATGGGCGGAGGGGTACTCCCCTGCGCTCCACCCTGGAATGCGTCAACATCCACGCCTGCACAAAGAAGATAAGTATTAATGATGGAAAACTATGAAGTTAAAAATAAAGGAAGTTTGTACTTACGGGTTTTCTTGAGCCTGAAAGTGCGGACGGGCGGGGATGAACCCGATGGAGCCGGCCTCTTCACGCCGGTCACCGTTGTCATCCTGGGCTCTCCGGAGGTGACAATCGTCGCAGCCTCCGGAGCGGTGGTCTTATCACCACCGGGATTCCCCGCCACCTCTTCGCTCTCGGTCTCCGAATCAGACCGAGGCACCGGATCGGCAGTGGAGGCCACCTTCTCCTTCCCCTTCCCGCCGGCAGCCTTCTTCTTCCGCACCAACGGAGGACCATCTGCGGATTCCTCATCAGAACATACGATTAGAGGAATTCCAGCAGAGGTTTCAACATTGAGGGGTCGAGGGTTGAATAGCGCCTTACCTGGCCGCCTGGCGCTCTGGATCTCGTGGCCTAGCGGGTAGACCTCCACGAACCGATCCGCCGTTTGTTCTAGGATGGGCAACTCGTTCTCGTCTAGAGCGCGAGTACCCATCCGAGCGGGACCGTCAGCCTCCCGCGGGTACATGAGCGACTGCAAGTCGTTCCCCTCTGAAATAAACAGGAAAGAAGTTAGAAGAGATTCTAAATCAACAAAAAGAAACAAAGCATACCGTAAGGAATAGAGTTCGAACCGTATTCGAGGACGATCGGGATCTTTCGCGCATCCGCATTCTTCCACACCCGGCTCATCCCGAGCATCACCATCCCGGACTCCGCAAACCGGTAAACCGGAGATTGGACTCGGGATATCTTCGAGAACCATTCCGCCTCCTGGTAGTTGGAGGCGTGAAGGCTGGGAAGTGCTTGCCCACTCTTGAATTTCATGGCAAGGGGGATGGCGCGAGCGGAGATGTAGAAGAACTCCCGCTTCCACGATCGAAGACTGCGCTCGGTTGCGCAAATCTTCAAACCCTTGATCCGGGTTATCATGGTATACCACCCCTGGATGCACCTCCAAGAATAGAAGGTCATCAGGCGGTCAACATAGGGCTCAATGCCCAGAATCCGGCACACCCACTCGAAGTGCCGAATCTTGGCAATCGCCATCGGGTGCACCTCGGTCAGGTGCACACCGTGCCTCTCCAGGACACGGTACACAAACTTTGTCAATGGGAACCTAAGATTCCCATAAACAAAGAATGCAGCATATACCCCGATCTTGCTTCTGGGGGCATCGTACACCGTCTGATGGGGTTCAGGAAACTCAGGCTCGAGAGACTCGAGCATGAACTTCCTGACGACGTACTGATACAGATCGACATGCAGAGCACACTGGCACTCGCCAGCAGTACTCTTGTCATCGGCTGTAGATTCGAGATCACGAGACGACATCTTGTAGATATGAAAGAAGAAAACGATTTCAAGGGAATGCTCGACTGAAAAGATGAGTATTCGCCGGAAATCGTTTTGAAGATGAAGAGAAGTGAAAGTGTGGATTACAAAGAACCCTCTCCCCCTTTATATACTAATCGCAATTAATGCGATGCATTTAATGCGGAAGAGAGAGAAATCGAATGTGCAATGAAACTATGACACGTGGCAAAAAGCAAGCTGGCAACAGCTGTTGAAAGGACGCGTACCATTAATTTCGCGGCCACGCGCCCGAAAAATCGCGCCCACGCGCCTGAAAAAGCGTCTGGAATGACCATGTACTGTCACGTCACCATAACTTCCTGCACGTCCTGACACAGTCAGAAGAAACCGTCGCACGACGTTTCAGAGGTTTGGACTGTTCTTATCCTCTCACCAACTCTTCGAATTTCAAAATTCAAAAAGATTCAAAAGTAAGCGGGAAAATACCCCTTACCTTGGCAACCAAGTAACCATAAGACGGGTGCGGGTACAGTGTTAAGGCAAAACCCTTCACATACTTAGCACCTGCAGGGAATTGAAGCCAAGAATACCTTGGCAACCAAGTAACCATAAGACGGATGCGGGTACAGTGTTAAGGCAAAACCCTTCACATACCTAGCACCCGCAGGGAATTGAAGCCAAGAATTCCTTGGCAACCAAGTAACCATAAGACGGATGCGGGTACAGTGTTAAGGCAAAACCCTTCACATACCTAGCACCCGCAGGGAATTGACGCCAGGAATACCTTGGAAGTAAAGTAACCGTAAGACGAGCGCGGGTACAGTGTTAAGGCAAAACCCTTCACATACTTAGCGCTCCGCAGGGAATTGAAACCAAGAAGGATCTTAAGGGCAATGCTTGCGGAAACGGAAATAACATCCCCGCATAGCGGGAACGTCGAGAACTACATTGTTTGAAGCTCCAGGATGGAATTGGTGGTTTTAACATAATTGATCACTATGTTCAAAACTACCAAAACCTCATGGAGAATCCACACAAGTGGGACTCAACGCTCCTGACTTGCGAGGAGGTTACAGACCTACCCGCATCATACCCAAAGATCAAGCAGGAAACTCGGGAATTTCTGCAAGTGACAAGGACTTCCGCGGGAAGAATCCCCAAGGAAAACCTTAAAAAACCCTTTTCAAAACCCTTTGCTTAAGTCCAAAAGTTCACCTCACTTTATTAAACACTCATGAGAAGAACATTGGACTGGGGGGACTTGAAGAGGTAGGTCCCAGCAGAGCCCAGTTGGACCCGCAAGACTCACCTTGAAGAGGGACGTCTGCGCAGAAACCAACTGGATCCGCAGGACCAACCATGCTCAGAGACGTGACGTCCTTACGCGCAGTACGCAAGCTGTTCCCGCAGGAAATGCCTCCCAATGGTGAAGGACTCTGCCTGTTCCCGCAGCTGCGGATACAAGCCATCAGGGAAGGCCACCCGCGCAGCAAGGCTACACGCACAAGGCACTTAGCTCTCAATCACTCAGTGTCACCTGAAGGAATGAGCAAAGCCGGGGACAATCCCGCACAAAGGCGGGAGGGGGAATACTCCCGCCCATAAGCCAGTCCGTACGATACGGGAAGATCTTCTGTACTGTAACTGACGAGGTATGGGCAAAAGATCTGACCAAAGATACGACAGCTTATTGACAGCAGTATGGCGAGCAGCATGCTCTTGTACTGTATGTCACTATTAGCCGCTGCCTACTCACCAACTCCTGTCATACCACGTGCATAGCCGGCAGTTGGTGGAAAAGGAATAGTACACAGCAGGCCTGGTCACTATCAGCCGCTGCCTACCCACCAACTACCAGCAGGGCACGTGCGTAGGCCACTGTTGGTAGAACAGGAATACTATTCAGCCGGCCACACCTCCTTGGAAACCTACCTTCGGCTATAAATACCCCAAATGGTATGATCATCTCATCTTATCATATCTTAACACATTATCATCATATTATACCTGATATCTGCTCTAGCAATCTCTTAATATACATTTATATTTAAAGAGCAATCTAGTCTGATTCTCACGCCGGAGGGTGGTCACAAGGAGGAACCCCCCCCCCCTTCTCAGTGACAAGCTCACGGTGTCTGTTTTACAGGTTATCAGAAGAACCATCTTCTCTGGGTCTAACCCCTCGTGGGAAACATCTATCTAACCCCCAGGTTACCCGTAATCTGCCCGGGGTCCGGTTAGTGTTTCTTCAGGCTTTTAAGGTAAAACCCGTAAAAGTTTTAAGTTAATGGATTAGACTCATGTTAACTTAGTGGGTTTGCAAATTCATATAATTAAGAACATTCTCAATTGGTTGCTCATATCTCCATCTTCATTTCTAAAATTTAAAAAAACATATCTTAATAATCACTTCAACCCATTCTCTATCTCCAAACTCCATATTTAAATTTTAGTGAAATGGTATAGGAAACCTTCAAATTTAGAGTGTTGTCACAATACTTCATTTCCAACTACACTTCTATAAATATATATTAGAAATCAATTTATATTGAAAATGATAATAAGACAAAATAGTTAGGAGTTAAGATTATAAATGAAAAAAAAAAGAGAGAGAAAAAAAATATAGAGATGGTAATGGAGAATAGGTTGAGGGAGGTTATTAGAAAATGATGTAGAAATTAAAGAAATTATGTTTTTTAGTTAAATTTAAAAGATGAAGATAGAGAACTTATTGAGAATGCTCTAAAACTTTTTAACTTTAGCAAACTGTGTATAACGTGGTAGGTTAAACTGACATTCTACGTCAAAATTTAAAGAAAAATAAAAATATTATAAAAGAAATGGCAATCATGTTTTATATGTTAAAACTTTCTAACTTTGCATTTGTCTTTTTGGTTTTAATAAATTTATAATATTAAAGTATCAATTTGTAAAAATATATATATATAATTTATGCATTTATTTTGTTAAATGAAATATTTATGTCAACCATACAATTTCACTAGTTGTGTATGACATGATATTCCTATCCGTGTAAGATTGTGAGTTCGTATCAAGTTCAACTCATGATACAATCATTTTAATATACAGTACACTAAACTATCATAAATTTTATATGACAATAACTAAATCATGTATAGTGTGTTTGAGAAAGTTTGTAAATGGTTTTGATCCATTAAACTTCCTATATTGCTTTTATTTCAACTAGAATGTTTAAAAAATTTTGATTGGATTGGCTAAAACAAAGATTTTGATTCTCATATTAAGAAAATAAAGTTTTAATTAAAAGGGTGGCAAACTATAAATTGCTATTACTATAACACTGTAAACACTTTTAATTTGTATGTGTAAATTGATCAAAAATATACTTGAAAATCATCATGAACGCTAAAATATAATGGCTTTCTATGTTAATTATTTATTTTCATTTATGTATGCGTGTATGTATTGTATTATTACATGAAAATGGTTTAAATAAAAAACAATTGTTTTGTGAGAAGTGTGAGAACATTTAAAATAAAGTACACCATCTAAATAGGACATTGTACAATGTAAATAAGAAAATATACAACTTTTAAAAATTACCAATCTTAATCACTAAATCCTAGATCCAATGGTCTACATCCAATCTTATATTTCGCAGAAAACCATTGTTTTTTACGTTAACTCTACCCTTATTACATTTCTAATTTATATATTAAATATGCAACCTATTAGTTAAAGTGTGAAATTAACTATAACAAATAGTATGACAAGATAATAATAATAATAATAATAAGGGAAGAACTCTCTAGATTTTTTATTAAACTATTACGAACTCATATTAATATATTGTTTTTCAATTAAATACAATAAGTAAATGAACGAATAATTAAGACGTTGTTTGTCAATAAACGCAACTGTTATTATTATTTTATTATATATTTATTAATATAACTCATATTTTTGTAAATTGTGATTAGTATTATAAGATTGTTAAATTTAAATAGTTCCTTTGACTTTAAAAACACGAATCCTATAGTTATATACTAGGTGAGTATGTGTCATTTCTTATTTGGATTCTTAAATTGAACGAATTTTATCTGATCACCAAAATGTTGTGCATTCGGGCAAGTGTTTACTGGTGGTGGCTTAGGTGAGGGCTTTTCCGAGATAAAGAGATAAGTGTATCTCAATATAGTAAATTTAGTCAGTAGTTCAATTGAAATATTCGTTAAAGTTAAAAAAAATTATAGTCAACTTGAACATTGTTTTATGGTCGCTCTTTATCACATTAATTATAATTTTATCTATTTTATAATTATAATTTATATATATAACCATATATATATAGTTTAGTTATCTTTATCTGGTTTATTTATAATATTTTAGCTTTATTTATAAAAATAATGTAGTTATATATTTATCAAATAAACTAATACCGGCAAAAAATGTAATAATATGTGGTATTCATTGTAAAAGGTGATCAAATATAAATGAAATCAGTGTGATAATTGTAAGAATCAAGTAGAGTATTTAGGTAATTACGTCATAGAGTAATTGCATAATACTCTATGATGTAATTACATAATTACTCTACTTGTATATTAATTACTCTACCGATTCTCATAATTAGCACGTTAATTTAATTTGTACGTTAACTTTTCCCCATTGTGAATACAATATACGAATGTTGTGGTATTTTCTTAAGTAACATAAACATGTTGTATTCTCCATTGAATACGCTATATATAAACATACAGTTTTTACTGATGAATACAGGTAACATACGCTAGAATTTATAATGTTTTCGTATAACGTGTTTTTACTTTAAATGAAAATATAAAACCTAGTGGCTATAAAATAATTCTTATTTATATGGTCATGTATACAGGGTCAGGTTATTTTACAAATTGGTATAGGAACGAGAATGATAAGAAGGATTTGTGACAAAAAAAAACCTAAACAACAATAAAAAAGTTTAAAAAAATCATAACTCAAAGTTAAAAAAAAGTAGAAAAAAAAAACAAGAATGTTTCTCCCGTATTCCTTGTTCTAACAAAAAGACACAATATTGAGGAAAAAAATCATTGTTTTTTTGTTTATTTCCGTTATTGATTGTGTTTTTTGTATTTGACGTTGTGTCATTTTTTCTGATATTGTTTATATTACTCAACATTGTGTTATACTTTGATCGATATTTTGTTATATTTTGCGATTTGTTGCGCCTTTTTTATTTAAAATTATGTTTTTTTGGTTACATTCGTCATTGTGTCTTTTTTCCTCGACATTATGTATTTTTCCATATGTTTTTTTTAACCCGGAAGACGAGGACACATTTTAGTTTTTTTCAAATTTTTTCTATTTTTATTTATATTTGAGTTATAGTTTTTTTTGAATTTTTTGTTTTTTATGTGACTAAAAATCTTTCTCACACTTATTATTTGTGTCTCCCTATCCATTTTAACTATCCCAATTTCCTTCCTTTTTCCGTTTTCTATCTTTATAATTTAGGCATAAAAGTATCTTATTAGGTTTATTACTTTTATGAGTTTGGTGAATTTTAATTTCAGACTTTAATTATATTTCAAAATATTTCTATCTTAGATGGGGATGTAATTTTGAAAGCAACACCATAACTTTATTATTGTTTCAAAATATATTAATCGAACTAAATTGATATGTATTCTGTTCTATCCTTATAATTAATTTATAATAATTTGTATCTTTTTCAAGTACAACTTTGCAATTGATGCTTTTCTAAATAATAAAAAACAGGTCCTTAAGGACTCCTTACGACTGGGTTAGACCAGCCGGCAGTGATATTTAGCAATTGGGTCACCTCGTACGAAGTACCTAAGCATTTTATATTTATTAGTCATTAAAAAAAACACTAACAAAATATTACCCTTGCGCATGAAAAACAAAACATGATAACCCGACCCATCCATCTAATTACATATACTAATATGCCTATAGTTGTTGCGATCGGACCAAAACCGGGTACCAAACAAATTCGATTAATTTATTTGAATCTTTCCTATATATTATTTTTTCTAACTGCAAGTGATACTTATACACTTTAAACCAATAATTCAATACAACTTTTTTTCTCATTTTAAACATGGTACCTTCCCTCTAGGCATATGAATCTACCAAATAGATTAGGCCTACATTAACCCCTACTAACCGATTGAATCAAGCTTAGGGGGGGAGGGGTGGTGGATGTGATGAACTTTCTCATCACACATCCCACCCAATTAAATGGTGTCACATCATCAACCCCAAATTCATCACATGTGATGGTTTTTTATTAGAGGTGGTGGTGTGATGGAAACCCACCAAATCCCCTCAACGGTCACTTTTCATTGATTTTCACCATTCTTCACGCGTGATGGCCATCACTCAACCCCCCCCCCCCATCACTTGCGTGATAAACCACCGGCGACGGTGTGGGGTGAACCCATCACGCGTGATGGGGGTTCCTCACACAGTGCCCCGGGTCCCCTTATAGTTTGATTTATTAGTTTTTTTACCTTCAAAACTTGTTTACAAATTAGTTTACTACTTAAAACTCAACATTTTATTTATTTAAGTATTTATATTTTATTAAAACCATAAAGTTACGCCATAATTTATTTATTGCATGCAATAATATTTTTATTAATATACTACTTAATTATGTAATTATATAATAGAGTAATTACGTAATTATACTATGATATAATTACATAGTTATTATACATGTATATATAATTACTCTACTTGATCTTTACGTTTAGCACGTTAATTTTATTTGTATTTTATCCAAACCCTAGTTATATATATTGCTATTTTTAAATATCTATAAAGGCATATGTGAGGATTGATGACAAGTCTTTGAACAAAAGTACAAAACCACTGGGTTAGCGTGATCATTATATGAATCGAACAAAATTATATATTAATCGAACAAGATGCCATGGTGGCTCCGTGGCTAGAGATTAAAAAAAAAACTAAACAACAAAGAATCCCAAATATGAAACATTCACGACATGCATGGAACCAGTATTTGGGTATTGATTAGTTTTAGAAATTTTAACAGGCATGAGATAATAATATAATATAGATTACTTGATACCCAACTACTTACCGTAACTCATTTAGAACTATATGTAAGCGTAACTTATTTTCTAGTATTGAACTTTTACAATTATAAAAATTATAAACTTGGTTGAGTACTTGATTATACATACAAACGTTTTTTATGCGGATGGCCATAAACCTATTGGTCGTGATTTCAAACTTCAAGTCATAAATCAATGAACTTAAGGGATCAATATGATAAATAAATCATAGTAAGTTATGTTTCCTAATTAAAATAAATAACGTCTTTGCTAACAAGTTAGAGTTATTATATATAAACCGCATTATGGTTAGACATTAAAGAACACATTTCATGCAATCGAATTAGATTCAGCAAGAGAAACACGAGTTACATTTAATATAGGTTTTTGAATTATATTTACTCTATAATATGTTAAGAGTTATTCAATAATCGTTTATGTGTGTTTTACGTTTGTGTGAGTCATCAATTCATCCATAAAAACGTTGGTTAATTGGCTTTTCTTGTCAACGCCGGTTTTTGTTCATATATTTTATATCAATAAAGTTTTAGTTTTATGTGTATCTAACAAGGTTTTATTGTATTTATGTTTGGACAATATATGATCACTAGCATAATAAGTACTTAAATGGGAATATTCTGGGTTCTATCATTTAATTAATTTTAAAATATTGATATGTACAAGAATTGAAGTGCTGGACCAATCATCACTCATTCTGAATTATGATTTTTTTAAGAATAAATATTTATATGTATATTTGTAGTTTATGGTAAATAAAGTGTTGGTGTACAAGTGTTTACTGCATATGGTACAAGTCTTGTGATGACAATAAGGCTGCCACCGTATCCAAAACTTGAATACTGAAGGAGAGCTCACGTGACCGGCAAAATGGCCAGATATGCATCTTTCCCTACCTAAATATCCGTGATGACGGTCCTACACTCCTACTACATGCACACGGTATTCGTTTTGCAATTATCTTCCGTCCTTTTCACTAACGAACGTTAATTACTTCTGTTAAACTTTTTATCCTTTTATTTAAAAAGAATATTTATTTAAATTACATTTACTCGGCATCCTTCATCTCCAACACTAACCACATTTTTCTCTTGTTACACCGATCACCCTCCACCACTTTATTGGCTTTTGATAGTAGGTATCTCGGTGATGGATACCAATATTTAATACAGAAACCTCCAGAGGGTCTATAGGTTTCACGAAAAAGTATATATTTTTGTGTATTCAAAACCCGAATTTTAAACCAATTAAAAAGAATTATAGTGCACTTGATTTTTTTAGGCCATTGTTTCACAAAATATCAACTTTTAAATCACCACTTATAGAAAGTTAAAATTCATAAACTAAGTCTTATATCATACGGATTGAATGAAAAAAATATAATTGTACAATTTATTATTTTTCAACAACATATGTATCCTTTAAAATTCCTCAAAACTTTCACTTGCAAGGTTTTAAACTTATAAGTCCACCACTTCACATTTATAAAAGGAGAACATTCCAATTACCAACACATCAATGTTATGTTACAAGTACTTTGCACAATTTAATTAATAATATCATATCACGTCAGTTTTAAAGTAAGGTAATAAAGTATTTTGGAAATGTAGACTTTTTCTTTATAAAACTTAAATTATAAGTAGAAAATAAAGGAAATTTGAATCTTAGCAATTTGAAGCTAATTATTCACTGGCACCAAACACCGTGGCGCGAACATGGTGGGGATAGGATATATTTCCCGCCACAAAATCCAAATGGGGTATACTCATAGATAGTACTCACTTGAGTAATTACTATTTGACACGTGGACGACAGGTCATACATCTGACATGACACTTGTAACTTTTTTTTCACCATTTCTATTTTCATAAAGCATCTATATTTGGTTGATATAGTAGAAAATGATATTGTTGTTTCTTTATTACAACTTACAAGAGTGCCTAAAGAAAGCGCCATGATTTTTGTTATGGTTGAGGTGAAAAGGTGTATAGGCGGGGACATTGTTCCCGCCTTCAGGTGTCACAGAAACAACATCATTGCGATCGACGATGAAGACAAAGAAACGGGCGGAGAAGTCCCGCTTTCACTTCCTCCGCCCAAGAGAAAACTAGGAAAGTACATATATAGGATAGAGCGGATTAATGGTTGCATACATAATTTCGCTTGTGTATATGATAATGTTCTTATTAACCCAACTAAAAATCGTATCACACGCAAATAATCACTCGTGTATCAAAAGGAACTTTCGCTCTCATATCATTATCAAATGTACAACCGACTGACCAAATGTTTAACACATGCTAGAGATGGACTCTTATAGTATATGTTTTTTATATACGCGTCTGATTTAATTATTTAACATGTAAATATTTTGAGTTCTACTTAACACATCAAATTTAGCCAAATCTATACAATTTGTCCCAACTAATTAAAGCATATCAGTTTCTTTAGATGTTGTTTTGTGGTTGGCTCGTAAGACCAATCATGCAAGTGACCATGTTCAACATTTTCAACTTATGAGAAGCCAGAGCATAACTTGTGTAGGGTAACACCACAGAAATAGCATCTATACAGATGCTAAAGAATGGCCACAAAAGAGACGAAGAAAGAAGATCGTACGAGGTATAACGTTCTCATTGGAAAAGGAAAATTTATGTACCTGTTTAGTGAGACCATTAGGAATAATAGTACGGTTGGTAGATGATGTATCCTCTCGATAAATAGAGGACATGTTTGAAACAATGCTCAGATTATTATACATATTCATATACGCACCTTTTACTATGTGTTTTATAATTCTCATTGTATTCCTCTCAGATATCACTTATATTATAAACCATTCGAGTCAATTTTAACCTACGATCATCGAGGGCGGGATTTGGTTTAACATTGGCGTCATCCGGTGAATGAACTTGAATTTTACGGGTTTGCTTTAACATGTTGTGCTATCGGTGTTCGTATAGATGTGAAGAAAACTGGATTATGGATTTTGCCAAACCTAATCACTTTTAAACCGATTTATATTATCACTTAAATTTACTACAAGCATGCAAAATGCGATATATGAAAGTTAATTCACGTGTGGTGCATAGAATATAATTGGCATAGGGCATATAACATACATACAAATGAGATTTTAAGTCTCATATAAACATTTATGGAAACATAACTACTTAAATGATTTTTTTATTATAATCAAAACATATAATTGTCATGACTCATATTTCATTGTTTATTTTTATTCGTCAACCAATAGTTTTAAAGAGCTATTATGTAATAGATGGTCAAATATATTTGAAATTGTGTATTGTATTATTTCGGCTGGGCAAAGGAAAGATAAAAAGAGCGCCATATTTGATGTCTGGTGAGCTTTTGCTTTCTTGACTATTTTGGCTCCTCATCCAGAGTTTTTTGGCGCCAAACTGGAGTATTATATTCTATTTGTTTGTTACAATACTAACAAGAAATTAAATGTAGATGATATTATATAGTTGTCAATTATCCGTAGCTTAACTGGTTGAGGTAAGACAATTAAAAACTTTAGTATAAAACCTAAGGGTCTTGAGTTCAAGTCCAAGTTATGATAATAAAAATAGGCATTTCAGTTTAAGCCAAAGAGTTTTTTCATCTATGATAGATTTTTAAGGGTGAAATGAAGATGATCCGTGAAGATGATCGAGTGAGTCATTGGTCCGTCAGTGATTCAAACGGCCATTAAAAAATTATATTATATATTATTTAAAATAAATATCTTTATTTTTTTAGAAAATGAGAAATGGTAAATCCAATAAAGTTGTACTAGTGATGATGTGAGACCGAACCTTTTTGAACCTATTGATTTCATACCATTTTGACATTTATAGATTTTTAGAAACATTATCTTACAAAGTTGACCGTATCAAAATAATCACGCATGGATTGTTGTTGTAAGTAGTGTTGTAAAAATCCCGACCGCTAGTCCCCGTTCACTATTAATTTTGGGTTAGTCGGTCAATTAATCGGTCAACAGTCAAATCCGGCCGATATGGACGGTTTTCGATGATATTCCGACCAAAATAATTGGTTTCCGGTGAGATTCCGACCCAAATAAACTATTTTCGGCGAGATTGTAGCAAAAACTAGCGGTTTTTAGCGAGATTCCAACCAATTTCCGGTCAAAATATGTTTGTGTATGTATAAAACTGAAAATTACAGATAAAAATGTGTGTGTATGTATAAAATTGAAAAATATACATTAAAGTCCGATCCGATTAATCCCGATTAATCGCTAGTCCCCACACCAACACCCGACTACCGATTAGCGATTTTTGCAACACTGGTTGTAAGTCAATCTTAATAATATTCGTTT
The DNA here is from genome assembly GCF_021521415.1 of Bidens hawaiensis. Lineage (NCBI taxonomy): Eukaryota > Viridiplantae > Streptophyta > Magnoliopsida > Asterales > Asteraceae > Bidens > Bidens hawaiensis. Next base: position 1,681,962 of record NW_027491133.1, read on the forward strand.
GTAATTACAAAGCATATAAGAAATTAAGAGGGGGACACTACGTGTTTGTGTACATAGGAAAATGCACATAAGTCACTAAAAAAACTTTTATATAAGCATCCGTGCACTAACAGTTTCTCATGAACAATATAATATTTTTGAGCTTTGATTTGGAAGCCATATAATGTTTTTAGTTCAATTATCTTGTACAAAAGTTTGGTGGTATTGTTTACTCTTATACTTTTAATTAATTAGTTACTTTGATCGCATCTTAACTAGCGTACGTACAAACTTAGTTGAAAAAAAAGGGTAGGAAACCGGTGACACGCGATTAAAATTTTCAGTTTTAAACAAAACCCTACAATGGAGGTCTTCGATTATACGCTAATGCATGGAAGACATGGGTGAGGATGAACAATTAGTATAATTTGAAATATCAAATATGTACAAATATAATGCAACTCATCAATAAGATGTGAAATTTTAGTATTGTTGATGATAACTTGCACTCACCTGTTGCGGCTTCGTGTAAACTATTTAACCCACTAACATGTTATAAAAACCATTAGCATGTTATGACCTAACGTCACACGTTGTTATAACAAAAACTAATCTATAGAAACATTACAAGGCCATCAATGCGCAATTAAAGTGGATGTATAACTAATTACCCGTCGGTGATAACTGAGAGTATATCTACATGTGTAATGTGTTAAACAACAAATTGACTGTCTGTCTTAATATGAGTAAGTCATGATGTAACCGTTGAACACATTTCCGTTAAACTAGCAATTAACTAATATAAAACCAACTACATAGACGTAATTTGTAAACAATAATTATAATATGAAAACTAAAATAGACGTAAAGTTGAACCTCTAGTACCTTAACTTGTAAACAATAATCGCAAAACAATTAAATATAGTATATTGTGGTATTGATGGTACATATCACGGGAAGAAAGTAAACCACGGGTGGGGTTAGAGTTGTACCAAATATGGGTGAGAGACACTGGCCACGGAGATCGCTCCGCCAGACACTCCACGCATGTTTTCCTCAACCGTTGACTTTTATTATTATTGAAGAGGTATGTACCCGCCTCAACACCGAGCGAGGCGGGTCAACCCACAAGATATAGACAAGAGGCTTGAAATCAAGATATTATAAAGGCACAAAGCCAAAACCTATGCGCATGGCGCATATCACATATGCTCACGCATATCACATATGCTCATGCATCACATGCTCAGGCATCACATATGCTCATGCATCACATATGCTCACGCACCACATATGCTCACGCATATCACATCTGCGCGTGGCGCATCCGCGCGTGGCGCATATCACATGCTTGTGCATATCACATCTGCGCATGAAACATCTGCGCGTGAGAATAAAGAGAAGACCTCGCGCATCCTCAGGATAGGCGCGTATCACACATGCACATAATCAACCTCGTCCTTATCCAAATCAGGATTAGGGCAACCTTGATTGTGCACGTCAGACAACCTTCCAGAAGGTATCTTTTTAAGGAATAAGAATATGCTGATGTTGACAGCTGCCAATGAAAGGTGGACAACTCAGCATAACCCATGTGCTACCACGTGATTATAACCAATGAAAAAGCACCAGGTGTCCCCAAGGACACGTGGCGCAAAGCAATTGGAGGAGGCCAACAAGGCCCTAACTGGGTCTGAGCCCAATCAGTGGAAACCCTAGCACTATAAATACCACATCAACTCCACAAGGAGGAGGACACTCAATTACACAGTATTCAGCTATATTAAGCAATACTCTCCAATTTCCTTACTCTCATATTATTATCTTCTCCTACAAACACTTATTCTCACACCGGAGGGTTACCCCAAAGAGGACCCCTCTGTCCCTTTCTGAGGGGTAAGTTGACGGTGCTGTTCATTTTGTAGGTCGAAGAATCCAGATCCCAGAGATCCATCGGTGAAATAGCATAATCACACCCGAGGAAAGTTGATCGTCCACCAGTGAGTCGATCTACGTTTCTTCATTGGCGCCATCACCTGTTACAACGGCAACAAAATCTCATCAGATCTCTAAAAAAAATTTTCACCATGGTTTCTGGCGTTCGTAACGTTGATCAAGTTCTGGAGGATATTGAACGTGAGGATGTTAATGAGGGACAGCAGTTTCTGAGGGTGCCGCGTGATTCTACGCGCACCACCAGTAACCGTCCCTTCATCACAACTCCTCATGGCCAGACTGAAACTCCTCCAGACGATCTCACGTTACAAAATCTTGCCGGCGCGAAACAAAAAGGACCAATGGGTCCAGAAGATGAAACAAATGACCCTAAAGAATGGCTCATAAACGAGCAACGGCGTCTAATGGACAAGTACAATGAGCTGGTCAAACACAAAACACAAAGGCAAGCGTTTGATAAGCAAACTGTTCATGGAACAAGAAGGGGGCGCGCGCCGGAAGAGGGTCACTCTGTTCACACTGAACACGCTGAGTTTAGTGATGAAGAAGTGCACAGCGTCAGGAGGACGCGAGATACTCATGCAGGAGGCTCACAGCCCCGCGCGCAAATGAACATGGCGCCTGGAGCCAGAGCCGATCTGGATCTGCACGCACCGTACAGCCCACCAGTGAGAGGGCAAGTGGACGTAACCACACCGTACAGGCCAGCCATCTTAGTGAAACATTCAAAATTCACTGAGCGCATCGCGAAGGCCCCCATTCAGCACAAAACCAAGATGCCAAGTGGTTTGGGCAAATACGACGGCACAACAGATCCAGACGATTTCTTACAAGGTTTTTACAACACTGGAAACCTAGAAAGCTGGACGATGCCAACATGGTGTCACATGTTTGCTCGATGCCTAACGGGCGCGGCACGTGTCTGGTTCGAGAGCTTGCCTACTGGGCAAATCGATGGGTTCGAGGAACTATTGGAAAAGTTCCAAGCTCACTTCGTACAACAGCGCAGACACACGCGCGACCCTGATGACATCATGCACTGCGTGCGCAGGAATGATGAAACGATCGAAGACTACATAACTCGTTTCAATCAGGAGTCTCTGGCAATCGGAGGTATCACTGAGCAACTATTGCGCGTGGCCTTTATACAAGGCGCGCGCAGTGATCAACTCCGCCGAGCTCTCGTGAGCAGAGATGGCATGCCCACCACTTGGGCCAAGCTAATGGAAGCATCGCGAGTCTTCGCGAGAAATGAAAAACAAATTGCCCAAGATAGAGCGAGAGAAAGAGGGCATCAAGCAGAGGCACCGCGCAACAACGAAAGAAGGGGCAAACAGAACTCTGTATGGTCCAGGTTGCAATCAACCAGTTTTTCTTCCGCAGAAAAGCAGGCGCAACCAAGCTCACCCCAGCCCCAAAAAGACGTTCGTAATCGCGGGGAGGGTGACAAGACGGAAGGCGGCAGAGATCCTAACAGACCTCTGCCAAGAATATGGACTCCCCTCACTAAAACGCCTTCACAAGTGTTAAGCACTGAGAATGTCCAGTTCAAAAGCCCCAAGCCACTACACCACAAGGGACCATCAAACAGTGGCAAGTATTGTGAGTTTCACAAGTCCACAGGACACAACACTGATGCATGCCACCACTTGAAGGATGCAATTGAAAAAGATGTAAAATCAGGCAAGCTGGCTCACCTGGTGAAAAACTCAAGACCAGAAAATGAGCAACCAGAAGGAGCCTCTGCCAATAAAAAGTTCAAAAGAATCTGTGTAGCCGAGGGAGGAAGGCAAGGGCAAGGATCAAGAAAGAGAAGCGCGCAAATCCAAGGAGATTGGCGCGAGCAACAAGTAATCTTCCCAAGAATCAGGGGAGGCCCTTCCATCAGCAGTCCTCTTGTCATCACTACACACATTGCTCATTATGAAGTGTCAAAAGTCCTGGTGGACACTGGCAGCGAATCAGACATCATGTATGAGCAATGTTTCAGGAAGTTGGATCCAGCAGACCAAGCAAGGCTTGAAATTGTGAATGCACCAATCTCTGGTGTTTCAAATGAAATCATTCATCCCCTAGGTCAAATACAATTTGAACTAACTATGGGGGATGAGAAACACAAGCGAGCCGAAATTGTCAGCTTCTTGGTCTTGCCCACCACTTCATGCCACAATATGATCTTGGGTAGGGAACGATTGCCCAATTCAACGCCATACCGTCGCCAGCGCACGGCGCGTTGGGGTTCCCAACACCAGCAGGTGTAACTTTTGTATACCGAGATCATTTGTGTGCAGTGACAAGTACTCCGCGGGAAGGGAGAATGAAACTTCCAATGGCAGACAACGCACCAGAGGAATGGATTCTCAACCCAAAATTCCCGGAGCAGACAATCACAATTGGCGCTACGATATCAGACGACACGAGGTTGAGAATGAAAAGATTGCTCACATCATATATGTCGGTCTTCGCGTGGCAACACTCTGATATGACTGGGGTTCCGCGAGACCTGGCACAACATTCTCTCAACACGTTCAAGTCTGTAGAGCCAATTGCTTAAAAGAAGAGAGTCATGGGGGATGAGAAGGCGAGGGCCATGAATGAGCAAGTTGAGGATCTATTGCGCGCAAACATCATCCGCCCGATACGATACCAGACATGGGTAGCCAATCCTGTGATGGTAAAGAAAAGTAACGGGTCGTGGAGGATGTGCATTGACTTCAAGGACCTCAACAAAGCATGCCCAAAAGATTGTTACCCCCTCCCAAACATCGACGCAAAGGTGGACTCCGTGGCGCCATTCAAGCTCAAATGTTTCCTGGATGCCTACAAGGGCTATCACCAGATTCAAATGGCACCACAAGATGAGGACAAGACCGCCTTCAGAACCGACAAGGGTGTTTTTTGTTACACAAAAATGCCCTTTGGTTTGAAGAATGCGGGAGCCACCTACCAAAGACTTATGGATGCCGTTTTCAGCGAGCAAATCGGAAGAAACCTAGAAGTCTATGTGGATGATTTGGTGATCAAAAGCAGGGAGGAAAAACAAATGCTCAAAGACATCGAAGAAACCCTTGGGCGCCTAAAGGAAGTTAACATGAAGCTCAATCCGAGCAAATGCACTTTCGGCGTACAAGAGGGAAAATTTCTAGGTGTAATGGTCACCAAGGATGGTTTCAAGGTGAACCCTGAGAAGGTGGAGGCCATCCTTGACATGCCCTCGCCATCCACCATGAAAGAAGTCCAGAAGCTGAATGGTAGGTTGGTATCAATCAACAGGTTCCTAGCGAACCATGCAAGCAAATCTACCCCATTTGTCAACACATTGAGAAATTGCTTAAAGAAAAGCCAATTCAAATGGACTCCTGAGGCCGAGCAAGCTTTCAGTGAGATAAAAGAGTGTTTGATAAATCTGCCCGCGCTCACAGCTCCACTTCCTGGTGAAATTTTGACATTGTACCTATCAGCAGGAGAGCGCGCCATCGGCGCAGTATTGTTGGTGGATCGCAAGGGAATCCAAACGCCAATATACTATGTGAGTCGGGTGCTGACAGATCCCGAGACGCGCTACTCCATCATGGAAAAGTTAGTTTTGTCACTAACACACGCGTCGCGCAAGCTTCATAGATATTTCAATGGTCATCCCATTGAAGTTCTGACTGGTTACAACATCCAGCAAGTCTTGCGGCGCCCCGCGCTCTCGGGAAGGCTAACAAAATGGGCGCTGGAATTAGGAGAGCACACGATCGCCTATAAGCCCCGTCCAGCAATAAAGGGACAAGTCTTGGCTGATTTCATTGCAGAAGTCCCCGAAGGAAAAATTGAAGAGGCTCAGCGCGAGGTAGACCCTCCGCGAGCCAATGATGAAGAAAATGTGTGGAGATTATTCACCAACGGAGCTTCAAACAACGAAGGATCCGACGCAGGCCTCAAGCTGGTGGATCCAGAGAATCAGGAATATACTTACGCCATCAGGTTGGACTTCAAGAGCACCAACAATGAAGCTGAGTATGAAGCCCTGCTGGCTGGCCTGCGCATCGCGCACAAATTCGGAGTTAAAAAGCTAGAGGCCCATGTTGATTCATACTTGGTAGCAGCACAGGTCAATGGCCTTTATGATGCCAAGGAGAACACCATGCCTCTGTATCTAGAGCAGGCGAAAAAGCTCATCGAGCAATTTGACTGCTTCAGAATCATTCATATTCCGCGCAGTGAAAACAAATCTGCTGAAGCGCTGAGCAAGATGGCATCAACCAGCTTCGATCACTTTGGCAAAGATGTCAGGGTAGAAGTAATGAGCAACCCGTCGGTGGGAGCGAAGTCTGTCCTTGTAACTCATACAACCCCTTCATCATGGATAACTCCAGTAATGGAATTCTTGAAGGAGGGAAAAGTACCGGACGATCGCGCACAGGCGAGGAAGATAAGACACAAGTCGCAGAACTATGAACTGCTTGATGGTACATTATATCGACGCTCTTATCTGGGACCGCTCATGAAATGCCTAGATGCTGAGGAAGCAAGCTATGTGATCAGAGAGATACACGAAGGAATCTGTGGAATACATGCTGGCCCGCGCATGGTGGTTGCCAAGGCAATGAGCGCAGGCTACTATTGGCCAGGCATGTACTTGGACGCTTTAAAAGAGATCCAAAAATGCAAAGCATGTCAGAGCTATGCGCCAAACACCATGCGGCCAAAGAACAACTTGATTCCGGTGACCTCCGCATGGCCTTTCCACAAATGGGCAATCGATATTGTGGGTCCCCTACCGCAAGCGCAAGGGCGAGTAAAATTTTTGGTAGTGGCAGTAGACTATTTTACAAAATGGGTTGAAGCCAAGCCACTAGCAAAAATCACAGCCGAAGCGATGAAGCAGTTTATCTGGAGCCACATCATATGCCGTTTTGGCTTGCCCATGGAAATTGTGAGCGATAATGGCAAACAACTCACTGACAGGAAGATATCCAACTGGCTCAAGGAATTGCGCATCAACCAAATCTTCACTTCGGTATACCACCCTCAGGGGAATGGCCAAGTGGAGCGCGCGAATCAAAGCTTGTTAAATGGGCTGAAGAAAAGGTTGGAGGGAGAATCCCATTCTTGGGTCGAAGAGCTACCTAATGTCCTGTGGGCACACAGGACATTAAGCAAAACCAGCAATGGCGAATCCCCGTTTAGCCTAACCTATGGAACGGAGGCTATGATTCCAGCAGAAATTGGATGCCCATCCCATAGAGTGCTCATGATGAACAAGATTGATAACGAGCGCGAAAGGAGGTTGGATCTCAACTTACTTGAAGGGCGCAGAGAGGCGGCTATCATCAGCGAAGCCAAGTACAAGAAAAAACTGGAAAAATATTACAATCAGCGCGTAAAAGAATGCCACTTCAAGAAGAATGATTTTGTCCTTCGAAATAATGAAGCTAGCCGCGCGATACCACCGGGAAAGATGTCCCCCAATTGGGAGGGACCTTATCAAGTCTCGGAAGAATTGGGAAAAGGCGCATACGCTTTAAAAGATTTGAATGGAAAGAAGATCCCGCGCGCATGGAACGCGGCACAACTTAGAAAATGTTTCATGTAAAAATTGTCAAGTTTGTAATCAAGGCTTTTTAAGCCATTATGAATAATGATACGCGCTATCTTCTCTTAATGTGGATTCTATTAACTTTTGCATACATGTTTCACACTTCCCTTTATTAATTTTGAGCAATATGACAACATTGTATTGACATCAAAACGAAATAAAACGAAGTAAAACATACATGCGCGAGCTTCAAGCTCAAACGCGTTAACGAGTCTTAACTCTAAAACGTCATGGCCTTAGCCCAATAATATGAGCCTTAGCTCAGGGCCTTAGCCCAATAATGTGAGCCTTAGCTCAAATCACTCACAACATCCATCCTACATACTGCGCAGCCTGACCATAAAAATACCTAAGTACAACTAAGGCAAAGCAATTGCCAAAACATAGTTGTTAAGGTCTCAGGTCGAGGTCGCGCATGAAATTGTAATGGATATCTGAGTAACACATACTAACACGTGAAGGCTAAAAAACTCATAATTCCATATAATAAATGCGAGATAACGTCGCGCAAAAGAGGAATAATGAAAGCGCCAAGGCACGTGTCAACATAATCAAGATATGGAAAAATCACATACAATATGACAAGGATTAAGTATAATAATTTCCTTACAACCTTGTTCTTATTTCAACGTGCAAGCATATCTTATATTCAACAAGCAAACATGCAATATAAAGAGATGAATGGGGAATGCGCAAGATGCGAAGAAGGGTAAAACAAAATTTCATTCCAAAGCATTGAAATTTACAAGTTTACAAGATGATGAGATACAAATTACAAATAAAAATAAAAAACATGAAGGGCTTCTCAAGTCTCCACATCGACGTCAGCCTCTTCATAGTCCTCATCACCGCCCTCAGCACCTGGCGCAGCTCGCTCCTCGTCATCTCCAAACTGACCATAGTCAAGTTGTTCGTCCTGAATGGATTCTTCTATCACAATAGTGTCAGGAGCGGATCCTTTGGCCACGCCAGAGCCGCTAGCAGGGGCAGCATTCCCCGCGCCATCATCGCCGCCACCAGCCCCTTCGCACTCGTCAAGTAATTTCTTTAGCGCGCCGAGATCGGGCTGGTCAGCAAGCGCGGATATCTGCAAATCATAAGGAAAAATATGAGTACAAAAAGACTTGGAAAATAAGTCAAGGTAATCTCATTAAGATTAAAATACCTGCGCAAGGATGGGAATGGGAGTATTCAAATACTTCTCCCCCATCGCGGCCATGTCCGCGCAGGCAACGTCGCTCTGATAAGGGTAGTCGGATGGGTTCTTCTTTAGCATGCCATATTCATAGCCATCCTTAAACCCTTCAGCTCGACCCACCAAGCGCGCGGCAGCGTTGCAATCCATCACAAGGGCCTGAAACTCGTCTGAGTATTTCATCGCGAAAGCGCAACGAGTCATACCCTGTGAGATTAGCCATTGGCGATCCTGCGCGAGGGAAGCAACAGACGTCTCAAGAGCAGGAATCTAAGAGTTTAACAACTCAACAGTTTCCTTAGTCTGTTTCAGCTCCTCTTTGTCGGACGCTGCTGCCGCCAAGGCTTCTTCCTTTTCCGCTCGCGCAAGCTCGAGTGCTTCCTGGCTAGACGCTGCCGTCGCCAAGGCTTCATCTTTCTCGGCCTGCGCGGCAGCCAGCTCCTTCTTCAGGCGCGCAACCTCACTCTCCAGTGATGATTTGTCAGTTATAGACTGGACAAGAGCTTGGTCATGCGCCTCCGCGTCCAGCTCCAAGTCGCGCACTCTACGCGCGTACTTGGCCGCGTCCGCCTCGGAAGCCTGTAGCTTTTCCCGCGCAGCCTGTAGCTCATGCCCGCGCTTCACGAAGGCGGTGTTGGCACTTGCTCTGTTCTCACTGAGCTCTGCTTGGAGCTTCTCAGCTCTCTCTCGAGCATCAGAAAGATGCCAAGCAGACACTTTAGCCTCTTGCTTGGCTTCCGCAAGAGCATCACGTACCTTTACGTAATCATAGCGAAGCTCTTGGGAGGCAGCAAAGAAAGCCGACCCAGCAAACAGATGATCGTTGAGCAAGTCATCGCGAGCGCGGCCCTCCTGAAACCTCCTTTCAGCTAGAGGCACAGAATGAGCCCAGAAGTCCTCACACACACCCATGGACTGAAATGAGCTGTCCTCAGTAATGTTCCATCTCGGGCGGTAAATGTGATCGGCTTCCTGCAAACACAAAGTAATGATCTAAGTCATCAAAACACTAATATGGAAGTCCGCGCAGCGGAGCAAAAACGAACCTATACCTGCGGGGATGAAGCAGAAAAGTCAGCGCCAGCCCCACGAGAAGGCTGCGCCAGAAAATCTCGTGGCGCTGCAGGGCTGGCGCGGCCGCCGTCGGAGTCTTCAACTTCAAACTCCTCATCCTCCTCTGAAACAGGCCTTTTCTCCTGCGATATAGAACCAAAATCAGTCTCGCGAGGAGGGCTGTGCGCAGGAGGAGGTGAGGGAGGTCTCGACGCCGCCAGGTCGGCGCGTAAAACGGCCTCCTGCTCCTTAGTAATCCCGATGAGGGGAGATTCAGTGCTTGCAGGAGCAGGAGCAGAACCAACGGCGCTGGCACCGGCGCCAGGAGTGCCGCCAGCAGCTTGTACGCCAGCAATGACTCCTATGAAAAAATCAACAAAAAGAAATGGTTCATGACTTGATCTAAAAGAAAAAAGTCAGAAAATAAAAGCGCAATACATACCTTGGCGCAACTCCGTTCGCGAGGCAAACATCGCCATGAAGTCCATTCTCCCCTTTTTTGAGGGTAAAACAGGGGACTTCGAAGCGACCTCCGGCGCAGGCTCGGCACCTTGTTGCGCCTGAGGTTGGTCCACCAAGGTCGCCGGCTCTACAAACATTTAAGTGAGCAAGGATTCATTAGTAATTCTATCAGAATCGCGCTCATAGAACCATAAAGGATAAGCAAAGTATACCTGTCGGAGAGGAAACGGCAGGCGCAACGCCGCTTCCCTTTTCCGCCGCGCGAAGGGAGGAGGTAGCGGCACCATACCTCGTATGGACAGGAGGTCTGCCCACTTTTTGAGGCAGGGAAGACAAGGAAAACTTGGTGGTAAACACCTGGGTCTTCTCAAGTCCCTTTGCCTGAGTAGGAGGATCCTGAACAACAGGGGCATCATCTTTCTTCTGTTTCTTACTGGCCCCTGCGCCAGTTTTCCCTTTAGCTTTACGCTTTAGTTGGGGCGCCTCCTCTTCCTCCTCCTCTTCCGCGAGCTCCAGCTCGTAGTTCTCAAGCGCGTCTACAATACACGCAACAGAAAGGTTAGCCAAATCTGGTATTATAAAGGCATAAGCATAAGTACAAAGGCTTACCAGGCGCATCGCTGTCAAAGAGAAATCCCAGATCAACAGGGATGAACAAGTCATCGAAGCGATCGGGGAAGCTAACCTCCCCAGCACCCAGCGTGACGGAGCCACCCTCCATATGCTCATCATAGGCGGCGTGGACATACTCCTTGCTGACTGCACAAAACAAGTCAAATGATATCAGCAAAACGAATTATATTCGCGCAGAAGTAAGGCAATGAGATTAACTTACACAAGCCGTCAACTTGGATAACGGGCTCAGTCGCGCTGTCGGCCCACCTCCTGCTCATACCAACCCCCACCAGCGCCTCCTCGCAAATGTTCTTGGCGGGGGATGGTTCGGCAGTCAACTTTTTAACCCAGGCGCCAGTTGGGTTCTTGAAGACACCCACATCCGCAGGCGCAGAAGAGATCGCGCGCATGGTCATGCGGATGGGGATCACACCAGCCCTGATATAGAAAAATCTCTCAGACCAGTCATGAAGGCTCTTGAATGAAACAGTGCAGCACTTGACCTTCTGACTGCGAGGAATAAATGAGAACCAAGAATCTTGGATCTTGGGCTTATAAAAAAACTGAAAGCGCCGAGGGGTGGGCTCCTCGCGCTGAGATTTGCACATGAACTCAAAATGAGTCATACGCACGAGTCCAAACGGATGGACTTGGGATATATGAATCCCATAAAACCTAAGCACCGCACCCACAAACCTTGTCATCGGGAGACGAAGGTTGCAGTGGGTGAAAAAATGGCAGTAAAGGGATATATAGCCGGTAGGCGGGTCCGCCGCCGTTTGCCCGGCCGCCGGCAGCATGCAGCCATACTCAGGGAGAAAACCCTGAGAGGCGATAAGGCTGTCAAAATCGGCCTGCCTCAGTTTGCAGGGGATCTCATCCCACTTCTTCACTGCCTTAGTCCTCCCTACCTCCTCCGATGAGGCCTCAGCAGCCCTCTTCCCCTTGCCGGTCTTCTTCAACGTAGACATCACTAACGATTTCACACGGCGATGGATAGGGGAGATTGTGTTGTCTGAGCTATCAGACATACAACTGTAAAAACAGACAAAGGATGCTTCTGAAGAACAGAGATCCGGAAGCAGAAGACAGGTAATCGGAAAAGAATGAAAGAAAGGAAAGCTTCGAATAAACAACAAAGAAGATGAAGAATAAAAACTCTAAGGGCTTGCTTTTATAGGCCCAGGAGAGAGAAAATTTGGTACTGATCGGACTTCACGCGCCCCCACTCGCAGGTGTAAGCCAACGCGAGCGCGACACGTGTCCCTGACACTGTGTGAGGGGACACGAAAAGAAACGATACAGGTGCTGCCAGAGTTCACGCGCCACCACTCGCAGGTACGGACCAACGCGAGCGCGACACGTGTTCCTGACACTATGTGAGGGGACATGAAAGGCAACTGTAGCACCTCGAGCACACGAAAGGTCTGACACGTCTCCATCACTGACGCATGTCAGCAACAACCAACCACGTACAGGGACGATTCGTTTTCAACCAAAAGGATAGAATTTCGCGCACCGATGAGTAATAAAAAGAAAAGACAAACCCTATTAAAAGAGCAACCTATTAAGTCTAATATCTATCTTACCTCGCTCGCGCGAGACAAGACAAACATTAGACTGGGGGGGCTTGAAGAGGTATGTACCCGCCTCAACACCGAGCGAGGCGGGTCAACCCACAAGATATAGACAAGAGGCTTGAAATCAAGATATTATAAAGGCACAAAGCCAAAACCTATGCGCATGGCGCATATCACATATGCTCACGCATATCACATATGCTCATGCATCACATGCTCAGGCATCACATATGCTCATGCATCACATATGCTCACGCACCACATATGCTCACGCATATCACATCTGCGCGTGGCGCATCCGCGCGTGGCGCATATCACATGCTTGTGCATATCACATCTGCGCATGAAACATCTGCGCGTGAGAATAAAGAGAAGACCTCGCGCATCCTCAGGATAGGCTCGTATCACACATGCACATAATCAACCTCGTCCTTATCCAAATCAGGATTAGGGCAACCTTGATTGTGCACGTCAGACAACCTTCTAGAAGGTATCTTTTTAAGGAATAAGAATATGCTGATGTTGACAGCTGCCAATGAAAGGTGGACAACTCAGCATAACCCATGTGCTACCACGTGATTATAACCAATGAAAAAGCACCAGGTGTCCCCAAGGACACGTGGCGCAAAGCAATTGGAGGAGGCCAACAAGGCCCTAACTGGGTCTGAGCCCAATCAGTGGAAACCCTAGCACTATAAATACCACATCAACTCCACAAGGAGGAGGACACTCAATTACACAGTATTCAGCTATATTAAGCAATACTCTCCAATTTCCTTACTCTCATATTATTATCTTCTCCTACAAACACTTATTCTCACACCGGAGGGTTACCCCAAAGAGGACCCCTCTGTCCCTTTCTGAGGGGTAAGTTGACGGTGCTGTTCATTTTGTAGGTCGAAGAATCCAGATCCCAGAGATCCATCGGTGAAATAGCATAATCACACCCGAGGAAAGTTGATCGTCCACCAGTGAGTCGATCTACGTTTCTTCAATTATTATTATTATATTAAACTAATCCACACATGGAAGCAAACCTGTCAGTTTTGTTTTTGTGTGCGTGCCATGTGAAACCAAATCCAACGACTATGTTTGAAAGTTGAAACCTGTTGAATCGGACCTAGTCAACATTGGAGGGGAGAAGTGGACCAGAGCTATACGTCTAGAACTATATTTCATCCTTTTGGTCTACTACTTTTCTTACTAGATATATTTTGATAGTGATATGTGCGTTTTTTTATGTTTATGGAAAGCAAGAAATGTATAGTGATTGGGCTTAGATATCGGGCTCGACTTAACTATTAATCGAATCAACTTGGCTTGGCTTGGCTTGCTTTAAGTACTAATTATACTTGTTTACGCCATACAATGATACAATGATAGTAAAGTTCTCGATTTACATGAAGGAGTTCAGTGGCGGATCCAGGAATTTTTTTTGGGTGGTTCACTACTTTTATATGTTTCAATTTCACCGAGTCGGGTATATAAAATTCCGGGTCGGTTTGAGGTTCGGGTCGGTTCGATGGTTCGGGAAAAGTTCATTACATAATAAAAATACGATAAAATAATAAAAGAGACACCGTCATTAGAAATTAAAAAACACATAATATCAATACAATAGTCTTTATGAATTAAAAAAAATTCTTATAGTTGTTCCCTACGAGTCTTCATCTTTTGAAATCGTTGCATTACTTCTTCAACCGAAACTTGTTGGAGGAATTCCCTTTCAATGTAACAAATGCAAGAATCGTTCATGTATTCATCACCCATCCTATTACGCAAATCCGTTTTCACATTCTTCATTGAAGAAAAACATCTTTCAACACTTGCCGTTGCAACTGGCAAAACCAATGATAACTTTATTAAACGATACACTAACGGATAATCAATGTGTAATCTTGTTTTCACCATCATTTTAGCAAGATCGCCTAAGCCACTCAAGTTGGCAAACCGCTTATCTTCTTTCACGTTAGTAATGTAGTGGCCAAGTTCATATACAAGCTTCTCCTTTTCATCAAAATCAAAATCACATGGATACATCTCGGCCAAGTTTATCAAGTTTACTTTACTAAAGGCACTAAAATTACAAGACGGGCTCAAAGAACTCATATTAGTAAGCAATTTAGTGGTTACCTCATTAAAGCGGCTTCCAAGCTCTTGAATTTGCATATCGAGAACCGTGTTGAAATTATTAACCACATAATGATGACGATTGGTGATACCGGTCTTCTTTCTTTTAAATCTCGGGTCAACATACTCGGCTTCCATATCAACCACTTCAATTTCATATTTTTCACAAAAGGATGTGACATCTTCCAAAAGTGAGTCAAAACCTTCAAGTCGATACCTTTTTAGGCCTTCATCAGTTAACTTAACTAGCTTAACTGCATTCAACATATCTTGATCTTTTCTTTGAAGCGCTTGACACAATGTGTTAGTAACACCCAAGATGTATTTCATCAAATGTAAATAAAATACAAAATTAAAAGTTTTTATGAATTCTTGAAGCCCACGTGATTCATTTTGGTAATTTGAAAACTCTCCCGATTTTTCTATATATTCAAGCACGTCAATAACACAAGGATATAAAGTAAGCAAACGGAGAATTGTTTTTTCATGAGAACTCCAACGTGTATCCCCAGCTCTTGCAAGTGACAACTCTTGATTCTTTCCACTTCCGGTTTCAACTTCCGAATTCAATCCCAAACTTTCTCTTTGACTTTCTCTTAACAAATATATTCTTTTACAAGATCCACTAACAACATTTACTAAATTTGATAATTCTTTATAAAGTCTGTAAATCTCATAATGTTTGGTTGCAAGGCCCACAACAACAAGTTGAAGTTGGTGAGCAAAACAATGAACATAATATGCCGAAGAATTTTCTTTCAAAATTAAAGCTTTCAAACCATTAAACTCACCGGACATGTTGCTTGCACCGTCATATCCTTGGCCTCTTACTCTACCAATACTCAAGTTGTGGCGAGCAAATAGGTCATCAATTGCAGCTTTAAGAGATAACGCGGTTGTTTCCATAACATGAACAAGGCCAATAAATCGCTCCTTCACAAATCCTAATTTATCAACATATCTTAAAACCACGGCCATTTGTTCTTTTTTAGAAATATCTCTCGATTCATCAACTAATATGGAAAAGACATCATCATTAAGTTCTTCAAATATCCTCTTTAATATTTCTTCTGCAAAACAATTACAAAGTTCTTTCTGGATTGATGGAGACGTCATTTGATTATTCCCGGGAGCATTACCCAATATAACCTTACCAATTTCTTCACTTAGTTCTCCAAACACTTTTAAGAACTCAATAAAATTTCCCCTGTAAAGAGATTCTTCAGACTCATCATGACCACGAAAAGCTAATGAACCATTCAACAATGCTTTGGTAAGTCTAGCCGAAGCATGTAATCGGATTCTATATTGTTTTTTATGTAGATCTGTTCCCTTATCAATGGCCACAGGTATAGACTGAGCTTGGTTAAGTAAGTCTTTCCCCTTTTTACGTGCTTTGTTGTGAAAACTATTGATTTTTCCAACATGATTGCTAAATTTCTCCCGACACCTATTCCAACATCGCAATCCTTCACTTAGAAATGCATCATTTTGTCCACTTTCCTTAAACAAGTAACAATGCAAACAATACACTTTATCCGCTTTGACACTATATTCCAACCAATTTCCAAATTCACTAGTGTACCATTCCTCATTAAAGCGTCTTAATTTACCACTAAAATTTGTTAGAGGACAATCATGCCCGGTTGGTTGACATGGACCTCTAAGTAGATATGCCCTTCTAATTTCATCTTTTTGACTTGGGTGATAAGATGAAATTGGTTGCCTTTCGGAAGGATCCCATGGTAGATCATCCAAATTTATTTTTAATGGTTTACTACTTGAAGATGATGATCCAAGGTTCGATGGTTCACTTTGATAATATTTCTTCATATTCAAAATACCTACAAATCAACAATTTCAAACTAACAAATTTAAAACTAAGAAACTAACAAAAACTAACAAACTAACAAATTAAAACCAATAATCATTAAGGCTTTATTGTAACTGCCAATGTGTGTTGTTTGATTGAGCTTTATTTGTTTTATTCACATAAGTTTATTTAGTGTTGGTGAATGCAGATGGTTATCATTAGATATGCCATATACAATTATACCAAAATGTTCATCCATTTGCTTGCAGAGGTTGTTATGTTTTTTCATTATTATTTATAATTCTGAATAGGTGTAATAAAAATTAAAAAATATAGATGTAAGTTCAAAATCTTAAGCTTCTGACGGAAATAAAAAAACCTAGAGCTGGGCAATTCCAGCTCCTGAGGCAAATGCAAAGATCCAATCCAACTTAGATGTAAGTTAATTTCACATAAATTATTACCTTCAAAGTGGGAGCCGGGAGGATTCGAGACTGATAGGGATGGCGGTGGACGGTGGTCAGTGGGCAGTGGGCAGCGGGAGTGGCTGAGGGTGGACAGAGGCGGAGTGGCTGAGGGTGGACCGTGGACAGAGGCGCTGCAGCTGCTGAGCTGCTTTGCTTATGTTATAAAATCCGTGTGATAAAATCCGTGTGATGGCAAGATCTTCGTAATTTCACAGATGAAGAAAGAATGCGAAGTGGCGAAACAGAGCTCAGATATTGTCAGCCTGAGGGTGGACAGAGCGGAGTGGCTGAGGGTGGACAGAGGCGCTGCAGCTGCTGAGCTGCTTTGCTTATGTTATAAAAAACCCTAACAGGCTAACATCAGTTAGGGACTTAGGGTAACTTAGTAAAAAAAAAAAACTATTAAAAACGGGAATAGAACTTGCGACCTCCGGGTTACAAAACCCACAAACTACCAGCCGGGCATGCACTTTATATGTTTTTAAGATGGTTCCTGTATAATTTATAGGGTGGTTCCTTTATTATTTTCTATATATAAATACACGATAATTTCGAAACTCGGGTGGTTCCGCGGAACCACCCGTTACTACCGTAGATCCGCCCATGGCAGTGGGCAGCGGGAGTGGCTGAGGGTGGACAGAGGCGGAGTGGCTGAGGGTGGACCGTGGACAGAGGCGCTGCAGCTGCTGAGCTGCTTTGCTTATGTTATAAAATCCGTGTGATAAAATCCGTGTGATGGCAAGATCTTCGTAATTTCACAGATGAAGAAAGAATGCGAAGTGGCGAAACAGAGCTCAGATATTGTCAGCCTGAGGGTGGACAGAGCGGAGTGGCTGAGGGTGGACAGAGGCGCTGCAGCTGCTGAGCTGCTTTGCTTATGTTATAAAAAACCCTAACAGGCTAACATCAGTTAGGGACTTAGGGTAACTTAGTAAAAAAAAAAAAAAAAAACTATTAAAAACAGGAATAGAACTTGCGACCTCCGGGTTACAAAACCCACAAACTACCAGCCGGGCATGCACTTTATATGTTTTTAAGATGGTTCCTGTATAATTTATAGGGTGGTTCCTTTATTATTTTCTATATATAAATACACTATAATTTCGACACTCGGGTGGTTCCGCGGAACCACCCGTTACTACCGTAGATCCGCCCATGAAGGAGTTGTCTTTTAGATTTGTTGCCGGGTGTGTGGGACATGAATGATTAGGGAGAGAAGGAGAAGATTTCTCATTGTGACAATGTGGAATGAGCAACTTACAAATCTGAAGAGATTCTTATAGAGATTGTTAAGACCGTAAAGTGATATGTTGCAACTTGTAACATCCAAAAATACATTAATATCTTATTTCGGAGACCGGAGTGTTATTATTACCTTGATAAAGGAAACATTTATATAGTCACGTTGAATTAAATTTAATATTTCCATTACTTTAGTTAGATATTTTGTTAATGATATAATATCAAAATGTTGATATGTTTCTTTTTGTAAGGTATTATTAGTGGTTAGCTCTACAAGTAAGGTGAATTGGAACTTGAGACTCAGCCTATGGTGAAGATCAATAATGGGCCTGATTAGCGACATGTAGTAAACGTAAGTTGGACAAAGTATTGGATTTTTAGAAAATATTGCTTTTTTGCTTCAAGTCGTCTAGATGATTTATAGTTTTTAACAAATGCTTTTGAATTATATATAGTGTTGCGGTAAACCTGCATATTCACTAGCTATCAGTGATGGATACATGATTTTTCGGGAAAAAGGGAAGAGAGGGGTGATCGGTCAGGCTAAGACAGGGTGATTTTTATTAAATGCCGTTAAATATAATAGAAAATTGCTATCTTACACATGTTCTCTATGTGATTACTAGTGAAATTTAATAATTAAATACGTACAAGAAATAGACATTGGTGTAAGGTATAAAATTAGATAGATTTTGTTAAACTGGAAGCACACAACAAAGAAGATTTGATTGGACGATCGACTCTATCGTTTTATTAATAGCAGAACAAGATACGAATTACAATGAAAATAAACTAAACATAATGGGCTTTTATACTACTCAACAAACTAATCCTACTAAAACTCAAATAAGAAAACATAATTATCTAAACATTAAAAGATAATTATAAACGAACTTGGCCTCCAAGTAATTTGAACTAAACCTTGGACTTTATTAATCTCCTCCAACCACCCCTTTAGAGATTACCGAAACCACCCTCGTTTTATTTCCGTACTAACCGTTTTGGCCCGTTAAGGTGGTATTGTCATAATCTTAACACTCCATCTCAATACCAACCTTCTTCATTCCCATACTCAACAAAACTTCATCATTTTGACTTTAGACAAACTATTAGTCAACATATCGGCTACTTGTTCTTTTGTATCCACGTACGTTAAATTGATTTCACCGTTTAACACCTTCTCACGTATATAGTGATAATGCACTTCTATGTGCTTGGTACGTGCATGAAACATAGGATTCTCGGCCAATTGGATCGCGGACTTATTATCACAAAACATCTTTACTTTGTAATCAACTTTCTGCCCAAGTTCACCAAGTAGTCGAACCAACCAAACTAACTCTTGAGCTGCCATTGCCGAGGCTCTATACTCTGCCTCGGTAGTCGACAACGACACCATTGGTTGTCACTTACTACACCAAGACACCATGCTTTTACCGATAAAAAACACAAACCCGGTTGTCGACCTTCTAGTGTTCGGATCTCCCGCATAATCCGCATCACAAAAACCGTTTAACTCGGTACTCGACTCCATCTTAAACTCAACTCCTAGCCCGATTGAATTCTTCACATACCTTAGAACTCGATGAGCCGCATACAGGTGTGGACGACGAGGTTGTTGTATGAACCGACTTAAGACGCCTACCGCGAATGCGATGTCCGGTCTTGTTAAAGTTAGGTAGATTAAACTACCTACAATATGTCGGTATTCGATCGGATTTTCCAACTCCTTTCCTTCGTCTTGATACAACTGAAAATTTTCATCCATAGGTGTTGTTGCTAATTTTGTGTTTAGCATTCCAAATCCAAACCTTTGTAACAACTCACATGTATACTTTCTTTGATGTAGTACCAGACCCGTTTTGGAATATTCAATCTCCAAACCCAAAAAATGACTTAATTTCCCTAGATCTTTGATCTTGAACCGTGTCGACAGATTACTTCGAAGCTGGTCCGTTTCTTCCTTCCAATTACCTGATATTATCAGGTCATCTACATAGACCAGAACCACCGCCACATGTGACCCGCTTTGCTTAGCAAACAAACTAGCATCGACAACCGTACTTCTATAACCACAATGCTCAAGAAACTCCCCGATTTCACCGTACCATGCCCGCGGAGATTGCTTGAGCCTGTATAGCACCTTTTTCAATTTACACACACAACCTAACTGTACTTTTTCTTCGAACCTGATAGGTTGTTCCATATAAATTGTGTGACTTAAATCTCCATATAGGAATGCGTTATTTACGTCCATTTGTTCTAGACTCCACCCGAGACTTGTCGCGAGCGCTAGCAGGACCCGAACCGTGGTTAGTTTAGCAACGGGGCTAAACGTCTCGTCATAATCAAGCCTTTATTCTTGGGAAAAACCCCGGTCTACTAGACGAGCTTTGTACCGATCAATTGTTCCATCCGCCTTCTTCTTAAGATTGTAGACCCACTTGCACGTAACCGGTTTTACTCCATCTGGTTTTGGAACCAACTCCCAAGTTTCATTGTCCTTAAGAGCCTTAATCTCAGATTTCATCGCGTCTATTGTCACACCCCAACCTACGGCGGAACATGTCGGGGCGCGACATTAATTGTATCATAGCTCAGAAGACACTATGTAATTACACGTGTCAATATCTAAATTATTATTTCACATAAACCATACATTAAAGCACAATAATACATAGTTCTCAAAACAGATACATATATCAATAATAAACTTAAATTAAATAGCATTCTTCACATCATCGAGCAACCTAAGGTATCACTACTTCAACAATCTTGAAGTCATCCAATAGAGCTACATGCGCCATGCGTGAAAATACATATATTTGTCAACATAAAGTTGAGAAAGTAAACCACGGTTTTGAGTATATATAATAATAAAATGACAATTCCATGCGATAATCGTAAATCACTACAATTAGTGTAACAATAAATAAAAGTTGTCTTTTCAACCGAATCACATAGATAAGGGTTTACTCCGACGGCGTATGATCATACTAATGAGGATGAGGATGAGGATGAGGATGAGATACCAACCAACATAAAATAAACACATAGTCACATTTGCACATATCAACTAATCGAGCAATTTCAATTACGCATATAATGGAATCGTAGTGAAAACAATAATTTGATTGTGAACGCATAACGCCCCCAAAATTGTAAAGCGGTAAAAAGGGGGATGTGAATTTACTTACCTTTAATGAGTAGGATAAACGAGAACGAGATAATACAGAAAATGCAAGGATGGAAAAGGGTCAAGCTCCCCGAGATTTGCCGACAAATACTCCTAGATGTTAATAACATGAATTAAATATAATCATAGCGAAAAACTAATATTTATGACGGGTCTTGAGATTCGATGGGGTTGTGTGTAACATTAAAATATTACTAGATACATTTTCGTTAATTGTTGTTGTCCTTATTATTATAAAAAATTTTAATAATAATAATCATAATTGTGATAATGATAATGATTAATAAATAATAATGGTGGTAATAATAATGATAATGAAAATAATAATAATAATAATAATAATAATAAATATTAGTTGAAATAATAAAAGTTAACAAAACCGGGTTTTTAGATGATGAGAACACGACTTAGGGTTATCGGTTCTTATTTAATGATTTCAAAAGGGGTGTTATTACATAAATATCAAAAGGATACAATAAATAAATAAAAAAAAACATATAAAACGGGTCTGTCGGGTTTTGAACCCGCGACCTTACTTTTTGAGGGACACACACATAACCAACTGGACTGGAGAGTCTTTTGGTTCATAAACAGTTTTGAAAATATATAAAAACTACTCGATAAGAACATATGAACCCTAAGATTGAATCACGATTTTGGATCCATAATTGCTCGATCCAATAAGGGGCTATTGATCTACGAGAGATCTCGATTCTATCCATACCTTTTAATTGAATTAACACGGCTGGTAAGATTGTAAAACTGATCCAACGAGTTACGGCCAAAGGAGGCTTCAATTAGGTGACGGGTTGGGTTTTTAAACGGAATTGAGTATAGGGGAAATGTTGGCGACGAGGAGGAGGTGATTTCTTCAAGTTTAATTGATATAATACGAAGGGATTATATAAGATCCAAAATTAGGGTTTGTTTAGGCTTAAAAATGGTTAATTTATCAAATTGCAGACTAATTAGCACGCTCTTACTATAATTAAGTGTCGGTTACGCGTTTATACGAAGGAATATGCCAAATGCCAAAATTAATCGATCAACAACGAGCGGGAATTGATGATTTTGAAGATGGTTTGGGCCGTCGGGTCGGGTTTGGGTCCATGGGTGGTCTGGTTGGACCAGGGGGTGGGTTAGGGTTATTTTAATACCAGAATTTACATATCAGGCCCCTGAAGTTTATAGATGGAAACGAGAATGGGTTAAAGTTTGTATTTGGGTGAAAGTTGAAGGATTTTGTAAGTTTTAAATATGTAACAATTAAATAATAAAACTGAGACAATAAAAATACTTAATAAATGCGTCGGTTTTATTAAATGAGTGACCCGAACCCTTAAACGAGTCGGGTATAATTACAAGAATATAAAAAATGAAAACCCGAAATGTTACAGCATTCACTACTTTAGGAAATTTCGTCCCGAAATTAGGAACTAAGCCGTAACGAAGAGGTGCGGGTACTGGAACTAAGCCGTATCGTGACTTATTGTAACATTCGTTACTTTTCAAACCCGAAAATCCTACCCGTTTTAAATTTTCGGTTTTATTTATAAATGTATGTATAAATTTGAATATATATTTCAAGTTTCATCTTATGTACTTCTATTATGTTCATTACCCGACACGTTTGATGTTTCGATATATTCATAACGTTAGTTTATATTTTGAATAACATTCCCGACGATTTAAATCATATTTCGTTTATTCTCTACTGATTATGTACAAATAGCAAAGCTCCGGAATCTAATTTTATACTTAAACGAGTCCCGAACTATTCGGGCATAATACGAAAAATACCTAAGCTTATATACTTCTTTGTTATTGTTATAACATTCTAAAGTTCAAGGTTCAAATGGTAAAGATAGTTTAATTATGATTTAAAGGAAATATGAAAGTATAGGGGACGAATGTGTAAAATCTGAATTTTAAATTAATATTAAATATAAACCAGCCCTCTCTTCCCCCTCCCTCACGTTTTTCCGGCAAGGCCAAACTCCGGCGACGGCAGAAACATTCCGGCGACCTTAAATTCATCTCAAAACGCTATCTTTAATCAATTTTAATGATATAAACTCGTTTCTCCATCATATTAAAGCTTAATCAAGTCTCATTACGTGTATTAACTCCTCCAACGTTCGGATTCAAACACTAAACCATGGATAATTATAAAAATTACATTAACGCGAATTAATCATCCAATGGATCAATCGACACTATAAATACAACCTACTCGTTTATCTAAACTCGCTCACATATTCATCTCCATCTAATATACACTCTAAATCCCATAAACCGTTCGTCAAAATCCGATTCCGGCCACCCTTCGTTCACTATAATTCGACACCAAATAAGGTAATTAATAGATGTTTTTGATTCGTTTAAACCCGTCTAATAAAACCTCTAACAAAGATTAAGCAACCATGGAACCAAATGAACGAATTGAAACCTAGGGTTTATAGTGAAGAAGATGAAGTTGTCAATGAGTTTTATAAATTATTGTTTCAATCTTATAACAGATAAACAATCTGGTCCAACTGGTTAGTCCATAAACATTTCAATCAGGGGACCCGAGTTCGAACCCGGGTCATTGCAGTTTTTATTGTTTGTTTTGTTTTTCTTTTCTTTTCTTATATTTTAAAAACCTTCCTCTTAATATTTATTAACCAAAAAAAATTTATAAAAATTATTATAAAACAAATAAAATCATTTTTTTAGTTATATAACAATTGTTTAGTTTGTTTTTAATATTTTTATCCAAGAATCCAACTTTTACAAACCCGAACCCTTTATTAAAATTCGTAATATATATATATATATATATATATATATATATATATAAATGTGTATGTATATAATATAATATCGTTATAACTTTATAGAAACTAAAATTCCGTTAAGATTCATAATTCATAAACATTATCAATCTCATAACCTAAACTAATATTAAATTCATAATTTATTAGCAATTTGTTAAAATTCGTTAAAACTTAACAATAATATTAAATTATCAAAACACCATAAAATGATAAAATATACATTTAAACACTTCTAAATACCGACAACCCGAGTTATTTACTTTTTATATGTCGTTAGTTAATATTGATTTTGTACTTTTAATTCTAGTTCGTGAAGTTAAGATTGCTTCGGTTTCATTTACACACTTTTGGTTTTTATTTCAAGTTTGTCTTCAACTTTAAGGTGAGTTTCTCACACCCCCTTTTTAACGTTTTTTTACATATTTTGGGGGTAGCATATATATCCTATCAACAATTCAATTTCGTTTATTTAGTATCTACAAACTACAATTCGTTACATGGACTTGTGTGTTTACTTGCTTAAAGATTACGTGCTCATGGTTTCCTCATTAAGTATGATCATACGCCCCCCCTATTCACTCAGGACCTCGATGTTATGAGTGGAATAGGGACCCCCGATCTGAGTACGTTGGTTGTTACCAACGGAAAAGACACTTACTTGCGCTTATCTGAGTACACTGGTGCACAATCCCAGTCGGAAAGGACACTACTTGCTCATCTACACTTGTTCATGGAATTGTATGATTTTTATATACTTATATCAAAACTTGTGTGAACTCACCAACTATTCATTTAGTTGACTTTATTTTATATATATGTTACATGTACAATTATTAGAGGACGAAACAGAGAAGACACTAGAACTTAGGTTATATTAATAAATGGACAAGTTGTTAATCGTTCTTGTATTTTCCTTGTATTTCTTGTTACAAACTTGTGTACTTGATGTTTAAATTAATTAATGATAATATTGTCACTTAATAGTGTCACATGTATTTTGGGCAATATGTACGTCACACTCGGGCGTATTCCGCTTTAGCCGGGGTGTTACAGATTAGTATCAGAGCCGTGACTATAAGATAGGACATTAGACGTAGTGTTCTAGTTGGTTATAGTTTATTTGCTTAATTGTTTAGGTTGCATGATCAGAAATTATGTGAGCCTTATTTGATTGTTCAATGCACATTATTTGGTTATTATTAGTTTGTTTATGCCTCATGTACGCAAATATTATTATACTGATGATTCAATTACTTCAATTACACAAGCACACACAAGTCCAAGGCTTATGCCTAAAAACAAAAATTTTTCCATCATTTTCAATTATTGAGTTTTATTGTGGTGTTCCGATATTTATTCTACTTAAAGATGGTTCTATATGGCGGGTATGTAGTAAACTGTAAGGTGGACGTGCCTGTTTTCCGAAACTCTTGACACCAAGGTTATTGAAACCTAAGGATAAGCAATGCGTATAAATCCCAATCAGACGCGGGACCCGGTTGCTTACCTGGAGAGTTAGGAAAGAGCATGAACTCTATTAAGCCAAAGCATACCGCTTTCAACGTCATATGAATCACAACTTTAAGTTTTCAAAGGCGACCATGTTCTCTTTGTGAAAAGAATATGGTTGCACTCCTCTATGTTTTACAATGTGTTTTAACTGGAAGTCTGTACACGAATACCCAGCTTTCGGTTCGATTTAATTACACATTTTTATACGAGAATAGTTAAGTTTTAAATTAATTTTATGACACGTTTCTTTATTTATACGCTCATTTACGGCTTAAACTTTTAAAAGTTTGCAAAGTAATAACCGAATTTCAAATGATTCCTTTGTTATTTTACTATTATGTTTTAGAATTGAAAATTCAAAAACTTAGGGTGATACATGAATGGTCGAATTTCAATTCGATTACCTTATTTCCATATTTATTTACCCTTATGTTTTAGAAGTGAAAATTTAAAAAAGTCATGGTGGTTTATGAACATTCGATTTTCAATTCGATTTCATTATTTATTGTAAGTTTAATATTTTTCCATATGATTATTCAATAATTTATGAGGTTTTCGTTTATTGAAAGGTGAAAACTCATGACGTTTCATGGGAATTCCAATTTCGATTTCAAATTTGTTTCATGGGGAATTCTTTTCTTTACTTGTATCTATTAGTCGTTTTCATACTTACGTCTCAAGTCACGCGAATTCTTCACATTTCGTATCATGCCTCCTCGTTTTCCTAGTTGTTACACTCAACTCGCGAAATGACAATCCAAGTTATCAAGTAAATGGCCCCCGTGATCCCGATCACCCCACGTTTGACCGCACCTACCTTCATCGCTATAGTTAATTCAAATTCAAACCCAACACCATTCTTGGAAATGCAAACTAAACCCAACCGATTGGCATCACGCTGAAACACACCCTTTGTACAGTATGAGTAAATCCCACCACTTTACTTCCCTAAAACGTTGATATACTTCGATTTGTGGTAGATTCAATTACCACTTATTGATAAAACCCACCCAAACTCAACGCCACTCGCCCATCTGCAAGACCTGTACCTAACCATTTGTCTCAATCACATGTTTGACCTCATGTTTCAAGCCTACTATCATTGTGGTGACCCTAGCACACCCACCATACATTGGAAGGCCTAACTTGTTTCCGCCATGCAATATCCTAACCCCGCATCCTTTGTCGACCTTACACGATTTTTCGGTTTCAATACTTAGATTTTAACATAGCTCATCAAACTCGTCTATAATTTCTTTTGCATACCTTCCTACATTTTATTTCTTTACTAACACCTCGCGCCTAATCCCAAATCCTTAGTTATTTTAACCTTCGGTCAAATGGATTTTCTTTAAAAATAATTTATTACCTCTATTATTATTATTATTATTATTGTTATTATTATTATTATTAAAGTTATTAATATTACCATCATTATTAATGTTACTACTACTATTGTTATTAGTACCATCACCGTTATAATCATTATTATTATTACGGTAATTATCAATATGGTTATTAATAAAATTTTTATTATTATATTTGTTAATATTTTTATTATTATCGTTATTAGTAATATCATTATTACTAGTATCATCGTCACTACTATTAATATAATAATATTTAAAGTAAAATATTTGCTTCAAACAAGTTTTGAGCCATTTTGAAACTATTTTTCATTCAATAATATTTTTATTATTATGATTAGTAATATTATTATTACTAGTATCATCATCATCACTAATAATAATGTAATTATTATTTCAAACCATATTTAAAGTAAATTTTTGTTTCAAAACAAGTCTTAAGCCCTATAAGGCTATTTTTCATTCAACAAGTCGGATACTTTGACGATCATTTCTTTCCTTTCTATCTAGGTCGCGGGCCAAAAGAAAACCTTTGTTTTTATGTGAAAGTTTCATAAAATTTACAACTCTTAGCGATAGCTAAAAACTTTTTTTGCATAAGTAAAATAGAATAAATTTTATTTTATCATGAGATGAAAAAAAAAGGCATCACGAAAAAAAAAATTATTTTCATTAACTGTCTTAACATATTTTCCATTAGGATTTTGAATCATTAAATAATTTGCTACTTAAAAGTCCAAGGGCTTCTTTGTAATTAAATCATTCTTTTCTAAGTCCATGGACTGTTCTTGTCATTCTGCCAGACTCCTAGTTCGTTACTTATCCTTAACGAACTGACTTGTCATGACGAACTGGTTATTTTAACGAATTGAACCCTTCTAATGAACTGGACCCTTAACGAATCAGTCCATAGCGAACCAGTCTATGTAACGAATTGGACCTTTCAATTCGTTATTCTTTAACTATAGCGAATCAAGGGTAATTCGCTATTTTTTCCCCTTGACGAACTGAATATAGTTCGTTATGTTTCCTTAGACGAATCAGCTAGCGAATCACTTTTAATTCGTTAGTTATTCCTTAGCGAACTAGGTTAGGTCAGGGAATGTCAGAATATTCCCTGGCATCCTTAACCTTGTACTAACCTTTACCGGCGCCGCCGCCGAAAAACCGCGGATTCACCGGAAAAATGAGTTTAGACTCGTTTTTCACCGTTTTCCGCCCCGTTCGATCCAGATCTGAGCTAGGGTGATCCCTAAGCTCATATTAGGTTTGGTTTATACCCGAATCCACCCGGATCTCGTGAGTTAAACGGTTTTAACGGTGTCGGCTCGTCGTTCCGTGTTTATATTTAACGGTTTTAAGCTCATACAATATTATACTATCATTACCTCGGGTCGGTACTCGGTTTCCTTCTTGGTTTCGGTTTAGAGAGAGAGCTTAAGTATGTGTTTTGGGAGGTGTATGGAATGTGTGAAATGAATGATTAATGGCCATTTATGACTTATACAATTATGGATCATGGGCTTAAGCCCATGGTCCTTTACTCTTTCTTTCATAGCCCAAGTCCATAACCCATATCCATTTAACCCAACACTAGCCCGAATCATAATAACTTGTATTTTCATTTATTAACCGAAACTAGAAAATGAGATGTTACAAGTTGAAAGATAAAACTAATCATATTACAGAAAGAAGACTTACAAATCTAAAACTTATCATAACCCAGAACTTAAAGTAATAGAATAACGCTACTAATGACAATCCGATAAGAACATTTATATATAGGATGTACCAGCGGCGTATCCACCGTGTTCTTATCATTTCAACATTGTACCGTTATCCCAAACTAGTATCGGTTCTAGGATTATGACACACGATTGTACGTATCATGATTTCCATGCGAGGACTTGGGTAATTATGTATGCATCCATAATTACTTAGGTCGTCGGATGGTCCGCATAATTCATTCCATCGTGTGGGTTACAAAAGCGTTTGAAAACATTAATTTGTAAGGGAGCACAAGTTTTAAAAATGTATGACAATAAATTAGGAAAAAGTTCATAAATTTCTAGGACATTATTTAAATGTAAGTCCTTAAAGTTGTAAAGAAATAATTTATTACTAGTTGAGGTTAATAAAATGACTTGGGATGGTTGGGGAGGGGAAAAAAATGAGGCAGATATATGTTTTAATAACCAATCTACTTAATTAATGTGAACTTTATTCGTAAAATACGTGAAATGCTATTAGTTTATACTGAAATAATTTGATGCCATAAAAGGCGTTATAAATTTATAATTGAGAAAAGACTAAAATAACTATGATCGACTAAAGAACACAATACAAGTCTTCGGGTCTCTTGAGGGGTTAATGTGAAAAGAGAAATTTAGTTCACAAAGGTCAGAGTAGATTATCTTGGAGTAGCTCAAATAGGTTGAGTTCGTAATTTGGGGTTGCATAATTTGGGTTTTCAATATGGTATAACTGGGTAACATGAGCTTGTGTATGGAATTGGTGAGGTAATAAGGACCTTGATTGCCTAAGGAGACGTGAAGGATGTGGGGTTGATAGGTTTGACTTGATGAACAAGGGCAAGTTGATGACACATATTCCGGGGATGATTTGGGTCTCCATGATGGTATCAAGTGAGGTTATTAAGAACACCATGTTGTGTGTGAGCGGTAGGCTGTTTGTGGGATGGTCTGTACACTAGGCAGGGTACGAAAAAAGTTAGCAAGGTGGCCATAGCGATGTGTATAGCTGGCACAAGGATTTAGCAGAGCGACAACGGTTACAGGTGAAGCATAACGGGGGAGGACCAGTGCATGGTTTCCTTCTTGAGGCGTCTCAGTCTGTGTCGAGGTTGAGGGTTGTTTTTGATTAACAATATAGCGTTGGTGATTGACCTTACGCTTGTTGTTGGTATTTTGAAACAGATTTTAGGTTCGTATTAAGCGTCAACGGATGAGTCGGTTTTGGTCTTATCAGGAACAAGTTATGAAACAGCACAATTAGAGTTGAGGCTTTAAACTTGAGTCATGTATAACAGTTGCAAACTCTTTGGTGATCATAGTAGTCATAAGGCAGTCGTGAGAATTCAACAAACGACGATGAAACGATGGTTTCCTATGAGAACATAGAATGAAATGGGATGATGGTAGATACAAGAGGAGCATGACGGTGAATTTTGACGTAAGCCCTTCCTCGTTTAGGATGTTATGTTTGGGTTGAGGTGGATTGTCGAGGAATAGTACAACTTGACGATTTTACTTGCTTTTACAGTGTGTGGTGATGAGGATAAGTAGTGGGTAAATGAGTCAATATTTCTAAAAATTAGCTTAACGCACAAGATTGGGTTTGATTTCTTTCAACATTTTGAATTGAAGTTACTATGTGAGTGACCATAGAAGAACAGTTGATTGATTTTTTTAGTACAAGAAATGAGTTGATGAGCTGTGTACACCACAAATGAACTATTAAGAAAAACTAAAATTTTGAAATATGTTGAGCTAGCGTTTACTCTTAACTTAAGGATAAGTTAGAATCTATATTGAGAATTAATCAGATAATTTTGATGAATGGGTTTTATCAAAGTTTAATAAATTGATGAGTTTTAACAAATTTTAAAAAAAATCTCAGGTTGAATACTTGAAAATAGTTTATGTGTGTGATACCATGAGTATGAGAAAGTCATTCGACTATGAAATTATGCAATAATATTGTTGATGTTTTAATAATGTGATAAGATAAATAAATGAGGAATTTGTAAATCACTCAATATTCGAGTCTATGTTGTTTGATTAACTTGTGATAGTCGAGTCTTAATAAATGAGGAATTTGTATCTAGTTATGTGGATGAAAAAATATTTCCAAGTGGAATAGATGGAATCAATAAATCTTGATTCAAAAGTGATTCAGTAAATAAGAATTTGATGTAAATTGATACTCGTGTATTATAATAGTAGTTTGAGGTTGAGATCGTGTTTGAGGTTGAGAATTTCCAATACCTATAAATATTGGATTAAAGAAGTCTTATCATTTTTAATATTGAGAAAACATAACTTAAAACATAAATGGGTTCATTTGTTTGTTAGGGCTTCATGGATCACCACGGGTCCTTCCAACAAAGGAAAAATATCAAACACCAAATAAACAAAATCAATCGAAAATCGAATTTGAGGGGTGTTGAGGTAGATGGTTGAAGTAGTTCGGGAACCACCCCATTATACATACTTCATCCATCCGTTCAACAAAACACAATGCGGAAAAACCGAGTTTAGCCACGAAATCACCGTGAATTCGGTTATAAATTTAAGGATGTGATCGTCACATGACCATGTTGATACAATGATGGTAGTAGATTCGGGTACATTTGGTGTGATATGCTTTGGCCTAATAAGTTCCACACCCTTACCGAACACTCCAGGAAGGCAACCAGGTCTCGCGGTTGATTGAGATTTATGCGCATTGCACTTCCTTAGGCTCGCAAGCCTTGGTGTCAAATGTTCGGTAAACAAGTGTGTCCCTCTTCCAGTTACTACATATCCGTCCCACAAATCATCCTCAAGGAGAGGGGAGCAAGAAGGTGGGATTTCTTAAGGAATTTCTCGATTAAAAATCGTCCTAAAGTTTTGAAAACAATTTTGAGAGTGAGGCATAGCCTCGGATTATGTGTGTGCTTTTGTGTACAATTGTATATGATAAACAATTTAAATATGCTAAGCTATGTACAAAAATATAAACAAGTAGGGTGCACGTATGGGAACACGTATAGGGACCTAAGCATGCTACTAGGTCGTTACGTCTAACCACCTATCTTATAGCCTTCGGCTCTGATACCAATCTGTCACACCCCAATCTACGGCGGAACATGTCGGGGCGCGACATTAATTGTATCATAGCTCAGAAGACACTATGTAATTACACGTGTCAATATCTAAATTATTATTTCACATAAACCATACATTAAAGCACAATAATACATAGTTCTCAAAACAGATACATATATCAATAATAAACTTAAATTAAATAACATTCTTCACATCATCGAGCAACCTAAGGTATCACTACTTCAACAATCTTGAAGTCATCCAATAGAGCTACCTGCGCCATGCGTTAAAATACATATATTTGTCAACATAAAGTTGAGGTAGTAAACCATGGTTTTGAGTATATATAATAATAAAATGACAATTCCATGCGATAATCGTAAATCACTACAATTAGTGTAACAATAAATAAAATTGTATTTTCAACCGAATCACATAGATAAGGGTTTACTCCGACGGCGTATGATCATACTAATGAGGATGAGATACCAACCAACATAAAATAAACACATAGTCACATTTGCACATATCAACTAATCGAGCAATTTCAATTACGCATATAATGGAATCGTAGTGAAAACAATAATTTGATTGTGAACGCATAACGCCCCCAAAATTGTAAAGCGGTAAAAAGGGGGATGTGAATTTACTTACCTTTAATGAGTAGGATAAACGAGAACGAGATAATAAAGAAAATGCAAGGATGGAAAACGGTCAAGCTCCCCGAGATTTGCCGACAAATACTCCTAGATGTTAATAACATGAATTAAATATAATCATAGCGAAAAACTAATATTTATGACGGGTCTTGAGATTCGATGGGCTTGTGTGTAACATTAAAATATTACTAGATACATTTTCGTTAATTGTTGTTGTCCTTATTATTATAAAAAATTTTAATAATAATAATCATAATTGTGATAATGATAATGATTGATAAATAATAATGATGGTAATAATAATGATAATGAAAATAATAATAATAATAATAATAATAATAATAAATATTAGTTGAAATAATAAAAGTTAACAAAACCGGGTTTTAGATGACGAGAACACGACTTAGGGTTGCCGGTTCTTATTTAATGATTTCAAAAGGGGTGTTATTACATAAATATCAAAAGAATACAATAAATAAATAAAAAAAACATATAAAACGGGTCTGCCGGGTTTCGAACCCGCGACCTTACTTTTTGAGACACACACATAACCAACTGGACTGGACAGTCTTTTGGTTAATAAACAGTTTTGAAAATATATAAAAACTACTCGATAAGAACATATGAACCCTAAGATTGAATCACGATTTTGGATCCATAATTGCTCGATCCAATAAGGGGCTATTGATCTACACGAGATCGCGATTCTATCCATACCTTTTAATTGAATTAACACGGCTGGTAAGATTGTGAAACTGATCCAACGAGTTGCGGCCAAAGGAGGCTTCAATTAGGTGACGGGTTGGATTTTTAAACGGAATTGAGTATAGGGGAAACGTTGGCGACGAGGAGGAGGTGATTTCTGTAAGTTTAATTGATATAATACGAAGGGATTATATAAGATCCAAAATAAGGGTTTGTTTAGGCTTAAAAATGATTAATTTATCAAATTGCAGACTAATTAGCACGCTCCTACTATAATTAAGTGTCGGTTACGCGTTTATACGAAGAAATATGCCAAATGCCAAAATTAATCGATCAACAACGAGCGGGAATTGATGATTTTGAAGATGGTTTGGGCCGTCGGGTCGGGTTTGGGTCCATGGGTGGTCTGGTTGGACCAGGGGGGTGGGTTAGGGTTATTTTAAAATATTATTTTAATACCAGAATTTACATATCAGGCCCCTGAAGTTTGTAGATGTAAACGAGAAAAGGTTAAAGTTTGTACTTGAGTGAAAGTTGAAGGTTTTTGTAAGTTTTAAATATGTAACTATTAAATAATAAAACTAAGACAATAAAAATACTTAATAAATGCGTCGGTTTTATTAAATGAGTGACCCGAACCCTTAAACGGGTCGGGTATAATTACAAGAATATAAAAATGAAAACCCGAAATGTTACATCTATCCACTACGGTTTCTTAATAGCTTTAGAGTAATCTTGTCACATCCCGACCAAAGGCGGAACATGTCGGGGTGCAACCGATTGCCCAAAACACAAGAAACTATTAAAGTGACAATATTTAATCAACTCATTTATTTCACAAATCAATAAACAACACATCTTGGTCATACAAACAAATTGAACACAAGTAAACAAATATATTGTTCGTTTTACTAATATCCTAATAGTCTTGGTAACGTTTTTCGTCAAGTCCTCAAGTCGATAAAAGTCAAACCTGTAACAATGCATAAAATAATATTTTGTCAACACGTATGTTGGTGAGCAATTTCATAGTATGAGTATATATAACATGAGCGAAATCCACAAATGTAAATAAGACTATAAATAAAAGCATCAATCGTGGTATATAAAACATATGTAATGAGGATCCTTTCTAATCGGTAACAACCGACATACTCGAATAATGAGGCCCTATTCTACTAGCACAAGGCTAAGTAGTTAGGGGAGTGTATGATCATACTTAATGAGGCTCAACAACAACATAAAAATAAACACTCGTGCACGTAAAACATATGAAACATATAACACACAAAAGAGCAAGTATTCTAAGTATCATACACCATAAAGTTTGTGGTTTGAGAAATGTGTGTAATAAATAATTCTTGTTTTTTTGAATAAGTATGCATGTTACCCCCAAAAGATAAAAGTGAAAACGGGGGATGAAATGTACTCACCTCAATTGACGAATCGAGAAATAATAAATGATCGAAATGTAGAAAGCTTGCGAACGAACGAACCAATCCGACTTGAAAGCTAAATGAAAACGAATAAATAATATATTACCCTTTAAGACATTAATCACATCTTCTTTTTCGCATTTATTAGTTACATATCTCATATGACTTTAATATATGAATCCTAAAACAGTTATACTTTCATTTAATAACATAGTAAATATAACTTCGAAAGTTTAGTAACCATTTGAACTGATGTAAACAATAGTCACATTCACAAATTCCATGTATAGGAAAATTCAGTGATTTCCATATATATGTTTTCATTCAGTAGTATGGCCATTTAATTTTATTTTCCTTAGTAGTTGGGAAATTTTTGATGAATCATATATGAAATACAAACCTCTCATCAATTTCAGATTAATCGTGAATCTGATATATATCTATCTAGTACATGGGTCAAGGGTTTGAAAAAGGGTCGGTCCCTTGAAACTCTTTTACCATTTAAGGTGAAATTTAAATACCCTTTACCCGACCCATATTATTTATTCGGGTCTAATTAAGGGTTTTAAGAGTCGGGTAGCCGGGTTTCAAGGGTTCGACCTTTATCTTGCTCACCACTACTTACTATGGCTTCCATACGGGGATTTCGATAATTAATTGTGCACCCATAATTATTTAGATCGTCGTATGGTCCACATGGTTCGTCCCATTGCGTGATTTAAAAGACATATTTATTTTGAAACCTCAAACATTAGAAACGTACATAAATTTATTGAATTTTTACACATATTAAATAAATAATACCCGCCGTTGGAAAACTTTGGGGTTGTCTTTTAAATAAGTAGGAAAATGAAATAAATAATTGAAACAATTAAATATTAAAATATAAACCAAAGTGAAGATATCAATTTGGTTTGAATAAGTAAAGATGATCAAATGGTATAAAATTCAGGGTAAACAATTACGAGACGGGATTTAAAGTCAAATGTTATCAATGTGAAAAGAATAAACAAATCCTTAAGCTCCATGGTTGTACGTCGGGACACTAAAATTTAGTGAAAAATGAGATAAATCCAATAAGTGAAACGAGGATCCAAAGAGTGAAAAATGAGAAACCCGAGAGGTGAGTACATGAGGTAGGGGTAAACTATGTTACAATTAATAATAGCATCGTATGATGAGTTTCACACGTGAACAAACTTGAGGTTATGAGTAATTGAGAATTCGATTGCGTGAATCACGATAATGAGGTGAGTATCTTTGGGGTGACGCATACATGTATCAATATAAATAAAATAGTATTTGATTAACAATCATTGAAATGTAATAAAACGTGAATACGGCCACTATTGTGAAACCATTTATATAATCGTCATTATAATAACGGTTTATAATAGCGCCAAAACTTGTAGACAACCACACATAGGCCGTTAATAGATTAGATGAAATGATGTAAAATAATGCATAGAATCGTGTCTTGCTTGAAAAACATAAATGCTCAAATATGAATAACAAAATTCATGAAATATCGTTTGAAAAAAAAACAAAATTTTTAGCAAACTTGAGGTTTTAAAGTATTACACAAATTGTCATAGAATAACTTGAATTCGGTCGAAATCAAAACACCAAAATGAAATCTCGTGTGCATGATATTGTCGTCGAAACATCTTATCAATGAATAAAAATTGCAATAATTTTGTGACTTGAATATATGACTAAATATGTAAATCGCGTTTTGTATGCTCATTGAAAATATAAGAATAACATCGAAAATGAAATCTCAAGTAAAGCCGTTTTATTGTTTCCAAAATATGAATATAATTATATCAATATATCGCGGTATCGCGTAGCTAGAGAAATGTTTTGATCATTATCAAGTGTAAATCTTGTAAGTCCAATTTGTTGAAGGAATTTGTATACATAAACCGGTTGTGATAAACAAAAATATTTATAAAATAATGCTTGCGATAATAAGAAGTAATAGTTTGTGTAAATCGTTATTGAACAAAACTCATGACACAAAGTTTAGTATATAGGGTATTTATAAATGCGTCCCAAAAATATTTATGAATTCATGATCATTGAATTTATGCAAAATGATAAAAGTTAATATTTGTTACTAAATAAATCCCGCATTCAACATTCAAGATGAAACCTCGTATTTATAAAGTCTTTATTAGATTTATCACATTGGATGGCAATATTTATACTCTTGAAAACGTGTATATATTTGTTCAATAGTTTTTGAAGACAATTCCTCATAATAAAATTTTGTTGCCATGACAATATTTATTTTCTACAAAGATGATTTATAAAATATGAGCAAAATATGTAAATCGTTAACGTTGAAAGAGTTTATAATTTAAAAGTGATTATTTGAACATATGAGGTTGTTATAAATACGCTAGTTGTATATATTTATAAATAAAAAATATGAGGATTTTTTTTTGTGGCGTAGAAGTGTCGGTAGTTAGGGCCTTTCGTTGGGTTGATTTTTTTTTGGACTTGCATGGGAATTGGGTAGGTGAGGATTTGGTTTAAGGTGGTAGTTTGAGATGGGATACGGGTGTTTGGGAAACTTGTGGTAGCGTTTGGAGAGATTTTTTTTACTAATAATAAGTATTAAATTGAAAATATCATAATTTATAAATAATGTTTGAAACATCCATGAGAATTTTGATAATTAAAATTACAAGTGAATATATATATATATATATATATATATATATATATATATATATTATATAAATAAAATTTTGAGATCCGAACGTGCGAATCACAGATTTATTTATTTATTTAAGAATCAAATTAAACCTTTGTTTATGAGGAATTTAAAATAAGTGAATTGGATGTTAAAACTTGTTATGAGGTCTCAATATTGAATGATGAATGTTGTTTTGGGAATATAAACTTGCGAAATGAAAACTTATTTTTTTTACCAAGTTCGTTACTTAATATCGTTTAACGAAAATATCATGGTAAGTTAAAATAACCGGCATTGTAAATAAGTATTTGTGTATATATACGATTTGATTAAATAAATAAGTATATAAATAAACATGTGTATTGAACAATCAAGTAGGGTTAACACGTATAGGCAACACGTATAAGGACCCTAAAGTAAAGACTATACTAGGTCGTTACGCCTAACTACCTATCCTATAGTCTTGTGGCTCTGATACCAATCTGTCACACCCCGACCAAAGGCGGAACATGCCAAGGTGCAACCGATTGCCCAAAACACAAGACACTATTAAAGTGACAATACTTAATCAAATCATTTATTTCACAAATCAATACACAACACATCTTGGTCATACAAACAAATTGAACACAAGTATACAAATATATTGTTCGTTTTACTAATATCCTAATAGTCTTGGTAACGTTTTTCGTCAAGTCCTCAAGTCGATAAAAGTCAAACCTGTAACAATGCATAAAATAATATTTTGTCAACACGTATGTTGGTGAGAAATTTCATAGTTTGAGTATATATAATATGAGCGAAATCCACAAACGTATATAAGACTATAAATAAAAGCATCAATCGTGGTATATAAAACATATGTAATGAGGATCCTTTCTAATCGGTAACAACCGACATACTCGGATAATGAGGCCCTATTCTACTAGCACAAGGCTAAGTAATTAGGGTAGCGTATGATCATACTTAATGAGGCTCAACAACAACATAAAAATAAACACTCGTGCACGTAAAGCATATGAAACATATAACACACAAAAGAGCAAGTATTCTAAGTATCATACACCCTAAAGTTTGTGGTTTGAGAAATGTGTGTAATAAATCATTCTCGTTTTTTTGAATAAGTATGCATGCTACCCCCAAAAGATAAAAGTGAAAACGGGGGATGAAATGTACTCACCTCAATTGACGAATCGAGAAATAATAAATGATCGAAATGTAGAAAGCTAACGAACGAACGAATCCGACTTGAAAGCTAAATGAAAACGAATAAATAATATATTAATGAACTTGAACTTTAGTTGAAACTACATTGAAACATTGAACGAGAAGATTCGGTTGTTAGTCGGGTTACCGGTTAATTTGTTAACGATTAGGGACTCGTACTTAATTGTTAATGAATATGAATATAATATTATTTTATTTGGGTTTTTAAATAACTAACCCAATATTAAATAGAAACAAGACGGGTTTAAATCAGGAGTTCGGTTTTATAAAAAAATGAATTTATAATAAAGTTTATAATAATATTATTAATGATAATGATAGTGATGATAATAATGATTATAAAATATGTTATATATATATATATATATATATACATATGAATACATAAGATAATAATGATAATAATAATAATAATAACAATAATTATTTTCAATAATACTAATATAGTATAGTAATTATAACAATAATTATTATTAATAATACTAATAATAATAATTGAAGAACAATGATTTTTATATTAATTAAAATGTTGTTGATAAAAAAAATAATAATAATAATAAATGATATTGATAGTAAATAATAATACCATACTCAATGTTGGTTTGATTTCTAAACAAGTTCACAAAATAACTATATTAATATTATTGCTAGTAATTAATGATAAATTATGATTTTAATAGATAATAATAGTATGATCTTTAATAATATCAATAACAACTTTAATATTTATAATAATAATAATACTAATAATAAATAAATATAATAGTAAGTTATATGTAATAATACTAATAATAATCTCTACGTAGTGATATTAGTATTAATTATTGAAAACGAACTTGTTAAGTATATAAAAAATAATATTAAAACCGGTCTAGGATGAGCCCCAAACCCGAGACTTCTATTTTAATAACTACGTACAACCCAACCGAAACAAAGATAATAATTGTTAATTAAACCCATAAGAACTTAATATATCCAATTCTAGACCGCTCATCTTTTCCCCAATCCAAAACAAATCCATACCCATCCAACTCGTTTCCAAGAATATAACTGAAAGATAAAACCGCTTATTAACAAATTAGACTCGATAATTGATATATATGATCATTAATAACACCAACACCCAAATTATATACATTTTTAACGTTCACAAGTCGTGGCTCTATACCGGGAAAGAAACGAGCCGATCACCGCCGGAGATTGAAAACAACCGTCGGAGAGAGAGAGAGATCCGAAGAGAGAGAGAGAGAACGGCGGGGAGAGAGAGAGAGACCGACGGAGAGAGATAGAGAGATATAGAGAGAGAGAACGGCGGGGAGAGAGAGATCGACCGACGGAGAGAGATAGAGAGATAAACAGAGAGAACGGCGGGGAAAGAGAGAGAGCCGAAGTCAGAGATGGAGAGACAGAGAGAGAGAAACCACCAGGGGCCACGGCGGTGGTGCGCTCGCCGGAAAAACGCGGCTGCCGAAGGGGTGGGTGGCGACGAAGATCGAGAACGGGGAGGGGGATGTGAGGTGGTGGTGCGTCGGAGGAAGGGGAGGAAGTGGTGGTGCTGCTTCGGAGATGGTCGCCGGCAAGGGTGGCGGCGGCGGCGGCGGCCTGAAATCGGCGCCGGAAAAGTGTGAAGGAGATGGGGGGCGGCTGGAATGTTAATGTTAGGGTTAGGTTTATTTTGTTTAAATATATGTTATATATTTACATAAAATGCCCTCCAAGTTCCAAGTGTTTTTCGAAAAGGTATAAAACTTAATAAATGTTAATATAGGTTCGAAAATGGCAAAGATTACCCTTTACAATTTTATAAACTAATTTTTATGTTAAATGAAAACGATTAGTACACGCCTACAAGACGAGTTTGATGGACTAAGTACGTGGAAGATTTAAATATCGACTTAAATGATGTATAAAATTACCGGGTCGGGTTTACAATACAATACGGGTTCGACATATAATTTATTAAAATAAAACGCGAAAAAGAATCGAAATCCGAATTTGACGAATGTCACAAATCTTTTGGTTCAATTATTTCCTCTTCAACGGTTACTACGTTTGCGTACCTTGTATTTGGTCTACGGTCTCGGTTTGATCGCCTTGGTGGTTGTTCTTCGGTCACTTCCCTTCTCGGTTCTTCTGTTGGACTTTCAGGTTCTGAATGATCACTTGTTGCTAATTCGTCTTCATCAAACAACTTCAGTTTGATCCTAGATGTTTCGAGATCCTCTTTCAATTGTTCGGAATCTGGTAGTGGTTGTTTGCTCGGTGACCACCACGAGGAATTCTCGTCAAAGACGACATTCCGGGATACATAACATCGTCCGGCATTAGGTTCGCAACACTTCCATCCTTTCCTTTCCCGGTCATATCCAACAAATATACACCGAACCGCCTTTTTCTCTAACATGTGTCACAAGTGACTCGGTATGAGTACATAACAAACGCATCCAAATACTTTGAAATAACTCACTTTCGGCTTGATATTCATTAGGAGCTCATATGGTGTTACTTGATCGAGGCCTTGTTGGGGTAAACGATTGATGACGTATGCTGCGGTCGCCATCGCTTCTGCCCAAAATCTTCCATGTACATTCTTCCCATGAGTCATACTTCCACATACTTCGGCTAGATGTCGATTTTTGCGTTCCGACACACCATTCTGTTGCGGTGTGTTAGAACACGTTAATTGCCGACCAATGTTACACATCTTGAGATACTCGTTAAACTCCCGAGACATGTACTCTCCACCGTTATCCGACCTTAACATCTTTATTTTTAACCCGGTAACCCGTTCAACTTCTAACTTGAAATTTTTGAACTTAACAAATGCTTCAGATTTCTCTTTCATAAAATCTACCCAAACAAATCGGGAAAAGTCGTCTATAAAGGTGATCATGAACTCCGCTCCATCGAGAGATTTTTGTTTTACCGGGCCAAACACATATGTGTGTATGAGGTCGAGGGGCTTCACGGTTTTCATCTTTGATATTTCAAAAGGTTGTTGAAAAGCCTTACCAAATTGGCAACCTACACATACCGTTTCATTAGAAACTTCCAATTTGGGCAGCCCGTCACTACCTCTTTTCTTGTCATTAACTCGAGTCTATCATAACCAACATGACCGAGTCGTTGATGCTATAGATCCGTGCTACTCTGGTTTCGTGTTTTCTCGACATATGCCGATTCACCCGACAACACATATACCGTGTCCTTTTTCCTCCCCACCAACATTGGTTTCGACTTCGTCTCGAATTTCTTGAACACATGCACGTTATCGGGCCCAAACAACACATATTTCCCGGTCTCGATTATTTATGGTACCGAGATTAAATTCTTTTTCATTTCGGGTACATGATATACGTTATCAAGAGTTAACTCGTTTTGGCCACATTTATTAGGAAAATTAACGTTACCTTGGAGATGAACATTTAAAAAAAAAAATTCTATATCTAGTAACGGAAAGGATAACATATAGATTAAACAACTATTAAAATTCCTTTTCTTTCAAATAATTCTCAAAGCCTTACGATGAATCAACTAATGTTGATTATAAGTCAATAACACCGACGCTAGAATTTCACCATAGGCTTTAAAAATGTATTTGAACCATATACATTGAGTACACGACATGACAACGATACTAGTCGTACGTGAAGGAAATAAATAACTGGCCTAAACGGAACCATCATTGTTAACTAGGGTTGACTCATATACATTAATGTGTCACTTTTATTAAGGGTCATATAATTTTAGGCCGAACCCTTGTTTTGAATTAGAATACAAGACAACCTATGGTTGTTCCCGCTTCAAGCCTTAACTTATAGAGAATTTGGTTTTTAATTTTTTTTTCACTAGACACCCAGAATCCAAATCACGTGACTATCTGATACCAAACCTATGGCAGTGAAAATCAAAGCAATCACTAAATTCGCTACATAAATGGATGGAGTTAGTGAGGGTGGGTTTGATTGGAATGGGATTGAAACTTTGGGGGACGGGGAAAAGCAAATTTTAAATTGTTGGACTGAAATAGCAATTTGAACAAACTAGAAGGATGAGACCTTATAAAATAAAAAATTATGGAATTTCAAATTCATTTATTTAAAATCACGATATAAAATTTTGTACGAATCAATAGACATTAAACGAGCCAACCCGCTTATTAAACACGTTAATTAGACAACCTGCTTATTAATCAAGTCATGTTTAGGTGTTTTATGAAACTGGTCTAGGTCGGATTTTAGTTTAATAAATAACTACTACTAGCCTGCCAATAGTATTGTGTCATATTCGTGAAACGGGTCAGCCCTTTTGAATGTAACTCATAAACTTTGGATAATCTTCAATCAAATTATAGATGGGCATAAAACCCAGTTTCGAACCCGACCCGACCTGGAACGTACAGGACCCGATATAACTTGACATGCGGGTACGAACCATGTTTTAGTTTCTCATAGAACCATACCCGGACCTGGAACTGAACCAGACCCACTGGAACCGTTTCCACTCTACCTAATGAAAACCCAGTCCATAGCCAGCCCAAACCCGTCAAAAACCCCCCAACATACCAGGAACTGGATTCTACCTGGCTCGGTTAATGACTTTATTGACCAAAACCGGAACCATCTCCTACCCGATTCTCGATTCCTGAAAAAAACCCGATTTACCCCCACCTCTAAATCAAAGGTTACATGGTTCTAATGTTAACAGACTCCATATAAGTTACAACGATACTGCGCTGTTTTAGTTACTAGGGCTCAACTTGAGTCATTATGAATAGTAAGTGGATGTTGGGCCTATCTTTATGGCGCCTTGATAAAGAATTAAGGTTGTAATGTTTACAGACTTCATATAAGTTATAAACATAGTGGGCTGTTTTAGTTACTAAGGCTCAACTTGGGTCATTGTGAATTTTTAAGAAATAAGTGGGCATGTTGCACCTTGTTAAAGAATTAAGGTTGTAAGAGCATTGTCAGTAGGGCTGTTAACAAACCGAGTCGAACCAAATACAGGCTTGCTCATATTTGTCTTGGTTTGAAAGTGAGCCGAACTAAGCGGATTGAATTTTAAGAAATTGAGCGATATTTTTATGCTTGATCTTGGTTTGGTTTGAAACCGAGCAGCTTGGATTGGCTTGGTTTCGTACATAGCTTTTAATTTTAAATTTCTAAAAGTAAAAATTATCATTAAATCAAAGCTTTCAACTCCAAAATGTCTAGACTTGCAACCCTAAACTGTCTGAGACTCAAAGTTCATATATAAAACGAGCAGCTAGAGTTTATAATTGAACTATAAAATCAACACAGAAAAGAAAATTTTCAAAAACTTTAAAAAATACTCTATTTATATATATACACATAAAATATATATATATATAAATAATAAATAAATTATAATTCAAGCAAAAACGAATCGAACCGAGCCGAACGGCTCATTTCCAAAACGGGCTGAAGGAACGAGCATTTTTCAAGTGACTTTCTAGCGGGCATCGAACGAGCGGGGAGCAGTTTGGACAACCCTAATTGTCAGCCGATCATCTAAATTTCTATGAGGATATTTTGCAAACTATTGTTCTGAAACGTGTTGTTCCAGACACGCAAACCGGCCATGTCAGACCTTCTCAGGCCCATCACGTGAGAGCTAAATCGGTCTCACTCAGCGACATGGCGATTGACGCTTAGGATCAGTTTCGAACCCACGACCTTTAGGTTATTGTTTCAAGTCTTAGCTCCCTTAACCAACTGAGCTACATGTGAGTGATTCTGACTTTTGAGTAAAGGAGAAAGAGAAATTAGTGATTTTTTTGTAAATTTTGGAATAATTTGTTTGCCCCATTTATTTTTTAGTATTAGTTTAATAAAGATATAAAATGTATTATTTAATTGAATAAAAGAGAAAAATATAATGATTTTTAATGTATTTATAGAGAAGAATTAATAATTATATTCAAAATTCTCTCTCTTCTGAGTCGCCATTTATATTGGATTGTTTTGAAATATTTCATGTGATTACTTCTTAACTTATAGATCATTACTCCTATATTTATCATAGATTACCCTATATTTATCATAGAAAGAAATTACATTAATAAAGATATAAAAGGTACTATTTAATTAAATAAAAGAGAAAAATGTAATGATTTTTAATGTAATTATAAAGAATATTAATGATTATATTCAAAATTCTCTCTCTCTTCCGAGTCGCCATTTATATTGGATTGTTTTGAAATATTTTATGTGATTACTTCTTAACTTATTTATCATTACTCCTATATTTATCATAAATTACCC
Source organism: Bidens hawaiensis (assembly GCF_021521415.1). NCBI lineage: Eukaryota > Viridiplantae > Streptophyta > Magnoliopsida > Asterales > Asteraceae > Bidens > Bidens hawaiensis. The sequence continues at coordinate 1,726,779 of NW_027491133.1, forward strand.
AATATTTATTGTTAAATAATTTACAGAATGTCAGTACATTTTTAACTTAATATTCATTATATTACACCTTGTTAACTTAATTGCATGAAGCAAACTGACCACCATAAATTCATTCTTTGTTCATACTATAAGTGTATATCTCTACTGTATATAAAGAGTGAGTGAATGATCTCTTAAATTTTAAGAGGTACAATCAATTATGCACAATTTACAATACACAATGCAACCAACAACCGGATATGTTTTACCCGACTTTCCGGCTCCTTGTACACCTGCAACCAACAACCTATCCATCTTCTTTTCCAGTCTATCCATTCTATCATCTGATTCATGACTTTCAACTGCTTTGACCACTGATCTTTTTGACATTCTGTTCGACTGTGCTTGTCTCTTCGAATTGGTCGCATGTCTCTCCAAATGTCCCCAATCCTCGTTTTCATCATTTGCAAGAAAAGATCCATTCGTTGTGGCTTGGAGGTCATGAACATCATCATTTGAGAGACTATCATGGAATGCCTTTATCAATTCCCATAAGACAATCCCATGATGCGGACAAGTCCTCAACAATCGTTTAAACCTTTGGAATGATTCGTAAAAAGTTTCACCGGTGATCTGTTGAAAGTTTCGAATGTTGTTGCGGGCCTCTGTAGTTCTCTGTGGAGTATAATACTCGTCTAAAAACTGTTGTGCCAAATCTCCCCAAGTGAAAATACAGCTGATGGCAACGATAGAAACCACTGTTTTGCCGCATCTTTCAAACTGAACTGGAAAACTACCATCTTCACCTATTCCGCAATAAAACCTTGACTCGAGATGAGTGCGCATATCAAGTTGAAATCACTCAAGTGTAAGTATGGTTCTTCTGTAGCCTTTCCATGAAATGTCGGTAATCTCGTTAAACTGTTCTGCCTTACCGAAAAAGTTCTTCCCCGTCTAACTGGAATGATGATTGGTAGAGGATTCGTAACCACTTGTGGAATGAAGTGGCTTTGGACGCCTCTGACTGGCGGTGGAACAAACGCCCTTGGAACTCCATCATCAAAATCATAATACGGCTGTTCATGGTGTTGTTGCCGTCTCGGTGCTCGATCTCTCGGATTTTATGGATGATTCTGTCTAATTTCTTGGTCATCACGGGGATCTTGTTGCTGATACCGACCCCCCTGTTCCTCTCTGCGCTCCTCCTCATCCTCATAATCGTAACCAAAGTCATCCCCTATGTGCCAATTTTCCACCCGTGCACGAGCACGATCAATCTCGGGTCTTTCGTCTCTCAAATCATTGTGTCTTTGACGGTTCACTGGGGCTGATCTGATTGACAAGTGGTCATCCATGTTCATGGGATTACGGTTAACATTTCTTTGGTTGAACAGATTACGGTTTCTGTCACGGTTAACATTCTGGTTTCGTGGAACTGGCTGTTCTTGGTTATATCATTTCATTTCGTAACGTAACAAGTACACAATTATTCATAATAAAAAAAATAAAAAGAAACACTTCATCAAAACAATAAATAAGTTCTTTATTCAAATATCCTAAGGTATACTAATGATCTTCATCCTTAGCACACCATCAATTCAACCTGTAGCACGTTGAAAATAATATATTTGTCAACAATTAAGTTGGTGAGTTTTAATAAGTTTTTGCGTATACATATATATATGAAAGGCATGATTCAACATTCGTAATGTAATAAATATCCAAGCGTAAAGTAAATGAAATCAATAAATGTCGTCCTCCCGTTCCTTTAGCCGAGGCCGTAGTAATAGGGGAAATGAGAACCACCTTACGAACAACCGGAGTCGTAACGTTAGACGGCGTAGGTACGTCCTGTCGGACCCTCCCACTATGTGTATGTGTATGCGTTTGCGTAACTTCCACTATAAGAATAGTAAACACGTTGCAAGCAAGTTCACGTATAATCATAAACAATATGCAAGAATAATATTAACATGTATGCAAATTGTGAATCGGTTTATAAATAAGCACATAACTAACGAACAAAACTTGTGACATGCTACACCCCAAAAATGTTAAAAGCGTTAAAACGGGGTTATGAAGAACTCACTTGGAGTAGGGAATACGGTAACGAGGAGATGGTAACAATATAAGAAACTAGATGTGTGACACTCGTCAATTTCAGGTTAACTCCGTTAATTCAAACTCCGTCAATTCAAACTTAAGATCACTTGATCTATAACGCACATAGCATTACATTTAAACTAGGGTTTTAATTGACGCTTGACAATCACTACACATGTAGTCTTTCGGGATTGCACCGAAACGCAAACGAGTTGACGCAAACCATTGGTGAATAAACGACAAACATCCAAACAATAAGTATTTGAGAATTATGTGTTAGGTTTATGTGTTATTTGATATTCATATGTAAAACATTAACTCAAGATGCAAAAGTCTATGTTATGCTAGAAATTGATTAATTAGAAGCTTAAGGGGGTTAAGTGTAACATAATTATATATATAAACAACATATTAATAACCTAAACCCTAATTCCCTCTCTCCCTCCCCTCTCACTTGGCAGCAGCCCCCCTCCCCTCTCCTCTCTCGTGTACCGAGCCACAAGGCACACACACACACACGTATACAAGTCGGTTTCAAGCTTGATCGAAGAGTTAAGAAGCTAATTAGGTAATATAAACACCATATCTAATCCATTCTATCATTTAATTGTATGATTAAACCTGTAATCATAAAACCTAAGTGTTAAATATGTTGTTTGTTGATGATTTAGGGTTACATGCATGATTGTTAGTTCATAGGTTAATTGTTTATTGAGTTTTGATGAAAACTGATGCTGGACAGATTATTGAATTCGTGTTTGGATGGCTGTAACTCGATGTAAATGTTATGTTTTGATACGATTGTTGATTCTACAGTATACTAGGTCGAGTCTAGTTTCTGAAAAGTCCAAGTTTGTAATTTTTGGACGTATAAAAGTCTGTTTTTATTATTTTACAAAACTGTTGTGCAAGGCTGATTTGGGAGACCTGCTATTAGGCTGTTTTGCGACTAAGATATCTCATAAAATACAAGACCAAATGGGTTAGTTCCACTTCTGGAAGAAACTACATTGAGTTAGGAACCTAACCCAATTGGTCTTGTATTAATTGGATTTTTCATTTAACGGGAATAACAAATAAAATTCTGTTGCGCATGATTCTGACTGCTGTGAGTTTACTGTAATGTTTTGACCATTGTGAGAAATCTATGTGGAATAAAAATACAATAAAAATAGTTCTGGAAACCTAACTCATGTGTTCTTTTGTGACGATTTTTGGTGAATTAATTGATATATTATGATCTGTTGAATAGAGTAATCTTTCAAGTAGAAATCTGTCCTGATAGAACTAGCTGCTGAACTATATGAAAATACATGAAACGTGCTTGTTGCTAGATAATTGCCATATTTTTGACTAAATTGCCCTTGTGGGGAATGATTGCTAGTAATGTACAATATTAATACTTGACACGTAAGTAGTTGTTCACACATGTAACGTATCACCAATGTGTTTGTTGAGTCACACACAATTCACAAACGAAACACGAAACGTATCTTATGCATAGGTATTATGTGCCGAGTCTAGAGACTCAATAATAGTTCCAACACTTAGAAAATCTCATTCTTGTTTTAGAACGCTAGTAAGGATTCTCTGTGACGCGCATCTCTTGGTTGACTTGTTTATGAATTCTTCGCAAATAGTGAGTTTCACGTTTCCCCTTTTTACTCTTTTAAACGCTTTTACTTGGGGGAGAATACATACTCCGAAACGCTTTATATTTTGTTATTAGAGTATATATCACTTGTAAAGGCTAAGTGGCAAACGAAACAACTAAAGTCCTTCATAACATCGAACCGTTTAATATTGGATAATAGCGAGTCACTGTTGAGTAGTACTACTGGGTTTGAAAAACCCCACCCAACGCTAAACTCGACTGGAGGTCGAGCGGGTGTAATCTTGGCTAACACATTTTCCATGGTCTGGATAGACATGGTGGCAAGGCAATTGATAAACAGTCAGCTTCGGTGTCGAACACTTAGTAATACTTCTTTTATAGGCTAGCTACCTATAGATATATAATTAATTTAACATTATCTGGTAACGCAAAACACAAACGCAAAACGCAAACGCAAACGCAAATGCAAACGCTTTATTTATATAAACTTGTGAATTCACCAACCCCGTGTTGACACTTTTAGTATGTTATTCTCAGGTAGCCGAGGCGGGCGCGCGGTATAGGATCATGCATTACCTTGAACTCTATCGTTTTTGCAAACTTGTTTTTAAACTGTTATCAATTGGGTTTTAAGTCGTCCTGCGTGACGCAATACTTGGTTTATGATTTTACGCTTCCGCACTTATTTACACTTAAATGTTTCGTGGTTTGAAAACTTTACTTGGGATGTTTGATTATAACTAATGATTCCGATCCTGTTAGTTCACACCCTCTGATGGTAAAACTCCGTTAGTGGATTTTGAGGGTGTGACAAGATGGTTCCGCGAGAAGTCCCGATAATTTGTCCTGATTATATATGTAAGGCCCCGTTCCCGGTAGCCCTACTTTAGCGTCGGATTTACTCATAAACACAGTTCTTACAAATCAGAGTTAATTAAAACTTTTGCGGAATTAACCGTTTATTACAAAACATTTAATCTTTTCCTTAAAACCAACTTAAAACATTACTTTTAAAACATCATTTCTTTCATCTTCAGATGCCAGTCGTTCAGTCCATGCCACGTGCCATCCTCATGCTAACTCTTCAGTCTGATCACCTGCGTGCATATTAAAACTCAGCTACGCTGAGTGAGTTCTTGTTAATCAGGTAATCATACATTACATACACATATCATACATACTTACGTATCCGAAGATACATACTCATACTTAACTAGTTACCCTTCTGTTCTACATACATAATTACTACCATACATATCTACAATCACTAACCCAGTCTACCGAGAGTACGTTCATAGTCCGTCGTCTATACCTGTACTCAAGGTCGTGAACATGTAAAAGGTCCGCAGTCCTTACCTATGTTCACCGATTATGGTACGTGCAAGGTCCGCAGTCCTTCTCTATACCATCCTATATTAACAACACGTACAAGGTCCTCAGTCCTTCCCTATGTTGCAACCTAACCATAGCACGTACGAAGTCCGCAGTCCTCCCCTATGCTACCACAACACAAATACAGCACGTGTAAGGTCCACAGTCTTTTCCTATGCTGCCACAACACAAATATAGCACGTATAAGGTCCACAGTACTTTCCTGTGCTGACGCCTATCTACAGTACGTATAAGGTCCGCAGTCCTTATCTACGTTGACGTCTATACCTATAACACGTATAAGGCCCACTGTCCCTATCTACGTTTACATCTATCATCTATATCACGTATAAGGCCCACAGTCCTTAACTACGCCTTCACCTGCCAAGTCCATGTCTAGCGGGCGTTAGACGGATTTGCCATCCTAACTCGTTACGTCGAACGTAGAAATACCATACTGTTCATGTACCTGCATACACATTCTTCACATATACAGTTTATAGCATAAGAACACTCTAGGCGTTCTTCACATCATTCTATTAACAATCATACTCCTTGTCGGCACGTGCAATATCCGAATATCGTTCACGCCCCGAAAAGCATTCATTCATAACAATCATACATCATCCATATATAATATTTATATCTTTATTTATAACATGACAGTACGCGTAATATCCGAAGATCGTTCGCATACCGACAAGCAATCATTCATATCTATCACATATATCACATATGGCATACACTTATCACTTAGGATAAATGTATTAACAAACACATCGAGTATGCACACAGCCCCGAAAACATAACGAGGAATGGGGCTAGAAACTCACCTGAACTCGGTTACTTCTTCTGCTAACGGTTACTCCTTCTTGAGCTGTGCGCGTCTAACTGTTTAATAATTACAGTATTAAGTACCGCTCTAGTCATCTCATTGCTACTTAATTAGTCTTACACGTCTAAGCTGTTTTACTTCATTAAATCATTACCTGGTTAGTTAATCGTTACTCATTAACCTTTAAAGGTATATTTCATAAATTTCCAAACTCCAAGGGCTGTTATGTAATTATATAATTCTTTTCTAAGTACAGGGACCATTCTGTCTTTATATTAAACTCCTAGTTCGTTACTTTGCCCTTAACGAATTGGGTAAAGAATCATCCTCTGATTCGCTAAGCTCCCATAACGAATTAGCTAACGAATCACCCTCTGATTCGCTAAGCTCCCCTAACGAACTAGCTAACGAATCACCCTCTGATTCGCTAAGCTCCCATAACGAACTAGCTAACGAATCACCCTCTGATTCGCTAAGCTCCCATAACGAACTAGCTAACGAATCACCCTCTGATTCGCTAAGCTCCCATAACGAACTAGCTAACGAATCACCCTCTGATTCGCTAAGCTCCCATAACGAACTAGCTAAAGAATCACCCATAGTTCTTATCCACACTTTGACTCAAGGGTCAAAGTCAAAATCGTCAAGAACAACAAATAGTCAACAGATCTTAGATCTGCAATTAAACCTTCGTTTCTTAACCAAATATCATGATTTTGGTATCAACGGAATCGTCTGACCAGCGCCTACAAACCCCAACCATCAAATCGGCCTAACATCGATGTTTAAGGGGTGCGATTTAGGCATATAGGTTACGGGTTCTTTTTGGTTAACAATTAACCTATCAAATGCTAATCAATTCCAGTAATATTTGTTGTTTTGGGTTCGTTTATAACAAACTAACACATATCTATGATTTCCCAAATCAAACCGAACCTATACCAACGATTTCTACCTATAAACGTACCTTGAATGAGTCAAACTACGAACACGGTTAAGCCTTGATGTTGTTTTGGTCCGTCACGACGTTCCAGCACCAACAAGCTTGGGTTTTCGCCTTCGGATCTTGGTTCGAATTGTAAGACGGTGTTGTGTGTGTTTTCTAAGGTATAGGCTAGTGTGTAGATTAGGATAAAAATGAAAAGGATTAGAGTTTAATGGGTATTTATACTCCCTTAAGCCCATGGACCTAGGGCCCATCTTTCCCTTTTGGTCCATAATTAAGTCCATCTAAAAGTCTACTTATCCTATCATATTTTATTATTATTATTACTATCCGAACGAAAAATTGGGATGTTACAATATAATATAAACAACATAAATATCTAAAGTGGTAAGAATGAACTAAACATGAATACAAAACAAAATAGGTTTATAATAGATTTGGGGATCGTTAGTTTGTTACGTATATTTAAAACGGGTTTTCAAAAGTGTAATTAAAACTTTTATTAGTTTATTTATTCTTATAAATTGTGTTGGAATATTAAACGAAACTATAAGTTTAACCATTTAAAATATATATTCCGAATTATATATATATACAATATACGAAAACGTCTAATAAACTCTATTTAAAGGTTTAATGGGGTTCGGTTTAGTCAAACGAGTGTAAACGATATTAGTTTTAATATAATAAAGTCTTTAATAATTATAAAGGTTTAAAACAATTAATAAATAAAAAATATTAACAAAAACCGGGCCTGGGGGAATCGAACCCGCACCCCAGGCCGGTTCAAGGCTTAACGAAATGCCACTGACCATCCAGACCAGTGTATAACATGCTTAGAACACTGAAAGAAATATATTTATGTATCAGATTCGTTATCCCCAAATCCACCATGAACCCTAATTTGTTTAATTCGTTTAATTCGTTTGAGTTAATAAAAATTGACTTAGGGTTCTTGTTAAACACGAAATTCCGATTCAAATTCATGTAACAATTACCTGATTTGAACAAGAATTGATGAGGGACGAGAGATTAGGGTTTCGGCCAGATGACGAGTTCAAACGAGACCAGAAGCGGCTTCTTAGATGCAATTGTCTTAGGGTTTTGTTTCGTGATAGTGAGATGATGGTATGGGGCATTTTAATTGGGTTTTGGACTCGTATTTATAGGCTAACAAGATCGAAAATCAGCACCGACCTTTGCTAACGGAATTGATTCAATTTGATATGAACCAGCTGTCAAATACGCGTTAAACTATAATAGGAAGGAGCGTGCTTATTTAGAATCAACCTAATTAATCAAATCCCATGATTTATGGGTCAAATGAAATCAAAACAGGAAGGGGGGGGGGGCTGATGGTGATGACGGGAAAGGAAAAAGGGAAGAAGAAGATTTGAATAATATTTGCAAACTAGTCCCTTGGGTATTGCTTGGTGATCACAAGTTGCTAAAATACACATATTTTACATTAAACGAATAGGTTACGAGCCACGTGTAAATAAAGATAAAACCGAAAACGTAATTAATAATTCAACAATTTTTATAAAATAGAAAGACCCGATTACAAACGGGCCATAAAACGAGTACAAATACTAAATCGATTTTAACGAATGTCACATGTAAAACACTTAATGCATGCGCTATAAATAAACATTTTTCATTCAATCTAGCGGTTAGGCTTCATCAATTGTTTTCCCTCAAACGCTTTCTGTCGCATTTGTTCTATCTTTTGTTTACCTATCATTTTCACTTTCTTTAACCGTACTTAGGCAGCTCTTCGTTCGTTCGGCAGAGACGTAGAGCTATCTACTTTTGGTCGCGACTGGCTCTGCTACGCTAGGTTCTCCCTATGGCGCTACGCATCGTTCCCTTCGGTCGAGCGAATCCCCTTTTTCCGGTCCGAGAATCCCTATGTCTGAGGTCGAGCAGCTACGCTCTCGTTGGTCGAGGTTAGATCCTCGTATGTCACCACTCTCGTCACTGGGCGTTCTCACTTTTGCCTTGTTATCTCAAGACACTCTGCCAGGTTGTTCCTTGTTGACCGGCCTTGTGATTCTCGTTATAGAATGTAGTGCCCAACAGTTTAAAGGAACAGGTGAAGTCTCGGGATCCGCTCTAGTCGAGTAAGAGATTTTCCCTGTGGAGTAGTCTCCGTATCAGTCCATGGGCTAAGGCGCAATTGCCTTCTTAGAGCCAGTAACTTCGTACTGAAAATTGGAGAAAAAAGAGTGACAGAGGCATCTTCCATTCATCTCGATTTTGGTTTTTCCGCACCATATTTTGATCTCCCTTTTCTTCGATCCGGAATTCCCAACAAATCCTTGACTCCTCGAATACAATGGGATTTCACACCTGGCGAATCTTTCACTCTACCTCCTCTTATTAAGACTATAGAATGTTCCTGCGAATTATGACCTTCGCCCGGAATGTGAGCAAATATATCATGTCGATTGCTCAACCGTACTTTGGCTATCTTACGTGGAGCTGAATTAGGTTTTTTCGGTGTTCTCGTTGGTACACGCGGGCATACTCCTTGCTTCTGGGGACATTGATCCGAAGCTCGAGTACGGTCCGTGCGCCGTTTTTCTTCTCTACCATGACGAATCAATTGATTTAATGTAGGCATCGCACTCTTGACTTTTGTCCTTCCCCCCGATTTTTGCCCTATCGCTAGTGGTTACTCCCGATCTGAAGCACCCTTATGGCGGGAGGTCTCTTTGATGTGTGAAAAACGTATATAATATTAAAAACCAAGTTTTACCGAATTCACCTAAAAAAAACCACACACAATCGGCAAGTGTACCGGACGAAATGTAGCTAGCAAGTAAGAACGGATATCGAACCTTGGACACTATGGGTAAACTCTTATTATTAAGCTTAATGATTACTAACCTAGACTTTCTTCTGAATTTTTTTTATATTTTTTTTATATTAATAAAACTAATAATAGTTAACTAATTAAAATTTAAAATAAAAATAAAACTTTATAAAAATTGGGTTTTAAACAAATATGAGAAACGACTACCTAGGTAATGGAATCATACTAGTTAAATTAATAGTTAACGAACTTGACTTGGTTGAAAAACAATATCTTAAAAATATGACATTAAAGACCACTAAAATACGCTAGATCGCCTCCCGGCCTCACCAACGACACCATAGAACTCTAATGACATGTGAAGCTCAATTGTTAAAGGTTTGGATCACCTCCCGGTCTCACCTTGCCTAATAATATTATGGTACCCCACAACCCAAATCACCTCCCGGTCTCTTCGGATACAATATATATTAATATAAAGGGGGTATTTTTAATTAACTTGAAAGCAACTTGTATCACAATAATCTTAGGGACCTAGGACAACCCACTCCCGTGCAATTATTACCTAAACCCGCAAAAGACAAAGATGACACAACACTAAATTGCCTCTCGGCCTCTCAAGTGAAAGAACAATAAAATCTAATAAACTTTTATAAAATATCCCTATGGTTATTTCGACCATAAACCACAAACAAGTTGAAAACACAAAGTAAACAACCTAATCAAGCGTCTAACAATCACCAAAAAACTATTAAACACAAGTGGAATAAATATTAAAACAATAAACTAGATTCAATTACTCAACTATATTATGACAAAACCAATTAAAAACTTTACCATAATATTAAATTAACCAAAGTCAAATAAATAGTTCGTCAAACAATTAAGCTAACATAGTACTCAACCAAAACCTAGGCAGTATAAAAGGTTAGTTACTCATAACAATAATAAAAGAAAACAATTCAATTGAATTCATGACAATACTTGTAAAGAAAAATATATAACTAATAATAATAATAGAATAGAACCTTTCTCTCAATTAACTTTGATCCGTTGACTAAGGTGCACAGTAGCACAAACCAAGACAAATTATATTTGTCTGTTGCTCGTCCACCTCTCTCTGTTATATTATATTCTTCTTTTCTTTTCTCCGAACGCTCCCACTGTCAATCAAAGGGACGGTCCCCTTTTAATTTGTGTTGACTTTCTCCAAGACAGCAAGGCTATCGTGCCATTTTCCTTGTTCCCCCTGTTCACGTCCTCCTCTTTAATAGGGTTTTAAAACCCTATTTTATTAACTTTTTGTTGTTGGAGTTGGTTCTCACGTGGGCTGGATTTTTATTCAACTCTTTATTTTCTTGTGGCCCATCAAAATTCAATTAATTCATCTTGGAGACTTAATCTACGCCACATCTTTGTTTTGTTATCATGAACCATCCTTAATAAAAATAATAAGTAGTATTAGTATTAGTAAATTATTATAATAGCAATATTACTAAAATAGTTAACGGGTATAATAAATAAAGGGTATTTCTTAGAGACTTAATTATATTTCATCATTTTAGCTCGTTGTCTCTTGAAACCATTAAAGTTCACATATGAGTCAATTATGACTAATATTTTATAAAAAAACCAACTCAAAACAATTCAAAAGTGTAGGGTGTATCAATATAATTTATGTATATTTTAGACCACATCAAATATCCCCACACTTAAACATTTTTTTTCGTCCCTGAAAAAGCTATTTGCAATGGAATCATAATTCGAAACTGATCTTTACAACACATAGGTTATCTTTTAATCACAGATAAACGCAAAAACTGCGATTGCCGATATTGTTGTCCACTTAAACCTAGCCACCAGCCTATCAAGCCCCCAATTGCATTAAGCGTTTTAAGTTCAAAAACCACAGCTACACCTACCCCATCTCAGACAAAAAGAGCTAGAAAAGACTAGAGTCAAAGCAGACTGGTTTGACAAATCACCATAAGCCAAGTACTCGTTGATGGTACTAATTAGATGCACTCGGTGAAACTTGGATGGATGAATGGTCATGTGGAGGTTGTACGAGCTATTCCTAAATATTATTGGACTTTGTCCTATAAATTCCTAATTTTTATTTAATGACTAAGAACCTTCGAGCCCCAATAGTGTATCCTCAGAGTCACTATCCCCAAGGTAACACGTAAACTCTAAGTTCCGTCTAGTATGTTCACTTTGGCCTCTTTTTCTATTTTTTTTAGAATGTTTCTTTGGCATTTTACAATACATAACTTTCTCAAGGTCATTTGTTTTTCGGACCAACTTTTCATAATACACTTTCAAAACATACTTTTTTTCTTTCTTTTTTTTTCTCTCTCTTTTTTTTTTCTTTTTTTTTTCATTTTTTTATATCACCCTAAAGTATATAACTATTTCTAAGCTCGTAAAAAGATGGACATGTGATGGTGTGCTGGTTTGAGTGCATCTAAGTCTTACCATCTCAAAGTTTTCAGATTATGGTAATCCTCCCTAAGCATCGAAATTCGGCTTCACCGTTTCAAATTATTATATATATAAAAACTTGCTAAAGAGGACTATCAAAGCTAGTTGGGCCTACCGACACATCCCAAGTTTAGTGCGCTATCTTTTATTTAATCTCATATATAATAGTAGTTTTAAAAACCAATCTCAAATTTTTCTATCATTTTCCATTATTCGCAAAAAATTTCATTAAAATTTCGGGACATTTTTTTTATCTCTTTTATTTTTATTTTGTATTTTTTTTACTTTTATATATATTTTTTAAACATTTAAACTTTTTTATTTATTATTTTTTTTTATTTTTTTTTAACCAAAAGAAAACGGAAAACGTTAGTTCCCATCCCCACACTTAAAATCTACATTGTCCCAATGTCGGAATAGAAAAAGACAGAAAATAAAGTAGAATAAAAAAAATGTAAGCAAAGAAAGATATAAATTGGAACAGACTCCCCTAGTAATTATGCAGTTATCTTCACAAGTCTCGTTCCAAGGTGACCGTATAGCATTTCATTCGCGGCCGCAGCTTCTGGGTGTCCTCTACGATATGATAGGCTCAAAAAAATCCTCGTCCAAATGGAGATTGAGTACGAACGAGAAAATCCAATCCTGCAAAATAAAACTCAAAACAACCCAAAGCAGACATCAAACAGACTCTAAGGACTAAAATACTCAAAGAAAAATAAAACAAAATAAAGCAGAATAAAAATAAAAGAAAATAATGCAACTAAGTTTTATACAAACTATACAACTTGGGCAAAATCCCGAGTGTGCTCTCCTCTCTACTCTCCAGGCGGATCAAGGTAGATCGCCTCCTCCTCACGATCACCAAGTGGACCTCCAACATAATGCTTCAGTCTATGCCCATTCACTTTCCAAGAATGTCCATCGTCTGCCTCTATCTCAACCGTTCCATACGGAAATGCCTCTTTAACAACGAACGGACCAGCCCATCGGGATTTCAATTTACCCGAAAACAACTTCAACTGGGAATTATACAGAAGCACTTATCCCCACACTTAAACTCTTTGGGACCCTTAATATGTTTATCATGACGTTCCTTTGTCCGCTCCTTATACCCCCAACTTCTTTCATACGCCTCATTCCGTAACTCCTCAACCTCATGAATCTGAAGAAAACGACTTTTTCCCGCCGCAGATAGATCAAGATTTACGGCTCTTAAAGCCCAATACGCACGATGTTCTAACTCAACAGGGAGATGACATGCCTTTCCATAAACTAGCCGAAAGGGAGTGGTCCCGATAGGCGTTTTGAATGCAGTACGAAAGGCCAGAGTGCATCATCTAGCTTTTCAGCCCAGTCTCCGCGACTGTTCCCAACTGTTTTCTCTAATATCCTCTTAATGCCACGATTGGTGTTTTCCACTTAACCGCTAGTCTGAGGATGGTAGGCCGTAGAAAGTCGATGGGTGACCCCATAACGTTTTAGAACCTTATCCATCTGAGCATTACAAAAGTGGGTACCCCGATCACTGATCAGGGCCTTAGGAGTACCAAATCGAGCAAAGAGTTTTCGGAGGAATCCCACTACACTCGCGCGTCATTTCTAGGTAAGGCTTGAGCCTCCACCCATTTGGACACGTAGTCGACAGCAACGAGTATGTATCTGTTTCCTCTAGACATAGGAAACGGACCCATAAAATCAATGCCCCATATATCGAAGATCTCAACCACCTGGATGGGATTTTGGGGCATCTCATTTCGGGATGAGATGTTACCAGCTCTCTGACACGCGTCACATGAACAAACAAACTCATGCGCATCACGAAAAATAGTCGGCCAATAGAATCCCGCATCAAACACGCGTTTGGCGGTATACGTCGCACCAAAATGACCGCCAGTCGGGCCCTTATGACAATGTCGAAGAATACTACGAGCTTCATCACCAAAAACACATCTTCGAATCACCTGATCCGAGCCGATACGGAATAAGTATGGATCCTCCCAAATGTAGAACTTAATATCTGCAAAGAACTTCTTCTTTTGCTGATATGTCAGTCCGGGAACTAACTCACCAGAAGATAGATAATTAGCAAGATCAGCAAACCATGGAAACCCCTCATCGCTCGCCCTTACATACCATAAAGTCTCACCCGGAAAATCATCACCAATCCCCTGTTCCCGGGTCTTGTCCAAGTCGGAATTTTCTAGTCGTGACAAGTGGTCGGCGGCGACATTCTCAGCCCCTCTTTTATCTTTAATTTCTATATCGAACTCCTGAAGCAAAAGGATCCAACGAAGGAGTCGCGGTTTCGCATCTTTCTTAGCGAACAGGTACCGTAGAGCCGCATGATCAGAGAAAATGATAGTCTTAGAAAGCACGAGATAGGAACGGAATTTATCGCACGCGAACACAACCTTAAGAAACTCCTTCTCTGTCGTGGTGTAATTCTCCTGAGCATCATTAAGGGTCTTGCTAGCATAATAGATGGGATGAAAATGTTTCTCTCGACGCTGCCCTAACACGGCTCCAACAGCAAAATCGCTCGCATCACACATGATCTCAAATGGAAGAGTCCAATCGGGAGCAACAAGAATAGGAGCACTCACTAACCTCTCCTTAATCAACTCAAAGGCCCTCAAACACTCCTCATTGAAATCGAACGGTCGATCTTTCTCTAGAAGCTGGGTCATCGGACGGGAGATTTTCGAGAAATCTTTAATAAATCGGCGGTAGAATCCCGCATGTCCTAAGAAACTACGAATAGACTTCACGGAAGTGGGCGGTGGAAGTTTGGAAATGGTGTCTACCTTAGCTCTATCTACCTCAATCCCCGCACTAGAAATCTTATGACCTAAAACAATACCCTCACAAACCATAAAGTGACATTTTTCCTAATTAAGCATAAGGTTCGTCTCTTCACATCTAGCGAGCACTCGATCTAAGTTACGCAAACAATCATCGAAGGAATTCCCAAAGACAGAAAAATCATCCATAAAGACTTCCATTGAATCCTCGATTAACTCATGAAAAATGGCCACCATGCACCGCTGAAATGTGGCAGGAGCGTTACATAATCCGAATGGCATGCGTCGGTACGCGAATGTACCAAAAGGACATGTAAATGTGGTCTTCTCCTGATCAACCGGGGCGATGGGGATCTGGAAATAACCAGAAAAGCCGTCAAGAAAACAGTAGAACTGTTGTCCTGACAAACGCTCAAGCATCTAATCAATAAATGGAAGCGAGAAATGGTCCTTTCGTGTGGCCTCGTTAAGTCTGCGGTAGTCGATGCAAACTCGCCACCCTGTTACAGTCCTTGTCGGTATGAGCTCATTCTTTTCATTCGTGATAACTGTCATACCGCCCTTTTTAGGGACCACCTGGACTGGGCTAACCCACGCAGAGTCGGAGATCAGAAAAATCAAACCAGCATCGAGCAACTTAATAACCTCCTTCTTAACAACCTACTGCATGTTCAGGTTAAGCCTCCTTTGTGGCTGAACCACAGGTTTAAACTCGTCTTCCATAAAAATTTTATGTGTGCAGAATGACGGGTTTATACCTTTTATATCCATAAGCTTCCATGCAATGGCATGCTTATGAGATTTCAGAACAACCATCAACTTCTCCTTCTCCTCCGTCTCCAAACTCGAAGAGATGATGACGGGAAGTTGAGACCCCTCCCCTAAAAACGCATACTCGAGGTGAGATGGCAAATCTTTTAGCTCTAAAGATGGGGGGTTCTCAACAGATGGTTTTTCAATCGGAAACACTCGTTCTTCAACCGCAAGGACATTAGAAAAGATTTGGGAACTCATGATCGGCTCGTGTCCCCCTGTCTTAGGTAACTGCTGCTCCTCCTTCTCCTGCAACTCAAAATCAAATTCTGTCATCTCGAATGACTGATTTTTCACATCGAGGATCTGGGTGTCGGACGTGTCTCTCTGGCAGACCTTCGTAAGATAGTCGCCTATATGCATCATGAAAGTATCGATGAAGTAGAGAGTGTCATCATGCTGCTGAGTATGCCTCATGGATTTCTGCACGTCGAATGTGACCGTGTCATCATGAACTCGAAAAGTCAATTTGCCATCGGCAACATCGATGAGAGCGCGTGCGGTGGCTAAGAAGGGACGACCGAGGATGAGCGGAACGTTCGAGTCCTCATCCATATCGAGAATGACAAAGTCGACCGGAAAGATGAATTTGTCCACCTGCACCAACATGTTTTCCACAATGCCCCTTGGGAACTTCACAGATCGGTCTGCCAACTGGATACTCATTCGGGTGGGAAGCAGCTCTCCCACGTTAAGTTTGGCAAACACAGAGTAGGGCATTAGGTTAATGCTTGCACCAAGGTCGGCCAAAGCATTGCTAACATGAAGATTACCAATCAAGCAAGGGATGGTAAAGCTGCCAGGATCTGTCATCTTCCTATGAAGCTTGTTCTGTACGGCGGCAGAACACTCCTCACTAAGAGTAACAGTCGAAAGCTCCTCAAGTTTCTTCTTATTAGTGAGCAAGCCTTTAAGAAACTTGGCGTGTTTTGGCATGTTCGCAAGAGCTTCAATAAACGGAATGTTCACATGAAGCTTCTTAAGCATGTCGAGAAACCTAGAGTACTGCTCCGAATCATTCTTCTTCACTAGACGACCGGGGTATGGCGGTTTTGGCTTATAGACGCGCACCGGTTTCTGCTCAACCTGCTTCTCCTTCTCCACTAACGCACCGCCTGACCGTGAGGTACTTTCTGGGCCTCGCCTCTGGTTCACCTTGTTAAGCGGTGTCTCCATTTCCAACTCCTCGTCAACTTCCTCCTCACTTGGTGTATCTCTAACTACACCTCTCCCACTTCGGGTGGTCACTGCCTTGGCCTGAGCATTTTGAAATGGTTTAGAATAGGTGGGGCCAGGATTAGGGACGGTGTTACTTGGAAGACTCCCTGAGGGTCGTTGATCAATCTTTGCGGACAACTCACCAAACTTGGCCTCGAGATTCTGAAATGCGACCTGTTGTCCCTTCATAAACGTCTCATGCTGCAAAAGAGTGGATTTGGTGTTGGCATCATTTTGTAAAAGCTGATTTAACAATTGAGATTGGTTAGCCAACATCTCCTCGATCTTAGAAGTACTATTTGGCACAGGAGCATGTTCGGGGGCAGGTTCTTGGAACAAATTCTGGCGTTGCTGATAACCGGTGTTACCTGCCCGCCAATTAGAGTTAGAATTATTGTTTCGCCACCCAGAATTGAAGGTACGGTTTTGATTAGCAAGAAAATCTACCTCCTCCTGAGAATCAACGGGACAATCGGCTGTCTCGTGATTTCCACGACATATCTCGCACCTACGAGCTTGTAACTTAAGCTCTTTCATCTCCCTCTTAAGTGCTTCCACATCTGCCGACACACTCGTATTCTGATCAACATGATGCACTCCACGTGATGCTGAGATAGCTGCGGCCTTGGCAGCCGAGACGGACCTTCTACTCGGTGTATGCTGATCCCCTAATGCAATGCTCTCGAACATTTTTTCAGCCTCCTCTATGGTGAGTTTATCGAGCATGTTTCCTCCGGCGGCGGTATTGGACCGCTGTTGGGTTTCGGGAATAAGACTGTTATAGAATTTTTCAACCACAGCCCAATCGTTTAGGCCATGCTGAGGACAACGACTTATAAGAGTTTGGAAACGCTCCCACGCAGAATAATAGAACTCATCGGGGTCCATATGAAAAGAACGGATTTTCTCGCGTAGACGCCCGGCCTTTGATGGAGGGAAATACTTCCTAAGAAACTTGGATTGCAAGTCGGCCCATGTGGCGATTGAGGCGTTTGGAAGGGAGTCAAACCATGTAGCAGCACGGCCAGAAAGTGAGAACGGGAATAACTTAAGATGAATGACGTCGGATGTGATATTATTAATATTAAAAGTTTCGCAGATCGCAGATCCGCACGAGTCGAGACAGGTGTCCCGGAGCATCTTCGTCATCCAAGCCGTGGAACTGAGCAGAGTTTGTGATGCAATTCATGACGTGAGAGGGAATTTGCCAGTTTTGATTATTAGTCGCAGCAGGTCGGACAATTGCAGATCGGGCCCCCATGATGCCATCGTTGGCTCTAGCATGAATAGTTTGTCTCGGCGGTGGAACGGCGTCGCCCATATCTATTCTAGGAGTAGAGACGCTAACCTGGATGTCGGGTGAATCGCTCTCGCTATCTGTAGTCTCCTTAAGTCGCTCTTGAAACTCTCTCTCGGGCTCTTTTGATGCAATGAATAAAGGTGGGCCTTGAGAACGGGTATTATGCATAAACTAAAATAAGAAAAATAATTTAGAATTTTTTTTGTTTTTAAATTAACTAAAACTAAAGGCAAAAACAGCAAGTAAAAGCACCTAAAGGAAAAAAAATAACAACTAAAAAGAAAATAAACAATTAAACAGATCAGATAATCAAGTCGGTTTAAACAAAGAATTTGCCAGTGTCCCCGGCAGCGGCGCCAAAAACTTGATGTGTGAAAAACGTATATAATATTAAAAACCAAGTTTTACCGAATTCACCTAAAAAAAACCACACACAATCGGCAAGTGTACCGGACGAAATGTAGCTAGCAAGTAAGAACGGATATCGAACCTTGGACACTATGGGTAAACTCTTATTATTAAGCTTAATGATTACTAACCTAGACTTTCTTCTGAATTTTTTTTATATTTTTTTATATTAATAAAACTAATAATAGTTAACTAATTAAAATTTAAAATAAAAATAAAACTTTATAAAAATTGGGTTTTAAACAAATATGAGAAACGACTACCTAGGTAATGGAATCATACTAGTTAAATTAATAGTTAACGAACTTGACTTGGTTGAAAAACAATATCTTAAAAATATGACATTAAAGACCACTAAAATACGCTAGATCGCCTCCCGGCCTCACCAACGACACCATAGAACTCTAATGACATGTGAAGCTCAATTGTTAAAGGTTTGGATCACCTCCCGGTCTCACCTTGCCTAATAATATTATGGTACCCCACAACCCAAACATGTTCTATCCTCAACCTCCATCCGTCATTAGTAATCTCAATTCGCTTTTCCTATTCACTAGTACAACGCGCGCTACAACTAGCAGCCCCTTACTAGTAAGGGAAAAGGCTAGTTGTAGCGCAAGGGCTGATGAAACAACAACTTGTTAGTTTCGAAATCGCCAGAGCCCTCTTGTTCTAATCTTTTTCTTAGCAACTGGCTTTCAGAAGTCTTGCTGCGAGGAAGAATAGAAACGCCTTACTATATTGAATTTAGAATAGTGGCATTTTTTCTGCAGATATGGAGTTTGTTGAGAGGACTTGCACCCTCCACTCGTAGGAAGCTAGGCACAAGACGCAGACGATCAGACGAAAAATGAGATGATACCTATTCCCTGGTCGAATTCAAGGATTTCAATCAGCTCAAGGATTAGAATCAGTTCAACACTACAGTCCATGTGAGGCTAGATCTTCAAAGAGGGTCATCTCTGGCTAGCGAACGGCGGCCGTAACTATAACGGTCCTAAGGTAGCGAAATTCCTTGTCGGGTAAGTTCCGACCCGCACGAAAGGCGTAACGATCTGGGCACTGTCTCGGAGTTATAGCTGCAAAAGTAGGAATAATGGCACCCGAAATAATATTGTTTCCGTAAAGTAGAGATCCAGAAACAGGTTCGCGAATACCATCAATATCTACTGGAGGAGCAGCAATGAAGGCGATAATAAATACAGAAGTTGCGGTCAATAAGGTAGGGATCATCAAAACGCCAAACCATCCACCATTCTTTGACCATACGATCATAATTTTCATTGTTTAAGTTGATCTCAAATGATTATTCTAAGGCTTGTTACTAGATTTAACTATGTATTTATGTGATAAGATTAAAACTTTGTCGTCGCCGCAACATCGTGCCGGCTTATTGCTAGTACTTATCTATACATAGATTTATCACAATCAAGAAGTTGAGTATGCACTAAAGAATACATTAAAGTTTGTCAATGATGCACATATACATCGCTAAAGACAACTAAAATATTATCCAGAAAAGTATTTAGCAATGCCCATTACACTGTTTAGTGTTTCATATACTAACAAAAAGGTGCATCTTTTTTCAGCAAATCAGGTAGTCCTAAATATTACTCTCATTTAGAAAAAAGGTTGTCGTCTATAAAAATAAGTGGCCAACAACCGTTTATTAACTATATATAAAAAAAATTATGATAACATGAAGTCAAAATATATATAATACGTTATATATAATATGAAGAATGATTGGTGGATAATTAGATTTAACTGTTTGGATCATGATAAAATAATTTCTATAGGCAAGGAATCCTAAATTTTTGGGACGATTCCATCCATCATTATTTTTATGCTGGAAGTTATTAATATTGTTTCCTTAAACGTTTTTTTTATTTTCATAATCATTTAGGTTGTTTGATAATCTTGTGTTGAACCAGTAAGACGTCTAAATCGTCTAGCATCTTTAAAACTTAACCATTAATAGATGTTTTTTTAATAAACCAAACATCGTTACTCCGACAAACAACTAGCCCTTATTCTTCGACACTATTTTAAAAGCCAAAAAATAAAGCTACACCATTTTAATAAAAAATAAATAAATATGCAAATACAAATTTAGAGTGTTAATTTGTATTCTAAATTATTAGAATTCACGGACGAATATACTCATCAATCATTATGATGATACTTATGAACGGAAAATATACAGCATTTAAGCATAACATGATATTTTATTGAATTATTCACTGCCAAATGCAATAGCAGGAACTATAATGTATTCATCATAGTGACTATAAAAACACGTAGATCGTATATATTAGTAACCTATATGTGTGCGAGTTCAAATATCAACAACTAACTAGTTTTGTTAAACATGAATAAATTTCTCGGTAACATGATTGAACATGTTGGTAATTATTTTGTCATCGTGACATTTTAGTTAATGAGGATTCATTTAAAACCAAATAAAAAATAAAGTACTTTGATAGTTTGATCCAAGTTAGAAGATCTTGAGTGCACACTTGTTTAATAATGTTCTAGTTTATGATGATGATCATAGCCTCTAATAATCTAAGTAGGAAGCCCATTAAATAATGGGGGCTTGGGGCAACGCTATTCCCCGGTGGGGTCCAATGGGCAAGTTGGTATTAAGATTTAAGAATCGTAACTTTGCGTTGGAATCACAAAGCTGGTTAGTGTTGATTGAATTAGCTTATCAAAATTTACTTTCTTCTTCAATACCAAAATGGTTTTTAATTAGAACCAAAAATAACCGTCTAAATCAATTTTATTTTTCAGAACCAAAATTGATGATCAGAATCAACTTGGGTTTTCAAAACAAAATTGATAATCATAACTAGTTAACTTTTCATAGCAAAAGTTAATGATCAATGCCAACTTAGTTCGTCAATACAAAAATTGTTGCGGTTATGACAGTTATAACAGCTAAATCATGATGTTTCATGAACAATCGTTATGGGTTATTGCACTTGCTACCTTCTTATATTAAGGAATCATCTGGTCTTATTTCATGGTTGAATTTCAAACATTCAAACCATAAAGATCATAAAATCTCGTTCTTGTGAAGTTTATGTCTTATCCACTTATTAATTTCGTAATATGCAAGACATTTAATATTTAAATGGAATACACGTGATATAGAAAGATATCCGGACATAGAAGAAATTCAAATGCACAATAGCACACATTTGTCCTAATTCACCATTGCGTAACACAGAGTATCAATATTTGATAAACCAGATTGAAAAATAGAAGTTCATAATCTGTGATAGTAAATGATAAATGGTGTAATTGAATTAAAAAAAACTTATACTTTCAAGTTTAGAGACACGTTAAGGAAGTGGTTACCAATTCAATTAATGAAATACATTATAGAAAAAAAAGCAAAGAAATACACGATCAATACTTTCAGAGAAGAGAAGACAATTTTCGCTACATTACTTATAGACGAGAGTTCTCGACCCTAGATTGGAATATGATGGTAGAAACCGGAAAAAGTGCATCTTTAGGTTTTTAGTGTTTCTAATTGGATTCTAATGCAACATATATTTATATATGTATATACGTGGGCAAATAAGCTAAAATGACACATTTTCATAAAAATGCGAGGACGCGACATGTATATGTCATGGAGAAGGACATTGTATTTTTTTTAATCCTTTTGTTCTTTCATGATACTTTAGGTGTCAACATAATTTTTTTTATCGGTGATATCTGATAGTTAATGTTTATAAATCTCAAAACAATCATAAAAAATAATCTAATAGTTGGTTAAAAACAATCATTGAAAAAGTAATGTTATAATTACATATGTACTAATGTACTAATAATAATCGAATATTATTATAGTCAACGATTCCAAATGTGTCGCTAAGGCTGAGGGGTGTGGGGCTTCAACGGGGGCGCTAGAGCCCCTCCGCTCGCGCCCCCAGACGCTAACACCACACCACCGGGGCGCTAACGGGGCGCTAGCGCGGAAAAACATGCAGGCGCAAGCTGGTTAGCGGGAGAAGAGAGAGAGAGAGACTTGTTGAATTTTAGAAAAAGAGCCGTTGGGCTCTTATTAAATTAAAAAAAAAAAATTTTTTTCCTATATAATACCCCATTTCATCCCATTTTTATACTACAACTTCAAACCTTCACCCAAAATCAATTCATCTTCTCAACTTTTTTTAAAAAAAATGTCGTGGTACTCGTCTGATTCCGACTCCTCCGAAGAGGATGATTTGCTTCTTCATGTAGGGGGAGTTTTGACCGCAACCGTGGTGGATCTCTTGCAAAATCAAGCCCATCAACCTCGAGTCCCGAGAGTTAGAGCACCACCTCGTGATCGTGATCGATCGGGTGCTAACAATACTTTGATTAGGCATTATTTTAGCCCTCAACCGGTATACGAGGAGTCGGATTTTCGAACTCGTTCCGAATGAGCAGACAATTGTTCATGCGTATAGCAAGTGATTTAGAGGCACGGTATCCCTTTTTTCAACAAAGGGAGGATGCTAGGGGTCTCTCCGGTTTTACCCCTCTTCAAAAATGCACGGCTGCTATCCGTCAATTAGCGTACGGCATCTCGTCGGACGCTTTGGATGAGTATTTACAGATGTCGAAAAGGGTTGCACGTGAATCCCTTCATTTTTTCTGCCAAGGTAAAAAACATTAATTTTAGTTTTTATTAAATATTTATTACATTTTGTAATATATATTATATGTTTATAGATTATTTTATATACGTAGGAGTCATATCGATTTACTCTCGGAGATATCTGCGTAAACCTACAATGTATGACATCCAACGCATATATGAGGTGCACGCAGAAAAACATGGTTTTCCTGGGATGCTAGGTAGCATCGATTGTACGCATGTTGGATGGGCTATGTGTCCAACGGCCTGGCGAGGTCAGTTCCACCGTGGTGATCATGAAGGGCCGACCCTTATACTTGAGGCGGTGGTGTCACATGATCTTTGGTTTTGGCATGCTTTTTTGGTGTTGCTGGGTCAAATAACGACCTTAATGTTATCGATCAGTCACATTTGATCAACGACCTTATCGACGGGGTTGAACCACCTCAATCTTTTGTTGCAAATGGAGAACTCTTCAAGTACGGGTACTATCTGGTCGATGGTATTTACAACGAATGGGCTTTGTTAGTTCAAGCTTTTACAGATCCAATCGCCGACAAACGGAAGTATTTTACGAAGAAGCAAGAGTCTGCTAGAAAAGATATTGAAAGAGCTTTTGGAGCTCTGAAAAAACAATATTATGTACTGGCGAACCCGATACGTTATTGGACTCGGGAGAGGATAACGGACGTCGTCTACACGTGTCTGATCCTACACAACATGACGTTAGAAGACGAGGGCAAAGCTATCTGCCAAAACTACCAAGGTGACATTCCGCCACAACCGTCCACAATCAGTGATCAACAAAGACTTCATAACATAGCAAATATCAAGAGCCGTGAGATACACGGGAATCTTCGACATGAGTTGGTTGAACATTTGTGGGCGAGGCGACCCGATGATCTTGTATTAGATTAGTGTTATTATTAAGTATTATTGTTTGTTTAATTTTTAGTATGTTTTTTTTGTAATTTGAATTTTAGATATTAATGTGTTTTTTTTATTAATGTGTGTTTTTTAATAATACGTTGTTTAAATATATTTATAAAAAAATAAAAAAAAAATTTCGCTGGAGCCCTTGTTGGAGCCCCTCCACACCAGGGGCCAGGGCTCCAACGGGGGCTCCAACAACCCCCTTATCCAGTTTCTCTCTCTGCCACACGTCATAATATTATTGGTTGGAGCCCCCACTAAAGCCCTCATTAGAGCCCCCCACACCCCTCAGCCTAATTAATTTGAGCTTCTAGTAATAAACAACATTAAGTTAATATTTGAATATTATAATAAGTTTGTCACATTCGTCACTAACAACGTTGAATACTTTCTTGTCCTTTTCATGTCGTATAGCTACATTACTAGATCTAGAATTTGAACCACTTATAAGCATAACATATTTTTATTCTTAATTTTACATGCCAATTTCTATGCCCATGTAAGTTTTATACCCATTTCAGTTTCATACACTAACACAATACATATAAATGTGATGTAATGTAATGTAATTTAATATAATAAAAAGTTATAAAAAATAATAGATGACAACTGTCTTATTTGTGTTTTCCCCCTCATATATAACTTAGAGCATCTATATGGATGTCAACATCGTGTCCAAAAACCTAAAAGTTTATGTGTAAAGCATAATTACATAGGATAATAAGAATACTATCCTACTTTTTATGTGTTTTTTTAATAATGACAACATACACACTCGTCTAATCTTTTACTCCCAATGTGAAAATCTTATAAGACTCACAACTCTTAATTACATAAGAAATACACACATGTGTGGAACTTGTGTAAGCGGAAAGGGTGGAAGGAATCCTACATATAATGCTAGGCTTAGGTGGGTCTCACATGGCTAGCATCTCCATTAATAACTAAATAATAACCCAACCCATCGTCAGTTATTTAATTAGATGCCAAAGTAATCAGTGGCGTAGCCAGAAATTTTTTCCTACGGGTTCGAAAATTTTTGAGGGACAAAAGACCGACTGTTTACCACTTATATTTGGGTTTTCTACGGGTTCGATGTTGAAATTTTACGGGTTCGATATCAAAATACACTAATATATAACATTAAAACAAAATTTTGTACGGGTTCGGCCGAACCCATTCCTCTAAGACTGGCTACGCCCCTGAAAGTAATGGATATGTTTATTTATTTGGATAATAACCTGTCATCTTTCAATATTAATATTATAATATTCGTTTGACATTAAAGTTTTGAGTCCTCCAATATGGCCTTTCACCAAACAGTTTGGGACGACAACTAAGCATGTATATAACGGACTCACCTTTTCTTTTCCTGTATTCGGCTCGTATATTATATTTGGCCTTTATTCCAACATTTTATATATTGTAAAGCGGAGAAATGTATATAAACAACAGTTTATGATGTTTGAGCGTTTACAATTACACTACTATACAAATGAGTATTATCGAAAGCTAGTTTCATGGGCCTTCCCTAGGTGAATATAGTTACTGATAAGAATTTGTCGCTGAAAAACCGCCATTAATACAACTCTGAGTAATTTGCTTTCATATTTGTAAATATAAAAAATGGTGATGATATTGACACAAACTCTCAAATAATATAATTACTGTCTAGACAATTGACAAAGAATTCAATACTAAACGTACATTATCGCAAAGTTTAATATATTATAAATAGGGGAAAATTCTTATAATGGTCCGTTTAAAGAATGTGTTTCCAAGATTATCACCACTCATTCAAGTTTCCAACTTTGTCCTTTTTGTATCTGGTCGCCGACGACATGATAGCGAACACCGACGATGCGTTACTGAAACAAATAGGATAACGACACGTGGCCGGAATAGGTCGTCGACGATGCGTTATTGGATAATGCATCGCTGCTACCCTACGCTACGTTAGTAACATAACGCATCGTTTCTACCATACGTTAGCAACATAACGCTTCGTCAATCCTATGTTATACCTAGAGGTGGTCAAAAAAACCGGTCCTCGAACCGGTTTGCCGGTTTAAACCGGAAACCGGTTTTTTAAAAAACCGGTTTTTTTAAAACCGGTTTGACCGGTTTACAAACCGCCGGTTTGTATATCGGTTATACTTTTTAGAGCCCAAACCGGTTTTCAAACCGGTTATAAAAAAAACCGGTTTTTTTAAATAACCGGTTACTAAAAAACCGGTTAACCGGTTTTTTTATAAACCGGTTTATGACCGTTATAGAAAAACCGGTTAACCGGTTTTTTAGTAACCGGTTAACCGGTTAAAAACCGGTTTATACCGTTGTGAAACGGCTATATAGCCGTTTTTTTTGTTTTTGACCGTTTTTTTTTTACCATATTACCCCCACAAACATCTATATATAGTTTAGGTTGGGTATTGGTTAGATCACACTCGTTTATACAACCTCAAACGCTCCAAACGCTCTAAACGTTTATTTCATACGCGATTATTTTGTTATCCCACGCTCAATTATACCACATTACCACTCCATACGCTCTTATTTCGTAGTCGATTATCATGGCCTCCCAAAGTGCTGCTTCTTCCGTCAACATGGGTGCCTCGAACACGGGAGAAACGGTCGTTCGGGTCATCCCCACGAAACGAAACCAAGATGTTTGGCAACATTTCGACCTATGCGAAATGTCTAACGGTAGCCAAAAAGCTCGATGCAAACATTGTTTGAAGTTTTATGGCAAAGATGCAAACTCCACTTTAAAAGCGCATGTGCAAAGGCCCTTTTGCAAGGCCTTGAAGGACGAATCGGGAAGTAGTTCGCAGCCGGAGATGACGAATCAAGGAACGGTGTTTACGTACGACCTTGAAGCGGTACGTCAACAGTTTTCAAACTTTGTGATTCAAAATACACTTCCTTTCAACCACTTCGACAACCCTCAATTCACGGAGATGATGCAAAAGTATGTTCAACCACGCTACCAACACGTAAGTCGTTCGACCCTTAGAAGAGATTGTCTTAAAGCTTGGAAAAACGCTAAATCCGAACTAATTTCATACTTTTCAAACTTACAAACTGGTGTAAACTTAACAACGGATGTGTGGTCGGTACCTAATGGTTCGCCCGACTCATACATTTGTGTGACGGCTCATTGGGTTGACCCCGAGTCGTGGCAAATGATGAAACGAACCGTTGCGTTTCAATTGTTTGATTACCCGCACACGGGTAGAAATATTTTTAAACTCTTGGATAAAGTCATTCGACAATACAAGATTGAACATAAAATCTTTTCAATTTCGTTTGATAACGCGTCCAACAATACGGCCGCGGTTGGCAATTTAAAATTAAAGTATAAACCTATTTGTGATGGAGCGTTTTTTCATAGCCGATGCATTGCACATATTATCAACTTGGCCGTGCAAGATGGGTTAAACGTGATCGAAACGCAAAGAAACAATTTTAAAAGAATGTTACGAGATGTTTTTAGCAACAATAAAACATTTTCAAGATACAAAAAATTTTGTGTAGAAGCTAATTGTCAATGGTTGGGGCCAAATTGGGATTGTCCAACAAGATGGAACTCGACTTGTGATATGTTTGAGAAAGCCATCCAACAAAAAGAATCACTAGTTGCGTTTCATCAAATTTTGTCAAGTAGGGGTAAATGTGCACCGTACGATCCTAGAAACTGGTTATTGATTGAGATCGTTACGGAGGTCCTTCAAATTTTTAAATCTTGCACAACTAGTTTATCCGGGGTTTACTATCCAACAAGCCCCATTGCTTTACCAAAAATTGCTGTCATGTGCACAAAGTTGAGTGAACTTCATTGTAGGGGTGCACCTTATTTTGATATGGGTGTAAAAATGAAAGAAAAATTTAGAAAATATTTTCAACAACTACCCGCTGTTTTGACATGTGCTGCTGCGTTAAACCCTTGCATCAATGTTGGTGGTGTTGAAGCTTTAATAGAAAAAATTTGTGATGAGCTAGAGTTAAACGACGATCAAAACCCCTATTATAACCAAACTTTAAAGAATGCTTTCAACACCACCTTGTCTAACATGTATGATGTTTACCTTACAAAATACGGGTCGTCTTCCCAAATTCATGACTCGTTAAGAGCTGTTACCCAATCCCAATCCCAAACCGACCTTGAAATGGGGATGTACTACATGATTTGGGAAGACGCCGGTAAACGTCAAAAGGTAAACACCCCAAGCAGTGAACTTGGAAGGTATGGTGGTACCTACTTTGTGAAACACATGACTCCGGATGAATTTAGAAGTCTTGATTTGCTGGCTTGGTGGAGAGGTAAGGAGGATGAGTTTCCGATCCTCGCCGCCATGGCCAAAGATTTACTAACGGTCCAAGCTTCCACGGTAGCTTCGGAGTCTGCTTTTTCTGTTTCTGGCAGGGTTATATCAATTAGGAGGACTCGACTCACTCCACCAGCTGTAGGGATGTCGATTTGCTACAAGGATTACTTGGACTCTTTAGATAGGGCACAACATCAACGCTCACTCGAGGGGGAAATGGACTATGAGGCGGGCTTGTATGAAGACGAGGTCAATCAAGGACACACTCAACCAATGACCGATGAAGAAGCCGCGTACGACGATTACCTAAGGAATAGCTCGGGATCGGGTAGCGAAGAAAATAATGAGTAAGAAACAGCAAGTTGTTAATGTAATCGTGTCTAAGCATTCTTTAATGTTTGTATTTTTGAGTTACGAATATGCGATAACGATTTAATGTTTGTATTTTTAATGTAAAAGCTATAAATGAAAGTTATGTGTTTTTAATCTTCCAAGCAAAGAACCCTAACAACGAAAGCAAAGAATGGAGTCAGTCCGTTTTGCCTTGTAGTTACCGGTTTGCCTTGTAGTTACCGGTTTGTTTATACTGTGAAAAAATAATGGTTATTTAAAAAAAAAAAAAAAAAAAAAAAAAAACCGGTTAACCGGTTAGACCGGTTATTAAAAAACCGGTTAATAAAAAAACCGGTTTATTAACCGGTTCTAACCGGTTCCTAAACCGGTCCTAACCGGTTAGACCGGTTAGGGTTTTCAGATACAAAAACCGGTTATTAACCGGTCCGGTTATTAACCGAACCGGTTTTTTTCCGGGCCAAAAAAACCGGTCCTGTTAATAACCGAACCGGTTTTTTTTAAAAAACCGATTTGTGCACCTCTAGTTATACCCAACAAGTCACCGGCCATGAGATCTGGTAGATTGTCGTCGGTGATGTGAACACGGGTGTCAGGTATGGCAGCCTGTCATTGACGTCGTTAACAAAAACACATCGTCTTGATTAAATCGGCCGAAGAACATATCGTTGACGACCTATTCCGGCCACATGTCGTTATCCTATTTGTTTCACCAACGCATCGTCGGCGTTCGCTATCATGTCGTCAGTGACCAGATACCAAAGGGACAAAGTTGGAAACTTGAATTATTGAGGATAATCTTGGAAAAACAGATTGTAAATGGGCCATTATGAGAATTTTCCCTATAAATAGTTAGCATGACGATAAAACAATGAAATTATCATCAAATGTGTATTTATCCATAGTAACGAGTAGTCTAGACCGATTATGTCCATGTGTTAATTGCTTAGCATCTCCAAATCGATCATCATAATGCTAGAATTTAGACAGCTTAATAGGTTAACTCGAGTTACACCTCAAGGTACGTAAATATAGAAGTACATATTTGGTTTTATAAAATTTACAAACTTAATAATTAACCTTACATACATGCTTTCAGGTTCGTGTTTACAGTTGTATTATTTGAGTACGTTCATATAGATGTTTTTAAACCCAAATGTACATTTGGTTTACCAAGCTAGCTAGCATGTATAATTAATCGACAGAATGTCAAGGATATATACTGTAACAAGTCTTAGTGAACCAAATTCTAGTTTAGGTTTAGACCACCGAGTCGAGTTGAGTTGAGTTGACTGATTCCCACAAATTGATATTTGAATTGAAACTTTTTATTTTGTTTGTATGTGGTGACAAAGAGCATCTTTGGTGGCTTACATTGCATGGAGTTTGATGCATGAGTTTCAGAATTACCAAATCCCAACAACAAGAAAGAAGAAGAGTATCAGTGTGGATGATCAGCAAGAAGTCCGCCGGTTGGAGTGATGGGGAGACTGCACATACAGCCCCACCCCACCATCACACTTTATAATTTTCTTAATGCTAATATTGGTCTTTACTCTACAATTAGAGGACAAAATACATATCTGGTTAAAAAATCCATAATTATTAGGAAAACATACATCAAAATCACTTATATTATAATGCCATCATATGTTAGCCCTCCAATATATATTGATGAAAAACTCCATGATTAGTATAACAGTTAGACCAACCACCAATAACGTTTGTGTATTATACGTCTTATAATATATTTTATACTAGGTTACTAACTCATGTATTACACGGACTAAAAAGTGATATAATGTAAATAAAAAAATTGTTTGCATGTTAGATACAAGTTATTTATGAAATCAAACATGAAGTACATGTCATAGCATATAAAATAATTATAATATATATTTAAAGTAAAACAAGTTTTTCACATGGCTTTCAAGTATGTCATTTCTTTTCAAAAAAAAGTATGTCATTCACATCGAGGTAATTAGAAATTGTTAATAATATAATTTTAAGAAAATCATAATTGATTTAATTGAGATAATTAATAAATATTAAATAGTAATAAATGCACTAATTGTTATATCATTTAACATAAAATTTATTAAATTGAAGGAATGGTAAAAAATTAGTTTAATTAGGTGTAATATTTATAAATAGAAATTGAGTCATTGACATCCCATGTGAACGACATATTTGATGTCACGTGGAAAACATGTTTTGCTTTAATAGATTAGTTAGAAGTTAGATATTGTTTTAAGTATTACTAAGATACATGTGGTAATTAGAAAAAGTTTAATAAAAGGTGGGTATCAAAAGGAAATTTGACCTAATGGAATTCGATGGTGTAATAGCCAATGCGTGCTTCCTCTCTAATAAGGAAGAGTGTTCAAATCTCATAGTGAGTTATGTGTGTGGAGGCGCCATCCATGTCATAAGCATGATGGCGCATGAACACCACCTCACTCAAAATAAATCCAGGTTGCATGAAGCCTTTTATTAATTTCATGTTATTCCAATGTTTTGATTCCAAGAATTAATTTTCCACAACAATAAACAAATTCTATGTCAACTACTTTGCCATTTTTTTCCTTTTGTCCTTTTATATATAGTTTTATTATTATTTTAATAAAACAGTAGCTAGTTATCTCACAAGTCACAATACATAAACTAGTAAATGATTAGTTATCCTATATAACAATGACGTGACACTATAAATATCTTTTGTTAGTTATTGAACAACATATACCATGAACGAATTTGGTGGAGTTAGGAGTAAAATATTAGCCATTATTTTTAAATTCATTAATTAAAGGTGGGATTTTCCATAAAGAAATAGGGAATATGAATTGGTTGGTCAAACCCCATCTTGGATTAACTTTAACAAGATGAGTTCTGAAAACCTGTGCCATTCACCTATCCACATGTTCACTTCCATGCCTTTATGTTCCTTTTTCCTAGTTTTCCAAGCATGGTGGGGACCGGGGACAAAAAAAGCCACTTCAAACATGTTTTATGAAACTTTTGCTTCCAAAGGCATTTGTCTCTTTAAGGTAATTATATATCAAATTTGTCGTAACCATTACCAATTTTCCTAAATTTGTTGAATAAAATAATATGTATATTTATAATTTTTGAACAACGTTTAATTCATGAATGAGCCAAACTTCTTGAGATAAGATATCTGTTGATACTGAATTTAACATCCAAAAATATCATAAAAAAACTCATCACTGTAAAAACATTTTTGAGTCAGGTTTTAAACTTAAGATCTTAAGATCTTTAGCATTATCCATCATATAATTATAATGTCATTGGAGCAGAAAATTAACTACAATAGAATTATATATTAACAAAACTTCTTCAAAAATATATTAGGGTGGGTCGGATTTCTAGATAGATAGATATTTTCTTTTTTAGTTTTTTTTAGCAAAGAGTTGAATAAATATATTTTGTTATAATTAGAAAGTATGTAGAGTTTGTTTGTATATATAGGTTTAGTTAAGAACTTAAAAATCTTTAATTAAATATGTTAGATTCTTTTAAGTTAAATATGTTTTAAAAAGTGGAAAAGAGATCCGAAGAAGGAGGAGAACATGACACGTCAATGACGTGTAGATGAATAAAACACTTTAAAGGTAGAATAAAAGATAATGATTTCCTTGTAGGCGTACACCTTGAAAACAATCGGTTTTGATCTCAATAAGGTTCCAACTCATTTGTTTGTTTCTCGTTTATGGTTTTCAAGGTTTTCATTCCCCACATTTTATGGCTTTTGGAAAGTTTGATCATCATCACCGATTTGTACTTTTTTAATCCCTCTTCTAATTAAGGGTGAGCTCGGGTTAGTATCGGAAATGAAAAATATTTGGTATCGGTATTGAAATGTTCGGTTCGGTACATGTATTTTGGTAAAATTCGGTAAATATCGGTACCGAAAACTCAAAACTTGGTACCAATTCGATACCGACAGTACCAAATCGATACCGATTTGGTACGCTATCGAAAACGCTCATCCCTACTTCGAATAGCTTTATAAAGTTTTTAAACGCTTTAAATGTGCAATTTTTTAGATTAATCAGTGCAGTCACAATAGTTCATCCATAAATATGCGAGTCTATATATTTTATGGACTAGTTGTGAGTGAAGATGAGAGAAAAACTTTATGTTCTTGAGTAAACTTGAAGAAACACTATTTTTCATCTGTAGTTTTTTAACACTTTTTGAAAGTGGTTGTGAGTGACGCATAGATAAATACATAATGATAAAGATATAAAAAATATTATTTAATTAAAAATGATAAAGAAAAGTGGCTGTCACTTTTACCCGAAACCTGAAACCCGACCCGAGAAAACACGTACTCGAACCCGAACTAACCCGGCCCGAAAAACCCAAACCCGAGAAAAGACTAACCCGAACCCGAACCCGAACCGAAGTAATTCGGGTTGGTTCGCGGGTTTGATTTATAAGTTTCTGGTCAACCCGAATAACCCGAATAAACTTTTAGTTTTGAAATTAAATATATTTTTAGGTATAATAGGCTTAATTTTAGCCACTAACGTTATCAGAATTTGGTCCTAATCGATTGTTGTCATTACAACTATTATAAATTCATTGTTTATTGCTAATTTATGTTTTTTATTTATTACTAATAGCAACCGTTATCGAACAACCAAATCACGCCCAGTAGAAAACGATTATGGTTCGAGTTAGTTTCACTCTAATTTTGAATTGCTTTATCAAGTTATGCTGGTTATTTGATTGTTTGCTTGCAAACAAAGAATAATATGTTGTTTTAATTATAACATTTATTTTTTTGTTTTTTGCTTTGTTTTCTAGTATACTTGAAACCCGATTAACCCAACCCGAAAAACTAAAAACCCGTGAGAGATTTGGGTTGGGTTTCGGGTCAAGATTTAAAACTTTGAAGCCCGAAGAACCCGACCCGAAAAACCCGAAACTCGAAGAACGAACCCGAAGAACACCCCTAATCATAGATGATATATAGGAATGCTCTTACATTTTCAAATTTAGAGATTTATAAACAATGACGTAATATATTTTTATTGTTGTTTCATTTGCTACATTTTTCAAAGCTAGAATATACATTCAATTTAATTGTTAAAAGAGTATGAACAAGAATAAAAAATCACAACAACAAAAACGTTGTTTGCGACGGTCTTATGTTCATCACCTATTATCACGGATTTAGCACCGACGAAGTTCTATATATATCAACTCAAAGCAAAATATATAGATCATCGTCGATGTAAACAACTAAACTAAAGTTTCATAATCATGACATACTCAATGAAGGATGAGTTACTTATTAAAACATAAATTTGGTAGTATTGAGCCCACATGCCTAAATAGATATCTAAGGTTAAGATGTCTTAGTTTTCTTCTACTATCTATTTTTTTGTTCTCTATTCCGGTTTCTTTCATGGTATTTTTAAGATCCCAAGATAGGGGACTTTGCGACATTTATTCAATAATAGTATTAGGCTGTCTACAATGTTCATTGTGCCACACACATACATAAAAACACTAGCTGCCACTTCCATCGAGAACAAGAAGAATTAGGTACTTGGGAAGTATCTAGGCTTTAACGAGAAGAGTTTTACGGGTAAGATATGATAGTATTGTTATTAAGTATACTAAATCCTTGGCCACAATAACTAAAACATATCTCCTATTTCTCTTTTATGGTATGTCTAAGGAAAGGAACTTCCAACATGAAGCTTAGGATTTATGTATGATTTTTAATTTGTTATGGTTCTAAAATTTAGGATTGCCTAAATATTAGTTGTCTCAGCTTTAAAAGTAAAGGTCAGTGACTGATTTGTAGGGATGCATGACACAGCGATAAAAAAAAAAGATAACAGTTATTTGGTCTCGTTAATAGTTATATCTTTGATATCATGAAAAGGAAAAGATATTAGTTATTATAGCGATATCAAGTTTTTGAGTAATTAGAGTTTACTTAAAGGCCAAATGAAGAAATCATAACCAAACATTAATACGAGCTATGAGGTATAAAGTTTATCATTCTATGTTATTGTGAATGAAAATTGATTTTCCAAGTTACTATTAATAAGACAAGTTTCTACTGACTATTAGTGGCTATTAAAGATCATAAGCATCCTAGTCTAGTGGTGACAACTTAATGTCATGATTGTCATCAGTGGTAACTGTGATAAGTGGATAGACGTCGTCAATGGCATTACGGGTAAGCTATAACTGTGCAACAAAATCATCTTGAGCAGCATCTGGTTCCGCTAACGATATTCCCACTGACATAACTGATGTGGTCACTCCCCAACTGCCTTGCCTTTTCATTAAAGATTGCGACTTTCAACCCGAATCATTGTATTGATTCAATCCCTATATAATAATTTGTATGGTTTGATTAAATACATGTAATTTCATACTTGTTTTTTTAGAAAGAATAATACGTATCTTGTTTTTTAATTAACACTTTTTATCTTATCCGCATATAGAATTCATGTCACATAATACTTTATTGTGAATTAAATTTAAAACAATTAATAAGAAATCTAAATCCCATAAAGCAGGGCCGGCTCCGAGAAAGCAAAAAAAAAACTGGGCCGAAGGCAAAAAATTTTTTTGGCCCTAAATAAAAGAAGTATTTTGTTGGGTTTAAACAATTTAAATTTTATATGGGTTTACTTCGTTATAATTTGGGTTGTGTAAAAAACTTTTGTATAAAAAAAGATTAAACATGTGTCAAATGGGACTTGAACCCATAACCTTTTGATTAGGAGTAATACTCTTTGCCACTAGACAAAACTATTGGTTATGTAATTAGGTTTAAACATTAAATATACATATTGTATTTCATAAAGATACAACATAATTAAAAAATAAAAAAATTCCGGGCCTAACGAGTGTCGGGCCTGTGGCCATCGACCACCTTGCCTCACCCCAAGGCCGGCCCTGCCATAAAGATCGAGACTGCCTAGATTAAATATTGGTGTTTGAATATTTTTTTCTAAGTTTCTTAACGACACGACGAGCACCAAATAATTGTCAAGACGAATCATGGATATGAGAAATATATGTTAGTGATATTATATGTTGACCACAATTATCTAATTATTATTTTAGGATAAGGAAAATATAACTGAAAATATCTTAATTAATCAAAACGTGATATTTACATTACGTTTCCTTTTTATTTGTCTTCCTACTATAGTCGGTACTAGTGTGGGCAGTGACAAGTGTCATACAAGAACATAAGCGGACACATGCATGCATGATATGTTGGCTACGACACACCCAACTCAGAAATCAAATGTTCGTCGGCATAGCTTCCTTTGTTGTGTCCAAAGCTGCATTCTACATGTATAGTGGAGTATTCAAGAATAAACAACATCTAATATATATTGCACATATGTCATACACTCATACACACACATATACATGATTGAACTTTTTTTAATATCATTTGAAACTACCTACAATATCCAACCGAGCCTCTTAATAAGAGATGTCAACCGTTTATATTGATTTTGATGTTTTATTTCTAACTCATTCAGAAGCACCATCAACGAGGAAAAGGAAAACACAATAGAAGAGGCAATGATTCTTTATGTACTCTTATTCAACATGTGAACTAATTGAGTCATACTCAATTCCACACAATATGTAGTATCTCATATTCTCATATACATAAAAGCTAGACTGAAAACGTTATAATAAAATCAAACTCTTTATTTTCCTAAGCAAAATGTATATATGTTCTACCTTCTAGACAATGGCTTTAAATATTCAATGGATATATTGAAAGTTGGATACTTTATTAAAACTCGCATGTGATGGCTTCATGTACACAGCTTTAGTATAAGTTCCTGTTAAGTAAATGAGTTTCGACATCCATTCGTTATGTTTCGTAGTTGTAATATGTGCCTAGGCTAATTAGAATCCTAACAAAGTTAAGCATAACTATTAAATTAACACCCTTGTTCATCTAGTTTCCATGATTCTAATTAGTTTCCAACTAATGCATATCCATGGTTTTCATCTTAATTAGTCGAACAATAACATGATTTCAAGAAATTTTTAGATAAGTTGCATAACTTTTTATGTGAATATAAACTTGCATTCTACGGTCATACGATTCAAAGTGTTACTGATCACATGTATATAATATTTTTTGATAAAGGCTAAAACATATAATTCTTGAGCCAAAATCACGTTTAAATTGTATGATTATTAGACCACCCATTATGGGCGTCAATGGGGGCGACAAGGGTGACCCCGGGTGGGGGGGGGGGGGGGTTTCGGGGGGCTACATCATGATGAAGGGGTGACGCGGGAAGGTTGTGGTGGGGCCTGCGTCTCTCTCTTTCTCTCTCATACACACACATATATATATAATTGGGTAGCAAAGAGACGACAAACCATAGTGAGATGTTATGAAGAAGGGCTTCGATACCACGTTTCCTACATGACAATGACGTGAAGGGGAGAGGACATCCTTAATGAAGAGTCTTGAGGAGAATCTTGATGGGTAAGGTGCCTCTCTCATGTGGTGGCAAATTGGCAAATGCTATAGGGTAATGCTATAGGGTGTGTTTGTATAAAAAGTAAAAGTAGATTTAGTTTAGAGGGTTGAGTTATAATAAGAAAATTAATTTTTCTGGAAAGGATAGGAAATAATCTTGTCCATTTATTTGAGAATTGAATGGTTGAGATTAGATTAAAGATATCATCAAGTGTAAAACAAGGGTAATGACATAATAAGGATAACACATTTGTTGACAATCTCTCCCCACATGCAAGGCACATGTCAAATTCCCCCATCATTTTAAAACGTCCATAACTTTTTTATACGACATTTTTTTTCAAAACAATTTCACCATA
The DNA here is from genome assembly GCF_021521415.1 of Bidens hawaiensis. NCBI lineage: Eukaryota > Viridiplantae > Streptophyta > Magnoliopsida > Asterales > Asteraceae > Bidens > Bidens hawaiensis. The sequence continues at coordinate 1,764,604 of NW_027491133.1, forward strand.
AAAACGAGTGTTTTTATATCTTTTATATGAGTACCATATTGCTTTATAAAAATAAAAAAAAAATTCGTGGGTTTTTACAAGGTGTGTTTTATCATAATTGTGTTTTACAAAATTGTGTTATACAAGTGTGTTTTATTTTTTCATAGTATTTTTTGCATTGTGTTTTTTACATTGTGTTATTTAATTGTGTTTTTGTCATTGTGTTTTTATTTTCATAGTGTTTATTCCATTGTGTTTTTACATTGTGTTTTTTTCATTGTATTTTTCATAGTGTTTTATTTTCCGGTGAAATTTCCGAAGACTTTTCCGGCAAGGTGGTGGCGGTGGGTGGCGGTAGTTGTAGGAGATGAGTGAAAAATTAAGTGGGTTTTAATTAAGTGTGTTTTAAATAAGTGTGTTTTAATTAAGTATGTTTTTGAAATTAAATTAAGTGGGTTTCAATATTAAGGTAGTAGACTAAAATACCCTTCTTCCTAGATTTCTCAGGAAAACCAAACTTCTTATTTGATCATGTCTCTTAGTTTAGATATGTTTTTAAAAAGATTATAAAAACAGTTTAAGTGAAATATTTTCAATTAAACAAAATGTACTAAAATAAAGCCGTTGAATCAGGTGCTAGATTACTAAGAATTAAGTAGAAATAAACAATTGCAAGAAGTTAACACTGAAAAGGACACATAACCTTTAGAACTCTAATAAATATTAAGATAATCTAGTTATATATCTAAATATAATATATGTATATGTAAACACGTACTTATAAAGATATATGAGCTATGCTAGTGTTTTAGGTTTGTTGTGTTGTATATACAGGACTCTAGCGTCCTGTTAGTTAGGATTTTTAATAGAAGTTGTTCGAAAAAAAAATATGCACGTGTTCTATTTTTCTATATTGATCTTTTAATTTGTCTTTACGTAAAGCAAAATTGTATTAATTTTATTGATCAAAACCATTATCTATGAGTCGATTATAATTTATATTTATAACTACATTTTATCAAATAACACTTCTAAGTCGATTTTGCTTTTGTTGTGAAGAGTTGGTCCCAGCAGAGCCCAGTTGGACCCGCAAGACTCACCTTGAATAGGGACGTCTGCGCAAAGACCAACTGGTTCCCCTGGACCTACCATGCTCAGAGAGATGAAGACCTTACGCGCAGTACGTCAGCTGTTCCCGCAGGAAAAGCCTCACAATGGTGAAGTACCCCGCCTGTTCCCGCAGCTGCGGATACAAGCCATCAGGGAAGGCTACCCGCACTAATAGCAAGGCTACACGCACAAGGCACTAACTCTCAATAATTCAGTAATGTCACCTGAAGAAGGAATGAGCAAGACGGGAATACTCCCGCCCAAATGAGCCAGTCCGTACGCTTCTGGAGGATCTTTTGTACTATACCTGCCAAGGTATGGACAAAATAGACAAGATCTGACCAAAGCAGCCCATGAACCAATCACAGGGTGACAGCTCACTGACAACAGTACGACGAGGAGCACGCTCTAGTACTTAATGTCACTATCAGCCGCTGCCTACTCACCAACCCTTGTCGTGGCACGTACATAGCCTGCAGTTGGTGGAAAAGGAATAGTACACAGCCGGCCATCTCACCATCAGCCGCTGCCTACCCACCAACCACCAGCATGGCACGTGCGTAGCCCACAGTTGGTAGAAAAGGAATATTATACAGCTGGCTGTACCTGCTTGGAAACCTACTTCGGCTATAAATACTCCAACACCTTGGAACGGTATCATTATCTAAACTCATACCATCATATCTTATCTGCTCTAGCTATTTCTCTTAATATACACTTATATTCAGAGCAATCTAGTCTGATTCTCACACCGGAGGGTGGTCACAAGGAGGTACCCCCCCTTCTCAGTGACGAGCTCACGGTGTCTGTTTTGCAGGTCATCAGAAGAATAACCATCTTTGCCGGACCTAACCTCGTGGGAAACATCTACTTGACCCTAAGATTATCCGTAATCTGCCGGGGTCACTTAGTGTTTCTTCATTGGCGCCATCCGTGCATAAAAGCTAGAACTAATTCTCAGTTTTTTCAAAACCTCTGGAAAGATGGTTAAGGTTACTCCGGTGCCAAGGTCAGCGAGTGACCAAGAAACTCCGGTAACCACAACCCCAGCTACTGGGGGGAACATCGGCGAGTACACAATTTTTACGAACGCTACCCCGGTTACCCAAGCCGGGGCAAGTGCAGTAAACAATCCTTCACTGGGATTCACCGATACCCAGTTGGAGAGACAACAGACGAGGCTCCCCCGCCAAACACTTGATCAAGTTAAAGCGTGGGCGGAAGCACGTCAGAAAGAATTCCAAGCTGAGTTGGATGAACGTTTACGTTCACTCCAACAGGCTAATGACGAGTTCGGAAACACTCGACAACAGCTCAACATGAGTAATGAGTGCGAGTACTTGGATGATGATTGGGAGGAGTCCGACAGTGACGCAAACCCTCGTCATAGGGCGAAAGGGAAGCGCAAGGAAACGGACTTCCAACCAAGAAGGAATTTTGGAGAAACCTTCAAACCAAGGAACGCGGGGGGAAACCCACGTGACTTCTCCAAAACCTTTAGACCAACTGTTGCAAATGCGAGAACGTCCAAGTTTGCAAGGGACATTGCGGAAGCAATCGCCCCGAAGAGTGCCAAGCAGATGCCCAACATCGGCACTTATGATGGTATATCCGACCCAGACGATCACTTGAACAGATTCATAGCGGGGGCAACCGTCAGCAACTGGACGGAACCCACGTGGTGTTATATGTTCCAGATGACACTGGTTGAAGCGGCTAGAGCGTGGTTTGACCGTTTACCGGTCCACCACATCTACGATTGGGCGGACTTCCAACACAAGTTCAGCAAGCACTTCAGTCAACAGAGGAAATATACTGAAGAGCAGTGGACGATCCTCAACTGCGTTAGAGAGGAGGATGAGTCTTTACTAGACTTCATCACTCGCTTCAACTCGAAGAAACTGAGTCTGGGCACCATAAGTGAAGATCTTGTTCGAGCCGCTTTCATCCAGGGCGCCGAATACCCAGATCTTAACCACACGTTGACGGGTAAAGACGGCATGCCATCCACATGGGATGCCATCATGACGGCAGCCAAGCGCTTTGCCGAAACGGAGAAGCAACTGGGTAGGGATCTTCCCCAGAGTACAAACCTCTACACGTAGGGGACTAGGGAAAACAACGTCCAGACCGCCTGGCAAAACAAAAAGAGGAAGCTAGGTATTTGGCAGTCAAGGGTAAACTTTGACACCTCATCCAGCTCCCGCCCTCTAGTAGGCGGAAGGGATAACACGCACCCATCAAGCCGAAACCCCCGGTGGACACCACTCACCAAAAGCGCCACGGAGATATTTGCCACCGAAAAACTCCCATGGCCAAAAGCTCCAACGGTCCGGCAACGACATAACGCGGATCAGAGCAAATCCTGTGACTTCCACGGGACAAAGGGTCACACCACCGAGGAGTGTATATCCTTGAGGGATATTGTCGAAACATTCGTCAAGGATGGAAAACTTACACACCTTGTGGCATCAATCAAGAATGGAGGAAGGAATGATAACCGATACAAAGGCAACGGACGAAAGCCCGTTGACATCAGCATCCACATGGTTCATAGTAACGTCAAAGGAAGAAAAAGACGAACGACAGAACCATGCGCATGGAAGGAAGCTGATGTGCGCTTCCCGCGAGTGCCAGGAGGACCCTGCAAAGAAGGCCCTATCGTCATCAAAAGACAGCTGGGGCACTACAACACTTCCCGCACTCTTGCTGACAACGGCGCCTCGTCAACGGTTATGTACAGGCAGTTCTTCGACAAGCTAGACGACGAAGACAAGGAACGCCTGGAAACGGTCTACGCCTCGATGGAAGGGTTCGACGGCAACACAAACACCCCCCTGGGTATCCTATCTTTCCCTGTCATTCTCACAGACGGGAAACACTCCCGCACAGAGACGTGGACTTTGTCGTAATGAGGAAGCCACACCACACATACGACATTCTCTTCGGGAGAGACGGGATGGCAAGATTCAATGCTGTGGTATCTTCAGTTCACGGCATGATGGGATGGCCAACAGCTGAGGGTGTAGCGATGATCACCGGTATTCCCCAGGTATGCATCGCATCTGTCTCATCAAAACCCAAACCAAAGATGGCTAAACCAACCATCACCGAACCAGAAGAATGGGCCTTCAATGGAAAATACCCTGACCAGGCTGTTACCATTGGCCCAACAGTCACTGATCCTACGCGCACCTTACTCAAACGCTTACTACAGAAAAACGCTGACATCTTCGCGTGGACTCCAGCTGATATGACTGGTGTACCTCGAAGTAAGGCAGAGCATAAGCTCAAGTGTGACCCGGCTTTTACGCCAGTCATACAAAAGCGCAGAGTAATGGGGGCGGAACAAGCTAACGCGTGTAGAACCCAAGTCAAGTGTTGGTGCATGTTTTGTGGCCGTCGCTTGGCGAATAGTTTAGAATGTTTATGTTGTATGCTGTACACCTAGGTAGTGGTTCACGCTGAAAGTGATCCATTTGAAAGAGCATTTTCAAATGGATACTCATTCGATCGAATGAGTTTCTGATTCGATCGAATGAGTCTGCCATTCGATCGAATAGGACTCATTCGATCGAATGAGTCCTGACCGAATGGCAGCGGGTATAAATACCAGCTTTCAGGCGTGAACAGGTAAGAGTTTAAGGTTTTTGCGTGCCCGGAGCCCAGGTGCTGTCCGGATGAGGGGGGAGGCCATGCTCGACCTCCCCCTGCCATAGATCGTGATTTCAGTGTTTAACAAGCATGTAATCTTTCGTTTTTTATCAATGAAATCGTTTGTTTCGTGTTTGTTTCTGTCCGTCTTTGGTCTTCAAACCTTCCGTCTCGAACGCGCTCGGATCGTCTCGGTCCCGGCTGAACCAACATCAAGGAACTCCTTGACGCGGGCATCGTACGCGTTAGCAGATATCAAACATGGGTTGCAAATCCCGTAATGGTACCGAAGTCTAACAAACAATGGCGCATGTGCATAGATTTCAAAGACTTAAACAAAGCATGCCCCAAAGATTGTTACCCGTTACCCGAAATTGATCTTAAGGTAGATTCGTTAGCACCGTTTCGCCTTAAATGCTTCCTTGATGCGTATAAGGGGTACCATCAAATCCACATGGCCGTTGACGATCAGGACAAAACCGCATTTCGGACGCCCGATGGCACATTTTGTTATCAAATGATGCCATTCGGACTTAATAACGCCGGGTCCACATACCAGCGCCTGATGGACAGAGAGTTTCATGCCCAAATTGGGAGGAACTTGGAAGTCTACATGGATGACTTGGTCATCAAAAGCCCTGACCCAGAAACGATGTTGAAAGACATCGAAGAAACATCAACACGCTCAGAAAGATAAACATGAAGCTCAACCCGAGCAAGTGTTCCTTTGGGATGGAAGAAGGGAAGTTCTTAGGAGTCATTGTTACTAAAGATGGCTTCAGAGCGAATCCTGAAAAGGTCGAAGCCATTATCAGAATGGAATCACCTACTACCATCAAGCAAGCTCAGACACTGAATGGACGCCTAGTCGCACTTAACCGCTTTTTGGCAAACCATGCGGATAGGTCGTTCCCATTCGTGTCAACATTGAGAAACTGTTTAAAGAAAACGCACTTCCGCTGGACACCAGAAGCGGAAGCAGCTTTTCAGGAAATTCGGTCACGCTTGATCGAACTCCCAACGCTCACAGCACCAGAAGCGGGGGAGGAGTTAATCCTATACCTTTCCGCCACAGATAGAGCAACCGGGGCAGTCCTGCTAGTAGAGCGAAAAGGCATCCAGATGCCAATCTACTATGTTAGCCGTGTCCTAACAGACGTAGAAACCCGGTACTCTACCCTGGAAAAATTAGTCTTAGCACTTATACAGGCTTCACGCAGGCTAAGACGATATTTCCAAGGTCACCCAATCACCATTCTCACCAATTTCAAACTCGCAAACGTTCTAGGCAAACCCGAATTGTCAGGACGCCTAGCCAAATGGGCAATAGAATTGGGAGAATACGCGATAAAGTACAAGCCGAGGCCAGCCATAAAAGGCCAGGTCTTGGCCGACTTTATTGCAGAAGTCCCCGCTTCGCGGGAGAAAGAGTGCCAGGAGGAGGCTCAACCCTCTCCAGCACAGGACATCGATGATGTCTGGCGACTCTACACTGATGGAGCAGCCAGCAACGAGGGCTCAGGCGTAGGGTTGAAACTAACCAACCCAGCAGGCCAAGAATACACTTACGCTATTCGACTGGATTTTCCAAGTACAAATAACGAAGCGGAGTATGAAGCATTCTTGGCCGGGCTGAGAATTGCGCGTAAAATGGGAGTGAAAAACTTGGAAGCCCACGTGGATTCCATGTTAGTAGCCAACCAAATAAACGGGACGTACACGGCCGTGAACGACACAATGGCCCTGTACCTCGCACAAGCAAAAACCCTTATGCGCGACTTTAACGATTGTAAGGTCATACACGTCAAGCGTAGCAAAAACAAATCTGCGGATGCGTTAAGCAAGCTTGCATCATTAGCCTTCACCCACTTGGGAAAGGACATCCGCATTGAACTCCTTGAAGCACCATCAGTCCCGCACAAGGAAATCTGTGTCATCCAAACCGGCACAGAAACGTGGATGACACCAATCATAAATTACCTTGCGGCGGGTATACTACCAGAGTAAAAAACACAGGCAAGAAAAATACGCTGTAAAGCACTGAACTATCAACTCATCGATGACATCCTTTACAGGCGTAATTTTCTTGGCCCACTCCTAAGATGCGTGGACAACTAAGATGCTGGCTACCTCCTAAAAGAAGTGCACGAGGGCATCTGTAGAGTACACGCAGGTCCACGCGCTGTCGTAGCTAAGCTAAATAACGCGGGATACTTTTGGCCGGGGATGCATACGGATGCACTGGCATACATCAGAAAGTGTAGGTCTTGCCAACTCTACGCACCCAACACGCATCGCCCGAAGAATGAACTTATTCCAGTCACCTCTTCATGGCCATTTCAGAAGTGGGCCATCGATGTGACAGGCCCATTTCCCACAGCAGCAGGGAACGTTCAGTTTCTAGTGGTAGCCATCGACTACTTCACCAAGTGGATAGAAGCAAAACCCTTAGCCCAAACAACCACAAAACATATCAAAAAAATTATTTGGGAATTTATTATTTGTCGTTTTGGACTTCCCCAGAATTTGGTGAGCGATAAAGGCACCAACTTTGCTGACAAGAAGCTACAAAAGTGGCTGGAAGAACTTCAAATCACCCACACCTTTACCTCAGTGGCGCACCCGCAGGGTAATGGTGAGGTGGAAAGAGCAAATAAGAGCATCGTCAACGGCATAAAGAAAAGAGTCTTGAAACACAGATCCGGCTGGGTGGACGAAGTTCCACACGTCCTTTGGGCAAACAGAACGCTGAAAAAGGCCAGTACGGGAGAAACCCCGTTCAGCCTCACTTATGGCACTGAAGCCATGGTCCCGGTCGAAATTGGTTTACCCTCACCAAGGGTCTTGATTCAGCCAGAAGACAATGATGCGGAAAGACGGTTAGACCTTATGCTAACCGAAGAACGCAGAGACTTAGCCGCAGCGCGTGAAGAGAACTACAAGCGACAAATGCAAAAATACTACAACACGCGGGTAAAACTCTGCAACTTCAATGTAGGAGACTACATATTGCGTAACAACGAGGCTTCGAACCAAGAGCGTCCAGGAAAGCTGGCCCCGGTCTTGGAAGAACCATACATTATCAAAGAAGTTTTGGGAAAGGGCGCATACCGGCTCGAAAGGCTCGATGGCACTCCCATCCCAAGAACATGGAATGGAGCTCAATTACGCAAATGTTACATGTAGATCAATTCCAAACTTATAAAGAAAAGGCCTAGAGCCACTTCTAATGGAAATGATTCTCCTTTATCACATTGTGTTGATAGCCTTACCTTTATACTTATGAACTTTTCACACTGATATGCCGGTATTCACCGCATAAATAAGTGGGGAAGTAAGTCGTTGCGTGTGGAAGGCGGCAAAACCCGCATAAACACAAAAAACGGTAAAAATTTCTAAGGAAAAGATGAGGAAAACCTTCACGCAGGTCAGTTATAGGTGAAGTTTGGTCATCCCACTAAATGAAAGTGACGGTCCTACCCGCACAATCATGATAGAGGAAACTGAACATTAACCTATCGACAACCGCGCGTCGAAAGGTTAACTTATTCAAAACACTTGGAAAATTGCTAAGTTAAACTAAAGTATGCACGAGCGAATCATATATTGTTTATGAGGCAAAACAAATGCCAATTTAAACTATAATATGCATGAGCAAGTCATATAATGTTTATAAAGCAAGTCAAAAAGATTCAAAAATTCAAAAGTAAGAGGGAATATACCCCCTTACCTTGGTAACCAAGAAACCGTAAGACAAGTGCGGGTACAGTGTCAAGGCGAAACTCTTCGCATACTTAGCACCTGCAGGGAATTGAAAACAAGAATACCTTGGAAGTCAAGTAACTATAAGACGAGTGCGGGTACAATGTCAAGGCGAAACCCTTCACATACTTAGCACTTGCAGGGAATTAAAACCAAGAAGGATCTTCTGGGCCATGCTTGTGGAAAGGGAAATAACATCCCCGCATAGCGGGAACGTTGAGAATTAGATTGTTTGAAGCTCCAAGATGGAATTGGTTGTTTAACATAATTAATCACTATGTCTAAAACTACCAAAACCTCGTGGAGAATCTACACAAGTGAAACTCAACGCTCCTGACTTGCGAGGAAGTTACACACCTACCCGCATCATACCCAAAGATCAAGCAGAAAAGTCGGGAATTTCTGCACGTGACATTAGGAAAACCGCGGGAAGAATCCCCACGGAAAACATTAAAACTAAAAACCCTTTGCTTAAGTCCAAAAGTTCACCTCACTTATTAACAATTCATGAGAAGAACATTAGACTGGGGGGACTTGAAGAGGTAGGTCCCAGCAGAGCCCAGTTGGACCCGCAAGACTCACCTTGAAGAGGGACGTCTGCGCAAAGACCAACTGGTTCCGCAGGACCCACCATGCTCAGAGAGACGAAGACCTTACGCGCAGTACGCCAGTTGTTCCCGCAGGAAAAGCCTCCCAATGGTGAAGTACCCCGCCTGTTCCCGCAGCTGCGGATACAAGCCATCAGGGAAGGCTACCCGCACAAGGCACTAACTCTCAATAATTCAGTAATGTCACCTGAAGAAGGAATGAGCAAGGCGAGAATAATCCCGCCCAAATGAGCCAGTCCGTACGCTTCTGGAGGATCTTTTGTACTATACCTGCCAAGGTATGGACAAAATAGACAAGATCTGACCAAAGCAGCCCATGAACCAATCACAGGGTGACAGCTCACTGACAACAGTACGACGAGGAGCACGCTCTAGTACTTAATGTCACTATCAGCTGCTGCCTACTCACCAACCCTTGTCGTGGCACGTACATAGCCTGCAGTTGGTGGAAAAGGAATAGTACACAGCCGGCCATCTCACCATCAGCCGCTGCCTACCCACCAACCACCAGCATGGCACGTGCGTAGCCCACAGTTGGTAGAAAAGGAATATTATACAACTGGCTGTACCTGCTTGGAAACCTACCTTCGGCTATAAATACTCCAACACCTTGGAACGGTATCATTATCTAAACTCATACCATCATATCTTATCTGCTCTAGCTATTTCTCTTAATATACACTTATATTCAGAGCAATCTAGTCTGATTCTCACACCGGAGGGTGGTCACAAGGAGGTACCCCCCCTTCTCAGTGACGAGCTCACGGTGTCTGTTTTGCAGGTCATCAAAAGAATAACCATCTTTGCCGGACCTAACCTCGTGGGAAACATCTACTTGACCCTAAGATTATCCGTAATCTGCCGGGGTCACTTAGTGTTTCTTCATGTTGTCAATGACATTTTAATCTAGAGAAGTAATTATGCTTGTCGTTGAAATGCATGTGAAAATTGAAATATCAATTAATTATATACTCCCTTCGTCTCACTATAAGTGTCCTAGTTTTGATTTTTCAAGTCTTTCTTGTTTAACTTTGACCGACAATATTTTTGTTTGTGTTATATAATTCTTGATGTAAAATATATGAATGGATTGGGTTTTAAATGTGTTTTACATCGATATAATTTTCATCAAGTATTATATAACATGAACAAAAATATTTACGGTCAATGGTGCAAAAAAGAAAGATTTGAAAAGTCAAAATAGGACACTTGTAATGGGACGGAGAGAGTACATTTTAGCATGCACGTCATATGTCATGTTATTAGGGGCATACAAAGTCAAGTCTCTGTTATATATAGAGCGATTAACACAAGAAGAAGATGAGAGTTATTAGTATTAGTTATAGTCGGACCAAATGACCAATAGTTGGTCATTTGAATTGTTTAAATCCAATTTGCATTTGTATAATAAATAAAGCTCCTCTAGAAAAACGATTTTGTTTGAGGAGCATCTTTTCTAAGCTCATCTTAAAACCAATATGAGAAGTATAAGAAGCATAGAGCGGTTATATTTATACTAGAGTGATTATTATTATTATTATTATTATTATTATTATTATTATTATCTTGTAAAGATCAATTAAATAAGATTCGTTCTTATTGTGCGAGGCGAAGAGAAGAAAGATTTGATGTCAAAATCGTAATTACTTTGAATAAAGTAATCACGTTACAACACAAATACAACTACAACCAGCATGTTATAATCACACTACGGTTTTACAAGTATAATATTTATTACACTTATTCAAATGTGTTGTAGGATATTATATAGTACAACAAATTTAATTAGGTTAATAAACTTTTAACTAGCTACTAATTTTAACGTAATTATTATTATATACTAGTTCAAAACTGTTTTGCAGCGAAAACATCACCATTTATTTGTTGGTTCACTACGCACACTTAAAAACTGAGCATATCCTCTTACTTATAATATCAACGAAATGACAACGGAAAAAAAAAGAGATGTAGAAGGGTGTTTGGGATTGCTTATTTTCATCAACTTATAACTTATAAATTTTTTGAAAAACAACAAGGTGTTTAGGGTTGCTTATATTATAAGAGGAAAAGTTTCATAACTTACACTTTTATAACTTAATAATTTAATGAAAAATTATAAGGAGACAAAATAAGGAATCCCAAACACCTCTTAAATATCCACTTCTCTTAATAATATTAAAAGAAAGTTATGGTTAAACCCGATAAAAAAAAGTTACCACATATGTTATTAGTTACATAACCGTTAATTTCTTCTCACAAAAGACAAAACCCCACATTTATATAATTCAAATCTAGTTTCATATGTTCTAAATCTAAAGATAATCACCTATCCCATCTGAATCTAACCCTAATCACCTATCCCATCTGAATCTAACCCTAACCCTAACCTTATTCCACATCTTGTTCTCCATGAAATAAACATGAACCCACTTCATACACCCCTTCAAAACCCTAACCATAACATCACAAGAACCTGTTTTAAACCCTAGATCACCTTCATCATTTATTCATCAATTTAGTTTCTTAATTTGTTTTATCTTTAGAGAGATGGATCCAGCTTCAGCTCACTCTCTTCCACCTCCTTTTCACACAAGAAACTTCAATTTGCACCAGTTCCAGAGTTCCGAAGCCGATGAACAAAGCGGAACCAGTGGTTTAAACATCGGTGGTCACAAACGAGAACGAAAAGAAAAGAACACGGAAGATATGATGAACAACAGCGGCGGTGGTGGCAGTAGTGATGGTAAAGAAGGAGATATGGGAAGAAGACCCCGCGGTCGTCCTTCGGGGTCGAAAAACAAACCCAAACCACCGATTATTATTACTAGAGACAGCGCTAACGCGCTGCGAACTCATGTTATGGAGGTATCCGACGGTTGTGACGTTATGGATAGTATTAGCACCTTTGCACGCCGCCGTCAACGCGGCGTTTGTATCATAAGTGGTACCGGTACCGTCACAAACGTTACACTCCGGCAACCAGCGTCACCGGGGTCAGTTTTGACGCTACACGGAAGGTTTGAGATCCTGTCGTTGTCAGGATCTTTTCTGCCACCGCCAGCACCACCTGCTGCCACTGGACTAACTATTTATTTAGCGGGTGGTCAAGGACAGGTGGTGGGCGGTAGCGTGGTGGGAGCGTTGCTAGCGGCGGGGCCAGTGGTAATCATGGCCGCGTCGTTTAGCAACGCTGCTTATGAACGACTTCCTCTTGAAGAGGAAGAGGGTACTTTGCCGGTTCCTGGAGGCTCGCTTGGGTCTCCAGGAGCCATCACACAACCATCGGGTCAACCACAACAATTGATGTCGGATCCTTCGATTTTTCAAGGCATGCCACCGAATCTACTCAACTCAATTCAATTGCCGAACGATGGTTACTGGAGTAACAATGGCGGTAGTCGCCCGTCGTTCTGATTAATATGAAGATCACAATTTGTGTAAGTGCATGTCATCGATCTAGCAAATTTTATGGTTTAAATTCTTTGATTTAGTCTTTTGTTGTTCCTAATTTATGTCAACTATTTTGCTTCTTGATAACATTAAGTTTTCTTGACTTGTGTTTGATGTTAAGATGACAATATATGATTTGTAATGTAAGAACCTTTTTAAATTTTGATTGTTGACAATTTTTTGTGTTTATATTATCCTTGCATTCTTTTTGTTTACATATATAACACCCAATAATTTTAGAACCCCGTTTTTTTAATCTAACATTTATCAGAAAACTTACGAGATCACATCAATACAGTGATAACGAGACCATGTAAAGCACCTCATGTGCTAGACATGTGTCATGTAACAATGTTACGGTAGGATACTAGGAAAAGCAAGATTTTAATGGAAGAGAATTAGATGCTTATCATAACACCTTAGTAAATCATTCTAGAGCTGTTTCATTGGTGGAAACAAGTTGTACATAAAGCATCCATAGTTGTGCTTTCGTAAAGCATAAACATATTCGAATAAGTACAAGTTACGCTGCCTGCATTGGTTTGGATATTTTTGGAAATGAGATCATATGCTTTGTAATGAAGCAATATTCAAAAACACAATTTTCTTTTTACTTTATTTTTAATCTTTATTTACCTGTGTGTTGTCTTATAATACCAGAAAGAGTTGTGCTAGATAGAATAATCAAGGAGAATATGTAGAACAATAAGTTGATATTAACTTAAAAAAATTGATGTACCTCAATTCATCCAACGTTAATATAATAATATTAGCATTATTATAAGTAATCTGTGCGCGCGCGCACACATGTAGTAGGTTAAGTGGGCATCAACTGCACAAGGGACAACTGTATTATGGTTCCTAGAGTCGCAGTGGTTCCTAGAAGTTAGTTCTTTATGACTTTTTGTAAGTTACAAAGCACTCTTTTTAAAATGATGTGCGTCAGTACTAGATACGTGCTTTGTATATTGTTTAAATGGTCCAAAATTTTAATATGGCAAACAACATAACGAAATCACAAAAATGTATATCTTAGGTATAGATCCAATATCTTTTATTGTTCCATCATATATTTAAGTTAACAAAGGAATCACATGAGTAGTTTTCTTAAAATTTTTGGTTTGTTTTAAGTGTGTAGAATGTGTAGGTTAGGTACTAGGGGCACATGGAAAAGCATCCAAATCTATAGAGGTGTACTAACCAATGGGATTGACAATTTATATTAAAAAAACACAAAACATTTATCATGTCTGAATCTTAGATGCTTAGACTTGAGATATGTTCCACAAGATCAAATTAATCGGGAGGATCCATTATGTAGGCCGAAAGCACATTATCATCAATAGCTAGTGTGGTTGGAGGATCCATTATATATGTTACATGACCAGTAATACCACATTTTCGTTAACTTTTATGGTCTTATGCAATAAAATGCACACATCCATCACGTTCCTAATCTTTTCCAGCTTATAAGACCGGATGGGCCGCCTGTGTATCCCCCTTCTAGCTTTTAAAACACCGAAAGCGTGTTCAACATCTTTTTATTTTTTGCCAACTTTTGCAACTTCTTGAACTTCTTGTCCTTTGACTCAGTTATATATGGGAAAGCTTTCACAAACGTGAACCAATTAGGATGATCCTATCAGTAAGATAGTAGCCGTATCGTTATTGTTGGCATTTTACATGAAATGGACACCTAGACGTGGTTGCAAGCATCTCCTTAATAGATATTGGAGATTTTTGGGCAACATTGATGTCATTATTTGGGTTTGATGGAACCCAAAATGCATGCTAAAAGCACAAACCATTCGAAACCATTGTGTGTAACGTTGTCAAACTCTTTTTCAGCCATGCCTATAGGTCGTCCTGAAACCATTCAAACATAGGCATGTATATATATGATAAGGGGCTCTAGGGTTCTAGGGTTCTAGTCTAATATGTCACAGAAAATTATGGTGTTTTAGGTTGGACTAAGGGTTTTCTTATTTATGGTGGGTTTCGACCTGTGGTGAAATGTAGAATATCGGGTGGATCAGTGACCTTTCAGTGGTCCAAATGACCGTTCAAAAAGAAAGAAGTATGTGTATTCTTGCAAAAATTTTAAAGCTGAAATAATCTTATCCTTATTGATAGATTATATAATTGATAGAAGTATAATAATTGGTAATTTATAATTGTTAGGAAAATTAAACTATAATAAATATAACATTACTAAGAGTATAGTTTGATATATTAAGTTGGTTTGTGATTAGTTTAAGATCATGTTTTGAGTAGGAGTATCACCTGTAAAATTTTAAACTAAACTAGATTATAAATATATACACTTAGTACTCGTGAAAAAAAAACTTGTAAAGCTAACGCAATGCCAAATGGTTGTGATGTATGACTGTATGTGACACGATTATAAAACTCATCTCATAGGCATAGTCGGACCCAAAGGGAAATGAGGGTGAGCCGCCAAGGCCCACCGTCTTGCTCTAACATATAGTGTTCGCTCTAGTTCGTAGTGTAATAGATAACTCAATTTTCTTGTTTTAGTTTAAAGGAGTATTACTGTAAAATTTTAAACTAAACTAGATTATAAATATATACACCTGTTAGTCGTGAAAAAAACTTGTAAAGCTGACACAATGCCAAATGGTTGTGATGTATGACTGTATGGGACACAATTTTAAAACATGATTATAAAAACTCATCTCTAGGCATAGTCGGACCCAAAGGAAAATGAGGGTGGGCCGCCAAGGCCCACCGTTCGCTCTAGTTTGTAGTGTAATAGATAGCTTAATTTTCTCTAACCTTCTACTCTTCAAAAATTCAAGCCCAAGACTCAAACATTAAAATCTAATCCTAATTGGGTTATCTGATTTTTTTCAATACATCATGAATCAACTTTTGCCTCCGGACACCGCTCCGACTTCTCGTATTTTTGACCCCATCATGTCGCGTAGCACCATTGTCACCGTCGATCCGTAGCATGCCTTCATTCAAAAATTTCTTGAATCCGCATCTGCTCATATATGACTAAATGTGGTCTCTACTCCCTAGTGTAGAGAAGCAAACCGTTATTGATGTTGTTTTAGTTTACTTTTTTTAAAACATTTTCCTATGCATTAATAAGTGGTTAAATACTTGGAACGTTTACATGTTGGAAAAGATTAGGATAGCTCATCCGAGCAAATTAAATCTACCTCACGTGTATTCGAAACATATGAATTTAATTAAGAAAAATGATGTAATTTAACATGATTATAAATCTCTCTCATATATTATGACTTAAATATTCTTAAGACATAATAAAAGGATGTTTGTATTTAATACTAGGTTATTTACCCGTGTGATACACGGGTTGAAATAATATTTTTTTAACTTAAAAACATAAAATATAATACATGATATAACTGTTGGGTTCGTAGGCCTTGTTGGCCCGGTTTATTATTTGAAGTCTAAAGGGCTGACGAGTGTAGGGTGGCCAGACCGAAGCTCGGCCCGATTTAGATTTCTTGTTCAACAATTTACAAACCCTAGTTCAATTTCTATTTAAACAACGATATGTACTTTATATAATTAGTCACTCAATAAAAGAAATACTTAGTTGCCACCGTGGACGTGGGTCAGTTTAGACCGAACCACGTTAAATCATCGTGTTCTTTTATTGCTTTCGTGTCGTGTTTAGTTCGTGTGTGTGTTTAATCCTAAGAAGTGGTATCAAGAGCTTAGGTTCGGGATTACACGAAGAACACGGGAACCAGCCGAGTCACCGCCAAACCTTTCGCCGCCGCCACCCTACTGCGCTAGGGTTCTGCCGCCGCCACCCTACTGCGCTAGGGTTCTGCCGCCGCTACGGTTTTCCGATTGTCGTTAGGGTATACGCCGCCGTTATTTCGCCGTCGCTAAACCCAGCCAGACGATCGCGATTAGGGATCATTCTAAGCCACCGGAGACCTGAGTTCTAGTACTGTAATTTATTCGAAAGCTTTATTACCGTAAGCCACCGCCTTTTTTGTTTCAAGTCGCGAAAAATAGGGTTATTATTTTGGATTGAGTTGCAGACTTGCATGCGTTCGGGTTGAAGAAAAGGAGCTTTGACCACATTTTTTATTGGTTTGACAAAGGGTAGTAGCTTTGCCAAGAAGTTAATTTGGGTTGAAATCCTATTTTGCGAATTACGAGCCAAGAACAGTTGAATCAAGATCCTATTTTTATTCGATGAACCGTTGTCTATTAGAAGAAGTGTTAAAGAAACCAAAACCAGTGCCAACCGCGTTTGTCGGGTTTTACGTTTCAGTTTTCTGATTTGCAGTTCGTTATTCCGCTGCAGTTTAAATAGGTTGATTATTTAACAAAGTTCAATAGAACAATCGTTAAGTTCGGGCTCGTGCAATTGTCGTGTCTATCTCTGTTTTTTATCCAGATTTTCGTTTTAGTCATTGTCATGGCAGAAGACGGACAGGTTTCGATACAGAAGTTTGATGGACAAAAGTTTGGTTGGTGGAAGATGCAGATTGAAGCGCTACTTTGTCAGAAAGACTTTGATGTAGTGTTTGAGGATAGAAAACCAGAAAAGTTGTCAGAAGCAGATTGGAAGAAGTCAGATAAGAAAGCTAGGGCTTGTATTACTTTGTCGTTGTCGGAAAATGTGGCGTTTAACGTCATGAAAGAACCCACAGCCCGTGGTATGATGGAGGCGCTATCCAACATGTATGAGAAGCCTTCGGCAGCAAATAAGGCTTATTTTATCATAGAGATAGTGACAACAAGAATGAAAGAGGGTGGGTCAGTTACAACGCATATTAATAATCTTAATTCAAACATCTCCCGCTTAGTGTCAGTCGGCATTAAGTTTGATGATGAAGTTCAAGGTATTTTGTTATTATCCTCTTTGCCCGACAGTTGGTCGCTAACAGTGACTGCGGCTTGTAGTTCGTCTACAAAAATTACTTTTGATGGGATTCGGGATTTGATTCTTGGAGAAGATTCAAGACGCAGAAGTTCAGGTGAATCAACAGGTAATATATTAGCCACAGAAGGTAGAGGTAGGGGAAAACAACGAGGCAGTGGGAGCAGGAAGAGGAGTCAGTTTAGGACTCGTAAAGATATTGAATGATGGGGTTGTAAAGAAAAGGGACACTTCTAGGATCATTGTCCGAATGGTAAGAAAGAGGTGAACGTTACAAGAGACTACACAGATGACGGGGTCAGTAGTGATGAGTTTTTAGTTCTTAGTGTTGAGGGTAACGTTGATGCTTGGGTGATGGACTCTGGTGCATCATTTCATGCCACTCACTGTAGTGAAACGATGAAGAATCTTAAGGTTGGGGATTTTGGAAAGGTTCGACTTGCGAACGATGGTATTCTAGAGGTTACAGGTATGGGAGATGTTGATTTGATAACTTCAGCAGGTACTTCTTGGACTTTGAAAGACGTAAGGGTTATTCCAAGTTTAAAGAAACGTTTGATTTTAGTCGGACAGTTGGATGACCAGGGGCACGATGTTAAGTTCGGGAATGGGCAGTGGAAAGTAGTCAAAGGGAATCTCGTGGTTGCTCATGTAAAAACTCGGGTTTTCAAAATGATATTTTATATCCGTTACCCGACCCGTTTATATTCGGGAAAACTTTATCGCGTTTATCGAGTTAATTTATTGTTCTTAATAATTTGCATATAATATATTTAAAGCTTTTAATACTTGACAATTTTAGCACCAAACTTAAACTTTAATCCCTGTTTGTTTCCATCCCTAATCTTGAAGGACCAATGTGCAAATTTATGTTAACTATATCCACTTTACCCAATTACCCACTTACCCATTAACCCGTATTCATATTCAACCCATATACCCGTTTAGTTTGCTTGATGCGTAATTCTCGTCTCCAATATGGTAATTGATATGTGCATTATGATTCCCTTACCTTTTTCGGCTTACTGACTCCGCGAATTAAGAAACAAAGATCTATTAGATACGTATTAACTTTTATAGCGAACCATCCTAAACCTAGGTTGAATTATACACAATTAGTGCATTATATTCTAATTGCTTTTGTTTGGACATTGGTTGAGACCTCGCCTTCGAAAAACCCATGTCTAATTATATTGTAACGATCTCGTAATCGGCGTTCGGACCCTTGATAGTGTCGACATAATCCGCTCATGGTTAGACATCGTAACGAACACCACATTTCAATTAAACTTGCAGAAGTGATCCTCACTCCAGCGCCATCAATAGCCCCAATACGAATCGAATTATAACTTGCTGCAATATATTAAACCAGATCCTTGTTTGGCCGGCTTCACGTGGAGCAAATTAACCACCTTCGGATCATCTGTGCAGGTAATTAATTATATGGAATTGATCTCCTGTATTCTTGTTTCAGTAACCCTCATGTTAATTAAACTGAAGCACAACAGATTGAATGATTTATTAGTTAGGGTTTTATCTTGGGTTAGGGATGAACTGGTTAATTATGTATACGAAATCTTTTTCGTTTGATTACCATCTACCACCCCAGCCCAGTTGGTTGTGGGTATGTATGTTAATTCCTTGAGCCGAACACCACTCGAGTTCGAATCCCAGCGGTAACAGTTTTTGTATGTTTTTTTTTGTTTTATATATTTTAAAAATGAATTTAGTAATTATATTTATTATTAAATATCAAGTAATCATTTTTGTTTGTTTTTTTTATATATTTTAAAATGAATTTAGTAATTATCTTTATTATTAAATATCAAGTAATCATTATTTTATTAGAACCGACATTTTGGAGTTTATGTTTCTTGTCAAATCTCGTTAAAAGCTTTCAATTACGTATAAATACATATATATTTATGTATATATATATATATGTATGTATGTATGGAGCAAGGTTAAAATAAGAAGTAAAACTATCCTAAGAAGTGTTTTTTACCCTTAAAAAAATAAAACACGCCAAACAAAAACACACCGAACTAACAAAATAAAACACACCGAACAAAAAACACACTAACAATATCCACCATCAGATGATCACATCCAACGCCCGATATTACTTCTCACACTTCTTACAAATAACTCACTTCGTATTCTAACCCCACCCTGTATGTATGTATGTAAGTATTATAAGTATATTTTAATAATAGTAAACTTTATTCTTTTTATTTAAAACCCGGCATTTTATATCGTTGTTTCCTCGTCGTTGAGAATTTTTAAATATATATATATATATATATATATTTGTTTCTAAACGAAAATGTAATAAATATATTAAACATGATAAATATGTTTTACCACTCGTTCGTAAGATAAACCGCGTTGAACATATTTATTTACCTGAACCGATTTTGATGACTGTCGTTTGAGTCAATCAAAAACCTAATTAAACTAAATAGTTAGAGCAAGTAGGGTATCGTATCACAAGGAGTATGTGGTCAATGCAATACGTGTACAGATTTAATATTATGAAGTAACTAGTGTTTAGTGCTGATCACACAAGCAATTTAAATTGAATTTAGAGAACTAAGTAACGAACAAGTAAACGAGTATTAAGTAGTTAACAAAGCAAATCTGATGCAGCGGTAAAACGAGAATGAAGATCGATCACGTTGATTCAATCGAATACCGTGATGAACTTCCAAACCCTAAAAATCCCACCCAAAGGTCAGGGAAAATGAAGAGGAAAATTAATTATTATAAAATTCAAGTCTAACTTTTGGAATTACATTACAAGCATATAAAAAAACTTCCAAATACGAAATGGGCCTAAAATGGGCCATGGGCCAAACACAAACCCAAAAACAAAAAGATAAAAAGTGCTGAAAAAAGTAAAAAGGCCCAAAACTTTATTTAGGAGGCGTTTTTGGGCTTCGGACAGGGGCTAAACTGTTGTAGGCTGTTTGCCACAATGGGCTCCTCGTCTCAAGCTTCGATTTGATTGGTAATAGGCCTGAAACGGAGCTTCGTGGGCCAAGTTATGCCCGTTTTCGTGGGCCACCTTTGGAGACACGATCATGGGCCTCCAAATATAACATGGCATGTTCGTCAATACTTGGGCCTTCATCAAAATCACACGCGGGAATTCAAGTAAGCAACCAACAGTTATCTCATGCAACCTAACAGATTAATTATTAACGATTAACTGAAAACTGTTCAATCAGACAAAACCTTAGACATCAACAATCACTTTACACATGGCACTGGTTATCAAACAGTCCTTGCCAATGTGACTCAGTTAAGGGCAATTGTATGTTTTATCGTATTCAATCTAACCAAACAGTTATATGATTAATTATCTAACAACTGGTAACAGATCGTTCAGACCAACGTAAACCTAAACCGACCGAATACACATAAATACTAAACATCAATAATCATATATCAATCATCAATAATTATACACAAGTGTTCTTAATCACAGGAGAAAAACTGTAAAGATTACAAACTATACATCCCGGGTGTTATTCTAGGAGGTTAGCCAAGCCTTGACATCATCAAATCTTCGATACGGAGGATATGGATCATGCGGAAGGTCTTGGCACAAGCTATGATGCTCAAAATCGCCTCTCTGGATTGCTGGAATCGCCTTAGCTTCGTCAAAACGGAGTTAGGTTTGTTTATGATGAAGAATGAGATTATAACCTAATTTTCCCGTCTGCACACCCCATCGCGATACGCGATGGGGTCTTCAATGGTCCATCGCGATACGCGATGGACCAGAAAGTCAACTCATTTTAAAACCTCATCGCGATGCGCGATGGGTCCTCAAGCAAGCCCGTCGCGTATCGCGATGGGCCTGGTCACCAGCAAACTTCATAGAACTTCCTCGTTTCGCGTGCAGGACATCGCAGGTCTTCATACCATGTCACAACAGGTCCAAATTATGCACTTTAACATCTGTGACCTGAAATCCAATAATACACGTATGAAGTATCGAAAATTCTAGAATAAACTGTTAAAACTAAATAATACACGAACTAAAACATATACAAATTAACCGACCATCACATCCCCACACTTATCTTTTGCTTGCCCTCAAGCAAACTCTAAAGCAAACATCAACCTCCATCATAGGTATGTAGATTATCGCCATTAATACTAGTAAGGTTTAAGGTCATACCTAGTTTCCCAGACTGACACTTTTTATAGATTGACATCCCACAAATAAGGTTAAGTGCCATAATAAAAACAATATAGTCGCCCAGACAAGTGTACTTTGTTTCCGGTTAAGGCACACATGCTCATACCCCTAATAATATAACATCTCTCCTCTCGGTTTAATATCTTGACTAGCAAAAGATGTGTTGGTATCACTCTGTTCTCAGTATCACTCATAAGCAAGTATTTATCCATAAAGTTGCTTTGACACAAATGCAAATCAAGAGGTCTTAAAAGTGTTGTAACGGGTCCATGTGTAAGGGTATGGAAGTAAAATATTTAAGTAGCTCAAACGATCCGACCCGGCTATTACAAAACATCTACATAAACGAAACTGCTATACAAACTGACTGACTTATCATCAAACCTCTAATTAAGAAAACTAACATACATACTGATTTCAAATTTTCTTAAGCATAATAACGTGATGCTTAATAATGGAACAAATACGAAAACAAAAACAAATACAAATACAATTACAAATAAACCTAGTAAGCCGGATAGTCTCGTAACATAATGTCGTGGTTAAACAAATGAAAAATAAGTCCAAGAAAGGTTTTCTAAGGGACCCAACCCCACGCCCCTCACATTAACCATCCTCATATGTATAATGTATGAGCCCCAACCCCCCAGTACTCACATTCTCGCTCATCCAGACGAGGCTTAACCTAATTGCCTCTATCACTTTTGCATTTTGCCAACTATGATCCCGTAATCCATAACATCAATGAAAGCACTAAAATGACATGTGTGTACTATATATTATATGTGTATTATATATATTTGGGTCAACTCACACACGTACCGGAGGACTATGGTTGACGATATAAACATGTGTACATGTCCCCATGACTCGTTATCCCCGCCTAAATAACCCCATTTTCAACTTCTCATTATAAAAACACTTTTGTGAGTAAGACTAATGAGAAGCTGACAAACCAACCATGACCAAAAACCTATGACTTGGCATTAATGGCAATAATTAACAGTTAAAAACTTTTGTTTCTGAACAATCTTCGAGGTACTATCGGGCTAAAAATTTTCAAATTTCCCCCATCCCCACACTTGAGGTTTACATTGTCCTCAATGTTAAAATAGACAAAACGATTAATTAACATTTGAGGGACGGGGTTGAAATTGACTTTTTTGACTAATAAGCAATTTTAAAATTCGGTGCTCAAATGTGGCGTTTCAACTAACAATTATACAATTACACTTTTAACGTTTAAAGTAATAAAAACAAAATAAATCATGAAACTGAAATCACCTGATATCAACGGGACTTGAGAAGGACCAGTCGGCTCGTGAACTCTCAAAAACACTCGTGTACTCTTGTCTCATCCAATTACCAAACTGACAATCGGACCTGCAAATCTCGAGGCGTGTAGAAGCAAGCTTCTCACAAGTGTAAAACATAGGTCTTTTAAGAGTTATGAAAATGAATATTTTTTAATTTTATTAAAACAATTACCGTGCCAAATTAAGTCGTTTCATAATAAATTCTGTTAAATTAAGTAAAAACAATAAAAGACCTAACTCACTTTCGTAAGAATCAAGATTGCATTTAGCGTATGAAACAAGCCCTGTAAACCTCTCGGCAACCCGGGAGGACGAGTGGGGTCTCGTGAGGGTTTTTAGCGAACATCACCCACAAAGTTCGATTACAACAAACTATACAAATTAATCAAACACAGCAGCAATCAAAAGATATATAAACATATAACCCAACCTATTACCCATACATTATTCCCACAAATATAATATTAATATAATACAAACCATGAGAATAATAAAAACAAAATAAAGTAAAAAAGTAACCCAAAAATCTGCTGCTGTGGCTGATCGTCAGCAATGTCCTCTGGCAGATCCATAGGTTGCTCCACTGTGATAATCAATTACTGCGGGAGCGGTACCTGCGAAGGTAAGAACAAGAACCACCAGGCTATCGATTTCGTTACTCCTGGTCGCATACATATAAATCGATTACGAGCTTAAAGTCGATCACAATGTTAAGCTGAATTACATCAGTGGGTTCAATTGCAATGACCGATTACATTGGTCTGAAAGTAGCTTACAAATTGAATTCATTTACTGTGTTTGGAACCTCGCTTACAACCTTAAAATCGAACACAAACTGACTCGCACACACGGCCAGTCGATTACAATCGAATTCGATTACTGTAACACCCCGACCAAAGGCGGATTATATATCGGGGCGCCACATATTGTTTCATTACTCGTGACACTATTGGGTGTCAATATTTAATAAATACATTCATTCGCGCACGCGCAAAGTAAAAGTAAGATAACATAAATCATCATAAATCAATATATTATAAATCAAAATATTCGAACAGCAATAGCTTGTCTTGATACATTTTAATCTAGGTCCAAAATAAAGAAAACTTCCTATGTGTCCACAAGCTCCAAAACAGCTACTGCAACCCTGAACATGTGTTAAAATAAACGTCAAACACTTGCGTGTTGGTGAGAAATCAAGTTTAATACAATACATAGATAACAATAAATCTGCGCGCAACATGTGTATGTCTGGTTTTCAACAAGGGTGTAATCTGATCGGGACCAACTCTAAGATTCATAAGACTGCCAGTGCTCACAATTGAGCTCACAAACAAGACAAACTGTGCATGTGCAAACAAAAGAGAAAATCATAAACGATAGGTCTCCCGTGTTCATCTAATGGTACCATGAGAACTGCGGAATAGACCGACAAGACGGTTAATGATCCACACATACAAATAAACAGCCAAGTCTACGTCCTCAACACATGGGATACTGCGCGACTAAAGTTCATAAACAAGTTTAAGACTCTAAGTTTGTATGAACACATGAACATCCCAAAACATTAAAAGCAAAAAGGGATTAGGTACGAGATTACTCACTTGATAAACGATGCGGTGTAAGATAAAGCAAGAACCAACTTTAAACAAGCACAAGTTAACCTATAAATAAGATTATTGTTTTAATGATTTGTTTTAAGTCTTGATTATAAGTTAGCATAATTAATAAGTAAATTATTATATATAATATATATATATATTACCGGAAAAGCAGGGCAGAACAGGGAGGAAGACGGAGGCAGAGAGGAAGACGGCAGAGAGAGCAAGGAGCAAGAGAACAGGAGAGATTAAGTGTTTGTGTGTGTAGTGTTAAGAAAATAACATTATTATTTATAGGAAAACCCTAGGAGACATAATCCCTAGAAAAGGGGAAAAGATCTTTAACAGGATCAAGCAAAAGATATCAAAAAGCATAAGAATCCAAAAGCAAAAGATATGGAAAGATATGGCAGCTGCAGAGGCAAGATAAAGCTGACAGGGAACAGTAAAAAAAGGCATGGGCGGTTCAGATAAAGGTACAGGTCAGGCATGGAAAAAGCAGATCTCCAAAGATAATGTCAGTCACTTTTTCTGCCAACCAATGGGGTTGGTGCGCATGCTGCGCCAAAAGTGGCTTTTCAGACATAAAGCAGATTAGGTCAACAGCTCAAAAGATAAGACAACACAAAAGCAAACGGCTAGATTACACAGAAGAAATCTCAAAGGGTTTAGCGCGAGAAGGCTGACACAAAAGGTCAAGAGAGCGCGAGCGCGAAGGCAGACAGAACTAACCTTAACGCGTCGCGGAAAGAACTACATTTCTAAGCGCGCCGCGGGAAGAATCACATTTCTTAGCGCGCCGCGGGAGGAACTAAAATTCCTAGCGCGCCGCGGGAAGAACTATAATTCTTCGCGCGTCGAGGGATGAACTACGATTCTTAGCGCGCTGCGAGAAGAACTACAAATCCTTAGCGCGTCGCGGGAAGAACTACCGTTCTTAGCGCGCTGCGAGAAGAGTTCGTCTCGCGTATCGCTGAAACAGGTGGTCTTCACGCAGGATTCCTTGTAAGGGGTCTGGCGCGTGGAGCTGCGCAGACAACCTTAGGCGGGAAGGAACAAAGGACAAGCAAAGAGTTAGAAGAAAAAGAGGGAAACAAGGCGTAAGGGCGGGACGGCGACAAGAGGGAAAAGAAGGCGGAAAGAGAGAAGGAGAGGGACGGGACGGCGGAAAGAAAGAGAGAGAAAGAGGCGGGAAGGAAATTATATATTATTATTAAAAGTAAAATATAAGTATAAATATTAAATCATAAAAGAAAGAGATCGGATAAGGGAAACGGGTACCTGGGTCGGGTCGGATCGGGGCAGATGTCACAGTCTCCCCTACTTTAAGAAATTTCGTCCCGAAATTTATCTCAAAGTAGGTTGCGCAGAGAACAGGTGCGGGTACTTGATCTTCATTTGATCTTCCCTTTCCCATGTAAACTCGGCTCCGCGCTTGGACTCCCAGCGAACTTTAACAATAGGGATACGACTGCGCTTGGTTTGCTTTACCTCGCGATCCATAATCTCAACGGGCTTCTCAACGAAATGCATAGTTTCATCAACTTGAACTTCATCAAGTGGAATGTGAAGGTTCTCGTCAGCTAAACACTTCTTGAGATTGGATACATGGAACGTTGGATGCACATTACTGAGCGCGGGCGGCAGGTCAAGTCTGTAGGCAACTTTTCCCACACGCGCGAGAATCTTAAATGGTCCAACATAACGAGGAGCAAGCTTACCTTTCTTCCCAAAGCGGACAACACCCTTCCAAGGCGACACTTTGAGGAGAACAAGATCCCCAACTTGAAATTCGAGAGGCTTTCGTCTGCGATCTGCGTAACTCTTCTGTCGGCTTCTAGCAGTCAGCAGATGATCACGGATCTTGGCGATTTTATCGGTTGTCTCTTGAACAAGTTCGGGTCCTGTGATTTGAGTTTCACCCACTTCGTTCCAACAAATCGGGGAGCGGCACTTACGACCGTAAAGTGCTTCAAATGGGGCCATACCAATACTGGAATGATAGCTGTTATTATAAGAGAACTCGATCAAAGGCAGGTGTGAATCCCAATTACCTCCAAAATCAAGAACACAAGATCGGAGCATATCCTCAAGAGTTTGAATAGTTCGCTCAGACTGTCCGTCAGTCTGAGGATGATATGCCGTACTCATGTCCAAGCGAGTTCCTAGCGCAGATTGGAGAGATTTCCAAAAGCGAGATATAAAACGGCCATCGCGATCGGATATGATGCTCAAAGGAGTGCCATGGCGGCAGACAATTTCCTTGACATAAAGCTGCGCGAGTTGCTCAACACGGTAGTTTTCACGAATGGGCAGAAAGTGAGCAGACTTAGTCAAACGATCCACTATTACCCAAATGCTATCATGTTTGCTTGCTGTCAAAGGTAACTTGGTAATAAAGTCCATCGCTATACTTTCCCATTTCCACGTAGGAATTTCTGGTTGTTCGAGCAAACCAGATGGGCGTTGGTGTTCAGCTTTCACTTTAGAACAAGTCAGACATTTAGCTACGAACACAGCAATATCCTTTTTCATACCGGGCCACCAATAAGTAATGCGCAAATCCTTGTACATCTTATCAGCGCCAGGATGAATAGAATATCGAGATTTGTGTGCTTCACTCAAGATATCAGCGCGAAGATTCTCATCAAAGGGAATCCAGATGCGATTAAGATAACAGAGAATTCCACTCAGATTAGGGACAAAATGCGCTTCCGCGCCACACGCTAACTCGGCGCGAAGGTTACCATTACTGATGGATGCGCGCTGCGCGTCACGAATACGCGATTCAAGGTTGCTTTGAATCGGCGCGAAGTGAAGCTGGGTGCGCGGCAAGATACAGTTAAGCTGGCAGGGTTTTCGGCTGAGCGCATCGGCTACCACATTAGCCTTACCAGGATGATACCGGATCTCACAATCGTAATCGCTGATGAGTTCGTTCCATCGGCGTTGCCTCATGTTGAGTTCCTTTTGATCAAAGATATGCTGAAGGCTTTTATGGTCAGTGTAAAGGATACACTTAGTACCATAAAGGTAGTGTCTCCAGATCTTCAAGGCAAAAACAACTGCACCAAGTTCGAGGTCGTGAGTTGTATAATTCTTTTCGTGAACCTTAAGTTGCCTTGATGCGTAAGCGATAACCTTGCCTCGTTGCATAAGAACACAACCGAGACCTTGGTTGGATGCATCGCAATACACGACAAAATCATCATTACCCTCAGGTAACGCAAGAACAGGAGCTTCACACAACAGACGCTTGAGCGTTAGAAAGGCTTCTTCTTGCTTCGAGCCCCAAATATACGGTTTACCTTTGTGCGTTAGAGCTGTTAAAGGCAAAGCGATCTTTGAGAAGTTCGAAATAAATCGCCGGTAGTAACCAGCTAAGCCCAGAAAGGAACGGATCTCGGTAGGAGAGGATGGCGTGATCCAGTTCTTGATTGCTTCAATCTTGGATGGGTCGACATGAATACCCATCTTGTTTACAACATGACCAAGAAACTGTACTTCATCCGACCAAAATTCACACTTGGAAAGCTTAGCATAGAGTTGCTCGGTTCGAAGCTTTTGCAATACCAATCGGAGATGTTGCTCATGCTCGGCCTTGGTCTTAGAATACACCAGAACATCATCGATAAACACGATCACAAAATGGTCCAAGAAAGGCCTACACACCCGATTCATTAGATCCATGAAAACGGCGGGTGCGTTGGTTAAACCGAAGGACATGACCAAGAATTCAAAATGGCCATAACGAGTTCGAAAAGCAGTCTTCGGAACATCTTCATCGCGGATGCGCAACTGGTGATAGCCAGAGCGGAGATCGATCTTCGAGAAACAAGAGGCACCTTGGAGTTGATCAAAGAGGTCGTCAATACGCGGTAAAGGATACCGGTTTTTAATGGTGAGTTTGTTCAACTCGCGGTAATCAATACACATGCGGAACGATCCATCTTTCTTTTTAACGAACAACACCGGAGCACCCCAGGGCGAAGAGCTAGGGCGAATGAATCCTTTAGCAGTCAACTCTTGAAGTTGGCTGGCCAATTCTTGCATCTCAGCGGGTGCAAGACGGTAAGGAGATTTAGCTACGGGGGAAGCACCAGGGACAAGATCAATACGAAACTCGACTTCACGAGCGGGAGGGATACCAGGAAGATCATCAGGAAAAACTTCAGGAAAATCACGCACAACAGGGATATCGCGAAGCTTCTTCTCTTCAGCAGGTTTGACCACATGGGCTAAGAATGCAACACACTTCTTCCGCATAAGCCTTTGGGCTTCGGCGCAAGACAAAAGCTTAAGACCGCGGGAGGGTTTCTCGCCGTAGATATGAAGATCACCAGTTTCTCGAGGTATGCGAATCATCTTCTTGGCGCAAATAACTTCGGCGCGATTATGCGTAAGCCAGTCCATACCAATGATAACATCAAAGCTTCCAAGAGGCATAGGGATGAGGTCAATCAGAAAATCGTTTTCGTTAAGGTTAAGTGTACAATCCTTGATCACAGAGTTAATTAAAACAGTTTCGCCATTAGCCAATTCAACTGAAAAATCTTCTTTTAAATCGTTGCGCGGTCGCGCAAGCTTCTGCTCGAAGGCGCGAGAGATAAAACTTCGATCGGCGCCAGTATCAAAAAGTACAGAAGCATAAAATCCGTTAAGCAAAAATGTACCATTAACTACGTTATTATTCGCTTGCGCTTGGTGCGGTTATGTTAAAAGCTCGCCCGCGTGTCACTTGGTTCGAAATCTGGTTCACCGGATTCGCTTGTGTGATTTGCACTTGTAGCCTTGGGCACGCGTTCCGGAAATGACTGGGATCACCGCAGTTAAAGCACGATCTGGCTCGTGGGTTTTGGTAGGTTGGTTGTGGGTTCTGTGGGTAGACTGGTGGTGTTGGCGCAATTGGATTGGCGAGAAGGACTCTACAGTTTTCAGCAGTGTGACCAGTACGGCCACATCGGTTACAAAGTCGACACGGGGTTTGGGTTGGGTGGTGAAATCTACAGGTTGGGCAAAAGGGATGGTTTCCTGTGTAAGGTTTCTTAGTTGGCGGGGCAGGGAGTGCTGGACTGGTTAAGGCATAGTTGTGGGCTACAGGAGGTGTTGGGTAAGCTGACAGAGGGTTAGGCGCGTAAACTGGAGGTTGATAAATGGGTTGCTGGACAATGGGCGGGTTGGTAAGCGCGTAAGCTTGTCTGCGCCTACGTTTCTGGTTATGGTTTGAGGGTTCAGGTTTGGTTTCTGCGGGTTCATGGACAGTTTTGGTGGGTTTGGTCTTCTCAGTTCCCCGCAGGAACAGGGTTCCTGCTCTGACATGGTTGTCGCTGAGCACAGCGGCCAACTCGATGGCGTCAGAGAGGGTAACTGGGTTTCTGGCCCATACAGAATCTTGAATTTCCATGGGAAGACCCCCAAGGAATTTCTCGATTGCTCGGCGTGAAGGGGTAACAAGGTGAGGGACCAGTAAGCTTAGCTCGTGGAAGCGCGTCGCGTACTCGCGCGCTTCACCACTGTACTGCTTAAGATTCCAAAATTCCTCCTCCAGACGCTTAACTTCGTTGGGAGGGCAGAATTCTCGCGTAAGAATTTCCTTGAATTCCTCCCAGAGCATGCTGGAAGCAGCTTCTGCGCCACGCGCATGAGCTACTCCATTCCACCATGTAAGCGCTCTAGATTCCAGGACACTGGAAGCATACAGGGTTCATCTGTCTGAGGGGCATTGGGTGTGGAGGAAAGTGTTTTCTATTTTCTCAAGCCACTGGAGCATCACGGTGGCTCCTTCAAGACCTGTGAACTTTGGAGGGTTACCCGCGTTAAAGGACTTAATGTTATAACTGGAGGTATTGGTATTGTTTTGGCTCAAAGCTTGGGCTATTGCGGCGGCCATTTCCTGGGAACGTTGCTGCCTACGCATGCGCGAGGCTTCTCTTCTCTGAAATCGGCGAGATAGCGGAGGCATTCTATAAAAATTTTAATTTTTAGTTAATATCTTGGTTTTAGCGCAAAGTATAACTTTATAAAGCTTGGTTTCGCAGAGTTAGATACTATCAAAAGTTAAAGTAGATTAAATGACCCTAATGCAGACTTAATAAAAGTAACAAATTCGAATCAAGAATCGACAATTCATGTATCACCATGACTTTCCGAATTCCCAATTTAAAATATACGAGCAAACGAGTATTGGAGATTGACGATTCATGTATCACCATGACTTTTCAATCTTCAATATAAAATATACAAGAAAATGAGTATTGGAGGTTGACAATTCATGTATCACCATGACTTTTCAAGTCTCCAACCTCAGAACATAATCGTAAATGGAAATTGAAAATCAACTATTCATGTATCACCATGACTTTTCGGATTTTCAATCCCAACAAACGAATATGTAAGTAAAATCAATAAAAATCGAAATATCGCGGAATAAAACATAAAATCATATACTGCGCAAGCGCGAGCATATTCATAAATAACGAGTAATTAATAATAAGCGCGCAAACATGAGATTTCTCTCATGCGCGAGAAGGGACTCTTAGGTATTCTAGGCCGTTACGTCTAACCACCTATCCTAAAGTCAACGAGCTCTGATACCAATCTGTAACACCCCGACCAAAGGCGGATTATACATCGGGGCGCCACATATTGTTTCACGCCACATATTGTTTCATTACTCGTGACACTATTGGGTGTCAATATTTAATAAATACATTCATTCGCGCACGCGCAAAGTAAAAGTAAGATAACATAAATCATCATAAATCAATATATTATAAATCAAAATATTCGAACAGCAATAGCTTGTCTTGATACATTTTAATCTAGGTCCAAAATAAAGAAAACTTCCTATGTGTCCACAAGCTCCAAAACAGCTACTGCAACCCTGAACATGTGTTAAAATAAACGTCAAACACTTGCGTGTTGGTGAGAAATCAAGTTTAATACAATACATAGATAACAATAAATCTGCGCGCAACATGTGTATGTCTGGTTTTCAACAAGGGTGTAATCTGATCGGGACCAACTCTAAGATTCATAAGACTGCCAGTGCTCACAATTGAGCTCACAAACAAGACAAACTGTGCATGTGCAAACAAAAGAGAAAATCATAAACGATAGTTCTCCCGTGTTCATCTAATGGTACCATGAGAACTGCGGAATAGACCGACAAGACGGTTAATGATCCACACATACAAATAAACAGCCAAGTCTACGTCCTCAACACATGGTATACTGCGCGACTAAAGTTCATAAACAAGTTTAAGACTCTAAGTTTGTATGAACACATGAACATCCCAAAACATTAAAAGCAAAAAGGGATTAGGTACGAGATTACTCACTTGATAAACGATGCGGTGTAAGATAAAGCAAGAACCAACTTTAAACAAGCACAAGTTAACCTATAAATAAGATTATTGTTTTAATGATTTGTTTTAAGTCTTGATTATAAGTTAGCATAATTAATAAGTAAATTATTATATATAATATATATATATATTACCGGAAAAGCAGGGCAGAACAGGGAGGAAGACGGAGGCAGAGAGGAAGACGGCAGAGAGAGCAAGGAGCAAGAGAACAGGAGAGATTAAGTGTTTGTGTGTGTAGTGTTAAGAAAATAACATTATTATTTATAGGAAAACCCTAGGAGACATAATCCCTAGAAAAGGGGAAAAGATCTTTAACAGGATCAAGCAAAAGATATCAAAAAGCATAAGAATCCAAAAGCAAAAGATATGGAAAGATATGGCAGCTGCAGAGGCAAGATAAAGCTGACAGGGAACAGTAAAAAAAGGCATGGGCGGTTCAGATAAAGGTACAGGTCAGGCATGGAAAAAGCAGATCTCCAAAGATAATGTCAGTCACTTTTTCTGCCAACCAATGGGGTTGGTGCGCATGCTGCGCCAAAAGTGGCTTTTCAGACATAAAGCAGATTAGGTCAACAGCTCAAAAGATAAGACAACACAAAAGCAAACGGCTAGATTACACAGAAGAAAACTCAAAGGGTTTAGCGCGAGAAGGCTGACACAAAAGGTCAAGAGAGCGCGAGCGCGAAGGCAGACAGAACTAACCTTAACGCGTCGCGGAAAGAACTACATTTCTAAGCGCGCCGCGGGAAGAATCACATTTCTTAGCGCGCCGCGGGAGGAACTAAAATTCCTAGCGCGCCGCGGGAAGAACTATAATTCTTCGCGCGTCGAGGGATGAACTACGATTCTTAGCGCGCTGCGAGAAGAACTACAAATCCTTAGCGCGTCGCGGGAAGAACTACCGTTCTTAGCGCGCTGCGAGAAGAGTTCGTCTCGCGTATCGCTGAAACAGGTGGTCTTCACGCAGGATTCCTTGTAAGGGGTCTGGCGCGTGGAGCTGCGCAGACAACCTTAGGCGGGAAGGAACAAAGGACAAGCAAAGAGTTAGAAGAAAAAGAGGGAAACAAGGCGTAAGGGCGGGACGGCGACAAGAGGGAAAAGAAGGCGGAAAGAGAGAAGGAGAGGGACGGGACGGCGGAAAGAAAGAGAGAGAAAGAGGCGGGAAGGAAATTATATATTATTATTAAAAGTAAAATATAAGTATAAATATTAAATCATAAAAGAAAGAGATCGGATAAGGAAAACGGGTACCTGGGTCGGGTCGGATCGGGGCAGATGTCACAATTACAATTGGGGGTCGATTACAATCAGAGGTCGATTACAATTGGGGGTCAATTACACTCGGAGGACGATTACAATTGGAGGTCGATTACAATTAGACCCGACCCTTGAACCACATATTGTCCAAAACCCATCTGTACATATACTCGCATACAATCCCAAAACCTGATTACCTTGAAATTCGATCACAATAAACTCGATTACACTCAAATTCGATCACAATATATATAATGATGAAACTCGTATACAAGGAAGATTCGATTACAATACCAATTCGATTACAATAATAATCGCATACAACCCGATTACAATGAATCGCTTACACAGGACTCGAACACAATAATAATCGCTTACAAAATGAAACCCGATTACATTGCGTGTTCCCTTACTCTCCAAGATCGATTACATAGGCTCGTTTACGGGCGTGAGCGATTACGGTAGGATCCGACTACAATAGGGCATGCCGCATACAGGGGAACCATGGAGCCGTCTTCATCATCAGTCAAATTCATCATCATCAATTACATTGTAATCGATGTTGGGGGGACTCGTTTACTTGGATCTGCTGTGAGGAAAAAAAGAAAAATTAAAGAATGAAGAAGGAATAAGGACTATCAGATTGTGAAGATAAGGAAGGGTTGGGCTTGGTGTTGTTATTCAACACAGGCCCAAGATCTAGCCCAAGCCTGATTACAAACCCATAAACCCAAATGAGCCCAAATAAAACGATCAGGAGCAGCCCATTGGCGAACAGTTGGATCAGAACCCAAGACCCGAACACCGAATACCCTAAACCCGCTATAGTTTTGTAAATTAAAAAGACATAGTTAAACCCGTTAAAATATATAAAAAAATTATAAATAAATAATAAAGGTTTAATAAATCATCTCGTTAAATCTAGTTAACTACGATTAACTTGAATAGAAAGTCGGATGGATATGATTAACATGATTCATTATCTACTTAACGTAGTTAACCCCGTTATCTCGGTTAAGTTAATTTAACAATCTTCATTAAATAAGGAGACCCCACTAGATCATTAAGACTTAAGTAATGAGCTAGCTTATCAAGCAAGCATAGTTAACCTTGTAACTTATTTAACTTAATTCAATAACTTGGTTAACTATGTTAATCAGTGATATGATAAATTAACACATATATATGTTAACAGTTAGCCGGGCTCCAGTAAAGAAGGGGAATACAGTTAATACAGAACGCAAAAAGGATCCAGGTGAGTTTCTAGCCCCATTTCCTTGTTATGTTTTCGGGGTTGTGTGCATACTCGATGTGAAGTGTGAATACACTTACCTTAAGTGGTAAGTGTATGTTATATATGTTATACGAGGTAGTTATTATATAATATTTGTCGGTGCGTGAACGATCTTCGGATATTGCACGTATCGCTAAGGATAGTGATTGCCAAGTGGTTGTTAGTGTGTATGAATGCTATGATGTGATTTGTTTATTATGTAAATAATGAACTGATAGGAAGCGTGCATTAGACAAGTAGAAGTAGAGTGTGATAGAAGTGGATAGGGGTCTAGTAAGAGTGTTAAAGTGGCAAGGTGGCATAACGTTAATCGTTATTAAAGTGGCAAAGTGACATAACGTTAATCATTATTAAAGTGACAAAGTGGCATAACGTTAATCGTTATTAAAGTGGCAAAGTCATTCGTTATTAAGTGGCTAAGCTGTAGGGGTAATTAAGTGGCTAAGCAGTAACAGGTTAGACAGTGGACTGTATATCTTCGGATATATATATATATAATGCATAAAGTGGTTGTATGGTAAGTTGCTTGATTAACTAAAACACACTCAGCGTAGCTGACTTTTAGTATGCACGTAGGTGAGCAGATTAAATAACTAGCACGAGGATGGCACATGGCATGGATTGAACGGCTGGCATCTGAATACGGAAGAAATGGTGTTTAAAATATGATGTTTTAAGTTGGTTTTAAGGAAAAGATTTAATGTTTTGTAACAAATGATTAAAGTTAATGTTTTCGTGAAAGTTTTAATTAACTCTGATTGTAAGAACTGTGTTTATAAGTAAATCCAACGTTAAAGTAGGGCTACCGGGTGCGGGGCCTTACAAGTTGGTATCAGAGCAAAGTTCGAGAGATTTAAGCATCCTACATGCTTTGACTCGAACAGAGAATGGAATTTAAGTGAGAAAAGAAAGAAGATGCCAGTTCAAGATAGTCATGTGTCACTCAAGCAAGCTCAGTAACGGTAAAGTGTGTAGTTAATAAATGATAAGGTTAGCTTAATTGCTAAAAGGAGGATATGTGTACGTTAGGGATATGATTAATTGATTCTGATTGATTAACTGTTTAAAAGTAGAAACTAGCACATGTGAAATCATAAAGGGAAGTATGTAGAACCTGAGGAGTAATGCAAATAGTTAATTACATTTTATCAACGTCATTAACTACTTACTTTACGAATCATGTGCTAAATAATTCCTAGAGTGATAACGTTTGTGTTTCCTTAGAGATAAGATAGATGACTGTTACAAAAGAGGCGGGAACGAGAAGAATCTGTGGCAGAGCGATATACGAAAACAGCATGATTCCAACTGCAGAAAGTAATGAAGAAGGATCACGCTTGGAGCTTGTAGTCAGATACGCTAAGATAATTGCCAAATTGTCACCAAAGCATCAGAGGAAGCCCTTGAAAGAACGAGACTTGGTACATCGAGGGCCTCATGGACAAGCTACCGCGAATAGCTAAAACCCGTGAACACCACTCGGTGACTACAAGTCAGGAGTAAGAAGGATAACCGAGAATGCAAAGACGATTCAAGAGAGTACGTAAATACGGGAAGTGTTCCTTTTGCCAAGGATGAGCTAGGTTTCGGGGACGAAGCCTTTTTAAGGAGGGAAGACTTGTAACATCCCGAATTTTATAAATATAAAAACTAGTGTTAATATTTAATTAGTATTAAATATAGAAAGAATTATGGACTTGGGTAATTAAGTGGGTTAAAGGGTAATGGGCTTTAGATCCATGGGCTTAAGAGGTATAAATACCCTCTTAAACCACTCTAAAACCCTAACTCTCATTCCATCCTTTCCATCTTAATCACTACAAACACTCCAAACCCACACACATATTACTATAAACGGCCAAGAGAGAAAGAAAGAGATCCGAGACCAAATCAAGCTAACTACTATTAGATCTTCTATATATAAGATAGATCCAAGGATTTAAGTTCATAACCAAGCCAAACGACAACTAACAAACACGAAAAGGTATGTTCTTGATCCTTAAATATTACGTTTTCATTAACGTTTGGCCTTGAAACTTAAACATAAAGTAGATCGGGTCTAAACGAAACGGAAAGTAACGAACTTGATGTTGAAATGGAACTTAACAAACTCATACGCATGAACGGCTCGTTAAAAGGAACCCTAGATCTAGTTTGGATGTTTTAAGATTAAAGATCCAAACTTTATGATTTCCCGAGTCAAGTCTTACCCGGAAATGGTCACGAGAACGTTTAAGGGGTAGGATGGCATCATGTTAAAGGTTTATATGTTAATCGTTATTAAAGTGGCAAAGTGGCACGTCATTCGTTATTAAGTGGCTAAGCTGTAGGGGTAATTAAGTGGTTAAGCAGTAACAAGGTTAGACAGTGGACTATATATCTTCGGATATATATATAATGCATAAAGTGGCTGTATGGTAAGTTGCTTGATTAACTATAACTCACTCAGCATAGCTGACTTTTAGTATGCACGCAGGTGAGCAGATTAAAGAACTAGCACGAGGATGGCACATGGCATGGATTGAACGGCTGGCATCTGAAGACGGAAGAAATGGTGTTTAAAATATGATGTTTTAAGTTGGTTTTAAGGAAAAGATTTAATGTTTTGTAACAAATGATTAAAGTTAATGTTTCCGTGAAAATTTTAATTAACTTTGATTGTAAGAACTGTGTTTATGAGTAAATCCGACGTTAAAGTAGTGCTACCGGGCGCGGGGCCTTACAAAAGATGTAAGGAGCAGCATCGCGATGTTGGCCTCCCTGCTAGTGATCATGGATAGGAGGCACAATAAATCTAGGTTGCTACACTTATCAAGGCCCGAATGACGGCCAACGATAGTGTAAGCAACGATGCGGTGTAAGTATCGGTGGACGGGGTCCCTGATAGCAGATGCCACCACAAAACTCGAATGGGTCCCGTCCGTGATCTGCCCCCGATACTGATCCAGATCATGCTCAGTG
Organism: Bidens hawaiensis; assembly: GCF_021521415.1. NCBI lineage: Eukaryota > Viridiplantae > Streptophyta > Magnoliopsida > Asterales > Asteraceae > Bidens > Bidens hawaiensis. The sequence continues at coordinate 1,802,070 of NW_027491133.1, forward strand.
AGCCAAAACTGTCGACACTACTGCTGATGCGTCGTATAACCGCGAAAGCTCTGTAAGAACGCGGGAGTCTGAACATACTCCCGCGTGTAGAAGCTCGTTGCCACAGCAAAATCAAGGACCGACATCTCAAACACGTGTCGTCCAAGCGATAACGACACGGCATGTGGCTCGTCGAAATCGGGGGCGGTGTATGAGAATGTCGAGTAAAACTCGCATGTGAGCTCGACATATGAAATCGCGTCACACTCGAGTACTCTCTACCACTGATCCGACATCAATCCCTGGAGTGTGGTATCGCCTCCAGAGTACCTAATAAATCCCCATTAAACGTCCGCAAACGCAAGAGCTGCATACCTCTAATCCGCGTGTACCTGACGTACTCCTCGGACGTAATCCCAAATCGAAGGACCTGATGCGGCATGCGGCGTCCATCACCCATGATATCCGCTCGCTTAACGCCCTCAATAATCGGCACCTCGTCACCAACATACCGTATGGTACGGGCCCAGTCCTCTGTCTCTTGCGCCGGGTGCGAGAGGACTCTGGTGCATCAGACATGTCTGCAAAATCAAACATGCAAATTAGGTATGTCAACGGTCAATATGACGACAACCGTATAGCATATCGGTCGTGGTTTTCCCACTTAACAAAATAATATTAAAATAATATATAAAAAATAAAATAAAATAAAGAGGAAAAATTCGGGGACACCTTGCGCGTATTTCTGGAAACCAGATTAACCCGCCCGAATGAAGATTGAGTACGGTCGGATAACCAATTTTCAATTCAAACCACGTTAAATTCACTAGCAACGTGTTCCCGAGACTCGACACGACTCGCTTAAACACACAACCAAACAAAACAAAACAAACCAATTGACCCGAACTAGCTAACACACAAACTGACAACTGTCTCGAAAAACGTGCAACACGCCAAAACTGTCAGTAACAGCGAAATATGTGGCAAATCGGGTTGTGTTAATAAGATATTAATAACATATTAATAAATTAAGTTCAAAAAGAAAACGTTTTATATCGATCCGTCACTATCATTTATTTAATAATAAAATAATGATTTGAAACTTTTGAACTTTTGAAAACCCGTTTGGCCACACGTTCACGTTTAACTAACACCGACATAAGTACCCCACCAATAACCCGGCACCCATAATACTAAACTCGGAACCTGACTAAATTGATAAAACCCGACATAGTTAACTAAAGCAAACCAACCGAACCAACAAAGTTCCAAACACACTGCCTAGCGCCCGGAAGACACTCGACTGTTTGATTCCCAATAGTGACTAATTGTTCCCGTACCCGTACCCGCAACCCGATAAGACTCCCGAACAAAATTAAACAAAATAACTTTAAAAAAAAAATTACCTCGTAGTCGGGATTAATGGAAATAATGATAGTAATAGCGGCAGCGTACGGTGATGACGGTGATGTTGAGGACGGTCAGTGGCTGGTGGTGGCGTGACAGGGGTCTGTGGTGGTGGTAGGACAGACGACGGTGGTGATAGGTGTCGGTGGTGAGTGATTGTGGTGATGGTGGTGGTTGTGACTGTGAAAGTGGTGGAGACGGCGGTGGTGAATGGTGAGGATGAGGGTGACGGTGGTGATTGTGAAGGAGGGAGACGGGGATGATGGGGGCGGACGGTGTGTAAGTGGTGGTTGATAGTGGTAGGGACGGTGGTCGCCGGAGAAGGAAGGGAGAGAGAGGAAGACGGGAGGAAGAAGAAAAAGAGAAGAAGAACGGACGTTACATTAAAAAGAATTCGGGTCAACCCGTGACCCATAGCGATACGCGATGGATCAAAAGGGTGGCGATCGCGTATCGCCGCCCAATTGATTTACAATTAGGGTTTTGACCCCATCACGATACGCGATAGGGTTAGTTAGTGACGTCATCTCGTATCGCGTTAACGTCACTGATGACGTATGCCGTTTCTCCATCACGATACGCGATGGAGGTAATAACTAGCCCGTCGCGTATCGCGAGGGGCTCTGTTACAGAATCAAAATTTTTTATATTTTTAAAACGCGGCTTTCGGCATCTTGACATCACCCCTAAACACGTTCTACTATTTAAAACACCTTTACATACCTGGAAAGACGTGTACTCAAACCTATGCTTACCGAACTTCTCTAATTTCCCATTCTTCAACGAACTTCCCCACACTTTGCATTTACTACACAAAATTCGAGATGAAAATTAGTACAAGACTCAATAAAATAAAAACAAACTTGACAGACACTTACAAACCCCGGGTTGCCTCCCGAAAGCGCTGAATTTAAAGTCTACAGCTCGACAATGCTTCGAACTCAGTTATCTTCATAAACCGGTGAAGTCACAACGAAATTCACCGACTCCTCATCCAGATCGTGTATGTCCTTCATCTCCAAATATGGCTTCAGTCTATAGCCATTTACCACTTGTCTTAAATGATCATCAAAATCTTCAATCTCGTACTGACCATGATTCCCGACTCTTACCATCGAATATGGGCCCGTCCACTTACTTCTTAACTTACCTGGGAAGAGCTTCATCCTTGTATTGTACAACCATACTCGTTGACCAACTTCAAAATTCTTCAACCGGATATGCGCAATCATATGCCTCGTCTCTCAACTCCTCCGCAAAAAGCCAATTTCCTCGCCTTACCTGCATCATCATAATCCATATTAACCTATTTAGTGGCCCAAAACGCTCTTTGTGCAATTTCAACTGGTAAATGAAAATCATTTACATACACAAGTCTATAGGGAGTGGTTCCAATTGGTGTTTTATATGCCGTTCGGTAGGCCCATAGAGCATCGGTCAACTTAGTTGACCAATCTTTTCGGTCCGCCCGAACGGTTTTCTGCAAAATTTGTTTAATTTGCCTATTAGAAACCTCCACTTGTCCACTCATTTGAGGATGGTAAGGAGTTGCTATTCTATGATCAACACCATATCGTTTAAGCAATTTCCCGAATTTAAAATTCTTAAAGTGAGATCCCCCATCACTTTTAATAGTTCGGGGGGCTCCAAATCTCGAAAAAATATTACTTTGAACGAAATTGCAAAAGATTGTATGATCATTTGTCATAGTGGCTATTGCCTCGACCCATTTAGACACATAGTCAACAGCCACTTGGATATACAAATTACCGTGCGAATTAGGAAACAGGACCATGAAATCGATCCCCCAAACATAAAAGATATCAACAATAAGGATCAGGTTCAAGGGCATCTCGTCCCTCTTAGAAATGCTCCCGAGTTGTTGACACTTTAAACAATGTGTCGCAAACTCGTGAGGATCCTTAAACAAGGATAGCCAAAAGAAACCACTCGTTAAAACTTTTCGAGCGGTTTTCTGGCTACTGAAGTGACCACCACACGCAGACAAATGTGCGTGTTCCAACACCGATCTGACATCCTCATCGGGTATGTATCGTCTGATCATCTGATCGGCACTAATCTTGAACAGGTCCGGTAATCCCAAATATACTGTTTGGCATGTGAAATCAACTGTTTCTTCTTTCATCTTTCATCTTTCTGCTTGGCCAATGCTCTGGTAAGTCACCTGAAACTTTAAAATTATCAATATGAGCAAACCAAGGATTTTGAGAAATGGACAAAATATGCTCATCCGGGAAAAACTCATTAATGGGCCCGTCCAAGTTTCCATCTTCCACAATAATCCGGGACAAATGATCTGCAACAACATTTTCACTCCCTTTCTTGTCCCGAATCTCTAAATCAAATTCATGTAACAACAAAACCCATCTGATAAGCCTCGGTTTTGCATCCTTTTTGTCCATGAGGTACCTGACAGCAGAATGGTCAAAATATATAATGACTTTACTACCCAAAATATAAGACCGGATGTATCTAGAGCATATACTACTGGTAGTAACTCCTTCTCGGTAGTGGTATAATTCAATTTAGCATCCGAGAGGGTTTTACTTGCATAGTATATAGAAACGGGTTTCTTGTCAACCCGTTGACCCAAAACAGCCCCGACCACATAATCGTTTGCGTCACACATTATTTCAAAAGGTAAACTCCAATCGGGTGATTGCTAAATTGTGGCTTCAACTAATTTCAATTTCAGAATATCAAAGGCCTTAGCATATTTATCGTTATAATCAAACGGGCATCCTTAAGTAATAAATTACATAAGGTTTTGGTAATGTCACTAAAACCCTTAATAAACCGTCTATAAAAACCGGCATGCCCCAGGAACGATCTAATGCCTTTGACATTGGTGGGATGAGGTAGAGTAGACATGACTTAGACCATAGCCCGGTCCACCTCGATCCCATGACTCGATACAACATGGCCCGATACAATTCCCTCTTGGACCATAAAATGGCTCTTCTCCCAACTAAGAACCAAGTTCGTTTCGACACATCTTTTCAAAAATCTTTCGAGTTGATTTAAACATGACTCAAAAGATGTGCCAAAAATCGAAAAATCATCCATAAAGATTTCTAAAGACTCCCCCACCATATCGGAAAAGATACTCATCATGCACCTTTGAAAGGTGGCGGGCGCGTTACATAATCCGAATAGCATTCGCCTAAACACGAATGTGCCATACGGGCATGTAAATATAGTCTTTTTCTGATCTTCAGGATGAATAGCTATCTGATTATACCCGGAATACCTATCTAAAAAGCAATAAAATTTCTAACCAGATAGCTTTTCAACAATTTGATCAATAAACGGAAGCAGAAAGTGATATTTCGATGTTGTCGCGTTCGGTTTACGATAATCAATACAAATGCGCCACCCAGTTACCGGCCGGGTGGCGACCTCGTTACCTGAGTCGTCCTTGACGACTTGGATGCCCGCCTTTTTTGGCAGTATCTGAGTCGGGCTCACCCACGTGCTGTCTGATATGGCAAAGATAGTGCCAACATCCAACCACTTCAGCACTTCCTTCTTCACCACTTCCCTCATGTTCGGGTTCAACCTCCGTTGTGCATCGTGCGCGGGTTTGACAGCCGGATCTGTTAAAATTTTGTGTATCACAATTGAGGGACTGATTCCCTTCAGATCCCCTATCGTCCACCCGATTGCTTCTTTATTCGCAACCAGCACCGCCATCAAAGCATTTTTCAAGTTCAAAAGATAAGTTAGAAGCTATAATAACAGGCAATGTATTATTCTTACCAAGAAAAGCATATTTTAAATGTTTTGGAAGCTCTTTCAGCTCGACTTTCGGTGCTTCCAGCATTGACGGTTTCAACCCAGTATCAATCTTCTCGGGAAGCGATTCCACCTGAACTGACCATGGTGGACGGTCTCCTCGCATAGCTGCGATCTCCCTCTGTTTTTCCTCCTCTTCCAGCAACTTTCCTGTCTCCACCTGTAACCTGTCAAACAAAAAACACGTCTCTGATGTGCCATCCGAGTTGACGACAGATTCGTATAGCGGGATGCACTCGTCAATGACATCGGCCATGAAGCACTCGTCACCGACCGGAGAATTATCTCCTCGTGTGAAAACATTAATTCTCAGCTTACGGTTACCGAATTCCATATCAACAGTACTATTTCTGCAATTAATGTTGGCATTTGCGGTAGCCAAAAATGGTCTACCGAGGATAATTGTAGGCTGTTTGGTCCTTTCACCCGAAACATAATCGAGGACCAAAAAGTCAACTGGAAAGTAGAAATCTTCCACCTTGACGATAATGTCAGTCAATATTCCTCGGGGAAGTTTCGGTGTCTGGTTAGCCAAGACAACCGTGGTGGCAGCCGCACGAAGCGGGCCAAAATCGTACTGGTCGTATAAATTACCCGGGAGAATACTGATGCTAGCTCCAAGATCTAGAAGCGCCCGAGTCATTTTAAAATCACCCACTTGAATGGGTATAATGGGAGTTCTCGGATGCTGTAGCTTGGGTGGAAGGGCACCAGAAAGAATTGCACTCACATTATGGGTAACATCAATATGTTTAGGAATCTTATGACTCCTTTTCTGTGTGCACAACTCCTTCAGATACTTATCATAGGCGGGAATTTGTTTTATGGCATCTAAAAGAGGAATGTTAATTTTAACTTGTTTAAATGTTTCCCACATTTCTTCTTGTCGCATGCCTCGTTTTGATGCCATCTTCGCCTTCAATGGCGCCAACAAAGCAGCGGGATAGAGAACGGTTTTCACCTTCTCCTTGTCCTTAAATTTGTTGGTGTCATCTTTCGGAAGCGATTTATTACTTTTAGTTTCATTTTTATTAGATTCGGTTAATTTTATCGGTTCCGGCTCGTCATCACTGACGAGATTTTCATGGGCCAATTTATGCACGTTTTCGTGGGCCAAGTTATGCCCACAATGGGCTCCTCGTCTCAAGCTTCGATTTGACTGGTAATAGGCCTGAAACGGAGCTTCGTGGGTCAAGTTATGCCTGTTTTCGTGGGCCACCTTTGGAGACACGATCATGGGCCTCGAAATATAACATGGCATGTTCGTCAATACTTGGGACTTCATCAAAAACACACCCGGGAATTCAAGTAAGCAACCAACAGTTATCTCATGCAACCTAACAGATTAATTATTAACGATTAACTGAAAACTGATCAATCAGACAAAACCTTTGACATCAACAATCACTTTACACACGGAACTGGTTATCAAACAGTCCTTGCCAGTGTGACTCAGTTAAGGGCAATTGTATGTTTTATCGTATTCAATCTAACCAAACAGTTATATGATTAATTATCTAACAACTGGTAACAGATCGTTCAGACCAACATAAACCTAAACCGACCGAACACACAGAAATACTAAACATCAATAATCATATATCAATCATCAATAATTATACACAAGTGTTCTTAATCACATGAGAAAAACTGTAAAGATTTCAAACTATACATCCCGGGTGCGATTCTAGGAGATTAGCCAAGCCTTGACATCATCAAATCTTCGATACTGAGGATATAGATCGCGGAAGGTCTTGGCACAAGCTATGATGCTCAAAATCGCCTCTCTGGACTGCTGGAATCGCCTTTGCTTCGTCAAAACGGAGTTAGGTTTGTTTATCATGAAGAATGAGATTATAACCTAATTTTCCCGTCTGCACACCCCATCGCGATACGCGATGGGGTCTTCAATGCGCGATGAACCAGAAAGTCAACTCATTTTATCGGTTCCGGCTCGTCATAACTGACGAGATTTTCATCAATCTCTTCCACCACTCCCTCAACCAGTGGTGGTCGAACCCCAACTTTATTATCATACTTTTTACAATTACGTAAAATACTTACCTGATTGACGTGCTTTTTCGAACTGGAACTGTAGTGGTTCGGGTTTACTGTGGTGTCACTTGGGAGTTAGCTCGTGTTCTTCTGTAACTTTGCCACATCTGAAGCGAGCTGACCGATTTGCTTCATCATTGCCTCTGACGACTTATCCCGTAACTCGAACTGTTGCTTCGTCTCGGTTTTATGATCAGTCATGACATTCAACTTTGAGTTCACCGACTCAGCCGAATTCCCCGAAGACCCTTTCTGCTGATCCTGATTACCTGAAGAATTACCACCCCGGTTACAGTCTCTGTTATATCCCCGATTCTGGTTATACGACCCCTGCTGCTGATAACCGCCCTGGCGGTAATTACCTCGGGACATGTTCTGGCTCGTTCCCTGAAAATTTGGGTTCAACTGAGAAGACGCGTTCCCGTAGTGAAAGTTCGGGTGATTCCTCAGGCCCGGGTGATATGTGTTTGAATTGAACCCTTGGCCTTTGGAATCCCCGTAGGCGTAGTTAACCTCCTCAGTATCATCCTCCTCATCATCATAAAACTCGGGACAATTTTCTGCTTTATGCCCGAGCTCACCACAGTCATCACAAACCGGGAATTTAACACCAACTTTCCCGACTTCTTTCTTCTTACCCTTTCTACCCAGCCAGTTCACGCTCTAACTCAGCAATTCTTTCAGATTGACTTAACTGACCTGGAAGAATTACCACGTCTTCATCTTTTAGCTGCTGCTTCTGCCTTAGAATCTTCACACATAAACTCCAAAAAATCCCAATCATCCTCCTCAGGCTGATTCAACAACTGACCGTTACACGAGGCCTTAAGACGCTTTCGGTCCTCGTATGTCAAACCATCAAAAAAACACTTTACCAGTTCCCACAGATCGATTTAGTGATGTGGGCATTTTCTGATCATATCTTTATATCTGGTAAAGGCTTCGTAAAATAATTCACCCGATAACTGTGAAAAGTTTCGGATCTCCATTCGGGCCGCACTTGTCTTTGACTGCGAATAATACTCGTTTAAAAACAACTGCTGCATCTCGGCCCAGTTCCAGACACTGTGCATCGATAGCGAATTAAACCAATTCTTTGCCTTGTCTTTTAATGAAAACTGGAACAATCGCAACCGAACCTCATCTTGATCATAAGTACCATCCCCAATCGACCCGCACATAGCTGAAAAGTCAGTCAAATGAGAATACGGGTCTTCAGAAACCATCCCATGAAAATGAGGTGCGAAGTTAATGTATGACGGTCGGGACTTAAAAGTCGATTGTCCCGGCACTCGTTCCTGTGGGACCAACGGGGATGCTCCATCCGAAATAGCCGGTCTGAACCGACTGTTAACACCCTGAACCGGGGCCATATAATTCCTCCTAAGACCCCCCCCCCCCCCCCCCCGGGGGGTTTCTGAAACTGCCCCGGTTAACCTGAATATCTCGAACTCTTTCGGGTCGTTCCGCCCGATTCACCTTATCTCGACCCCTTCCATTTCTGTTAACTGCTTCAGCCCGTCTTTGATTAACTGGCTCTTCTACCTCTTCGTCCCCATTATCATCACCCACGTCTTACGGATCAACATCATTATTCTCGGGCTCAAATGCCTGATTACCTCTAACCCACCGATCTACCTCATCCTCAACTTCAAAACCTTCGTTCCCATCATTATTATTTCCCCCCTCTTCTTCATCTTCTGTCGGAATACTCAGTTGAACATTATCAATATTTATCCGAACTCTGCGATTGGGGTTATTATTTGGAGCTGATGGTCCGGTTTGGTCAAAGTTTAAGTTTAGGTTTCGGTTTAGGTTGCGGTTTCGATGTCGGGTTCTGGAAGCACGAGCTGAGTGATTTTGGTCATTTAAGTTATTGAAGTTTAGTGGGTCAGGTATGTTGTCTGGGTGAAACGCGTTATTTTGAGGGAGTGGGTCTCGGTTTTGGTTATTGTTCTGGTTCTGGTTTTCGTGTTGGTTCTGGTTCTGGTTCTGGTCTTGGTTCTGGTTCTGGTCTTCCATTTCTGGATTTCTGTTTTGTACTCGGTTCTGCCGAGCTAACCTCTCGATTTCGGGCTCATAAATTAACGGAGACTGTCAACCCAAATGGCGGATGCGCATAAACCTGTAATCTGCACAACTAACACAACCCGCATAAAATACAGAAAAATAAAATTTAAACTAAAAATTGAAAACAAAATTAAGACTAAAATTAAAATTAAACACAAAAATCAAATATCTCGAAAAACACTAAGCGCACTAACTCCCCAGCAACGGCGCCATTTTGATCACCGTCATTTGAGTCAATCAAAAACCTAATTAAACTAAATAGTTAGAGCAAGTAGGGTATCGTATCACAAGGAGTATGTGGTCAATGCCATTCGTGTACAGATTTAATATTATCAAGTAACTAGTGTTTAGTGCTGATCACACAAGCAATTTAAATTGAATTTAGAGAACTAAGCAACGAACAAGTAAACGAGTATTAAGCAGTTAACAAAGCAAATCACACCCTGGAATTCAAGTAAGCAACCAACAGTTATCTCATGCAACCTAACAGATTAATTATTAATGATTAACTGAAAACTGATCAATCAGACAAAACCTTAGACATCAACAATCACTTTACACACGGCACTGGTTATCAAACAGTCCTTGCCAGTGTGACTCAGTTAAGGGCAATTGTATGCTTTATCATATTCAATCTAACCAAATAGTTATATGATTAATTATCTAGCAACTGGTAACAGATCGTTCAAACCAACGTAAACCTAAACCTACCAAACACACAGAAATACTAAACATCAATAATTATATATCAATCATCAATAATTATACACAGGTGTTCTTAATCACATGAGAAAAACTGTAAAGATTACAAACTATACATCCCGGGTGCAATTCTAGGAGATTAGCCGAGCCTTGACATCATCAAATCTTCGATACGGAGGATATGGATCATGCGGAAGGTCTTGGCACAAGCTTTGATGCTCAAAATCGCCTCTCTAGACTGCTGGAATCGCCTTTGCTTCGTCAAAACGGAGTTAGGTTTGTTTATGATGAAGAATGAGATTATAACCTAATTTTCCCGTCTACACAACCCATCGTGATATGCGATGGGGTCTTCATACGCGATGGACCAGAAAGTCAACTCATTTTAAAACCCCCATCGCGATATGGGATGGGTCCTCAAGCAAGCCCATCGCGTATAGCGATGGGCCTGGTCACCAGCAAACTTCATAGAACTTCCTCGTTTCGCGTGCAGGACATCCCGGGTCTTCATACCATGTCACAACAGGTCCAAATTATGCACTTTAACATCTGTGACATGAAATCCAATAATATACGTATGAAGTATCGAAAGTTCTAGAATAAACTATTAAAACTAAATAATAAACGAACTAAAACATATACAAATTAACCGACCATCAGATTTTCGTTAAATATTCAAAATACCTATTTGTTTAAGAATCATTGTATCATATTATAAGTATTTATCAAAATATTTTATTTGATATTTACTTAAATATTATTTATATATATATATATATATATATATATATATATATATATATATATATTACACATTATATTTATCTATTTAAATATATATATTTATTGGTATTGTATCTATTTAAACATTATTATTACATAATATAACTACTTATTTATTTAAATTAATTATTAATAAATTTAATTCTACTTATTCTATTAAGTATAACTAATTATTCTTATAAGTTAAATGGTGAATAATAATATCGGTTTTACAATAATAATGACCGTAGAGATTAATCAATAAACATCCTAATCCAAAACATAATTCGAATCACATCGAAACTTTAACTCATTATATATGATGTCTCCTTATAAATTAAATTATATTAATATTATATTATTTATCTAGGAATCCTTGTCGGTGAATCCCGAAGGGTTCAACAAGTTTGCGGTCTCATATTATTCATTGGTCTTTCGTTCATCCGTTAAGGTGAGTAATCACTCCCCTTTTACTTATTTTAAATCTTTTGGGGACATATGCGTATAGTATCATATTTACGTATTATCTAGTATTCAAAACCACAACTGTTTAATCCTTGTGTGTATATCAGTTTATGCCTAACTTGCTATTTGCTTACTTGCTTTATTTGAACCGCATTCGAAGATGTCCAACATATTCTCAGTCTAGTATGATCATACGACCGTCGTAGTGGCCGGCGTCCGACGCATTGACAATGGTTTCACCGACACCTCATTTTTGGTAACTAATGCCCATTCGCATGGCAACGGTTTAGCCCTTTCTTTATGTTTGATTGTTTGTGTATGTGTTATGATTTAACTGTTTATCTCACAGGAACAGTTTGCATCTTTCTTTATATATTATATATACTATTACTATTATGTCTTAAACTGGTGTTTTACTCTCTCAACATGTGTTGTTGACAAGAATATATTTTATACGCATTTGCAGGTTATCAGCTTGGTTATTTAGCAAGATGAAGATCACGTAGAGATGCTTTTTAGGATAAAAACTTAATTAATCATTGTTGTAATTTCGTTACACTTGATGTACTTAACTGTAATTGGTTTATTTGAAATTATTAAATAGATATTGAAACTTATAATGTTGCATGATAGTAACCTTGAGAGGTGTGGGCAATCAGTTCGTGCCCCGGCATTTCCGCCATAGGTTGGTTGATATGTCACCGAAAGGAGTGGATCCAGTTTTGGTGAAAGACAAAGTTCGGTTCACAGAATCTCGTGGGCAGAAGAAGGTTCGTTTTGCAAGTAACAAACCCAGAGCCAGAGTGAAGATTCAGGAATGAGCTAGGAAGGTTAAATCAGTCAGAGGACATTGTGACAGTGGGAGCACAGATCGTGTTTCAGTTACAGTTCCGGGTCGACAATGGATTAAGAAAACCAGTATTCTAGCTGTAAAAGTCTCTCAAGTGTATTACTTGCTGAATATGGAGAGTGTTTGTTCTTAGAGTATCTCAGGATACGGTAGTTTGTTTCAGTGGGAGCTGGTAGGGACAGAGAACGGGTCAGGGGCAGTTTTAGCCGTGACTAATGTTGGAGCTCCAGGGATCTTCAACGGGCCTTCAGGTTAATTGATGTGAAGGCGGTGGCAACTAGAAGATGTTTAGATTACATAAGTACGTTGAGGAGTGCAGACGAGAGTACTCAAGGCCTCCGAGTGGGAGATTGTTGGGTTCGTAGGCCTTGTTGGCCCAGTTTATTATTTGAAGTCTAAAGGGGTGACGAGTGTAGGGTGGCCAGACCGAAGCCCGACCCGGTTTGGATTTCTTGTTAAGCAATTTACAAACCCTAGTTCAATTTCTATTTAAACAACGATATGTACTTGTAATAATTAGTCACTCAATAAAAGAAATACCTAGTTGCCACCCGTGGACGTAGGTCAAACCACGTTAAATCCTCGTGTTCGTTTATTGCATTCGTGTCGTGTTCAATTCGGGTGTGTGTGTTTAATCCTAAAAATAACAAATAGTATTGTTAGTGATTTTTCTTATTAAAACCAAGAAATGAGAAATTACCATACTCAACTCAATGTATCATGTCAAAAGATTTTTCAATGTTCTAAAATTACTTTCATATTTTTTTTATCTGTGTTACTCAATATCTTTTTATCTTTGTTACTAAACATGTAATAGTTTATTTTTAATTTGTAGTATAATGTAGTTTGAAAACACTGCTTTTAAAAATGTTAAAATTTGAATGAGGTTTTAATAACATAACCTATTTTAGTTTCATGAAATCATTATTGTGATAACAAATTTGAATCATTTCTTAAAATAAAAGTTTGAACTAGATTTTCAAGAGAATGATTTAAACAACTTTAATATAACCGTTTAAGCTTAATAAGTAGTGCAATAGATTATAATGATGTAGTTATTTAAATTTATTTATATAAAAAATATACATGTTCCTACAAATTTCTATCAACCCATTTTTAAGTCTAGTGGGTCTTGATCCAAGAACTGACAAACTCCACAATAATCGCTTCAGCTAAGTAACATAATAATTTATACCGATATAGTTATTTGAAATAATTTAAATCAAATTACATGTAGCTTCAAATTTCTATCAACACATTCTTCAAATATGTTAACTCGGGTCTTGATCCAATATTTAACCAACTCTACTATAACCGCTTCATAAAGACTCATTATTTGAAGAGAAAATTCCAATTTGACTCCCTGAAATATATCATCGGGAGATGGATTGACCACTGAAAACTAAATTGCGCATGTTGTGCGCCTGTATTTCTCCAGCGGGTTCTTCTGACCCCCACTGTCAGTTAACTGTTGGTATTTTTAGTAATAATACCAACATATAAGGGTATTTTAGTAATTTTCTTCTAATAAATAATAAATATAATAATAGTAATATTATAATAAATAATAATAATAATCATCGTAGAACAGCAACAGCAACATATGAATGTGTTGTTATTATTATCATATAACAACAACAGAGCATATCCTCAAACTCAAACCTCAGCAGTTCATCTTTATCATCATCAACCTCAAACCTCAGCAGTTCATTTTTATCATCATCAACCTCAAACATACTTGATATTCTTCATCATCATCAACCTCAAATCCTCAAACCTAACACCAAGTAATCCCTCTTAATCTCATCATCTTCATCATCAGTTTCATAACAATTAATCGAATCTCTCAAATCCTCAAACCCTAGATTTCATCACTCATACCCTCAAATCTCTCAAATCCCACCACCACTCACTTCAGTAATTCAACCACCGCACCCATAAATCATTCCGATCAAAACCCCTAACCTCCGGCACCAAGCCACCGCCCGGCAGCCACCGCGTGCCATGAATTCCAGCCATCTCGTTTTTCGGTCATCTCGTTTTTCCAGTCACGGCAGCCACCGCCACCGCCACGGCAGCCACCACCCCCGTCTCACATCCACCTCGTCGCAACCCCACCCCCGTCGCACCCATTTCTCCCGTCGCCGGTGATTCTCAGATTACTTTTTTTCATTCTATGTTGTACAGTATATTTGGCTGTCCCCAAGCTTCTAGCTAGAAGTTACATGCCCTTTTTTTATCTATTCTTTGCTTTGCAAAAAAAAAAAGATAAATAAATAAATAATTACTAGAACCAAGTGTTTAGAAACATATAATCAAAGGTAAACTATATCGTAAAAAAATCTCAGTTATTAGGGATGGCAATTGGACGGCATTGGAATATACATTGGCCATCTTAATCCCAATTTTAAAATCTTGTCGCATTCCCCAACCAATACTCTATAGTCCATAAGGTTATGGGTATATACATTCAAACTTCTTAATTCTGTATATGCGTCATATCACCTACTTTACCCCATTTCAATCCACCTTACCCTAAGAAAATTGTTTACCCCCTATTTGTCTTCTTTTATTTAATGTTAAATTGATTCTTAAATTATTGTGGTTGTGTGTGAAGAGGATTTTAAAGCACATTAACGTTTTAACCCACCTTGCATTTAACGCCCCTTAATCCATGAAGAGTGGTATATCACTCGTTAACCTTACCAACTCAGCCTTAACGCCTTTGGGCGTTAAGGTATACCCGTGGGCTAACATATCCAAAAGAAAAGTTGATTTTCACGTATGGAATCTTCTAGAATCTAGAATGAAAACACTAATTACTTTTCAAAAGTTCCAAGAAAAACAAAACTAAAACTAGAAGTTAAAAATTTCTGGATATATAACTCGGATGTATGGTAAGGGGGTATATGGTTCAGATATATGGTTTCGGGAAAGAGGACCAAGTATCACCTAAGTCCATACTTGTCTCATGCCCGCAAAAATCTTTAAAACTTATCATGTACTCAAATAGTCGTCCTGAATGTTTTAATTTTTAGGAATTCCCAACGGGTTATGGTCTTTTTTCCTATTCCTCTCAATTATCTTTTTATAGTAGACATCTCTATGAACATGAAAGACGGAACAGAATATCTCCCATGCATCAAAATTTAAGCATTATTCTAACAGTTAAATACAAGCATAATTGGATTCAAATTGTTGACTTCAATAAATAGTCTTAACTGTATAATTACGAATATAGTTAAGTATAAATGATTGAACATTTAAACAATACTTTGCAATGAAATAACAACAAAGAATTAACAACTAATGTTCTAAACATATATACACATTAAAAATATTAATAATAAAATCTACTAATGATTGAACATAAATATCAACAATTACATAAGAGTATTAAGACTACTAATAACAGTGATATCATAACTAGGAACAAAATCCATAATTTGCCGTAAAATAAACGTATCATCCATGTAACTTAATAAACGATAGAACAATACTTAAAACAAATATTAAATATTAAATAGAATAACACGCTATCCGTCAAAATCATACGTGTCGATTGTCAAATCACTCACACTTTACACAACTCAGTAAATCACTAGAAGCCAGGCCAATCACAAACAGCTGGCGGCCTAGCTGAGTCACAGACAGTCATGCTACAAACTCCTGCTTTAACTTAACTATATATAAAGAACTAAAAAAAAAAGACAAACAAAAAAGAAGAGTTTCATGGTCGTATAACATCGACCTTTACAAGAGTAAATAAACTACCACCACCATCCATCATATATATACTCAATCATGGAGTTCTTTTTGGCAGATAGGATATATGTACACAAGTTGAGCTAAGCTACAACTTGACTAGGCTCCAGCATAGCGTGTTCTAGCTTCCTATAGTTGTCTCTGAGATGATTCATATGTAACATAAAATAAGTTTCTTTCAATAAAGAACACCACTATTATCTTTGGTCCTATGTATTAATACTCTTTCCATCGCAGCACAAAGTTATGTTTGTAAGCACTTGTTTTAAAACAATGTTACATATAAAATTATATACAACTTATCATAATAATTATGGGCTTCTTGGGAGATTGGTTCTGGGTTTGTGATGAGTGAATGTAGGCAAACAATACATCTATTCAAAGTATAAAGAAAATAAGAAATTGTTTTCACAAAGACCCTTGACTCTAGTAAATACCTGCATAAAAATCATAGTAAAAAAAACTACATAACTAAAAAGCTACCACAATTCACTGGCAGAGGATGTCATGAAACAACAAAAAAAAATACTAGATAGAACATTAAAAAAACCACCAATATACATTATTACTAGAAAACAATTACAAGCAAAGTATTGCTACATTTAAAGATTTTTAACCTTAATCATACAATTTTACGAAAACCATCATGAACCATGTTCCCAGAGAGATCACACTATCAATCATGGCTAATTCGTTCATCCATGAGTTTGGTTCTACATATACTTCTATTCCCCTCCATAATGCAGGATTCGCTGCTCTAACTAACTTTACCTCTGGTTTCCTCTTCACATGTTTAAACCATCTCAATCTATCTTCCATTATTTTATCTAATATACTATTCACCACGGGCCTTTCTCAAAACCTTATATGGTCTGACTTTGTGTGTAACATCACCTCTCTTGGAAACATATACTAGCTTTACGGGACAATGTATCTATACTTGTTGACTTTATTCATCAAGATTCTATTCTTATCTTCTCTTTATTCATTAAAAAATATAAATTATATAATATTAAATTTTAATGACGAGTTACTTTATTTATTAATATTACACAACACAAGTAGACGTTGCATTGATTAATAATTTAAAGCTTTTATATCACCAACCGCTTTACTCTCTAACGTCTGTTTCCCCAATTTCATACCTTTCAGCTATACTATCTCATTCTGTTCAATTGACGTTATTATTAATATTATTATGACGTATAAAGATGGTAAAGTAACCTTGTTGAAGATCTCAATTGAAGAACCCAGAGACGATTATGTGACATTAAACGCACCGGCGGTATCGCCCGCCGCCGGTGATAGCTTCTGGTGGCGCATTTGGTGGTGGCTAAAGCTTGTTTTTGTGTTAATATTCTTAATCTTTTTGGGTGTTTCGTTTATTTTATGGGTTGGACCGTTTCTGATGAATAAGGTATGTTTAATTGAATTGTTGATTAACAATTAATATAATTTGTTTACTCAATTGATTTAATTAATAAAAAAGCCCTAATTTTGTTTGATTTCAGGAGGTTATTCCAATATTGAATTGGGAAACAGAAACTTTTAGTAAGCCAGTGTTAGCAGCTATAATATTTGCTTCAGTGGCATTATTTCCGACTGTGTTTATACCGTCAACGCCGTCAATGTGGGTGGCTGGAATGACCTTCGGGTACGGTTTCGGGTTCCTTTTGATCATCGGTGGAGTCACAATCGGCGCGTCGATTCCTTATTTCATTGGTTCTCTCCTTTACCACAAAATTCAGGTGAGTGTTAGTTTGATTTGGGAGTTAGGGGGAGTTTGGCATTTCAGCTAACCACAATGCCAAACAACCCCTTTATTATCATTTAGGTTCGTTACGAGAAAATTGCACAAATGGTCGTTGTGGTTTGACCATACTGCAAGTTTGGTCTACGGTTTTTTAATAATTGCAAACTTAGTCGGTTGCGTGTTTAATCGCTATGTGTCATTCATGTGAGGGTAATTGTATTTTATAACGCGGAATTGTCATACGTTATTATCTGAACTACTGTGGTTATGTAGGGGTGGTTAGAAACGTACCCGAAGAAAGCTTCAATCTTGAAATTAGCCGGTGAAGGAAACTGGTTTAACCAGTTTAGAGCCGTTACGTTATTAAGAATCTCACCTTTTCCGTACATGGTTTACAATTATTGTGCTGTCGCAACCGATGTTAAATACGGTCCGTATTTGTTGGGAACATTATTGGGAATGGTGCCTGAGATTTTCGTTGCAATATACACGTAAGGTTTTTTTGTTTAACAAATTATTGATTCGACACGTTAAAAAAGTTTTGGTTTTGATTTTGGTATGGTTATTGTAGGGGTATAATGATCCGGACATTGGCGGATGCTTCAGCTGATGAACAGGCACTTTCGGCAATGCAGATTGTTTGTACGGTTTTTGGGTTTTTGTTGACTGTTTTGACCACTGTGGTGGTTACGGTTTATGCTAGAAGACGGCTGAGTGACTTGCAGAAGGATGAAGAACAGTTATTGTTGCAGTAACGTGTTGGGAGGTTATTAAGGAACTAACAAAACAAGGTGTTTTTACATTGGTTTTTAGTACATAAGTGTTGGAACAATACTGTTGTTTTGTTTGTCTTGATTCCTATTATGCCCTTATAAAGTTGTATATAATTGAAATCATTATTTATTTTTGTTGTCGTTTTGCAATCTCTAATAACCGCGAGATGCATACAATGTAATTATATGTTTTGCTAGCTTGATCTTTGAGGGTATTTTAGTCATTTTATGAGCGATTTTGGGATATTCGCGTCGACAAACACGTTTCTTTTGACTTCTGTCTTTTTTGGTTCTTGTTACGTATAGGATATTTTTTTGGTAGTCAATTTGTTTTTTTGGGCTGGAAAATGAGTGATTTTGGATGTTGATGTTAACGGGCTTGTTTATAGATATTTATAGAGACTGGTTCATAGAATTGTTTGGTAAAACATTTGTGTAATGACAAGCAACGTGACATCAAATCAAAACAAAAGAATCAAAACCCCTTGGTCTTTGTTGTACATATGATCGTATCTTTGCTACAATATCCTACAAAATTTAACCTTACAATTAACTGTTTCATTGAAATAGCATTCATTCCTTTATCAAATGATAGACTATCACTCTAATCCATTTGTACAAAGATCATATGTGGTATCCATTGATGAGAACTAACAAATGTAATAGATAAAGATAAGCAGTTTGAATTAAAATATGGTTCCTGTTTGAATGATAAATGCTCATAGATCACTCACAATGAATTATTTGTATGTTTTGTGATTCTTTTGGAGTTTTGGGAATGTATCTAAGATTGGGCTATGGAATACTAGCTCAGCTTGCGCATTCTCTCCGGCATTATCAGAACTGAAATCTTAATTCTCACCCTGTTTGGGAACAGATTCACCAAAAAACATTCCTCCGGATTTTCAAACACTCACCACTTTATTCAACTCTTGGGGCAAAACTGGGTTCATTTCACTGTCCCATAACAATCTTTCTTGATACAATTGCTTGAATCTTTGGACGGTTTGATGCATCATTCAACAGCTCAATGTAAAATAAAAAAAGAAAACAGCTTATTGGATGAGAATTACAAGCCAAAAAATGCGTTGTTTTCTTTAACCATGACAACCCGTTAATGAAAACTCATTGTACTGCTTCATGTTTTATCTTCAATAAGATTCGTTCATTCCTTTATTAAATAAATCAATCACATAATACACATTGAAAACCATGAATACCTACCTACCTACAAAACAATATATATAAAAAAATAACAAAATTCCCAAAGAAAAAACCATTTATAATACAATTCAAGGGTGGGAGAACCTTCACACACTTCTTACTTCCTTCCATCATTGTGATCAATTTTACACTTTTGAGCCCTGTACTTTACACACCTTCACAGAACTTTCCCAATTCTTTCCAGAACTACTGGAATCTCGCTTTCGGTCAAACCCGTGAAACAGAACCTGAACCACCCTGGTTCGATACAATGACAACAAGATCCGGGAGTTGCGTTGACTTTGACCACATTTAACAGCTTTTCCCACAACTCAAGCTCACCCTTTTCACTATACGGGCGTATAAACGCGCTCATATCAGCCCAACAGTATGTCCCATGACTAGTTTTCATACAATTGATTCCCAAGTTTTTCAACCCGCCCACGAAAAGATCTGACATTCGTTCAACTCGTTCTCGATTAATCTTAATAAAATCCCCAACAAATCTTGAATCATTAAACATTGAAACAAGTAACCTTTGAGATAAAGATGATACCGATGAGAATCTCAAGAGTTTCTTGGACGCGTTTAACACGGTTTGGTTGAACGAATAAACGGCCCCGACTTCAAAACCAGGGAGAGAAACGTCTTTCGACAACCCATAAATGATATGAACTCGTTTTCTATCGTATTCTTCAGAATCTTGAGAATTGATTATTTCAGCCAAACTGACAAATTCTAGATTTTTATCATTGGTGGGACCTGCCAACGCCTCGTTGGCGATGACGTGGAGGTTTTTTTCAGTTGCAAAGTCTAAAAGATCGTAAAGGGTTTCTCGAGTAAGCGAGTTTCCAACTGGATTTGACGGGTTTGATATTATGACACCTTGTACTTTGAGACCGCGTTTTTTTGCTTGGTTGTATGCACGATTAAGTGAAGTTGTACTTAAGGTGAAATTATCAGAACTCCGACATGGGACGGGTATAATTTCCACTCCGGCTCGCCATTTAATATCTCTATCGAGACTGCAAATTACAATAAAACCATCATGTATTAGTATAAATGGTAATTGTACAGAATAGTAACAAAGTTTCTTAACTGTCTAACTAAAGTTACTCATTTTTTTTGTTCCTCTATAGTCACTCAACTTTAATCAAGTGTTCTAATCTTGTTTAACTGTTTAAATAAATGCTATACTTTTAAAAAATTGAGGCAGATTTAACATAGATGAATCATGATTCATGTTTAGTGATTTTTTCCAGTTTTACAGAAGAACAATAATGAAATTTGGTCATTACAAAGTGAACTTCTTTCTTCACTAAAACTCTAAATGTAATCAAGATTCATATATGCTTCATTTGCCTCAATTTTAAAACACCTAATGGAGTTAAGTGATTCAGAATCAAAAAAACCGTGAGTGACTTTAGTGGAATATTTTAAAAACTTGGTTACGTGTGAAAGTTTCCCTAATATATAGAACAGACATATTTGAGGTCAAACACAGTACTTTCAAGATTCAAAATTGAAAAGTGTTTTCTCATGAAACTAAAAAGAATTTTTGTAATCTCTAGCATTTGTTTTGGTGTTTAACGGGATGATTGAAAATGCTAGAAACTTACACGACTCCATGTCATCATGAAGTTGAAAAGTTGTATGCTTGACCTCAAAAGTCAACCTGTATGGAGTACTGGAGTAGTATCAATATAGTACACTCGAGTCGAATCACGCTGCATTAGAAAGTAACTTACTCAGGTGAATATGGAGACGGAACCAGAAATGCATTTCCAATATCCGAAAGGCAAAAAACAAGCATTTCAATCGCAGGTGATACTCCAGAAGTCAAAATGATGTTCGACGGGTCAAACAGCACGCGCCCTTCAGTCACTTGGGACATAAATCCAGCAACTGCCTGTCATATAAGCAAAATCAGACACAAAAGTCATAGTAGGTGGACAAACAATCAATGTTGCAGAAGTTGCTAGGCTTTGCCCGGGAGTTGTGAGTACCCGGTCTACTCGGGGAGTATCAGACATTGTAAATTATATAAAAAATATTATTTTTTGGGAAATTATACACATGTCAAATACATAAGTTACTAATATTTAAAACAAAATACGTAAATTTCAATATAAATCGAAAATATAAAATATAAATGTTCGAAAATATAAATGTTCAAAGATTAATATTAATTATTTATTTTATATACCCGTCTTCCAAGGTATTTCCTTCAAAAAAATGTGAAAAACGGTGAAAACAGCGGAAATCCGACTTGGCTGATTTCGGGTAATGTTGACCAAGTTGAAGAAAATCGCCTAGGAACCCTACCGACTACCGAGTACTCGGCAAGTAGAAAATTACCATTTTGAGGTCTGATATTCCATCATATGGATGATAATTAGTGATCCCATTAACTTGCAGCTCTTGGCATATTGTCGAACACTTGGTGTGCGTCATTATCCAATCTTCAACCAAATCCAGTGACAACTGTAATTCACAAACCCCAAAAAGAATTCAATCATAATTATCATAAAGCAGATAAAACTAAACATAATTATTCTACTTAATTATTCAAAACTACCTTGTTTTCATCTAACCCTAACTGAATAATCCCATCGGGGTTACGTAACCCATGATACGGGTCCACCAACGCCTTCTCTAAGCCAACGTAATAAGGAGAATCCGGTTGTTTAATTACCAAACTAGCCCTGGAAGAAACCTGAGCTTGACCGTTGGTGCCACGTGGCGACCAAATTGACCTAATTGATTGAACCCTTTCCAACCCACCAGCAGGAGGAGGAGTAATATCCGGCGGTTGTTGTGATGATGGTGATGGTGGTGGGGTGGTGGGGTTTTTGGATTTGAAATAGAGTTGGAAGAAGTAGAAGAGAGCACAGGGGATGATTGAGCCGAGAACTAAGCCGCTACCGCCGCCTTGAACCAGGCCTTGTAAGGGTACTATCACCCTCATGTCCGTTGTAACTCCACTGCTGGTTGTTGGATTGGTATTGGGGTTTTGGTGTTTTTGTTTCATCGTTGGAGCATCGTGGTGGTGGACGGAGTGTACGACGGTTGTCACTGACAAAGCCCAGTAGGGTGACTCTCTCTCTCTCTCTCTCTCTCTCTCTATATATATATATATATATAGTGTGTGTGTGTGTAAGTATATATACGAGTGTATTTATTATAATTTCTTTCTTTCTTGTTAAATATCGATGAATTTTGCGCCAAAGGGAGGGAAAACATATGCTTCTTTGTTTTAATATTATTTAAGAAATGTATGATATTATTTAAAAATTATAACCTAATATTAAAAAGATAATTTTGGGCAGACATATGTAAGAACAAATTAAATAAAATAAATGTTTTGTTTTTCGAGTTTCATCTAAAATATTTAATAGGAGGAAAGAGAGACTTGTGTTCCCGAGTTTCATTTGAAGAAAAAAAGTGAACGAAAGATAAAAAGTGTGTTTCCGAGTTTCATTTTTTAAAGAAAGAAAATAAATGAAAGGAACTTAAAGTGAGGTTTTTTTTAAATTGCAAATTCTTTCTTTTTATTTTGGAAGGAATTAGATGAAAGAAATATAAAAGGAAGATGAATGAACGAAAGGAAAGGAAGATAACGGTAGGGGTTCCAAGATAAAGCACAGAAGATAAAGTGTAATGATAATTATTAGGGCGGATTGGGTCAATCTACCGTCCATATAAATTAGCTAGAGTAAGATTACCATAGCGCCCCGCCTCATAAGAGTACTTAATGTGAGCTTTGTATGGGTTGTAGAATGTGAAGGTAGATTGATTTACCAAGTTATATATTAAATGATGCATGTTGTTTGTACGATTGTTAGCGTTATCTATTTGTATGATACATCGCCTCGAGTCCTCGTATGTTTTAGAGCATTCACATCCAATCTCCTATATCTAAATCCAAAATTACGCTAAAAATTATTACATTTTTTTCTCTTCTTCTCAATTAAATAATATTTTTTATACTTTTGTCATTATCAGTTCTCTTTTCTTCATTTCTCTACCGTCCACTCACTACACTCTGAACTACTCTCTACATTGTTAAACTTTACTTACATTTTTTAATAGATTGAATGTAAATGCTCTTATGTCAAATAAGATATAGTAAATTCATGTAACTTAATTGAAATATATATATTTGAACTCAATTCACTTGGTAATGAATGATTCATTGGTTAGGATTTGAGGTTGGCTCATCTTCACCAATAACCATCAACCACAAATTGTTTTAGATACCATAGAATCCAAGCAACTGGCATACAACCTTCCAAACTATCATGGGTCGTCTCCAATTTTTGGAATCTTTCTTGATTTATTTATATTGGTTTAAGCTACATGTCACAAAACGGATGAATTGAATAACGGCTCAAAATTGTTCAGATTTTAATTAAATTGATAAACTCTATGCTGGTTTTAATTAGTTGATTGGTGTTAAAAATATCAATTCAAGTTTATATGTTTTGACTTCTTATAAAAAGTGTTTTATGATTTAGGTCTTATTGTGTAGATGGTAGAACTTGAGGGTTGCTACGTACAAAAAGCATACAGGCAAAGAATTAGAAATAAATTTGAGATTTTGAGGGGTCATACGTGTCGACCTTGAATTGATATAATACCTCAACTCTTGTTTGAGAAAGATAGTTATGATGTTTCTATTTCATTTTTTGTGATATTTCTGCTTTAGGCTGAAGTTGTTCAATAATTTCTATGCCTTCATTTTTAATATATGATGGCATTCACTGTGGTTAAGAGGATCGGGGAGCACGCGGCAAACCCTACCCGTGTAGTCTTTTCCACTTGGCTACAGTGGCGCTAACAAATCGGGTAGAGCGCTCGGCTATGTGGCTCGGTTACTTGTTGCCAAGTTGATTTTAGTGATTGAGTTGTTGAACAACAACATTATAGTCGTATTTATATGTGAAAAGAAAAAAAAATATCCTTCTATTTATTCAACTCCTTTACAATTTAATTCATCAAAAACTTACATTTGCTCGCTATTTTAGGTTTCGGTATAAAATGACATTCAACATAGGACCGGTCATATGGTCGATGTGAGTTCATAATAATTTTTAAGTCCCGGTCAAATTGTTTTCCCTCCCTCTAATTCATTTTAAAATCCGGCCGGGTTTAAAATATCCAACTTTTTTTACTAATTTAATACAGAGACTGAAATTGTTATAATGTTCAAACGTCAAGAATTGAAATGTCAAAAAAGAACCTTTGAGCTGAAATGGTTAAATGGGTCAAGCTAAGTGACCAAAATGGTATTTTACTCTTAAACTAAATAAGATAGCATAGGCCGATATGATCACTAAAAAAATCCAATTATTTAAAAGTATGTTAAAGTAATATCATAATAAAAAATGTAAAGATTCTTGACTATTTTTGTTCGAATATATGACTCTGGGGTATGATGGTAGTGATAAGATGGATTTTTGTCCCTTCAAATGGCAGCCACATCCAATCAAAATTGACATCCCCACACCAACGACATCTAAAGCTTATGGAACTCACACTTGTTATCTTATCTTAATCAACAACCATATATTAGGCTGAGGAGTGTGGGGCGCTAACCTGGGCGCGAGAGCCCCTCCGCTCGCGCCCCCAGGCGCTAACCCCACACCACCGGGGAGCGAACCGGGGCGCGAACGGGGCGCGAGCGCGAGCCCCCAGGCAGGCGTGAGTGTGGTCGCGGGAGAAGAGAGAGAAAGAGCCGTTGAGCTCGCCCAAAAGAGCCGTTGGACCTCCGAATTTTTTTAAAAAAAAAACCTTAAAACCTCTATATAATACCCCAAATTACTCTCATTTCAACCATATCAAAACACAATTTCACCTTACAAACTCTTATATAATATCCCAAATTCCTATATAATACCCAAAAATGTCTGGAAATTGGTACCCAAACCTAGATTCAGATTATATTGACGACGATTTATGGTCGTCACCAGACCAACCGATGTTTTATTCAGGGCCGCAAGAAACATCCGGCTTTCAACCATCCAACATACAACCGTCTCCTAACTTTGTTGTTCCAGAGACACAAGAATCACACGGTGATGCTACGGGAGCAAGAAGACGCGTCCATCGGAAAAAACAACTTGCAACGGACGGGCCGGGACCGGCTTCGACTCCGAGGACGAAACGGAAAACCACTCCGTGGTCATCGGATGAGAAGGAAGCCTTGTGTCGGGCTTGGATAGTCATTTCTGAGGATCGGCGTTGCGGTAATTGTTTTAACGTTTTTAAAAATGATTTTTAATAAAAAAGTTAAATAAAAAGTTAACTGGAAATCTAATTTAATTATTCATTTTGCAGCCGACTACCAAAAAAGCAAGGTTTTTTGGACAAAGGTTAGGGAGACGTTCTATACGCTCGTTGGGAGTACAGAGCGAAACGCCGATATGATTTCGGGTCGGTGGTCCGAAATCAGAAAATTTGCCGGCTTGTTTACTAATCTTTTCAACAGGAACGCCGGTCGTATGAGACCAAGTGGCAGTGATGATTTGGCGGTTTACAATTTCACTGTCGAAAAGTGGAGGCAGGAGTGTTTGCGGAGGTATGGGATGGTGAAGACGTGGGACGATTTAAAGTTGTGGGAGAGGTTGAAAAGGTGTTCCAAGTGGGTTGAGCTGGTGGCGCCGGACCTTGATGCGGAAGTAGGGCCGAAACGGACTAAAACTAGTTCGTCTGGAGCGTATAGCACTTCCGCCGGGTCGGATTGCCGCTTTTGGATTCGACCTAAACATTGCGGGGGAGGAAACGTCTTCACCGCCGAGGAGGCGGCCATTGGGAAGGGACGCCAAGGGGAAAAAACCGGCTGAGGGGGGAGCCGTAAATATCGTCGATCTTGTTGAATCCCTCAATAAATTCAACAAAACCATGGAGGTGGTCTCTAATGACAAAAAGGAAAAAAGTCGAATGAGAGATTTGGACTTCCTTACAAGAGACTTCAGTAACCTAAATCCGGTCGATCAAATGCTGATGGAAAAGCAAAAGGAACGTATCCGAAAGAGGTTGATCGAAGAAGACCAAGCCGAAGAATAAGAATAATGTTTTTTTAGTGCTTTAATTTTTATTTTATTTTTAGATATTAATGTGTTTTTTTTTAATGTGTGTTTTTTTTAATAATTTATGAGTTTTTTTAATAATACGTTTTTTGAATATATTTATAAAAAAATAAAAAAAAAATCCGCTAGAGCCCCTGCTGGAGCCCCTCCACACCAGGGCCAGGGGCTCCAACGGGGGCTCCAACACCCCTCTTATCCAGTTTCTCTCTCTGCCACACGTCACAATATTATTGGCTGGAGCCCCCACTCGCGCCCCCATTAGAGCCCCCACACCCCTCAACCTTACACCGCTTAATCTCATTTTATATTTCTAATGTTTATAATATACTGTTGATTTTTTCTGATCTCAAAACTTTATATAAATTAATGTATTTTCCAAACTGGTTATAATTACTAAAATAAATCTAATCAATCCTACCCTCCTATGCATCATTGAAAATGCTCATACACTTTTGTCTCGAATACACTCTATGTCGTCAGCCACCTTGATTAAGAATGAGACCATAAAATTACAAAACATTATAAAAAAATATTAGATGATACAATTAAAATTTGTAGTGGCCTGTATTGGTGTTTTAATGTGATTTTGAATATAATTGCAAATATTAAAAAAAAACTAGAAAAACATTCATTTTGAATTATACAACAATTTTAGCAATGGATTTACGACAGAAAATCCGTCATGAATATTGCCTTTAAAGATCAATCTATCGGTGAAGTCCTTGGAAAAACTTAACGTGGGTAAATGTTTCTCCATTTGATGGAACTTTTAGTCACGCTCGATCTTCACCCCAAAACTTCATCGGTGGAATGCTGGGCGCTGGCTGTTGATTTTATTTATTAATGGATCATGTCGTTCATGAACATCTTTTTATTTGTGGTCTTGGGTAATTGGTTTTGGTTTTTTGTTCGTATGTTTATTCGTTCATCCGTATTCGTGATTGTCTAATTATATTTGTGTTACAATGATTTCGGGTTACAGTCTAAATTTTATATAAATAAAACAAGTGGCAACCTTTAAGGGCGGATGAAAGTCATGAAACCTTTTGTACGTACTTGGTTTTTTGCTGCCTTTCTTCTTGGGTCTAAAACCTTTTATCATATTATAGATTTATAGATGTTAAATTTAACAATATGTCGTCTGTAACGCAAAACAAGATGTATGTGTTATTATTGGGAGATGGAAGTGTTTCATAAGTTAAGAAAAATGTTGTGGGATGTGTTTGTTAAAAACATCGATGCTCGGGAGTATACTTCTACAAGCTAATATGAGGCACGCGAACATAAATATAAAGTTATAAACTCTTGGTCGTTCATCATAAGATATCTACCTTAAATATAAAACGACAATTATTGATGTGTTGTAAATAAATTCGTAATTTTCTCTTCAAAATAAGCAAGCGTTCAAATGTGTTTTTTAACAATTAAAAACAAGAATGTTTTCATCACTCGTGGTTGTTCTTGTAAGGACTCCAAGAGGATTCATATGATGTTTGAATCTAAACTCCTATATGGAGATGTTCACATCAACTTAAACCTTGTTCCAAAATGTCAATTTAAGAATGTGGTCCTTTTTCACTACCATGTTCATTAGCATTCAACTATGTGCTTCTTGAAAAAGTTGCCGATGTCATGGCCTAGGTACAAATTTTGATGCATAAAAACAAAAAGAACACAAAATCATTTAGTTTGGTGATCATGATAATACACCACTCATTGCTTATGTAACGGGTGTATATGATAGATAGGGCCTGAGCTCAACGTTTGATTAGACAAACTAACCTAGCCGCTATACATATGATCCGTTCGGTTCACTCGTCTCAAATGATATAGTAGTGTATGAACCTCATAAGAACAAGCATGTTTTCATAAACTGGATCCTGAGCTAGGCTATATTAGGTCAAGGATGGTAACAAGGATATATAAGCGGTAATTTCAGTTTCATCATGTTTGATATCCGTAAAGTACCCGGTTACCTAGTACATGTTGGGTATCAAATATTACATTTAGTTTGTTAAAAATTACTTGTTGAGATTTCCATATATTTCCACTATTTAAATTTTTACATAAATTATTTAATAAATTAAAAGTACAAACACCACAAGAGTGAATTAATGGATTTCTTTTTAAACAAAGGATAAACGAAAAAAAAGAACATGTTTACGTGTATTGTTCGGGTAAACGGGTATCTATATTTCGGGGTAGTCGGCCGTATATCACCTTAAATACCATACTCGTCTCATACTAGCGAAAATTTTTGAAACTAGTTAAATAACTGGTTCGTATCCATCCGGACACTTGTCTTGAATGTTTCAGATTTCAAATTAGGCTTGATTTAAATTCGTTTGCTATCCCTAAATCTACTTTCCGTAGTGTGATGAATGTGATGATGTAATATTTTCTTGATGATCAAGGCCACAATGGTTCAGATAATTGGGCTTCTACAGATGGATTTGGGCCTAGTTACATCTCTTGAGTTACTAATGACTAATGAGAAATGTATGCCCACCTTGATATGAAAATTGATTAGGCCGAAAGAAAATCATTTGCAATCACTAACAAATTTAACTCATACTTAAACATGAGATGGGTAACATTTGATAATACATGGGAGTGTGACTAGATGATTATCAGAATTTTTAGTTAAAGAGGATAAAAGGTTCAAGGTGGTCGCAAATTGATCAATATATAATATATAAATACTACTAATAAAGTATTGTTGAAGTTTATATGTAGTTTTACTCTCTTTTTTTTTCTCAACGATAACATGAAACAAGGATTCTGATCAAATACGAATTAAATTAGCGTGCTAAACGTGTGAATCAAATCATCTAACTATACTATTAAAAGCAATAGACTTTAATAGTATAGTTCATTAAACTTTCCATGTATATCAATCACTTGTCTAATTTTCATGTTAATAAAATATATCAATAATAAAATTAAATAAGATACAATCAATTATCTTTAATTATTCTCTTTCATCTTTCACTTAATCTTTAATCTTGAATCTTTTAGTTTTATAATACAATTTCTTTATACTATAACTATAATTATCTTTTAAAACTAATTTTATTTTTTTTAATTTTGATTGATTTCATTCACAAATTTATGCTTCCCACCAGGTTTAATGTATTTTAGATATTAGATAATTTAGATAATCAATTGATATTTCATCAATAGGATTCAATATACAGAGATTACAAATTTAACTTTAGTATAATTGGTTCTAATATTATATTTCTGAAACTTTATGAAATTCACCGATTGACTCATACATATATGAAAATTTAGGAATGAATCACCTATTTGATTAAGGAATTCTTTAATTACGGAATTTCTATATTTTAATTAATTATTTTATATTATTTGATTAAGTCTTAAGTATTTGATTATGCATCCTTAAGGTTTACTATAAATAAGGATGTTGACCGATTGACTCATTCTAAATTAATTATTATAGCTTCATATAGATTGACCGATTAACTCATACAAATTTGAACCACTAGAGTATAAATTCTTATTTGTAAACAATTTATGTAAATCAGGAATGAATCTCCCTTTTGATTAAGGAATTCTTTAATTACGGAATTTGAATATATTAATTAATTTTCGTATATCATTTGATTAAGGATTTGATTAAGCATCCTAAAGGTTTACTATAAATATGGATGTTGATCGATTGAATGATTCTATTGAGCAATTATTAATTTAAATATATGCTGTTGATTTTCATTTTAAATAGTCTAATTGATAATATTGTAATTGATAATTAGAGTTCAATTATATTAAAACCAAATTAGTAACTTATTTTTCCATACCTTATATGAATTACTTAATTATTTAAATGCTGATTAATTATATTATGTTGAGTATTTTTATTAATAATTAATGTGAATAAATTAAAATACTAGACAATCAATGATTATTAATAAGTCATATGAACAAAAAAATTCTAAAATAAATTACAATACTAGACAATCAATGATTATTAATAATTATTGAATATTTTTAAAATTTGGTCAAATATCATAACTAACCTATTAATGTAATTATGATATTAATTATTCTAATTTAATTATTCTAATTATTATAAGAATTCAAAAACTTACTAAATCATCTCATTTACATTATATAAATCTCAAGATTGAAATCACTAACCATTTTAATCTCTCTCTCTCTCTCTCGGCTTATTCCTCAACCGTCTACTATATTCCAGTAATTGCCGATTTTGTTATATGTTTTCCGGTAAGGTTTTCCGGTAATGTTTTATATTTATTTTAATTGTTATATGATTTTTTATAATCTCTTTAGGTTGTAAATCAAAATCCAAGATTGAATTGATATTTTGAAGTTATTACGGTTTTCCGGTAATGTTTTCCGGTAAGGTTTTATATTTGTTTTAATTTTTATATTACTTTGTTATAATATCTTTAGATTCTATATCAAAATCCAAGATTAAACTGATAATTTTCCATTTTTTTTTGTATTTATATTAATAATTATATGATTTTTTCTTATAATCTTTTTAGGTTATATATCAAAATCGAAGATTCAATAGAGATCTTCACTATTTCGTTTTTCCGGTAATGCGATTCAAATTTTCTGGTTGTAAGTTATAACATCAATTTTACATTTTTTCACATGATTCAAATCTTCCATAATTTGTAATATATTTATTATGTGATATTAATATTAATATTTAATTTTATCATTTCAGGTTATTGTCCCCAACTTGGTATAGCTAATTTCATGGATTGAGAATTGTTTGATAAGATGTCTTTTATTTTTGTTTAATATTGATTTATATTTATGTTAGTATTCATGTATTTATTTATTTTTCACAATTTATGTAATTCAATTGATTATCATATAATCCCGAAATGAAATTAAGTTAATTATTCATAATACAATAAATTATCTAAAGTAAGATAATCAATCTTATATCGTTTTTGGTCAAAGTCCAATTATATTGAATAGGTTTAAATAACATTTACATATTTGATTATATTGAATAGGTTTAAACCATTTTGAAATTCGAATTCTTGACCACTTATATGAAGTTTATAAAAATAGGTTATACAGTTAATAATCCGGTGCTCACGTACATTATAGAATCTTTAATATATTTGACCAATTTAATATGTCTTTTTTATAAATGTTTAATTACAGTGTTTTAATTAAGGTAACCAATAAATTATGATTGTTAATTAATTAATTAATATATTTACGTTTTTATAAAGATTCTTATAATACATGTTTTAGTTAGGTTAGGTGATATAATGTTTTAAACACGATTAATTACAATATAATTAAAACTGATATGTTTAAATCTACCCCATATTTCAAGTCAGAGCATAAAATTAGTAATGTACAAGAATAAGTTAGTAATTGATATTTATTACCATTAACATAATTAATCATATCAATTAAATGAATTTTGGTAACTTGTATGAATTGTCAATTCCCATACATCTAAAATTAGACTCAATTAACAATAACATAAATAATTAAGCCTAGAATATAACTTTGTTTAGCCTTATAAAAAATAATGTATACTAATTAAGTCTATATATTAAAAATAACTTTTAGACATGATATGAAATTGAAAATTTTAATTGAGTCAACTAATTAAAAATAAATGTATAAACTAACTTCAAATGATGTTTATTATACGAAATATGATACAATTAATTAAGCCTATGTATATACTATATTTCTTTATTAAAATGATGTTTACTAAAGAAGGGATAATATAATATTCCTATATAATATAAGATAATAATAGACAAACAGAAATATAAGATTTTTAGTTTAAGATATACAATATATTTTATTATGTTGTACCATATTTTGAATATCCGAATATTTGATTTCATAGACAATTCTAATAATTAAGCCTGTATATTAAAATAATGTTTAATGTCAATTAAACTAAAATACTTACGTAATAATAAATGCGGAATAATATAAATTAATTAATAAAAATTATTAATCATTTAATAGAATTGATTGTATATTATTTTAATTTATTTTAGAATTATTTTATTATTCTAAAGATTTTTTATAATCATTAATGAATTTTACATGTTTTAGTTAGCTAGGGTTTCATTTTTTTTATTTGACCAATTTATAATTATGTTTAAATGTCAATATACATGCTTAAAATAAACCACACCTATTTTCGATAACCATTTTATAATCATAGCTCATTGTCTCTTGAAACTAACAAAATTCAAATACGAGCCAGTCATGAACAATATTTAACAAAAAACTAACTCAAAAGAAAGTGTATGGAATTTATATAATTTACCGAAACAAATATGACCTTTTAAAGTTAATAGTTAGACATTTTAATTAAAAAAACTGATTTTTTTTCTTGATGGTAAGTTACTAACTATATATTTTTTTTTCAGTTTGACATTTGTTAGAAATAATTCGAATTTGTAGCAACCAAGTCAAAGAGATTCGCATTACAAAGTTTATCATTCATTTCAAAGTTTATACTGTTTGGATAAATGAGACAAATGTTGTAGGTTATTAGTTTACTTGTAATCGTCTTGATATTCACACATATAATCTTAGATATTCACTATAATTGATTATTTATGCTAAATAATCATCATCTTTAATTTTAATGATACATTCCATTCATTTATACTTTTATTTATTTCTGTTTTTAAGAATCGAATTTGACAACTCTTTTGTAGTTTTTAATAGTCTCCAATATCAACAAAGTTTCCATCTTTTATATTTGAACAATTTTTAATTACGCATAAATGTCAAGATTATTGTATATAATTGAAAAAAGAATTATATAATGAAATTAATTTTAGATAAAGTAATGATGTTAAATAGTTTGAAATATAATTTACTGCAGATTGCAATCACTTTAATAAAATTTTAATTTGAGAATGACTTCTATGTAATAAAATTAAAATTAATCGTTTTAATTTTAGTTATCTCTATATTATTTTAGTTATACTTAATTAGTGGAATTAGTAGAATAAAAATTTATTGGTTCGATTTAACTTAATACATTTAAATAAAATGTCTTTGAATAGAAATAAAACAAAAGTTTAATTGCAAAATAATTTATAATAAAATATACCTTTATTTATTTATTAATGTTGAAATAAAACCCATAATACCTTAAGACTTTAGTTGTATATTTACTCAGGTGGCTATGATTTATTTTGTTTTTTATATTGTGAAGCAAAATGACATTTTTTTTAATAAAATGTCGAAGAATTTGATGGTGGGCTAATAGGATGATAACATGTTTATGTCTTCGTTTGGTTTATTAATTTAGGTGTATAGTAAGTTTGTGTAAGTATTAGCTTTTTATGTATACAATCTAAATGTTTAATATTTTGGTTACAAAGTTATGCTAAAATATTTGTATTGGTTTAATATGTTAATTATGAAATTTTATGGTTTTATATATATATATATGTATATGGTTGTTTCTATGTTTTTTACCCATGTGTAACATGGGCTACTATTATAGAAATATATTGGCGGGTTAGATAATCAATCAATCAATCAATCATACCTAGTGAAGTCCCACCGACAGCAAAGCTATAAGTAGGGTCTGGGGAGGGTGGGATGTAGGCGCACAGTACCTCAATCCAAATGGATAAAGAGGTGGCTTCCAGAGAGACCCTCGGCTCTAAATATATATGTATGGAGCAAAACAAAGGAAAACAAAGTTCAACAGTTATATAAAGCACTAACACTAATAGTAATAATAATACTAATAATAATAATATGTATTAAGCAAAATAAGAGAATCAAAGTTCAACAGTTATATCAAAACTAATAATACTAATAGTAATAGTAATAATAATAATAATAATAATAATAATAATAATATATGAAGGGGAAATACCATTATGGTATGTGACCTAAATAAGTTAAGTATAAGCCCTAAGGTATTCATTTCTTCTTAAAAATCATTGACTTTAAATCTACTTCTCCAAAGATTTCTATTCTCAACCATGTCCTCGGAGAGGTTATGATCATCTATGTCGATTCAAGTTAGCAGATAGTCTTCATATGCAGTTGAGTAAGTTGTGTTATTATTGTTTCCTGTGTAATCTTTCTAATTTTCATGTCTCTAATATCTATATGAACACCAAATATAAATAACCTACAATTATCACTAAAGTTAATAGTACTTGGTTTCCCATTTTTCTAATTTTTCTATTTTGTGTATTAAAATCCTTCATTAAGTCAGCAAAATTGAAACATCATGTTATATAAAATTCTGTTTTTATATTTATGTTGTTCATTTTTTTCATATACTAACCATACTATATTCTATTATAGATGTCTTCAAATTAAAGAAAACGTAATTTTTGTCAATCAACGTCTTTCAATAAGAGGGGTAATTCAAACGGTTAGTCGTTTTAATATTTTTTTAGTTACCATTTAAATGTTTTTTAAGAATTCATTTTTCTGTAAACGTGCAGCTTCAACACCAAGAGAAATACTTAATAGCATTTTGAACAGTAACATTTTATTTTAAACGTGTAAGACCCCGTTACCGGTAGCCTTACTTTCGTGTTGGATTTACTCATAAACGCAGTTCTAAATATCAGAGTTAATTAAAACATTCGCGGAATATAAAAGCTTTCATAAAACATTTCATAACAAAACACATCTTGTCTTAAAACATCATTTTGTCTTTCAAAATAAACAAACATTAGACTTAAACGTCTTGAGTCTTCGGATGCCAGCCTCTTATTCAGTGCCACGTGTCTCCTCAAGCGAGCTGCCTCATCCTACTCACATGCGTGCATACTAAAAGTCAGCTACGCTGAGTGAGTTCTAGTTAATCATACATTATACAATACACATAAACTTATATTCTTTCATTCATAATTTCATACTTTCTTACTTTCCTTTTTTTGTATTAACTTGCTTTCATATCTTACGTTATAAAGAGCATTACGCCCTACATTCCTCGAGTATTATTAGGGCTCGGTACCCTCCTTCCTCGAGTATTATTAGGGCTCGGTACCCTCTTTCCTCGAGTATTATTAGGGCTCGGTACCCTCTTTCCTCGAATATTAGTAGGGTTCGGTTCCCTAGTTCTCGAATATTAGTAGGGTTCGATTCCCTCTTTGTTACCATACAACCATACATCATACCTCGAGTATTATTAGGGCTCGGTACCCTTTTCGTAACCATACAACCATCATTTCCTTCTTTTATTAACTTTATCACGTTCATACACATAAGCATACATATCATACTTACCTTATACATAGCGTTACAACCTGACAGTACGTGCAATATCCGAAGATCGTTCACGTACCATCAAGCAATCATTCATACATTTCACATTATCCACATAAGGCATACACTTATCTCTTAGGATAAGCGTATTAACAAACATATTGAGTATGCACACAGCCCCGAAAACATAACACATAAATGGGGCTAGAAACTCACCTGAACACGGTTACGTTCACCGTTAATCGTAATCCCTTTCTTCAGTTGTGCACGGCTGACTGTATAACAAGTATACGTATCAATTAACTATCACTACTCATATCATCTTTCTAGTCTTAACTACTACCCACAACGAACGGGGGTCCGGGGGCAGCGCCCCTGGCAGCGGGGTCTAGTGGCGGCATCCCCTAGCAGGGTCCAAGGGGCAGAGCCCCTGGCTGGGGTCGAGCTGCCAGGTCAGCTTGGAAAAATTTTATTTACATTAACTGTCTTAACACATTTTCCATTAGGTTTTTAATTTATTTTCTAAGCGAACTTAACTTTAGGCGAAGTTAAACCTTAAGCGAACTTAGCTTTAGGCGAAGTTATCAGTTAGGCGAACTTGGCCTTAGGCGAAGTTATCAGTTACGCGAACTTGGCCGTAGGCGAAGTTATCAATTAGGCGAACTTGGCCTTAGGCGAAGTTATCAGTTACGCGAACTTGGCCGTAGGCGAAGTTATCAATTAGGCGAACTTGGCCTTAGGCGAAGTTACCAGTTAGGCGAACTTGGCCGTAGGCGAAGTTAAGCTTTTGCAGGCGAAGTTGTTCAGGTCAGCTACGGGTTTGGTTTTTATCAAGCATTTTGGCGATTTTAATACCCTTGTTATGGTTCAACATCACCCCCTACGTTCCCTAACCGTTTTCGTTTGTATATATATATATCCCGTATATACTATAAAGCTTGGACCTTTAAGGTAAAAACGTTCAATACTACGTAAACTTTAAAGGTCAAGAACATACCTTTTATACGTTCGGTGTGGTCGCGGTTTGCTTGGTTATCTCGTATATTGAAGATCTAATAATGGTCGTCTTGATTCTTGGCCTCAGATGTCTCTCTCTCTCTCTCTCTCTCGGCCGAATATGGTGTAGTGTATGTGTGTGTTTTTGAGTGTGTAGAGATTATGATGGAAATGGAATGAGGGTTTAGGGTTTTAGGTTGGTTTAGGGAATATTTATATCCCTTAAAGCCCATGGACCTAAGGCCCATTCTCATTTAACCCATCTTAATTAATCTAAGTCCATTATCCGTTCTTTACTCGACATTAATTAATTAATAACGCGAAATCACTAAACGTAACTTTCTTTATTTAACATTATAAATTTTAGGATGTTACAAAACGCGTTAATACAATATATTGTATTAAAATATAATTTTTATTAACTAAAATGTAGTAAATAAAAATTAATATTTTATTAACTAAAAATTAGGTACTTGTAACAGAAAATTATAATTGATTTTTATGATAAACAAATTTTTAATAACATTGAATGTATGTTCAC
The DNA here is from genome assembly GCF_021521415.1 of Bidens hawaiensis. Taxonomy (NCBI): domain Eukaryota; kingdom Viridiplantae; phylum Streptophyta; class Magnoliopsida; order Asterales; family Asteraceae; genus Bidens; species Bidens hawaiensis. The sequence continues at coordinate 1,839,541 of NW_027491133.1, forward strand.
ACATTTCTTTTTTCTATTTTCTTTTTTAGAAACGACACGAAACATAATTTTCAGTTATAAAATCCTATTTTATTTTCTTAAAACCAATTAAAATATATGTTTGAATTAAGATGTGTATACGCATCAATTTATGTTAATTAGAGGCGGATAGATATTTCTCCATTATTTTTTTACTTATATTTGGTTAACTCAATTTATATTGTTTCCATACTTTGCAACAAAATTCACAAATTTAGTTGTGGTCCATATAAAAAATCAGTTTTTTGGTTTTTAAGTAAGATCATACAAATTATTTTTTTATATTTTAATTTGAACTAAAATTTTCATAAACAAATTATGCTAAATAAAATCAAAAAGACCAAAATTATTTTGACTCATAGATTGATTTTAAAAGTCGATGTGCTAGTAATGTTACTAAGAAATATGGATTAGAAGAACGGTTTGTGTGATGAAACTAGATTGCGAGTAATTAATTTGGGTAGGCATTTTGTTGTAGTAAAAGTTATTTCAGGTACTAATACTAGTTGTCGCACTTATATAATTCGTTGTGGTCTAACACTTTCAGATAAGAAACTTTCGTTTAAATTGAAAATAATTTTCCAGTTGTAGTCTGTTTTGCAATGTCTATTAACAAAAGTCAAGGTCAATCTATAGCAATAGTTGACATATATCTCAAAGACTCGGCGTTTACACATAGACAACTCTATGTAGCTTTATCAAAAGTGAAGAGTGGTGTTAAAATTCTTATATTAAACAAGGAAGACAAAGTTACAAATAAAGAATAAATCTGGTTTATAAGAAAGTCTTTTTAGTAGCTTATGAATTTTATATTTTTAACTTTTGATTATGTTTTCAAATATTGTAATTTGAATGTTGTTTGAGTTTATCTTTGTATTTCACAATCATTGGTTTTCGTACCAATATTATTTACAGCTTAAAGTATGTTGTCGTCCCGAATAACATATAACAACTTATGTTGTCTTTTCAAATGATATGTGTTTGTTCGAAAATTTCAATATTTCCACCCGTGTCGTATACGGGTTAATAACCTAGTATATATATACAAGTAGTGTAATTACAATACATATAAAACACTGCACACAAAACACTACTTTATATAATTTTTTAGTTTGTATGTTAACTTTCCCACATGAAACAAAACAGAACTCTTTGATTTATTTTTTACTGAATTAGTTAAAATGGTCAAAAGTAGAGGACGGGCGTGAAACTTTTAATGTGAATTCTCTTAGTCATACTTTTTTTTATTAATAAAATCTTGTTTTGTATATCGTATTTATTATTTAAATTTAATTTAAAAGGGTAGTAGAATGTGAGAAATGAAAATTAATAAGTATTCTCTGAATGATGGATGATTTAAAGTTGAAATGAATTATAAAAAAATCAATGTAATATGACGCCTCCATTTATGAGGCAAGTTGGACCATGAGCAAGAATGAGGAACAAGAGTAACAATATATGGTAAAAACCAATATAATATACAAACATGCTCACCTTTTGGCTTACATGTTGGAAGTCTAAAATATAAAACACAAAACATGCATGTACAACTAGAAGGTGGGTTTTAGGATTAAACAAAGGAAAAATTCTTAAAATGATCCAAATGAGGAGAGAGAAAAAAAAATCCAAAGTATATCAAGATTCTCAAAACAACCCTTAAAATATGTATTGAGAAGACGCATTAGGAAAATAAACGATCATATTTTTTAACCAGTCAAAATGTGGCACGTGTAAAGGTACTGACACACCAGACGAGATTTTTAAAAATCTCGTCTAGTCCGACCATATTTTTAAGTTAATTAACTTTTTAAAAAACCGTTTCTCCAGACGGTTTTTTTATATTTCTCGTCTGGTACGTTCAAATTATTATTAATCCTAACTTCATCTTCATCTTCATACCTAGAAGATCTAATACCCACCTCCACGACCACCACCACGGCCACCACCGCCATTGGGACACTCCCTAGCCATGTGACCAGTGTTGTGAAACCCGGCCCGGCCGGTCGGACCGGTCCGACCGGGACCCGGTCCCTATACCGGGTCGGGTCACCGTATTTGACCCGTTTTCGAAAAACCCGGCCGGTTTTGTGGGTGACCGGTCGGCCCGGACCGGTTGGACCGGTTGACCCGGCAAAACCCATTTTTCCATTAAATCCAAAATGAAATGTGCATGTCGGGATTCGAACTTGGGTCATTTTGGAGATAGAAACTTTGATAATTACCCATTAGCCAACCAACCAAGCTTCATTAATGTCTAAAGTTTGTTATTATTATTATCATTTTGTATCCTTATTTTTTATATGTATATAAATTATATATATATATGCAATTATATATTTAAATTATTTATGACGTCATCCGGGTCAAACACCGGTCCGCCCTCCCAGGTCGATCCGACCTTTGACCCGGTAAGGCGTCCGGGTCGACTTCTGGTCCAGGTCTGAAAACATTGCATGTGACCATCCTCCCCACACTTAAAACAACCACCACCGCCTCCACCACCTCCATAACCACCACCACCGTAACCACCACCACCTCCGCCGCCGTAACGATCACCACCACCATACCCACCTCCACGTCCTCCGCCACGTCCATCTCCATTATAACCACCACCGCCTCCGCCACCATAACGATCACCACTGCCACCGCCGCCGCCACGGGTACTCCCCTGAACCGGTCTTCACTAGACGATGAAGATGAAGTTGAAAAAAAAATTGTATGACATTAGATCTTGTAGGTATGAAGAAGAATAAGAAGATGAAGTTAAGATTAATAATGATTTGAACGGACCAGACGATAAACATAAAAAAACCGTCTGGAGAGACGGTTTTTTAAAAAGTTAATTAACTTAAAAATATGGTCGGACCAGACGAGATTTTTAAATCTCGTCTGGTGTGTTAGTACCTTTACACGTGTCACATTTTGACTGGTTAAAAAATATGGTCGTTTATTTTCCCAATGCGTCTTCTCAGTACATATTTTAAGGGTTATTTTAGGAATCTTGATATAATTAGGATTATTTTTTTCTCTCTCTCCTCATTTGGATCATTTTGGGAATTTTCCCTTAAACAAATGGGAAATAAATCTAACCAGTAGTAGCTACTAGCTTAGTAAGAGAGGGGAGACGCCCATTTTTTTTGTTTAATGCATTGCTTTAAACCCCTACATTTTTATCATTTATGCTGCATATTGTATCAATCTTATATATTACAAGTTTACAACCATTGACTGATAAAACTAGTTATATTTCGACAAGTCTAGTTATATTTTGAAAGTAAACATGAAGTTCACTATCAACCGCCATATGTATGTACAATAGTTTTTCTAATGAAACAAGTGACATGTCTCAAGACATCTCCAAAAACAAGCATGCATACACTTTGAAATAGGTATTATATCTTGAATGTTTAATGACGTTTGCCGTTTAAAAGAAGACACTTAGTAGAGTTTCTCAAGAAAAACACACCTTTAGCAAAACTTTTATAAAAGATTTTAGAAGTTTATAAAAGTGCAATCATGGTTTCACTTTTTTAGAATAATCTTCTCTAAAGAAAATTTTCAAATTCAAATCATTGCAAAAAGGTTCAGTTGGATCTATTAAAGTCTTTGGAAATTAATGGAAACAAACAAGAGTTATTTTATGTTACTAAGAAAACACGTCTTACATGCTTTTGCTAACACATCTTTTCGCTTGTCTTGGTAAACAATATAAGTCACCCCCCCCCCCCCCCCGCGGTGGTGTTTCATATATTGACATGAGCACTTTAATTGATAGTTCATGTCAATGCTGAACCTTACAAACATCTTTGCTTAAGTGTCCATTAAAGAAACTCATTTTGACATCCATTTGACACACCTTACAATCATGATATAAGACTGACAATCAATATCTTTATAGACAGAGACTCATCACGTTCTATACCAGTTTAAGTAAAACATCAGTAACCTTATTTAAAGTATCTAAATGTACATATTTAGTGATCCACTTCTTGATGATGTATTTGCTCACAAATCACAACAACCTTGTTTTGTATGTATGTTTTCAAACACATTTGCAATTTATATGTATGTTTTCAAACACATTTGTAACTTTCAATATTTTAAAAATCTTAACAAAGAATCAAATAAATATATATGTTTCTTCCATGTGGATAGTTTATACATTCCATTTTAAAGGACACAAAGTATGACTTAAATTGAATTCTTTATCTGACTCATGGCATCTTTATTTCCAAAAAAATTAAACAGTAAATAGAAGGGTGATTATGTTCTGTTGGTTCCCCTCTTGGGGGAACATACAAGACGCTTGAGTTGAGTGTGACATTGTAAATAAACAAAAAGTGAAGGGTAAAGCTGAAAATACGCCGAAATTTCAGCCATCTCATACATGAAGAGTTGCAGTAGCTGACACCGACCCAGTGCTTTACTTTCAAAGGGCGTATGAGTATTAATTAACTTTTTGATTAATGTAATATAACTAGAATAAAGCCCCCCGTTGCGGGGGCATAAAACCATACCACGTAGCGTCCATGCAACACAACCACCAGCGACCACTAAAACAAAAAAAACTCGATAAAAAGAAAATTAAAAATGAAAATATAAAACCGAATGAAAAGTAGACGTAAAGCGTTGAACCATGCAAGTTAAATGTAAAAGACAAAAAACAATAACTAAATCAATCTAGAATCCACGAGTTGCGACGGGGTCGTTAAACAGGGAAAAATATGCGTAGAAATGTTGAACCATACACGCACATTGCAACGTGTTAACTCGCAAAATATAGAACGAAACACAAAATTAAAAATTGTAAAAAATAAAAAATATAGAGAAAAAAGTTGAAAGTAAAAAAAATGTTGAGGTTATATATGTTAAAAATAAAAAATATAGAGAAATAAAGTTGAAAGTAAAAAAAATGTTGAGGCTAGATTGTAAAGGGTATAAAAATTTTGGGTTAAAAGTAAAAAATATTAAAGAAAAGAAAAAGGGAAAACAAATCCAAAAAGTAAATACAACTTTAAAAGCACAATATACAACTTATGATTCATACATAAGTTACATAGGGTGTGTTTGAGATTCTTATTTAAGTGAAAAAGGACTTTTCGTTAAAAAGACTTATAAACTTATGAATTTTTAAAAAGTAGTTTTAAGAAAAATGTTTGGATTAACTAATGTGTTGGGAAAAACTAAAATGACCAAAAGGGACACTCTTTTTCAAAAGGAGTGTAATGAGTTTTGAGAGTTAGAAATGTGTAATAGGTAAATCAAACTCATTAAGTTAATAAGTTACATATTCATAACTTTTCAAAACACCTTTACTTTGCATTCACCATAAGTTAAAATTCATAAGGCCTTATGGTTTGCCAAACACCTTATACACTTTGTTAACTGATCAAAAAGTTTATAAGTTATAAATTAATGAAAATAAGAAATCACAAACACCCCCATGTAAAATTGACATTAAAATAGTTTTGTATTTTCAATAGTTAAAAGTAGTGTTATTATAACTCGGATGTGACTCAATGACAGAACACTCACTTTACTAATTAGAGTTAGGGGGTTTAAACCTCAATATCACCAATTTATATGGGAGATATGAGGGATGATCATGGCTTGTCAGGGTTCGAGTCATGATCTCACCCGGTTTTACCAACTCATCGATGTCGTGCAGTTTAGCGGGCGTGGAGGTCGGGTTTTATATTGGTAATCGCTCAATAGGTGGACCGCTAAGGGCTCCGTCCGTCCGGACTCGTGGCCGGCTCGGGCTACCTTTAACCAATGGGGAGCGCGTACGGAATATCCAGCGTTACTTAGTTGGTCGTTCAAAAAAAATTGTAAGTTTATTGACTTAAAAAATTTAAATTTTCACGTGTTGGCTGGAAACACTTCCACTTATAATATTTACCATCATATTCACCTTTTAACTTATTTTCTTCTAACACCTTTTACTAACCAGACTCTAACTCATTTAGTATTATTGTTGAAGTGGTATGTATATGTGTCAAATACATGACGGGAAGGCGACGAGTTTTGAGCTAATATGACGAAGAGACGACATGTATAAAAACATGCCATAATCTTGAACTTCTAATGTGGTGGCGACGATGGCTTGACATAGGGGACAATAAGGGAATTTGATTATTAGTATTATTTTTTGTGTGTGTGTGGGGTGGGGGGGGGGTTGAATATTTGGTGTAGAGTTATATAAAATGTTATACTCTACAACTACAAAGATTTGAGGTATTGGCCTCCTTTCAGATTGTGCGTACTCAATACTCTTCACCCTTAAGCGTTTTACGCAATGTGGTATCTCAATGAAAAGTTGTGTAAAGCCCACAATTTTCCTGCAATCATTATTACCTCTTCCAAAGTTACTATCCTGCAATCATTATTACCTCTTTCACATTTACGTACATAACTTTGAAATCTTATTAAGGGGCGACTATGTAAGGAAGAGTTTTGGGCTAAAACACCACCCACAACTCTCTCACTACACACAGAGGCGGTTCTAAAAATTTTTACTACGGAGGACACAAATAGACCGGGTAAAGTTTTAGGACGTTATAAATAAAATAATAAAATAAACAAAATGTTAAATATTGTTTACTTTAAATCAAATAAGTTATTTAAGTATAAACTCAAAATAGACCGGGTAAAAATATAGGTCGGGTTAAAGAGAACATGATCGGTCAACAATTTTGAAGGCCTAGAACGGGATAAACCTTAAATAAAGTAAATAAGTTATAAAAAGAACAACAAAAGAAACAAAATGTTAAATATTTATACTTTAAATCAAATAAGTTCTTAAGTAAAAACTAAAAAAGAAAGAAAGAAAAGTAAAACCTAAAATGATGAAAACAGGTAAACATCTTTAAAAGAATTTACACTAATGTTACTAAAAGTTATTATTAAAATTTGAAAACAATAAACAATCAAAGGGCAGCAAACAATTAAAAACGAGAAAATGGTAAAATCTTTAAATACTATTAAAACAATACATTCTTCAACATGACATTCTACTAGCTTGTCCACTTAGGCCTCCAACTCACCAAATTTCCATTCTAAGAGTATCTCTAATGATGTCACGTGTCATATTAACCACAAACCTAAAATACATAACTCGCTCCAATTTTCATAACCCACAACCAATGCAACCAGTCATTTTTCTCTCTAACCTCTTCACGAAGATACTAACCCTAATTCCGCTGCTCATATTCAACTCAAATTCCGGCGGTCATATTCCGACTTCTACATTATTCACCATCAATTTTTTAATCTACCATGTTATTCTTCACTTCCATAGGTGGACAGGTCTCCAATCGTTTGAATTCCGTTCAATTCACCGTTTGTCAGATGAGATGTTATAAGGTTTTTTTCCTCAATTGATGATTCTTATAACAGATCTATTCTCCGATACATACATTAAAGGTAATTAACAATCCATTATTGCGCATATTGGTTTAATAGTATAGTAAGATCCGATGAATATATTCCGTCCACTTTATTTTGTTATAATATCCGATGAATATATTCCGGCCACTTTGTTATAAGCATATTTTTATGATTAATAAGATTTTTCGGTGAATTTGTTATTTTTTTGTTTGGTGAATATTCAGAATTGAATTTCTGTCCAAATTCTTAATTGTTTTCCAGCCAATTTTTTATTATTTTGTTTGTCCAATTATAAAATTTTACGGCCAGTTTTTATTGTTTTGTTTGTTCAGTTCTAAAATTCTGTCTACTTTATGTTTTTTTTTCTGTCCAATTCTTTATTTTTTTTTACTAAATATTAAGTGTGACAATCGTCAATTTCAGGTTAACTCCGTTAACTCAACTCCGTCAATTCAAACTTAAGATCACTGAATCTATAACGCACACCTCATTACATTTAAACTAGGGTTTAAATGACGCTTAACACTTACTACATGTGTAGTCTTTCGGGAATTGCACCGAAACGCAAACGAGTTGACGCAAACGATTGATGAATAAACGAAAAACGTCAAAACAGTAATTATGTGATAATTATGTGTTAGACTTATGTGTTATGTGATAACATGGTTATAAACGTTAACTCAAGATGTAAACAAGTTAGTTTAAGCTAGTTTAGTAACACTTAGAAGTGGAGGGGCCAAAGTGTAACATGTAGTATTATAAATAATAATAATAATAAACCCTAACTTATTATTATTCTTCCCCACACATCCCGATCGGAACCCCAAACCCTTGGCTCCTTGGCTGCCGTCACCTATACACACACATACAACTAGGATTTCAAGCTTTTGATTGAAGATTAAGGTGCTAGGAAGGTATAAACGACTATCCCATGCATCCTTTATACTTGATTTTGATGTTTAGTGGGTTAATTGAAAACCGTAAAGAGCCGATTTTATGTGTGTATGTAATTAATATGATTGTTGTTGATTTGATGATGATTTGGTAACTAGATTGGATATTGTTACATGTTAATTGCTTGTGTCTTTGATTTGAGTTCAAACAAAAACCCTAATCATGTATGTAATGTGTAATTGATATGCATGGATAGTGATTATGGAGTCTAGAGTGTTATATGAATGCATGATGGTCCATAGATAGTTAATATGTTGAGTTTGGATGCAAACAGTTTCTGGACAGATTGTCTTATTGATGTTTAATTGACTGTAACGAAGTGTAAATGTGAGAATTGGTTGAGATTATTGATACTACATTGAACTAGGTTGAGTCTAGTTTCTAAAGAATATAAATTTGTAATTTTTGGACAAGTAAAGGTTAACTTTTATGATTTTACAAAAACGTTGTGCAAAGCTGAGTTGTTAGACCTGCTGTTAGGTTGTTTTGTAAATGTTATATCTCATGAACTACGAGACCAATTGGGTTGGTTCCACTTCTGGAAGTTGACTTATTGAGTTAATTGTTATGTGTTGACCAAATTGCCCTTACGGGGAGTAATTGCTAGTGATGTACTTTATGAATACATGACATGTATATAATTGCTTACACATGTAACGTATCACAAATACATTGGTTAGAGTCACACACGATTCACAGACGAAACACGAAACATATTATGTGCATAGGTATTATGTTCCGGGTCTAGAGACTCGATAATATTCTGACACTTAGAAGAATCTCTTTATTGTTTTAGAACGCTAGAGAGAGTTTTTCTGTGACGCGCATCTTGGTGAATTATTTTGGGAATACTTCGCAAACAGTGAGTTTCACTTTCCCCTTTTAAACTTTTTAAACGCTTTCACTTGGGGGAGATAACATACTCCGAAACGCATTTAAGATTTTGTTAATATAGATTATATATCACTTGTAAAAACTAAGTGGCAAACGCAATAACTAAAGTCCTTCATTCACATCGAACCGTTTAATATTGGATAATAGCGAGTCATTGTTGAGTAGTACTACTGGGTTTGACAAACCCCGCCCAACGCTAAACTCGACTGGAGGTCGAGTGGGTGTAATCTTAGCTAAACACATACCATGGTCTGGATGACCTGGTGGCAAGGCAAATGATAAACAGTCAGCTTCGGTGTCGAACACTTAGTGATACTTGTTTTATAGGCTAGCTACCTATAGATATATAATTGACATAACACTATCTGGTAACGCAAAATGCTGTAACGCAAAACGCTGTAACGCACAACGCTGTAACGCAAAACGCTGTAACGCAAAACGCTGAACGCAAACGCTAAACGCTTTATTTTATATAAACTTGTGAACTCACCAACCTTGTGTTGACACTTTTAGTATGTTATTCTCAGGTAGCCGAGGCGGGCGCGCGGTTTAGGAACATGCATTGCTTGAAACACTTTTAACTATGCAAACTTATTTTTAACTGTTATCATTGGGTTTTAAGTCGTCATGCGTGACGTAACATTGTTTTCTATGGTTTACGCTTCCGCATTTAATTACTCGTAAACGTTTTCATGGTTTTGAAACTTTGTTTTATGGTTTGATTAAAACTAATGATTCCGATTCTGTTAGTTCACACCCTCTGACGGTAAAACTCCGTTAGTGGATTTTGAGGGTGTGACATTAAGAAACATAATTTATGTTTTCCGATCAATTTTGATTCAGTACTCTTTAATGTTTTATTGGGTTGTGATCTTTAATATTTAATTTAATATTCCTGAAATTTTAGTTATAAAATTACTTATTTTTTATTAACATTTACTAATTATAAATATACTAAATTTACTAACTAATTATAAATATACTAAATTTACTAAACTAAATATAATATTGATTTTTAAAATTAAAAGACATATTAAAATATAGTATTCACCTTCCACATATAATTTATTCTATAATTTAATAAAAATATTAATGTACATAACTGATTTCATTATTATTTGACCTTTTGACTATAATTTGAAATTTAAATTCAAATTATTACTTACTATATTTAAAGGTTTGACTAAATTAACTATAATTAAGGAAATAATTTATGTTTTTATATAATATTAAATAAAATTATATAACCGTATATAATCATAAAGTTTCTAATTTTTTATTAATATTTACTGAATTATAAATTTAGTAAATTTACTAAATCATAATAATGATTTTTAAAATTAAACAAAAAAGTATAATATTGATTTTCCAAATATAATATATTCTAGAAGTTTCTAAAAATATTAATCTATATTAAATTAATCCGTTATTATTCCAGAATTTTATAATTTAATAATAATAATAATTGACATTTTTATAAAAATCTGAAATTCAAATATATTTAAAGGTTTGACTATCGATAGTTAATGAAACTATTATTTTTTTGTTATTGTTATTATTATTTCATTCCTAAATTAAGCAACGTATTATTATTAAATATTAAACGATTTTGATTAACCTTAAATATTAAAATATTAAATTTATTATATAATAATACATTCTAAATATAAATTTTGAATATAATCAATCGTTTATTTTAGTAAAAAAAGATTTACAATAAACCGCTTTAATTATATTCAAACTTATTGTTTAATCAAATATTCAGTTACCTACTATATGCTAATTGATATCATTTCAAATTTACAATTATACCTAAATTATTTCTAATCTATATGCAGTTATTATCTATAAATTTATTGCCTTGAGTTATGCATGTTGTTACGTCTAATATTAAATTTCATTTATAACAATTTCTATGTTACGAACTTTAACAAAAATAAACTATTGTCCAATCAATAACATACATGATGAGTAGGCAATTCTTCACACCATTTCCATCATCGACCTCATAACCTACCCTCTACAATGTATGTAATGTAAATAACCAAATGACCCATTTTCTTTTTTGTTACGTAGTAGGCACGGGGAGTTGGTGAAGATGACCCATTTAGATGGGATGCCACAAATATCTCCATTAGTTCATAGCAAATGTTGTGGTGCGCATAACTCTCTATATCTATTAGTCATGTTGTGTTGTATCATTCGATTGTAATAACAAAAACAGTTCCATCTTGATTTATATTTTTTGTTTGGAACTTAAATGCATTTCAAAATTTTATTATCTTTATGTTCTTTTTGGTTTTTTCGTGCAGAATGGACTTTGTGAAACAAATGCTGCAATTGAATTCTTTATGAATAATCTTCAAATAAGTTTATATATATCTGTACTATATTATTTACACTTTATTTGGTTTATTCTTATATTTGTTTAGTAAGTCTCATAAAGCAAAGTTTTCCCATCGACCAAAATCTTTGCTCACATCTTTGGATATGTTATATAATGATATCATTAATTTTGAGAATTTGGTTGAACTCATTTGCAGTTTTCTATTACTAGGCAACGGGCAACTTCAAACTTAAAATATGTGTAACAATTCAACGTCAACTGCATGTACTAATTAGACACATGGTTTTTTATTACATGTTTTTCTTATATTTATTATTTTAGAAATATGGGCAACTTTGTGTGGCTTAAATGGTACTGCTTGGAATGATGCATAAGCCTTTTGATTTTAAAGTTTTTAAAGCCTGACATTGGTAGATCTAGAAAACTAGCCTTAGATTTCTAATTGTTTAAAACTAACCGGTTTGCCCATAACTGGTAAACGTATCAGGCCACATTTTCGTTTTCAAAATCAACATATTTTATTATTTCTTATTTATCTCAATTAAACTAATTATGAATTTCTTACGATTATATTATTAACAGTCTCTAATTATCTAGATATTGTTATATGAAAAAAGATTGTTAAGGTGTTTATTCGCGATCTGAAATTGTATAATATTACATAAAATTATATGATAGTATATAATCATAGATTCTAAATATACTTTGTTTTATGATCAATTTTTTATTTGTTCAAATATAATATATTATAGAAGTTTCTAAAAATGTTAATATTTTATTTTACACTAATCTTTTATTTTTCACTAATTTAAAATTCAAATATATTATAATGTTTGATTATAAAAACGATAATTAAGGAGAGAGTTTAATGTTTATATATTAATCTTATTATTATTTCATTTTTAAATTAAGCAACTTATTATTGTCTTTATTAACTGATTTTGATTAACCTTAAATATAGTAAACCATTCTAAATATACATTTTCAATATAAATTGTTTAGATATTGTTGTTAGATTTAATACAAGTAGTAGATGGTCAACACCTCTTTACACTTTCTAATAACTATAATTTGAAAGTTAAGATTTATTGGTTCCATATAACAACCGTAGTAATGTTTATATGTTACTAATTATTATACATGTTGTTTTCTGTGGTTTATATTTTATATAATATGCTATTGTGTTGTAACAATTTTCAGGTGTATTAGGAAAAATGGTTTTCTTTTGGTTGAAGTTTTCAAGATGTTGATGATGGTTTAATAGCAAAGAACATTATGAGTTATTTTGTTGATGTGTAATGGTTGTTATGCTCAAATTAACTTCTTGTAATTTGAAAGTTTTAATATTTAGACAATGTAAATCTATTAACTTTTGGTTGGTATGGTGATGTGTTTAGTGACAATGTAAATCTATCAAGTTTTAATAGTTAGAGAAATATATGTTTGTTTTACTTGATGTTTAAGTTGATTATATTTAGTGACATGCTATTCCACCCGCGTGACAGTAACAAAATATATCTTTTTATTAAACCTATCATCTTTCCCATGCCTTTTCGACACCTTTACACGCATGCACGTAGCAAACTGCAAGCATCTTCCCGGCAACGAAAAAACTATGAACTAACACTTTCTGAACTCATTTTCTCCTCACTTTAAGCATTCAGCCTTGTCGTAACTGATGGAAATCGACGGTGGGCGCGACTGATGGTTGTCTCGGCATATGTAAACTCGTACCTATAGAAACGGCATTCCGACATACGGATGGTGGGCATCAGCCCACCCTATCCAAGCCCTGAATTCGCCCCTGACTACACATAGTTTTAATGAGTAATAATAGTGTTAAAATTAATTATGTATTTGAAATTCAAATTTTCAGATACATAATTAATTAAAAGCTTATATAAAACAATATTCAAATTAAAAGCTTTTTATAAAACCCCCAATTGTATTTATTTTGCCATAATTGTCAAACGATATTCAAATTAAAAGCTTTTATAAAACCTTGTATAAATGAAAGTAATGTTAAACATAACTTTTTTTTATTTATTTCACACCTCTCTCTCCCACATGCTGCTGTTGAAAATGATCCAACATCATAACACTAACAAATTTTGAAAGTTGATATCACATAAAGCTTTTTTACATGTTCGTGTGATAGCCGATCATTATATTTGTCATATATATAACTAAACATAAATTGAAACTTTATATACCAGTTTCAAATAAAAACACTTTTGTACATGTTCCTGTGATGTCACATAATCTATATTTATATTTTTAATATTTCTGTAGAGTTAATGTTATTTTCAAATAATCAAATGAAACTCATTAAACTAAATTTGATAAATTTACTTATTAGTTCAACTAATCATAGCTTAAAGACTAAGTTTTTTTTCCTAAATGTTATGTGGACTTACGTGTGATTGAGCGTTTGTATTTATGTCTATATATTGTTTTATGATGTTATATATATATCTAGTTTTTTTAATCACCTATTGCTTTTATCAGTAGCCTTTTGTTTGAATATTTTGGTTTTGTGTTTTTGTCTGTTGTGTGTTTTGGAATCGATGGTCTCTCTTAATGTAGCATTTCTATTCCTAAAGATAGATGTAAAGTCTGGCTGCATCTTAATTCTCATCAAACTTTAACAATAACTATTTATTTGTTAACTATTTATTGATGAGACATACTGGGTGATTATTATAGCATTCAACTAGTCATAAACTTATTATAAAAATAAATAATGTGAAATTCGAATTCTTTTTTCTAATTATAGAATGCATTAATATGCTATCAAGTACCAACAAGATAATTATAATATTCACATAAAAACTTGTCATGTTTTCTTCTTTAAAGTAATATATATTTTTTTAAAAGGATCTTTTTGGCAAAAAAGTTTCCGAAAACACTTTATTTAAAACTAAAAAATTCGTTTTAAATAAATAAAAATATTTAAAAAAAAGATTTAAAAGAAAATGTTTCCAAAACATTTTATTTGGTTTAATTACATGAGATTAATGTTACATAGGGAAAAAACCAAACATGTTGATCAAACCAAATATTTTTTAACCATTTTAAAGCATGAACTATGAAAAAATGTGTGTAAAGAAATGTTAAAAACTATCTCAAAATATTATATATATATATATAGAAAAGAGTTCAAATAAAAAATAAGTGTTTTGTGAGAAGTGTGAGAAGAACTTTAAAATAAAAGAAACCACCTAAATATGACACTATACATGTAAATATGAAACAATACAATTATTTAGAAACTACCAATCTCAACCACTAGATCATAGATCCAAGGGCCTAGATTTATTCTATTTATTCTCACAAAAATATTGTTTTTTACATTAACCCTGCCATATATATATATATATATATAGGTTTAAGTTCAAGAAAGAAATCAAATTATTGTAAGAAATGAGAGAAATGAATATGAGCCACTAGTTTTATTTTAAGATTTCAATATTTAAAAATAAAAAAAAATGTAATTGCAACAATAAATGCACACACTCTCTTTAATTAATACAACTAATATAATCATAATGAATCTCTCTCTAATTAATATATTTAACTAATTTAACTATAATAATTAAAAAGATAAAAATAATACTTTAGTTTTATTTTTTATTTACACATTCTTCATTTTATTCAACATAAATACAATTTATTCATATAATACTATTCTTTATATTAAAAAAGTTTTTTCCACTCAATTTATTAGCATGTTTTTTAACACTAAATATCAAAACATAATATATATATTTTTTTCAATTGGTATAAAAATTATTGTCATACATAATAATAAAAATATCATACAAATGTGTCCATTAAATGTAAATAATAAATATACAACCTACACAAAGATATAACCTACACTTGTTTTGAGCGATAAAAACGTACATCATACAAAAAACATACAACTTATATATGGAATTCGACATTAACAATTATATAAACTATACAAATATACACATATCCTACACATGCGTAGGTTATATGTTTTTCGTATGTAAGTTATATGTTTTTTTATTCTTATAACAAGTGTAAGTTATGTGTTTTTGGGTAGGTTGTATATTTTTCATTGACATTTAATGCAAACATGTGTAAGATAGTTTTTTGTATTATTCATCACAATGTAACTACGTGTTGATGGATATTGATATGTTGAGTTTGAAGAAATTGGTTTTGAATAAAAAGAAATTAATGTATGAATAAATTGTATTTGTGTAAGATAAAATTTTCGTGTGTAGGTTATATGTTTTTCGTGTGTAGGCTAAATGTTTTCGTGTGCGTGTATATTTTATTGATGATGAATTTTGTGTGTAGGTTAAATATTTTTCGTGTGTAGGTTATATGCTGTCTTATTCTTAGAACAAGTGTAGATTATACGTTTTTGTGTAGGTTGTATGTTTTTTGTTGATATTTAATGCAAATACATGTAAAATAGTTTTTTGGTATTATTCATCATAATGTAAGTATGTGTTGATGGATATTAATATATTGAGTTGGAAGAAATTAGTTTTGGATATAAAGAAATTTTAATATATGAATAAATTATACTTGTATAGGATAAAAATTTAAGAAACAAAAAGTAAGTTATAAAAATAAATGAGTTCTTAAAATTTTATAATTATAATAATTTAATTAGTTATATTAATTAAATAGATAAATATTATGGTTTATTAGTTATATTAATTGAAGAAAGAGAATAATTAATATTTTCTTTATTTAGCTTTAAGTATTTAAAACTTAAAACAAAACTAGTGGTTCATATTCATTTCTCACATTTCTTGCAATAATATTATTTCTTTCTTAAAACATCCCCTATATATATATAATAAATATAATTTTTAAAATAATAATTAAAACAAGATGATGAACAAAACAAAGAAAAAGTAAAAATGGTTTGAATTATATATATGAAAAACTTGAAAGCTCCTTTTTATTTTTCGAATAGCCAATGATTTTTCCTCTCTACCTATTTTACTCTTACTCTATGTCTTAAGTGAGATCAGAACTTATAACTATTTGATTAAAAGAAGTATCACTTTGACGCTAGACGAAACTAGTGATTATTCAAATGAAAACTCTTTAAGATAAATTATTTACTAGTTTAACTAATTTAAAACTTGTTAGAAGAAAAAAATAATGTGAATAGATAACGTGAAACTTGAATTCTTTTCTAATTATAGAATATATGCATTAATACGCTATCAACAAGATATTAATATTCAATCAATTACGTATTCAAAATTCAAAAACTAAGATCCACGATATCATAATATTCTCACGGTCAAAACTAAGCCAAGTCAAAACATTTCATATAAAACTCAAATATTTTTCTAAAAATATATAAAAAAAATAAAACAACGATCCAATGTTCCATTTATTTATTTCACAAATTTTTAAAAACCTCATTGTTCACATCTCTCAAAGACACACTTCTCAATAATAATTCATTTAAAAAAAATAATAACAAGGGCATATTCGTCCTTTACAAAACATAACGTTATCTAACTTTACCATTGATTCAAATTCTAAATCTCGTTTAATACCATTCTCTTGTCTGTTGCTACAGTGTCTTAACAAAAGTCTAAACCTATAGATACACAAGTATGTATGTATAGGCCTACTACTACACCTACAAACACTCAATCTATGTGTACATTGCTGTCTTCTCTGCACCAACAACACAGTCCCCAAAACACTCACATTCTGTACAAAACCTGAAGCAAAATCACAAGTTTTCTATTGAAAATATTTGAAATGGAGGTGGAGATGGAACTGGAGGATGATAATAGCAGCGGTGGCGATACGGCGGTGGAGTTCACGTTCACGGCGGTGGAGATTGACATCGATTACGAGTTTGAAGCGGCGAGGTTTTTCGATTTTACGAGAACGGAGTCGATCGATGAAGCTCGGCAAGCTGAAATGTGGTTTGAGTCGGTTGGAAGCTATCCGCCTTCGCGTAAGCTGTTGAAATCTGATTTAATTGAGTAGTTGTTTATGTAATTTAGGTTTTGGATGATATTTATTTTTACTGATGATTGTTAATACATATATATACATTTGCAGGTGTGATTGCTAGTTATTTTAGGTTTTTAGATGATATTTTTGCTGTTAAGTGTTGGTATTTGCTGGTGACATTGCTAATTTAAGCTTGTGATTGACTAGTTATTTTAGGTTTTTAGATAATTTTTTTGCTGATATATGGATCTTTTTTTAATGCTTTAATTGAGTAGTTATTTTAGAATTGTAGCTGATTTTTTTTGCTGATAAATGTTAGTATTTGCTGGTGACATTGCTAATTTAAGCTTGTGATTGACTAGTTATTTTAGGGTTTTAGATGATTTTTTGCTGATAAATGTATCTTTTTTGTTTTTTTTTGTTTTTTTTTAATTTTATGATTGAGTAGTTATTTTAGGATTTTAGCTGATTTTTTTGCTGATAAATGTTAGTATTTGCTGGTTACATTGCTAATTTAAGCTTATGATTAAGTATATATTTTAGGTTTTTAGATGATTTTCTGCCTGTGATATTTGCTAATTATGCTTCTGATTTTTTATGACTGAGTAGTTATTTTAGGATTTTAGCTGATTTTTCCTTTTTTTACTGATAAATGATTTAATGTTATCATTTGCTGGTGATATTGCTAATTATGCTTCAGATTTTGTTTATTAACTTTTTATGACTGAGTAGTTATTTTAGTAGTGTAGCTGATTTTTTTTTTGTTGATAAATGTTAGTATTTGCCTGTTGCATTGCTAATTTATGCTTCTGATTTTTGATGGCTGGGGAGTTTTTCTAGGTTTTTAACGGATATGCTCTCGATCGTAGTTTATTGAAAATATTGTAGTTTCGACTTTCGTGTGTATATGTGCCCTAATGTTTGACTTTTGAGGTTAATCAGAGATTTCTAGATTTCTAGGCTGGCATGTGAAAAATTTCATGAAAAATACTGGTTGCTAGGTCAAATTAATAGTCCAGGTTAGGTTAAATGTGGTAACAATTTTGTTTTTGAAAGCCTAGGGTTGACCTTAAAAGTCCAAATACATCCATTGTTCTGCTGTGCAATGGTGTTGGTACTTAGTACCCTAATTGTCATAAATAATAATGGTTGAAAAGTATTACATGGATTTGGTGTGGTGTAAATTATGGCTTTGGTTCAGGCTCTGGTTCATGTTGATATTGTCTTGTAGTTGTGGTCCATTTTTGATTGCAGAAAATAAAAACGCTATTCCACATATCAAGTGGTCCTGGTAACCCATTATTCCTGAGATGTTACTGTCCCAATGCAATTTTGAGATCTCCCCAATTGTGGTTATATGATGATTATATGGTTTTCATGTGCCTTTTTACATTGCATGCATTCTGCTAGTAATTTAACTTGTTTGTCGTTGAATAATGTTTTATTATCCATAATTTTTTGTATGATAGCTTATCAATAAAACTATTATTTGTTGTGAAAAGTTTATGTCAGCGTGACCGCAATCCTTGCTAATTTGTGCATATATTTTGATTTCAGCGTTTGCAGTGAGGTTGCTTTCAAGAGAAAAAGGTGAAAACGCCAATGATTCTGCATTATCCAAAGGTTTTGATAATGCAAATCAGTCGGATACCGCCTCGAATCGAGCACCGGATGATTCTACAGTGGCTTTGAGCAACACAGGTATAGCTAGACTTCTAACTAAGTTGTGTTTGGGATTCCTTATTTCAACCTCCTTATAAAAAGTGTAACTTATGACTTATTCCCCTCACAACATTCAATTTTGCCAAACACCTTTTGACTTTTTATAAAAGTTACAAGTCACAAGGAGGGTAAAATAAGCAATCCCAAGCACCCTCTAATTCTACATACACAATTAGTATAAAATATAAGATGTCAATTACTATACTATCTGCTGATACATATTTCACAGATGCTGATGTTGTGAATGAGGGAGTTCCTTTGGACTTGAATAGTTATTATAAGCAAGCATGTCAGAAGCAACGTACTAGCTCTATACCGAAAAATAATACAAGAATTGACAGTTGTAAATCTAAAGCAAAATCAAGTTGGAAACCATCTTTTCCGAGGACATCAACTTTGATGAAACCAACAGCAAGTCAACTGGCTAAACAAAATCAGGAGCGCTTAGTTGACCATTTCAGGTACATACTGCTAAATTTTTTATTTTTGTTGATGCATGATCTAGTACCGTTACACACCCATAAGTAATATGATTGTTTGAATGAGTAAATATTACATCTAACCCTCTTTTTACTGTGTGTTAGAGTTCAAAAATTTGGGAACAATTCTTCGGGTGTCGAAAGTCAAGCTGCAAAAAGACAAAAGCTCGAGGGGGGCCACTTGTTTAAGGTTAGAAATAGTTTGTGTTCTTCTGGATAACGGTTTTCTTTTTATAACTGTGCATAGCATATCTAAAACATTTGTTAATAAATGTAACTAATCATTTCTGCAACATGTTAATCAATGTGATTAACCATTTCTGCAATATCGGTTTAGCAGGTAACTGACAAGAAGCAACAAACTAATTTTATCCACAAGGCACCAAAAAGGGTCAGTTGTCTAAACTGAGTGGTTCACTTATTTTTCTGAACGAGTCTTTATTTAAATTTCTTTTTGATGATTTCTAGGAAGGCATTATAGATGGTAATTTAGGTCACGGGCGGTTAAGAATCACGGTTCCAAGACCTCCCGATCTTGCAACAGCTCAACGGGCACACAGAACAAGGTTAATTCCACATATTGCTCATTCTATTCTTTTGTTTTGCAAATTGGAATATTCATATGATTTATTTGAAGTGTTCTTTTAAAGTTTTGATTGTTTTGGTATCAGGCAAAAAGATGATAATGAAAATGAGCACGTGACATCAAGAGCTCCCGGATTTCGAGCTCGTCCACTCAACCGAAAAGTTTGTATTTTTGGAGTTTATTTTTTTGCGGGTTTTTATATTAGTTCTTTATATATCTTGGTTACGTGCAGATTTTTGAGGCACCTTCATTGGTAAACAAAAAAAGAACCACTCGTCAATTACCAGAGATCCAAGTAAGTCGTTGCATAATAATCATATATAAAATGGAAAGATCTAAATTTTACACGATGGATCATATTTAGGCCTGTAAACGAACTGAACGTTCAGTGGGAAGTTCGTTTATTTAATAAATGCACGAACATGAACAAACGTTTCTGTTCATTTATTTAAACAAACGAACGTGAACGCATGTATCGTTTGTACATTTATGTTTGTGAATCTCATTCATTTAAATTCGCTTATGTTCATGTGTTTGCAACTTTGCACTCATTTATGTTTGTTTAATTTCATTCATTTACATTCGCTACAATATATATTTAACTTTTTTAGGCCCGTTAGAATTAATTCTAGTTTTAATAAAATTTTTAGGCCAAACACATTGTTGTTCACGTTTACATTTATTTGGTGTTAGCTTAGTTGTGTTCGTTTGTCTGCGTTCGTGAATTGTTCGTTTATGCTGTTGATGAACAAATTAAGTTAAACGAACAAACACCGACACTCTTCATTTATCGATTCATGTTTAACTTTTTGTTCTGTTAAAGCTATGAGCAAACACTAAAATGCTTCATTCGTGTTCGTTCGATTGGTTTACAAGCTTAATCATATTGATACTTGTTATCAGGAGTTTCACTTGAAGACATCAGAGAGGGCTGTGCAAAACACTGCTTCTGCAGTAACATCAACTTCATCATGCCACAGCAATTTAAAGGTTATATAATCAAAGACAGTTAACATACCTGTTTTTGAGTTTTTTTTTTCATTAATATTAAGAGATAATGTGATCTAAAAAATGTATATTTTGCAGGCACCACAGAAGCCTAGTCTTGCATTTGGAACCGAAAGTAGCAGTAGAGAACCCAAAGGGTATTCTTGTAATTTTACTTTTGATTTTATTTAGATATTATATGTATGATTTAACAGTGTGTGTGTCTCTCAGATCACATGTTTATGGTGTTATGAAACAAGAGGATTGTGAAACAATTCACAGATTTAAAGCCCTACCCCTTAACAAGAAGGTATTTGATATCAATTAATATATCAGTCCGAAATAAAAGCTTAATTAATTTGCAATACAAATAAAGTTATAATTAAGTTGCATACTTTTGTAAATGTAGATATTTTCAAGTAAAGGTGATCTTGGAGTTTTTAGAAGTAGCAAGAGGGAGACTACAGTTGCAATGGTAGTTTAAATGTTTAATTTCAATAAAGTCATAAATTATTAAATTTGTATATTTTACAAATTTTCTCAACAGGCATTTAATTTCCAAACCGAAAAACGAGCTCACCATGCTCCACCAGTTGATCTCTTTAACAAGGTATGTTTATGAATTAACAAGCTTGTTATAATCTTTTGGCTGTACATAAGTCTTGTTTGATTGTGAATTGAAAACTGTTCAACGTTACAAAATTGTAGCTCTCATTGGCATCAGAACCGGGTTCTCGGTCCACTAGGCCTCCGTCTATGTTCACAAAGGTTATTCCTAGTTCCTCTCCTAACTTTAAGATATTTTTTTAAACTTTTACCGACTTACATGTTATGTTGGCACAAGGGCTCAAAAGAAAACCGAGTATGCTCGTTTCAACAACAAAGTGCGGTAACCATACCAAAACTGGGATCAAAACAAGCTAACTTAGGCAAGACGATTAATGAAGGCCCTCCCTTATCAATAATTAGCAGGTAAACACAATTAATGCTTAAGGGTGTACATGGGTCGATTTTGGGGGCTCAAACCGAACCAAAACCGAATTCTTGGTCTTTGAATACGGTTTGGTTTCGTTTTTCTTTTTCTTTTTGGGTTTTACCATTCAGGCTTTAAAATGTTTGTGTTATAACACCATTTATTAAATTCTTATGAAATATTTAACATTCAAAACTAAAAATGAAAATATATGGATAACACTCTGTTTTAATTACACGCGAGAACAAAAAGAACAAACATAACTGTTTTATTTTTCTTAGGGGTTCGTATCTTTTAAAACTTTAACTTCTTATGAACAAATAATGTGTACGTCATGTACATAAAAATCATTAAAGTAATTTGTTCATATGATTTTCTTTTTGTTTTTTGTTTTTTTTCAAAGGTTTACTTTCATAGGCGTTGGAAATATACCCACACATGATTTATACTTGTAGCCTTGTACTTGTAGGTTGTATAACCAAATGATTTTTTAAAATAATATTTAATAAAATTGCATTTCAATGATTTCCTTCTATATATATTTTATACATTTTTGACTTCTCGTTGTTATCGAAACAGAAACTTGGGAACCCGTTAAAGTCTACAACTCGCTTAATGGAAGACTAAAAGAAGAAATTTAGCACATTGGCATCAATGTCGGCCAGTTCTGGATCTTGCAAATCTTGTTACCGACCATAATACACCATACGACCTTTAACGTGTTAATAAAACGCGTGAGAAGGCAAGTTGTACAGTTCCTCATAAGTGGTTTTTTACCTTTATTACAATGATTAGCCCATATTTGATAGAGGAAGTTGATGCTAGTTTGTCGTGGACCCGTGGTGGTGCATGGCTGTATTGCTTCATTGCTTGCTTCTAAAATTTACAAGTTTTTATAAAAATTCAAAACGATGAAGATTGCGTTTAAATAGTACTAAATGGTAAAAGGTCCTCTAGGAAGTACATCGAGTGTCTGAAGCATAAGAGACAAAAACTCACATGCTTAAAGTTTTTATTATTATTGTACTTTTTTGTCCTACTGATAATGTTACAAAAAAAAAAAAACGATTTGTACATTATTATTACATATTCAGTTTATTTATGAAAAGTTTTAAAACAGAAGTTTAGGTGATGTTTCAATGGAACCCAAAAGGTTTGATGTAAAAACTTTGATAATAAATTAAGTTACGTGAATAAATAGAGGGCCAAATAATGTAATTAAAGTTAAATACTCATTCAACCTTGCTAGTTTTTGAATCGACTTCAACTTTGCAATTGGTCTTTTTGCTTAATGGTGTATGGGTGATGGTTAAGATTTGAGATTGAGGTTTTAAGTTTGAAATCTGATTTGAGTGGTTGATGTATTCATGAAATCTGATTACGGTGGTGGGATTCCTATTTGAAGGTATTCATGAATAGGCAGGTCTGGTGAGTTAAAATCAATATGAACAGAGTGTGGACGGTTGATGTCCCCTGTCTCTAAAATGCTCACTTAGGTATTGGGTGTGGTTTCACGTTGTTTAAAAAAAACTTGAATATTGACTATTAAATACAATTGGTTACTACAGTACTAATCATAAAAAATATTGACTACTATAGTACTATATAACCTCATTTATCAATGTTTATAAATAAAATTTATTAGGCAAATTTGAAAAGCTTATTTTGACGTAGGATTCCGTTTAAGAAAACTTCGTGTGGTCACTGACTCACTGATTAGGTTTTATGGATTACGAAAACTTGGCGTTTTGTCTAGATTGTATTTCACATTTTTTTAAAAACAAACACAATCCTTTTAGGCAATTAAAAAGTATCACAAAATTTGTTTTGAGCCTGCTACCTATTAAAACTTTAGTAAATAACTTTTTTATAATATCTTTAACTAAATATCTAAATAAAGAAATTTTTTCAATAAAATTGAAACCCAATGAACAATGACCCCATCATTTATAAAACTAAAAGGTATTGTCCAACTGGATAACAGTTCAAAGCCGATGATGGCAATGGCCCAATTTGAATTCATAACCCAATAAAATATAATACACTTTTGCCTAAAATCTAATTAATTCAGTTAATTTTTGGACTTGGTGAGTTAATTTAAGTTAGCATGCTAGTAGATGAACTATTTTTTTTTCTATTTTAATGAATCGTAATATATGTAACATGTCTCATGTTCTTGATTATGAGTAGCTAACTTTTAAGCAACCTAGGTTTTGGTTGATTATTATCTGATTTCGACTATTTTTCGGTTTGATTTTTTGATTGGCTTGAATGATATTGAGAGTTTATGCTCACTCATGATCTTTGATGTATATGTATTATGAATATAAGATATAATTGCTTGTTTGTCCCTCTTGCTATTATGCTTGATTGATTTCGTGTCTTTCAAGTATAATTGTTAGTTTAGGCTATCTAATTTGTGTCATCGGTCTAATTATGGTTAAGCTAGGAAGAGGAAACTATAGGAAACAACTTGCGAGATTGTCTATACCAATCTCCTATCAATCTTGAAACTAGAAGGTGATAGATTGTTGATTCCATTTTGTTTATTGAATGATTAGACTAGGGCTGCACGCAAGGTTGAAAGTCGCTAGGCGCTCCCAGGGCGGTTGACTAGGGAGTTGCGAGTACTCGGTCTAGGCGGGGAGTACTCGGACATGCTTTTATAAAGAAATTCATTTTTTGGAGATTATATATATGTCAAACATGCAAAGTTTACTAAATATTATACAAAATACAAATGAAAAATACAAAAACAATCAATGACATGTACATATTAGTTCAAGGACATGTCTCAGATGATGAAAGATGTACCTCAGTCGTACTTAAATAAGAGGTTTGCGAGTTTAGAACTTCGAATCAGATGATAACAATGGTGGTTGCGAGTTTATAACAGAAATTAGGTTGCGTCTTAGCGTGAAAAGGAAAAAAAGCAGTGGTGGGCTTTTAGAGAAATTGAGTTTTTTTAATAAAAGTCAAAATATTGTTAAGACCGAGTTGGACCGCCTAGCCCGAGTAGAGCCGCCTAGGTCCGAGTTGGTCCGCCTAGGACCGAATTGGACGGCCTAGAGCCGATTCCAAGTTTTTTGACCTTGGAGAAGAAAATCGGTGCAGTGAAGTGCCGAGTAGCGCCTAGGCGCCGAGTACTCGTTCGCCTAGGCCGAGTTTTACAACACTGGCTGCACAGAAGTGAGCTTTACCTTATTATATTTTCTTTTTGTGATTTTATGTCCTAGAGTATTAGATGTAGGGCTGTAAATGAACCGAACGAACATGAACAAGGCCTTGTCCATGTTCGTTCGTTAAGAAAATAATGTGTTCACGAACGGTTCACAAAAACTTACTGAACGAGATTTTATGTTCGTGCTCGTTCATTAAGGAAATGAATATGTACACGAACGGTTCACGAACATAAACGAACATAAATAAAATCGGCAGAGCCTAGAGATTGATACCGATGTATTCATCAATGTGAATAATGAAAGTCTGTAAGCGAATTGAATGAACACGAACAAGGGCATGTTCGTATTCGTTCACTTAACTTTTAAAGAATACGAACACTTAATCGAACAAATATTTATGTTCATGTTCGTTAAAAATTAGACATTTGTGTTTGTTTATGTTCGTTTGTTTAAATCTAAACAAGCATAACTGAAAAAAGATGAACGAACATAAATGAACAAATGTAAATGAACACAAACATAAGCGAACATAAATGAAAACACTTAAATACACAATTTAACAAATATAAAACCTTCAAGTGGATGACATATCCACACAATATTCTAGTATATTTTACTAATACATAAACGAACATAAATAAACAGAATAAACGAACATAAACGAACGTTCATGAGCATAAATGAACAAACATAACACGTGTTCATGTTTGTTCCTTTATTAAATAAACGAACTTCCCGTCGAACGGTTCATGAACAGTTCATCGAACGTTCGGTTCGTTTACAAGCCAAGTTAGATGGAAGTACTCGTACATCCCTAGAGTTGCTAGTACCAGGCCTTAGAGAATATTCTGTTTTTGAGATTGGAAGGGGAGACTTCATTAGGGTATCTAAAGCTCTAAGCATACGTGTTTGGTTCGTTTAGGTGAGTTAGTGAGTTCGGAGGAGATGCGAACATGTGTGTTTTCCCAAGTTAGTTGTATCTTTAGAACTAGTGCCATTTGATTAATCCCAAAATATTCGAATCATCAATAGTATTTCTTGCCTAGGTAGTCTTTCCAAGTTTGATATCCTTCATGTCATTGCGTTTTTAGAGTGTTTCTTTAGTGTTCGTTCATTTTAGTTTTTGTGTTTAGTTTCTTAGTTCGTTCTTTATTTCTTTTAGTTAGTTAAAAATAATCTTTTAAACAGGTTAGGTCTTGATAGAGGTTTAGTACCGAGAGTTGCTTTAATGTCCACGGATTCGATATTTGGACTTAGCATTAAGATAATATATCACGATTGATACCCTTGCCGTTGTGTGATGTATAGTTGGTGAAAATTTGTGAATTATTCTATCAATAAATTATATTATACATATATTTTCACGCATCAAGTTGGTTAAATTAGTTGATTTAATTGCTAATTGTCTAATAATTTAAATTCTTTTTGTTGAAAGTTGAAATTTGTGGTTAATTGGCCAACATTATAAAAGAAAGACGAGACAGACGTTGATATCTCATATTCAAATAGTACCATAGAAATTTGATTAGACTATGTGTTAATAGTCTATTAATTTAAGTTGTTTTTCTTGAAAGTTGAAATTTACGGTTAATTGGCCAACATTATAAAAGAAAGACGAGACAAACATCGATATCTCATATTCAAACAATACTCCATAGAAAACTAATTGGACTATGTGTTGTGGCCGCTCGAGCAGGCGTAGCGAGCCAGGTGGCTGGCGCACACCACAACACCCTCGCTTCACCACTCGACGTGAGTGGGCATCGCGACTCCGAGAGAGCATGCTCACTTGAGCAAACGGATAAAAACTAATGGGTTAGCTCGCGAATTGATGAGTTTAGCAGCGCAAATGGCAACAGGTAAATTCGACGGTGGCGCGACCGATAAGGATTGAGCGGTTGGGTCCAATTAGCATCACGTAGTACAATATGATATGATGAATCTTGATGGTTGAATTCACCACAACACATAGTCTTAGAATGAACTTCTGTGGGAATTTGGATTCTTCTGAGTATAAGAAAATTTCATCTTATCTCCTGATTAGAATGAACTTATGTGGGATTCCTTCAAACATAAGCACATCTTATCATCTGATTAGAATGAACTTATGTGGGATTCCTTCAAACATAAGCAAATCTCATCTTATCGTCGTAATAAGAAAAACATGAAACTAGATGTGCATATTTAATTAGGGTCCATGTCAACCAATTTTACTTGATTTTCTACAAACTATATTTAGTATGAATGCAATAAATACATTAGCGATAGTTAATGTAAGTAAGCAACAATTAGGCTGTGTGTTTTTGAATTAATGTGAGTGAACCTACCAAGATCTAGCCGCGTCGATACATCAATTACACAATACGAATACACGAGATCTAAACGTTAAATACATAGTTTATTGATAAATATGGAAGAATACATTATGGTGTGGAATAACTTATGGAGAGCATAATAACTTAGATCTACATCTCTTTCTACATATGTACATACAAATTATGAGCATGGATATGCCCATTTATAAACCGTATGCTCTAGTTCGTTAAGTTACGTCTAGTTCGTTATACCTTCATAACGAATTAGACTCCATTCGTTATGCTTCCATAACGAATGGTAATACCTTAACGAACTAGCCCGCATTCGTTTTTCTTCCATAACGAATGGACTTATACCTTAATGAACTAGTCTAGATAACTAACGAATGGGCCTCATTCGCTATACAATCGATAGCGAATGGACCATTTACATTAAATATACATTCTAGACTATCTATAACTTATTTGATCGCTACGGACACCAAAACCGTGTACTAACAGACACCCTCTTTTCCGTAGCTATCGAATACTTTAACTGCAAATCATCAGTCACAAAACCGTGCACTAACAGACACCCCCTTGACTGATGATTTTCGGGCTTGTGCAGACAGACAATCTTTAAATCTTTTCAGCAAACTAACAACTTGTAGCCTCTCATATCATATCACCCCCTCAAAGTGAGCAACTCTTGGAGATCATCTCGATCATCCAATGGCGTATGATATGGTTCAATCTTTCAACAATCAGCAACAAGTCATCAGGTATCCGTCAGCACCGGTAAAGAAAACATATCTTTACGTTTAAACTCGTCACACATCTTCATGAACAACCCGATCATTCAACATCTTTCACTTCGGTTTTCCCTCTCTTGATAACGTGTATCCCAAATATACTCTTTGAAGCTCTTCCACATCCCATTTGCAAAGATGCACTAATGTTTGGGCATGTGATTCAGAATTTCAACCTCCATTAATAAACCCCAAATGATCAAATTCTTCAATCCAATGACAAGACTCGTATATTCTTTAATAAGATCAACCCGTTCGAGAATCGTCCCCCTCAACAGAAGTAATCCGCCATTTACTCGTAGCCAACATAGTCAGGATCAAAGTCTCTCAGAAAGAAGTAAACGGACAGACACTCGTATCCCACATAGTCAGGTTTCAATCTTTGAACAAATTAATCACCAATCGAATGAAAAATTGCAGTCTTGGACTCAGTCAAACGTAGCTTTGTAAGCATGAATTACCACCCGAATTGCAGTAATTTTTCAAGAAACCTTGCAAACATATGAAGATGCAAATTAAATAAACTCACATGAAAGTTTGTATCTTCCCATTTTCTTGACAAATTCAGCAAGGTCTTGAATACTCTTCGAAGTTCACTAACAATCTCTTCTTTAAATTAAACGTGGACTCCCTCTCGGCCAATTGAAACGCGTACAAAGTTGGCCGGAAAATACATTAGCAAAAGTTGCACGAAGAGTCCTCAATACATTAGGAACATCCTAGAAAAATTTCGATTAAGAAAATTTTTCTCGATTTTCCCGCAAAAAATTCACCGAAAATTTTCGAAAAATAAATATTTTCGCCAAAATTTTCGAGAATGAAATCTCAATCACGAGAAGTATTCAGGAAAATTTTCACGCAAGAAAAGTTTTCCCGCCAAATTACTCTTTTTTTTAACGAATCACATCTCCATTCGTTATAAACAACAACTCCAATTTGTTATATATTACCATTCTAATTCGTTATAATAGTTACACGAATGGCCTCCCATTCGTTAAGATATCCACTTCGTCATACACATTAACGAATTACCTTAATTCGTTATCATTAACTTAACGAATCAGCTTCACGAATAACCTTAATTCGTTACATTTACCTTAACGAATCTCCTTAACGAATTACCTTAATTCGTTGCCTTTACTTAACGAATTACCATAATTCGTTAAAATTTCCATAACGAATTGCTACAGTAGATTCGTTAAACTTCCATAATGAATCAGCTATAGTAACTTAACGAATCAGGTTGTTGGATCTGAACTGTACGCTGGAAAAACGATTTTCGCCGGAAAATTCAGTTACAGTGGCCGGAATCTGGATTTTTGAACTTCATCCATGGCGGATTCATCATATCACCATAATTAACCACGAAAATCACATCGAACACTCGGATTTTCATCACAACTCCGAATCCATAATCAATTTAACTTAACAATCATCGATTCAACATCAATTAACTCAACCCGTAACCATGCTCTTCCATGGTGAAATCTTCAATTCACCATAATTAACCACCAAAATCCACAGAAACATGCGGATTTAAATGATAAACACAAATCCATCATCCAATTAACTTAACAATCACTAAATCATCATAAATCGAATAAAAAAGTAACATACTCTTCCATGGTGAATCATTCAATACACCATAAATTAACACCATATTACACAGGAAGCATCATCTTCCATCAATAAACACAAATTCATCAACAAATCCACCAATAACACGCTAAATTAATCCAAATATGACCAAAACCCGATGAACACGAAAAACACGAATAAACTCAGATTTAATACCTTAATCGATGTACCGAGAGCAGCCGTCCGCTCTGATATCAATTGAGTGAACCTACCAAGATCTAGAATGTATATTCAATGTTAAATACTTAGTTTATTGATAAATATGGAAGAATACATTATGGTGTGGAATAACTTATGGAGAGCATCATAACTTAGATCTACATCTCTCTCTACATATGTACATACAAATTATGAGCATGGATATGCCTATTTATAGGCCATATGCTCTAGTTCGTTAAGTCACGTCTAGTTCGTTATACCTTCATAACGAATTAGACTCTATTCGTTATGCTTCCATAACGAATGGTAATACCTTAACGAACTAGCCCTCATTTGTTATGCTTCCATAACGAATGAGCTTATACCTTAACGAACTAGTCTAGATAACTAACGAATGAGCCTCATTCGCTATACAATCCATAGCGAATGGGCCATTTACGTTATATATACATTCAAGACTATCTATAACTTATTCGATCGCTACGGACACCAAAACCGTGCACTAACAGACACCCCCTTTTTCGTATCTATCGAATACTTTAATCTTGAATACTTTAACTGCAAATAACCAGTCACCAAACCGTGCACTAACATAATGTAGTCGTCATATTTCTGTATTGATATTCCCGTCCACGGGACAGATAAAATACTAGTTGATACATATGATCAATTTGTTGATATTTTCACTAAACGGTTATGCATGAGTCAACATAAATTGTTGGCTAAATGAATATTGAGTTGACATGTTTAATCACTAAATTGAGATGGGGTATTAAAATGACATATCTGAATGATCACTTTAATTACCAATGTTGGTTAATATGTTATTTATTTTTATTGGTTGAGTATTTTTAACGGGTTGTCAAAGTTTAAGTGAAAATATCGAAGTTCATAAAGAATGAGAGGCAAAATATGTATATATCATAAATGAAAGGGGTTGGATTGAATTGAAGATTAGTTGCTTGGATATAAGCATGTCAATGTTTATGAATGGTCATTCTCAGTTTAACGTTCTCATTGATCTATCTCAATACTAAAAAACCCTAGGTGTATAATCAGCTGTTCATAGCATCATCTTGCTGCAATTGTTGGGAATTCCCGAGTTGTTTCATGGCTTGGTGCGTGGGACGGCTAGGATATTAAATTAGCGTGCAAGTTAATGAATAAATAATACTCCATATTAATCAATTTATGGATGATTATCTAGTTTCCTATTTGATATATGTTAGGAAGATGATTATTATGGAATTGATTATTTAGAATCTCGATTATAGTATAACGTGTTAGGTTAGCTATAAATATCGTGTTTAGGGTATGAGACAATTTGTATCAAGTTTTTTAGTTATATTTTTCTTGATCAATAAAGTTTGGGCGTTAGCCATATCGTTTGTGACGATTACATTCTTTGATTACCAGAGCAATTACAACATATAATTAGTTTTTAAATCTTAATATCTAATTGTTTAGACAAGTTATGTTGTTCTTTCGATTAGGTGTTGTATTATGGAGTTTGCAACATCGTGTTTTGTTCAGATAGTGTTGTGTGTGTTGTTAAGAGATTCTTGTCTATTCATACGAGATCCTTGGTTCTAAACCCAGACAAAAAATATATTTATATAGGAGATTTGGGAGTTTGTTATGGGTAATGTTAAAGAAGAAAAAGATTATGAGGACATAAACATAATCTAATAAAGCTATTTGGTTGTCTTATCAACTTTCATATCTACGTTATATTATTTTACTATTCTATAAGATATTCCATATATTATTATTTATTTTGTTTGTAACTTGTCAATTTATATCTTTAATCTTTATGCATAGAGAATTAGAGATGCTCTTTCACGTAATATAATAAACAATATAGTGGATTTTTTATTAACTAAGCATGATATTTGTCATTGGTTATTTATTAAAGAAGTTCATGTGACTGCCGATCATAAACAATCCTAAACTCTTAACACTCTTTCTTGAAAATTTCATACTAAATGAACTATTATTTTTGTCTTTGTTGCTATTTGTACATCTATAGTTTTGATTTAGATCTACCAATTCTTCTATCTTGTCACTGAATGATGTTATGCTAACAGATAATCAAACAATATCCTTAAAACTATATATAGAAGTTATGTTTCTAGAACGATCCTTTTGTTGTTCGACAATTTTGTAATTTTCCTAAACTATATGTCAAAGTTACTATCGTAAGTCGTAACCAGGTGAAATCATATATTACTCTCTCCGTCCATTTGAAAGTGTCCACATTTCCTTTTTAATTTGTCTCATTACAAATGTCCACTTTTAAACTTTATTAATTAATTTCCATATTTACCCTTAAAAGTGCAATCATTCAACTTTATTAAATTTTGTCTTTTTATATATGTTAAGGACATTAAAGTCATTTGTTAAGAAAAAAGTACAATCATTTAAATTTTCTTAAATTTTGTTTGTAGAGGGACGGAGAGAGTATTAAATAAATAAAACACAAAATACTTTGATTATTTGTTCTCGATCTTAATATATGTATTGCTTTGATTGAATGTATTGAATGTTTTGCTCAACAAAAAAAGTATATGAAGAGATATATAGCTACGGTATTTGGATCTATGGAATCCGGATTGTGTTAGGTTCACCCATGAACCCACGGAGCTTCGATTAAAGGTGTACAAATCGGGTATTAGAAAAACCCGGGATCAGGTATGATCGGGTTTAAAATCGGGTATTAGCAATAATCGGGTCGGGTATTGGCTTGAAAAACCATACCCTGTGTACTGGGTTCGGGTCGGGTATTAAATCGGGTCTTCAATACCCGGTTATTTGAATACCTTATTTCCGGGTATTGAAAATACCTGTTTTATGGGTTGGTTTGAATACCCTACTTTCCAGGTATTAAAAAAACCCTTTTTTATAACATTTTTCTTCTGTAAATGGGTATGCCTAATTTTTTATATCATAACTCCATTTTTTTTTTGCACACAAACTTCAAAGTTCATTAAAATATATATAAACAACTAAACAATGATACGAAAAACATATATTTTATGTGTTTTCAGTTGTTTGGTATATCAAAATGTGTTACTCTAAACAAATATTTATATCATATATGTGTTCCAAAAAAGATTCGTTGGAGAACGACTATAGATCTGTGGGCAGCCACACAAAAACAGGTGCACAAACACTAATATCAGGGTATGCAAAAAACCCGGGTTTCGGGTATTCCTAGAACCAGGTTTCGGGTATTATCGGGTTTAGATCGGGTACGGATTCGGGTTTCAACATTGAAAGTCATAACCTATCTGTACCTTACGGGTAGGGTCAAGTTCGGGTATTAAAAACCCGGGATTTAAAAAAACCAATTCCGGTTTTTTTTCGAGTCCGGTTTCGAGGGTTTTTATGTGCGCCTCTAGCTTCGACTATGTGGTGTGCATGTTTACGTGGTAAAGTGATCACCAATCACATGTAAGATAACATAAATATGGTTATATCAACCAATCACATGTAAGATAATTAATATAAATATGGTTATACGACAACTAACAATACCCACTAATTAGGTCATTCAATCCCTCACAAATACTTATTTTCCCGATGGTATTCAAATATTAATTTATACACTGAACTAGTTTTTATCCATCACATTATGGAGGTTGTTTTATATTATTTGTTTCTAATATTTATTTATGTTTTGAATTTTTATTTTTTTATTGTATGAAAGTTAATAATATACTTATGGTTTAATGATAAATTGTTTCACAAATAAATGAGATGTTATAACCCGGTTTAAAAACTATATGGGTTTGATGAGACCCAAGGCCCGTTTTTTTACTATAAAATTGGTTTTTAATTATAAATAATATCTATAATATATATAAACGAAAATCAAAAAATCCCAGGTGTCGCGATGTGGTCGCTCCCTCGTTTTTTGGATTCACCAGATTTGCTTGATTTTTAAATGGAGGCTTCTCATGCATTTGACCCGAATTCATGGGTATGAGTCTTATCAAACCCATATATTTCTTAAACGGGTTATAACATCTCATTAAATTAAATACTAATCTTACCAAATATACTAAAAATAATAATGTAGGTATATACTAAAAAATTAATATATGATTTATTTAAAAAAAGATATATATTATTTATAATTAAAAAACCAATTTGTAGTATAAAAAATAAACTGGTCTTTGGTCTCATCAAACACATATGGCTTTTAAACCGGTTTATAACTTCTCATTTATTTGTGAAACAATTTATAATCAAACCATAAGTATATTATTAACTTTCATACAATAAAATAGATAAAAATTCAAAAATTAAATAAATATTAGAAAAAAATAATATAAAACAACCCCCGTAATACGGGGGATAAAAACTAGTGTGTGTATATATATATATATTTAAATAAATCAAATATTAATTTTTAGTATATCCCTACTTTATATGATTTTTATATTAAATATTTGGTGAGATTAGTTTTTAATTTAATAAGATGTTATAACGCGTTTAAGAAATATTTGGGTTTGATAAGACCCATACACGTAAATTCGGGTCAAATGCATGAGAAAACTCCATTTAAAAATCAAGCAAATTTGATGACTCCAAAAAAAAGGGGAATTGACCATATCGCGCCACATAGGATTTTTATGCCTTCATTTATATATATTATAGATAGATAGATGATGGATATTTATAGATTTTACTTAATGTGACGAGCTAACAACGTTTTGTGTTGCAAATTCATCCACTCCAAAACCGCTTAAGAATTGTCTCATGATGTGAAAGCTAGTATCTAAATCCTCTTGGCGCCGTATTCTTGCTTCTTCGTATATATGAATATCCACGACAACCACCACTTGACCGAGTCATACATACGGATATTCATCTCATTACCTACCCGTCCGTCATGCCACGATTTAATGTCAAATTCATAAATCAAGCACGTGTTCTTAGTGCGTTATGCGTTCCATTCATAAATCCAATGTAGCATTTTGGAAATATCCCATACAAACAAACAAACAAAAAAAAGAGAAGAAAAAACATGGTCGGCCTCACCAAGAATTTAGGACTTTAAAGCAAATTCTTTTAATCCCAACACGCCACTCCTTACTTTCAAGATTCAACTTTAAAACAAAACATATATTATATTACATTAATTTCTCACTTGTGTTCTTGGTTAGATTTGGCCATCTAACTTTCTATTGTTCATATCTTTCCAGATTTAGCAACCAAATGGGTTCTCTAATCATCCCATCCAAACTCAACACTTCATCTTCACTTCTTGATCACCATCAAAGCTCTTTGTTCATCTTCAAAACACCATCAAAGACCAAGAAGATTCACTCACCTGTAACCAGAAATCATGCAACCTTTTTTTTTTTTAAAAAAAAAGAAGTTATTGTGGGGCTTTTGATGGATATGTGGTTTGTTGTGATTGAATCTGCAGGTTGCAAGATTATTTGGGCCATCAATATTTGAAGCTTCAAAGCTAAAAGTGTTGTTCTTGGGAGTTGATGAGAAGAAACATCCTGGGAATCTGCCAAGAACATACACACTTACACATAGTGATATTACCTCCAAGTTAACTCTTGCCATCTCTCAGAACATCAATAATTCTCAGGTAGTTTTAGTCTTTTTGTTTATTATTTGAAGAATTTTGTTTTAAGAAAATTATGATAGAATGAATACAGTGGATTGATTATTCCATTTGAGTAATAGAAATATTGTCTATTATGATTTTTATTATTATTATTTAAGAGATCTACATATTTAAAGGAAAGCCTTTAAATATTATTATTATTCATCGTTATTATTTAAAGACAGAGCCTTTAAACACATAAGTTTGAGACGGAAAATCTTGAGTTAAGATTCTACGGTTCACAAAGTGAAAAGAATTTTACTATTAAAAAAAATCTACACATGTAACAAGTGTAAAGGCATCCGTTAAAATTTCTTAACCGTATAGTAAGTTTGGACCCTTATTCTTTAAACAACAAACTTTATATGTTGAGGCTTGAGTTTGTTGCTGATGTTAAACTCTTAACTTCTTTGAGGCTTTTGTGGATCTGATTCATCCAGCTCACGATTGATCTGCTCTTTTGCGTCCTGTATCTAAACTTGTCTTCGATTTTCTTTTCTTTTACATTTTGTTTCATCATGTGTCCCCATCTTCCTTTCACACAAGTATACGATTTTTTTATATATGTATACTAGTATAGATTATGTGATATGTGATATGATATTAATTAATTTATCTATCTAGCTATCCTATATAATATAGGAATCCATTTTTTTACACATGTCAATCTAATATTTCTTTATTTTTACTTTTGTCTAGTCAAAATATTATCCTATATGATAAAGAAATCAATTTTTTGACATGTGTCAATCTAATATTTCTCTAGTTTTACTTAATATTATTGCAATATTATCATTTTAACTTTTTTATTTATCTTTTTTTATTTTATTTATAAGAAAATATACTCAAGATATACGTGAATTGTAACTTTAAGATATTTATGTAATATTTAATTTTTTGCTTTATTCTGTTTTCCTTTTAAATTATTTAGGCCCGTGTAATACACAAGTTTTTAACAAGTTTTTAACCTAGTATTGTATATAGTAATTTTTGTAGAATGTGAATAGTAACTATATTTGAAAAATTTCTCAAAATAACACATTTTAGGAAAGAAAGTTCAAATATGTCATTCACTTTTGCTAATTCTAGAAATAGCCCATCCCTATCTAATCATGGCGATGAGATTTTGGAGTCAGCGTTTAGTTTTAAAAGGCCAATAAAAACAGACCCGTAGGTGTCCAAACTCATCTTGACGATGCGATTTGAGCTCAAGCTCATCTTCGACGATGAGTTTGAATGTCACGTGTCATCTTGTCAATGGCACATAAATTTCATCGCCATAATTAAAACGGGCTATTTATGGAATTAAGCAAAAGTGGAGACATTTTTGGACTCTCTTTCCTAAAACGGATCATTTTAGGAATTTTCCTCATTAGTTTTTATTTTTTTTTCCAAGTCTTAAATATTTTTATTATATTATAATAACTAATTATATATATATATATATATATGATTAATTTATTAATTATTTTCATTTTACTGTTATACTTTTTAAAGAGATCTACTCAAGTCGATAAATTATTAAGGTATATAACAAGTTCGAATTTGACTCATACTGGGTTTTCTGTAGTGGGTTTTCCCCAGAACAGGTGATGTTGGTTTTGGTTACCCAACGCTGTTTACAATCATGGGCATATGAAGTCGTCTTTTGTTATTGGGATACCCTAAATAACCGAACTTTATTTATAAATTGATAATTTCTTTTGACACGTGTTAAACTATAATTTTATGAAATTCTGCTCACGTGACAATTTGACATTGATTTTTATTTGACGTTGATTCATCATCATGTGTCCTTGTCTTCTTTTCAGTTATATGTAACATATTTAATGTATGTGTATTTCTATTTTTTTTTCGAACGGATGTGTATTTCTAT
The DNA here is from genome assembly GCF_021521415.1 of Bidens hawaiensis. Lineage (NCBI taxonomy): Eukaryota > Viridiplantae > Streptophyta > Magnoliopsida > Asterales > Asteraceae > Bidens > Bidens hawaiensis. The sequence continues at coordinate 1,877,450 of NW_027491133.1, forward strand.
TAATTATCCGGTAACTAATCAACCAGTATAACTAAATTATATATAGAAACAAACATAGTTTTCTCACAAGATCGATAAGTAAAGATGATAAGAGAGTAAGAGTATTTAGTACAAATTTATTTATAGTCACCAAATTTCACATAAAAAAATTAGCAATAGCTAAATTTATATAAAAAAAAAAGAAAACAAATAAAGGTATCCATACAAGATATAATGAAATAAACTAATTTATATTAAATAAGAGATTACAAGTTTGGGAAAATGTCCATTGGACCCTTATCTTTAACAATGTGTCACGGTTATCTTTTAACTTCATTGTGGGTACCCCGTACCCTTACAACGCATACGATAAGGCCTTTGTCAAAACAACATTCGTGAAAAGTGTCCGTTTGATGTGGAGGAAGGAGGTTACAACAAGAGAGAAGAGAAGAAGAGAAACATGATGACAAACACATGCGGGAGTGAAGGGGTGTTTTGCAAGAACAGGAGGAGAGAGAAAGTAACGTCAATTTAAAGTATTAACGATTTATATTCGATTTAAAGTACATGATAACTTTTTTAACAACAAACTAGACTAAATTAAGGTCTTAGACACTCCCTTTGAATAGTTACGTTTGGGGAGTTGATCATTTTGATTAAGTATGTGGGTTCTTTAGTTACGACAACATTATATGCTCTTTTAAATGCTTTTACAACAAAAGTGCAAAGACATAATTATGATATTATTATTTTGAGTTGTAGTTGCAAGGGTGGTATAGCAAGTTATGCAGGGATGAAGTGGTGGCCGAATGGAGAAAATTGAAAGAAAATATGTCTCTTCATGTACATTGTCACATTAGTGGTGGCCATTTTTTTCTAGACTTATGTGCTCGTCTTAGGTTCTTCATTTTTACCAAAGAACTACCTCTGGTACGTACAAAAATCAATCTTTCTTTTTTAAAAAAAAAATAAGTATTAATGCATGATGTTCAACTATAGGTGTTGAAGGCATTTGCTCATGGAGATGGTAATTTGTTGAACAATTATCCTGACCTACAAGAAGCTTTGGTTTGGGTTTACTTTCACTCCAACATTCCCGAGTTTAACAGGGTGGAATGTTGGGGTCCGCTTAAAGAAGCCGGTGGGTCCTCTTTTAGGCGTGGACCTACCACACCTATTGATATGATTCCAAGTCCGTGTCAAATGGACTGCTCGTGTTGTTTTCCATCGGTGACCTCAATCCCATGGTCAAAAGACGTTGCCAATGGTGTGAGAGACGAGATTTGGACACCCGAAGGCTTAGGACAAAAAAATTGATTATTGAAGGGTCATTGAAATGTAAATGAGATCCTAACAGAACCCGATCAAGAAAGATAAATATGGGTGTTGGATATTGTTTGTGTTCCATGTTGTTTATATATATTCTTTTATTGTGATATGTAACACTCGTATGAATATATGTTCGGTAGTTTACGATGACTTGCAAACAAGCAAATTTACCAGTTCAAATTTTTGGAAACGGCCCAGTTTTATAGTTCGTCTTTGGCCTTAAAATGGAGCCGAATGTCTCAATGAAAACATCTCTATCTCTTGGTATGGGGAAAACCTACCCTCGTCCCACCTTCCAGAACGTCATCATATGAGTGAGATTTTACTAATAAATTCAATTTAAACAGCTAAATTCAATTTTACAAGAGATGAGGCTGTGACACTAGGGCCTTTACACAATATTATTGGAAGCCCAACTTATTCCTAAATACTATATTCCAATACACATGACCCTTATACAACTTGTATGGGCTATATGGGTTGTATAAGTGTTAGATGATGTTAACAAAAACCTACACGTGTCGTATATCATGTGTCAAACCCTAAACCTCGGCCTAGGCGTATGACACGTATGTTGGTACCACATTTGTAAATAAATCAGAGTTACGTTTAAAAGCGGAAGTCTTTAGAAACATGTGGATTTAAAATATACTATTTACATACACAAAATACGGGATTTAAAAGCTCCTGTGTAGTGTTTAGAGATTTCTTGTTTTAATTACTAAACCACCATTTATATTATATCAAATTTTAAAAACAATCCGAGCTATCGGATATCTTGAGCACTTCATCATCCCAAGCTCTAACCATGTTCACCTGCAAAATGTTAAGAAAATACGTCAGCAACGAATGCTGGTGAATATGCTGACGCTAAAAATATTTTCTTTTACTTGATCACCCCTCGAGACTACGCAGGTCTCGACCCATTGTGGCTTAGGAATAACCAAGTTCAAACAATACAATCATAAACTCGAGTCTCTACACTCGAAACCCAGCAAACACCACAATGTTCGAATAGTTGAGTACCTATTCGTATACACAAGGTCATACTCCTCGCAGGCAGTAATTGTGACCATGTGTGATGTGCCCATCACATATGTAAGGATCCATACAAACGTACACGATAGCCTGAGACCAGTGTTTATACCCTTTATTTATAAATGTTTTAGAAACACTTAGTCTAATGTAAACCTTTTCTTTTAACACGTTTCACTTATTGAAACAAGTTTGTAAAGTTGGGGCGTATTCACCTTTTTAATTTGGATCGGCTTCAAACACCGTCCGAGGGTCTTTCCCGTTGCTATCTCGCACCTATAGTACAAGTATAACCTTTTGTTAGTCGGATATACAATCCGGCTTAAGACCTTTAGTCTTTTTATAATCTTTACCTCGATTATTTTCTTTTCGTGAACCTTTAGTTCAAATCTCTTTTCTTTACTTTAAAACCTTTAGTTAAAACGTATTCTTATATTAAAAGTCTTTCTTTTAATTTATATTATAAACCTTTAGTTTATTTTCATAAAATCCTATGTTTTTTCTTCTCTAAGAAACATATTATTTTATTTTCTTTATTATTTAAGAATAGTTATTTATTACTTAAATAATATTTATAACAAATAATCACATATATATATAATCACACATATATATAAATATTCATAATTTCTTTCTAATCTTTTCTTTGTTATATTTTCTTTTTATTTATCGAGGTATCGAGTATAACCTCGACTTAGGGTGTTAAGCCTTTATAATATTTTATTATTATTTTATTCAGGCATTATGCCTACCTTGGTTGGCTTATGAAAACCCTAAACACTCCAACGCCGCTTCACCTTCTTTTTTTCTTGACCAAAACCCTTTCCTTCAACATTCTTTCCATGGCACGCAAAACGTTGCACACCAACTGTAACATCCGAAAATATGAAAAAAAAACCTAATATAATAAATACAATCAAGTATTGCAAAAAATGGTTATACCGGATCTTTAATGTTTCGAATGTTGGACATTTGATATTAAATATAAAGTCTAAATGATAAGATGCACTAATGATATTAATAAACACACATAAAACCTTACGTATTGACAGATAAATAAAACATTTGAATGCCTTTCAACTAATTAAATTAATTAAATCAATATGGAAAAAATAGACTTCATTGTCAGCCGGCATAATAATAATAATAATAATAATAATAATAATAATAATAATAATAATAATTTTAAATTAGTAAACCATGAAATAGAGGGAAAGAATTTTCAAGGAAAACAATTGTACAGCTATCATGCATGGTAACCTTTACAAACTCGATAAATTATGACGCGACATTCCTTTTCGAAAACCATAGTGACGGAAAATACGGGATTTCAACAATCAACAGATCATCTTAGTTTATACACCCTAACCGACTCATTCATCTCATAAAACCCTTCTAAAAAGGTTTTCTTCCCCTCATCACATCATCGCCGCCTTATAAGTTGACGGAACCGTCGCAGCCGTTTTCATTTTCTCTTTTGGGGTCACCAGAGACAACCATTGCTTGTCGTTGTTCCTTGCTACTCCGTGTTAAGCTGCCGCCATCGTGATTAAGTACCGACGCCACCATAGCCATACACCGCTGCTCTGCCACTCACGTTTTGTCCGCGTGAAGCCGCCACACTTTAATCCGTTTGCCACTGAACCGCCGTAGAAGGTAACCCGTAACCCCATATCGATCTATGCTAATGGTTTCGTTACATCAGTTACCAAAGGGTCGGCTTAATATGTCCTGGCTAATGGGTTTACAAAAGGAAAACTAAACATATGTTTTAAAACATATAGATTCGAAATCAATTTCTGGAGTCTGGTATAGATTGGAATGCCAAATTTAATATTTGTTTATTTTATTCTATTCTTTTCGTCAATTGTCTGTGATCCAAAGCTGATGTTGAATAATTTATATTAATAATAAAGGGATTTATTTGTAAGTGATGTTGAAAAGTTTGGGACATGATGTTTACTACTAATATATATTTATATGGGATTCACGTAAACAGTTTTATGAACTTGGTGTAACTATTAAAGTGTGTAGTATAAAGGAGTAATTATAATGAGATAATTATATAACTTCACCAAATAAATAAAGAATACATGATATCAAAGCATAACATAAATTATAATAATATTGTAGGGTCTCGTGACGTTTAATCAAGCTTAAGTCCTTTTACGGTTATTGCTACTCGCTTATAAGGTGTGGATTCTGTGGTCTTTTACTTGTAGCGTAAATATTGTTTTCATCATTCTCATAGTGTACAGGTTTCGTGGCCTTGCACTAGTAGCGTCATATAGTGTCTTCGTTTTCATAACATATGAGTTCTTGATTCATTAATTGTAGCATAATATTTGTTTCATGGTATCGTGTCACCGTTATATATGGCCAATTGTCTTATTGGTCATTGTTTATTTGATAAGTGAAATTGTCATGCATGCGATAGATCAATCCTTTAGCCTCATTGTCGCATGTTCCTATTGATCATTGATTATAGTTATTGAATCGTTATATATGGTTATTATTGTTTATTGAAAATATATTGTTTCATTGATCTCAATACCCGAGCACATCCATCTATGGGGACACAGGGCGTCAATCGAGGCACCTTTGACGTGCTTTATCTGTGGCAGAGCGATTAGTCCACAACTTCTCTATTTTATTGTGCGATGAGAGCATATATTGATTACTGAGAGGCGTATGGATCGATCCTACGTAAATTGTTAATGGAGTGAGATGATTAGGTGTGTGTGCCCACATTCCTATCTCACTTAATTATTGGTGCATTAGTCTGCAGCTAATGTACATACTGTATTATTACTGTCACTGTTATTGTTATTGGCTCACATGGGTATTTCCATAATATTGTTATTGTACTGATTCATAACTGATAGCTCAATGTATTGTTACTGTTATCGGCTCGCATAATATAACTGTTTCTCCTTTGATTGTTTATCTTATCGTATCGTTCTTCGTCGTTTATTGTAATTGCTATTGTTTTCTCCGTTACTGGGCAACTTTTGGCTCAGCCGTGTTTCTTGTTTTGTGTTTTCTTTTATTTGTTACAGGTACTCAAGGGAACCATGGGAATGTGTGATAAGAGAGTAAAAGTAAAAGACTAGAAGAAATCGAGGAACTAAATAAATTCTTTTGAGTTAAACAACTTTATTTAATTTCGTTTTGTCAAGTACTTTTAATGTTAAATGTTTTTGGACCGTTGTGCGGTTTTCAATTAGGGTTAAGACATTAAATGAAAATGCTTTTAATGTCAGTAATTACCGTATCGAATGACACGTCAGCCCTAACCGGGCTGGGGTGTTACACCAACACTTCTTCATTCGTCGGCACGCTTCTCGAGGCGAGTCATCGGGTTGTTAAGATGGTAACTCCTTCTGAATTGAAATGTTGTAGGAATGTGGCACGATTATCGAGGAACGTCGGTATAAAAAGCACAGGAATCGAGGAATCGAGGGCACGAACTTCGAGTTAATCGAGGGTATAGTTCTTGAACTTAGAGAGATGCTAGAGAGATGATATGTGTGTGAGATTTGAGGTGTGAGAAGCATGAACCCGCAACTTGCCATTTATAGGCAAATCAGGGGAGGCATCGCGATACGTGATGGCCTCCTTGGCTGGCCCATCGCGTATCGCGATGTAGCCTTGCGCAGTCACCATGTAGGACTGCCACGTGTCGCCACGTGGCGAACGATGTGCCACGTGTGGCCACGTGGCATGCCACGCGTCTCGTTGTCAGACAACCCATCGCGATACGCGATGGGTTTTTCCTTCTGATCCATCGCGTATCGCGATGGGTCAGGAAAACAAGAATTTTATTTTTAACCATAAGGTTTGAATTTTGACAGTTTTGGTCCTTTGACTTTAGAATCTTGTCAGTTCATCCACAAAGAATTATACGAGTCGTATATGGTCAATATGAGGTATATAGTTCATCCACAAAGTACTATACACAGCGTATAAGGCCTATACAAGGCATATATGCCTATGAAGAACTATACGAGATATCATGGCATGTACGACTCATATAGGCCTATAGGAGACTAGGAGTTGTATAGGCCCTGCAGGGCAGACTAGAGGGTAGTGTCGGTTGGATCGTCGACTGGGACACGTAATTTTTAGGGGCCAAAATTTTCATATCTTTTATTTTATATATATATATATATATATATATATATATATAAAACTTAAAAAATATGATTTGATCTTTACCATCTCACAATTACTGAGCCCAAAATTCTTTTTTATTCATAATCCATTTAATCAAGTTTAAGTTATTAGGCCAAACTAAAACTAAAAAAATTAGATACAAACCCAATGCAAAATAAAAAGAAATAGTGGTCGATTGAAATTCCTTTTTGGTTTCTTCCTTATTTGCGAATGTTGAAAAAAACCTAAACAACGACCAACCCAACCGACCACCACTGTTGGTTTGTTGTTGACCGCCAGGCTCCTCTACAGTTGACCATGCTAGCCACCAGTACCAAACTATTTTTTTCCTAATGTTAGGAGAGTTTTACGAATCATTGGTTAATCATTATTCATTACGATATTTGATTTTAACAATATATTTTTCTATGTTTATTTTTATAATATTAAGCGTCGTTTAAACAATTAGCTTATATATTTCGTTATTTGTTAAGGCTATAGGCCTTTTTATTTCGGCCCGGCCGATGTATCTAAATCCTCGAAAACGACCCTGAGGCCCTATAAACATAAGGAGGATGGTGTATGAACATAACATCCCTTTTATAATTCTAAGTTCATAATAACTTTTATATAATTTGTTTAACTTGAAGCATTTTATAATATAACCGTTAGGGGGCCCTATAAACATAAGGAGGATGGTATATGAACATAACATCACTTTTATAATTCTAAGTTCATAATAACTTTTATATAATTTGTTTAACTTGAAGCATTTTATAATATATTATACCGTTAGGGTAAACAAGTTCGAATAAACAAACTAGTACAATTAAATCCCATAGTCATCTCAAATATGTGAAAGTTTAAATATTAATTTTAGTGTTACACTTGAATACCATTCCATTATCCATCACAACCGCTTCAGATTCTCTCTTCTGTTTCAGATTTTATTAAAATGCATACTAAAGGACTATGTCGTTTTGCGATTAAACGTTAACAAATATCATTTGTTTTTGCGTGAATTTACATTTTTGTGTATGTGATAGGTCCCATGTTGAAGGGAGCGAGAAAACAAGTTAAATGAAGAAAAATCAGCTAAAACAGGGATCAGATGAAGCTGGTACGCACAAACGAAGTTTAAACGAGTCGAAAAATGAGATTCGGACACACAAAGGGCCTGGTCGCGCTACCAGGTGACCCTTGCTGCTATCGTGTGACGGCACCCTAGGAGGTTATATCAGCTGCCAAAGTCACCTAACCCGTCTATTTTGTCCTATATGAGCTGGTTGGACCAGGTTTTAATAAATTAACTTGTTTTACAAGTTTTAATCATATATATATATATATATATATATATATATTTATAAAACCCTAGAACAAAAATAATAATCCCACCAGCCACCAAAGTGGCCTGAGGAACGAAGAATTAAGGAGGAGAAGCTGTCGGTTCGTAGTTTGATTCGTTATTTGTCGGTTTTTGAATTATTAACGATTGTAAGTTCATTTTGAGTTTTTAAACCACAAGACAAGTTTTAATCAGTTGTTTATGAACATTTTTATTAGTTATATCATTGTTATCTGCTGTTCCTTTAATATGATTGGCTAAACTTGTTTGAATCACCTAGGTTTGATGTTTAAAGGTTAAAATAAACTAGTTTAGGGTGCTTAACAAGTGGTTGATTGATTTTCTATTCTCAAAGTTCATATTTTGTGATTTAATCCCGTTTATATCTGCTACCGTAGATGTATCTTAGGTTGCATGAGTTCCGTGTGATTGATTATTGCATGAATTAGTTTTGTGTAGTCGTTAATTGCATAGTTCGGTTAATACTTTATATGTTGATTGATTGTGATAGACGTATCATTAGGGTTTGTGTTGCATAGATAATTAAAATCAGTAGATTAACCACCTTTGAGTTGGACCAAAACCTTAGGTATCGGCTTATCTTGCTAGTTAGTTGATCGGGTTAGTCGTTGCGAGACTACGTGCGGTTTTTTCCATTGTCGGCTAGGTTAAGTTTGTAAGTTGAGTTGTTTTACCGTAGGGACCCAGTTATCTTAGCCTCTCCTATGTTAGCTCTTCTCTAGAACCCTGGTTTCAACCACTTGTTAGCACCCAAGCCATCCTACAACCGTTAGATCATCCTACCTAGGTGATTCGCTTTCTCATTACTGTTACATACCGTTAAGTCTTTCAGTTAGTTCCGTTAAGTTAAGTTAAATCAGTTTAAAATAAATTAAATTAAAATAAATTAAATATTAAGGTAAGACTTTATTTAGGGTTTATAGTATGAGCCGTTCTCACGTGTCTTCGAGTTCGATATCTGGACTTTCTTTGCCTTTGTTATACGCGACATGTACACTTGCCGTTTGTGTGAATTAGGATTGATTGTTTGGTTTTTAAAGCTTAGTTGCGATTCATGATTATTATTTATATATATATCGCACATCAACTATGTATATTGTATAAGATTGTAAAGAAAAACAAAAGTTTTGGGATTTGACAACGTGAATATTTTTCCCTCGAAACTATTAAAATTTAAGAAAAGATTGCAAACACTTCGACATACCAACCCCAAGCCTATAATTGTCTAACTTTGTATCAAATTTGAAGTATTTGTGTCAATGATGATCGTCGTTTGAGTCAATCAAAAACCTAATTAAACTACCTAGATAGGATAAGTAAGGTATCGTATCCACCAGGAGTATGTGGTCAATGTAATTCGTGTACAGACTTAATATTATGAAGTAACTAGTTTTTAGTGCTGATCACACAAGCAATTAAAATGAATTTAGTGAACTAAGTAACAAACAAGTAAACGAGTTTCAAGCAATTAACAAAGTAAATCACACCCGGGAATTCAAGTAAGCAACATACAGTTATCTCATGCAACCTAACAGATTAATTATTAACGATTAACTACAGATTGATCAATCAGACAAAACCTTAGACATCAACAATCACTTTACACACGACACTGGTTATCAAACAGTCCTTGCCAGTGTGACTCAGTTAAGGGCAATCATATGTTTTATCGTATTCAATCTAACCAAACAGTTATATGATCAATTATCTAGCAACTGGTAACAAATCATTCAGACTAGCGTAAACCTAAACCGATTGAACACGCAGAAATAGCAAACATCAATAATCATATATCAATCATCAATAATCATACAAGAATATTCTTAGTCACATGAGAAAAACTATAAAGATTACAAACTATACATCCCGGGTGCGATTCTAGGAGATTAGCCGAGCCTTGACATCGTTAAATCTTCAATACGGATGATATGGATCATGTGTGAGGTCTTGGCACGAGCTATGATGGTGAAAATCGCCTCTTGGAGCTGCTGGAATCGCCTCTTGTTCGTCAAAACGGAGTTAGGGTTGTTTTTTATGAAGAATATGATTATAACCTAATTTTCCCGTCTGCACACCCCATCGAGATACGCAATGGGGTCTTCACTGGTCATCGCGTATCACGATGGACCAGAAAGTCAATATCATTTTTAAATTCTATCGCGATACGCAATGGGTCCTCAAGCAAGCCCATCGCGTACTTGTCACTAGCAAACTTCATTAAACTTTCTCGTTTCGCGTGCTGGACATCCCGGGTCTTCATACCATGTCACAACAGGTCCAAATTGTGTACTTTAACACCTGTGACCTGAAATCCAATAATACACGTATGAAGTATCGAAAGTTCTAGAATAAACTATTAAAACTAAATAATAAACGAACTAAAACATATAAAAATTAACCGACCGTCAGTAAACATTTAATTTTTCCTTCAATTGTGATCAGAACAATGTGTGAGAAACATTTCATGAAAAAAATGCTTAAATGAAGCAAAATATTCACAAAATTGAATGTGTTAACATTTTTAATTTTTATGTTGTCATTATGACAAAGTCGGGAAGCTCCCTAAAACTTATCAAAATCTTTTTCATGGTATAACTTAGAAAAACATAGTTCTTGAAGAACATCCGTCGTTACAATTTAATGTTCTCCTTTCCTTCGATGGGTGGTAAATTGATAAATATATTAATAAAGGTAACACTCCTTCTGTAAATAGGCTGAGTGGTTAGAACTACAATCGTATGAGAAGTTTTATTACCGAAATTGGTTCATAACCCAAATTCTTTCAATTATACATATATAACACCGAAAATGAAATTTTCAATAAAAAGAGTGTTCTCGGGTACGCTTTTGCACGTGCATTTTTTTATTAAGTTCATTTTAAAAAAATCATTTTGTGATAGAAATAAAATCAATTAATGTACACATATTATAGATACAATCATAATGTAATACAATTTTTCATATACGTTATATAATTATTTGCTTTACTTGTAATTTTATATCTGGATCATCACGTGTATGACACGGGCTCTAAAAATTAGTAAGTATATATATATGTATATATATATATATAATAATGCATGCGTATGAAGTAAATGTATGTCTTATACCTACTAGAATGTGAAGAAAAAGCGGGTATGATATACGGGCCTACGAGTGATACCTTATAAGTTAGGATGACATATCACTCTAACTTTGCATAGGACGTAGCCAATATGTGGTGTGAACATTAGAGAGGATTAAGCCTCTACATGTTCGCGTGTATAGGTGGGTTAACTTAATTACTAGTAATGGCAAGCCTCTACGTGCTTTCGTGAATAAGTTGTGTGACGTAAGTGCTAGAGAGGGCAAGCCTTTACGTGCTTTTCGTGAATATGTTGTATGACGTAAGTGTTAGCGAGGGCAAGCCTCTACGTGCTTTCGTGAATAAGTTGCGTAAGGTAAGTGCTAGCGAGGGCAAGCCTCTACATGCTTTCGTGAATAAGTTGTGTGATGTAAGTGCTCAATAGGGAAAACCTCTAGTTGCTTTCGTGCGTTAGGGCGTAAGTATAAGAAAGGGCAAGCCTTTACGTACTTACAGTGTATGTAAGATGTCGAGTTAATGTATGTGGTAAAATGAGTAAGTGTCTTATTAATATATATATGAATATGTTAAAGGTGAAGGATGAGTCATGGTGTATAAAGTGGAGTCGTAAACTAGAACTCACTCAGCGTAGCTGTATTTTAGTATGCACGCAAGTGAGTAGAATAAAACAGCTGGCTTGAGGTAGGACACATGCCATCTAAGAATAAAGACTGACATCGGAAGAAGAAAGAATTATGTCACGTTTTTATATTTGAACTTTTAAGTTAAGTGTTAACGTTTTTGGAAGAGTTTTGGATATTTGTAACATATGGTTGAAGATTTAATTATTTCGCGTAGGTTTTAATTCACTCTAATATTTTCAAGTAGGGCACACGGGGCCTTAGATGCCGGGTGTGACAATAAGTCAATAAAAGAGGGGGGCGGGGTGTTATTAATCCTTCATCAAGAGAGATTTATTATATTTTACTCTTTTAGATTGTTTGGTGAAGAGTTGCTAAACAAAGAGTAGTTGAAGTAAAATTGTAGAAAAGTTCTCACCAATATATTTTCCGAATTTATGCGATAGTAATAGATGATGATAGGGGTATTTTTATAACTCAACCATCTATTAAAAAGTCTTAGTTCTAACTTCTAAGTCTTGATGTAGTGTACATTTTTTAAAATGCTTTGATAGCTTCTTTTTAGATAATATGTGTATTACTGAAATACTTAGTACTAATACTGAATAACTTAATGAATGTCTAGTTTTAGAACTTATTATTTTTTATTTATTTTAGATTTTGTTTATTTAATTTAGTTTAGAAGACGTCAGGATTTTAATTACGTCATTCCCACAATATACAGTGAAATCCAAGAAAAACAACCCAAATTTTTAGTTATATTAAGGTAGCATCTCGTATGTAGAAATGACATGAGGGAATTGAATAAGTTATTGTAAGAGAATGAGTAAATACGATAGTGTTTGGCATGTAGGAATGTCTGGGGAATTGGAATGACTCATTGTGAGAGAACGAAAAAAGTGGGGCTTGATTCCTCAATGAAATGAAATCAACGATTACACATGAAATCTCATTCCATTAAAACAATTATTTCTCATCCCATCTTTTTTTCATTCCATTCCTCCTCCATCCTATATTCTCAACACCACCACCAGACAACAACCATCACCATCTCCACTGCAACCACAACTGTCTCCGCTGCCACCACTACGACCATCACCACCACGACCACCAGTGCAACCACCGCCGTCACCACTATCGTCGTTGTAACCACCACAACCATTGTTATCGCCGCCGCCTGACCACCATCTCCACCACCACTATCATTATCTGGCCACCACCACCTGACCGCCACTATCGTCGCCGCCACCTAACCATCATCATTACCACCAATGCTACCACCGTCACCACCACCACCATCATCATCACCACCACCACCACCACCATTGCCACTGCAACCACCACCATTGCCTCTAGCCCGTTAATGCCGCTACTACCACAATCGCCACCTCTACCGCCTCCACCATTGTTGTCGTGGGAGCTACCACTAGCGTCGCCATGCAATTCTTTTTTATTTTGATAAAAAAATTATTTTAAAAGTATTTTTATTATTTCTATTTTATTCCTACAATATTTGTGGAAAACAAACCAAATAAAGTAATAGTTCATTCCTTCCAAATGTTAACCACACAAAATATAAGAACGGTAATGTTCCATTTCATTTCATTGTTCATTCAATTTCTTATCTCATTTCATTCCTGTTGTTTTCCATTATAACATTTAGTTTAGTGTTTAAGAAAAGTTTATGCTAACACCTATATAAAAACAAACACATCTCAACAATATATTTGGAACTTTATAAAACTTTATTCATTAAAAAAACAAATATGAGTAAAATTAGTTATAATAATGTAATATTAAAAAATATTTAACAAAAGAAACTAAACACATCTTAAAAGACGCGTTTGGTGGCCAAACATGTTGTGAAAGACGTGTTGATGCCAAACATGTCGTGAAAGATGCGTTTTAGACTAAGCATGTTGCGTCAAAGACTTGTTTGTAGGGGACATTAAGAATTTTTATTACATGGACACAAAAAATGAAATCTCCCTCCATTAATAGATAATTTTAAGAATTTTCCTTTATAAAAATGAAATCTCCCTCCATTGCGTCAAAGACGTGTTTGTAGGGGACACTGAGAATTTTTATTACAAGGGACACAAAAAATGAAATCTCCCTCCATTAATAAATAATTTTAAGAATTTTCCTTTATAAAAATACCCGCATCATTGTCCTCACACATCATCATCTTCATCTGTTACTATCGTATAGAGAACATTTCAATGAGAACTTTTCTACATTTTGTTCTTCTACTTTAGACCATGTGTAATGGTCACGTTGTGGCCTGCGTTGTGGGTGAAAACGCGGGGGGTACACCGCCCCCCCCCCCCCCCCCCCCCCCGCGTTATGTTAAAATTTTTTTTGGTGCGTTGTATACAAAACGCGCAGGAATGGCGCAAATATCAAAAAAAGAGCCGTTAGTTAGTTATGGAGGAGAAGGAGGAGGTGGTGGTGTAGCCATTGACGGCGACTTTCCGGCGATGGTTGATTTACTCGGTCACCGGAAAACTCGCCGGAGCTTCAATTACAGCCGGGGACGACTTAATTGGACCAAATTGGGGGTGAAATTGAGCAATTGGAAGAAAACATTGAGTGTAATTGAGTGAATTAGAAGTGGGTTTTGAATGGATTGTGATGAATTTGAAGAACAGAGGAATTAGGGTTTTGTGTGTGAGAGTGAGAGTGAGAGTGTGTTTGGGTTTGAATTTGGGGGTGAAAGTGTGTGGGTTTAAATAGTGGAAGAGTGTGACCCGTTGACGGAGGATCTTGTTTTGAAGATGTTAGTTTGTTTTAGTCAAGAGTTAGTTTGTTTTGAAGATGAGTTGGTAAAGAGTTAATTTGTTTTGAAGATGAGTTGGTAAAGTTAATCAAGTGAATAGCCGAATAGGTAAAGAAAATGAAGATAAGATTGACTTTTGAGCATATCAAACAAACAGGTGTATAGAAGCATATCAAATAAATATTATTATTATTTGATTATTTTAATAAAAAATAAAAAAAATTAATAGTGACTGGGCGCCACGTGGCGCATAACCCATGGTAGTGGAGCTTTATGACTACAACCTGTTTTTCTAAAAAACCATAACTCTGACTAGGCGCTACGTGACGTATAACCCCTGATAGTGGAGCTTTATGACTACACATGTTTTAGCTACTCTTGCTGCAACCACTCTTCACCAAACACTTTTGAGGGTAAGAAGAAAAAAATAACTCCCTGGATGAAGGATTAAAATATGCATGACCAAAGCATGATTGGAAGGTTAATGGATCCCTAGAACCTCGTGTAGTTCCGCCTTTGACCATGACAAGTTAAATATTGTCTTTGCAAAATACACAAATTAAACAAGCTGAAAAGAAGAACAGAGAAGAAATAGAAATTCAAATATGGTCGTGAAGTCCAGGGCCGACCCAATAGGCTTAAGGACTAAAGTTAGGGCTTTAGGCCCCTAAATTTTTTGGGCTCCATTTAAAAAAATTGTATTTGGAATATATATTATTTGTTTCCTGTTTCTTGTCCTACTTCGTTGGTGTAGTTTGTTGGTAGAGTTGTGTTGCTAGCATGTTGACCCGTGTTTGAGTCCCTGTAGCTGCTTGCCTTTTTTTGTTAATTGCAATTGCATATTCTTATTAGTTTGTTTTGTAGATCTCCCGTTGAATACCGATCTAAAAATGGCCATTAACTAATTTGTTTCTTGTGAAGATTTGTTATTGAATGCCCTATTAATGCATGCCCTCTGTCTAGTTTTTTGTCTAACACTTGTATACAAAATGAGTATTCGTTTTTTGTTACTTACGCGATCATACCTAAGACATTTATGTATCAAAGCAGGTTTCAAACATAACTCACAATGAAATTTAATATATCAAAACCGGTAACTAAAGAAAAACAATACAAAAATGCCCATATTTTTTACTTCTCTTTAGGCCATCAAAATTGTTGGGCCGCACTGGTCAAGGCTATGAATACCGGAATGATGTGGATTTATTTTACTTTTTGAAATGAAGCTTGTCTTTGGTTTAAACCTTTGTAAAAATGGTATGAAACTTTTAGTACGAACTGTAATATGACATTATCTAAGACTTATTTTTCTTTTTCCTCTCAGAAAGCCTATACGTGCATGAAATTTTTAAACTTAACATCAATCAAATTACTAGTTCAACTCACTTCCTAGGGTGTAATTCTTTTTCAAGGTTAGAAAGGTTATATTTTAATTTGTGGTATGTTGTTATGACACTATAAAAAAGTAGTCAGAGGCATGCGCTCATGTTTAAGGAACAATATCGGCGTTGAACAAAAAGATACATGTCATCTACTGGTTCAAGCTAAAAATCAATCAATCAATCAATCATGTCCAGTAAAATCCCACCGACAGCAAAGCTATAAGTAGGGTCTGGGGAGGGTGGGATGTAGGCACACCGTACCTCTATCCAAAGGAATAAAGAGGTGGCTTCCAGAGAGACCCTCGGCTCTAAGTACATGTGCATGAAGCAAAATAAAGGAAATCAAAGTTTAACAGTTATATAAAAACTACTACTAATTATAATAATATTAATAATAAGATCACAGTTTAACAGCTATATAAAAGCTAATAATAATTATAATAATAATAATATATGTAAGGGAAATACCATTATGGTATGTGACCTAAATAAGTTAAGTCTAAGCCCTAAGGTATTCAATTCTCTCTAAAAATCCTTAACTTTAATTCTACTTCTCCACGAATTCCTATCCTCAACCATGTCCTCGGAGAGGTTTAGGTCTATCAAATCATGCCTAATCCTCTCATCCCAAGTCAATTTCGGTCGTCCTCTACCCCTCCTCCCCTCTATAGTAATGTTTTCTGCGGATCTAACAGGATTCGTCGTCTGTCTTCTCTTTACATGTCCAAACCATCTCAATCTCCTCTCTCTTATCTTGTCTGCTATGTTTGCCACCCCTAATCTCTCGCGAAACACAACGTTTCTTATTCGGTCTAGCCTTGTGTGCCCACACATCCAACGTAGCATTCTCATTTCTGCTACCTTCATCTTCCGCACTTGTGCCTTCTTGATGGCCCAACAATCTGATCCATATAGCATTGCAGGTCTAACTGCCACCCTATAGAATTTTCCCTTTAGTTTAGTCGGGAAACTCTTGTCGCACAATATACCTGTGGCTGCTTTCCATCTACACCATCCTACCTGAACTCGGTGGGTCACATCACTGTCTAAAACAGTAATTAATATATAAATATTTTCTAAGGTGTATAGACAAACTGAAATTGTTGAGTTAGTTCATTCGACATTGGTGAATGACATAGACAACAACTAAGAATTGTAGATTTGTAGGAACTATTTGAATAAAAACAAATTTTTTTTTATTAAATTATAGTAAAGAGTTGAAGAATGGGATAATAATAATAATAATAATAATAATAATAATAATAATAATAATAATAATAATACAACCTAAATAGATTGAAACTGAAGGTACAAGAAAGGAGACGAGACAGGAAAATGTTTGGCTGAGAAGTCAGATTCAACACAGGCCTATCAAAACAAATTTCGAGTCTCAAAGGAGAACTTATTTGTTTATTAGGGTATAATTGTATTGCCGGGATCATGCTAGCGCCCGAAAGTGTACATTCAAGATATAAAATAGAAAACGAAAAACAATTGCTGGAAATTGCTTTGTGTATTCTGGTATGTTTGATACTGTCAAGTGTGTTTTGCAACTATAGATCCCTTAGCATTTATAGTAAAAACAAGTTGAAATACCTCTTATCAAGAGGCATTGAACTTCTACAATGCTCATTAGTCTTCAAATGCTACTTGACTAGAATTGTCTTTCTGTTTCAGCCAAACAAAACAACAATGAAAGCTAGAACTCTATCTGCCACGAATAAGTAATGGAAACAACTTCTCAAGACAAGGTCGTAACGGACTAATTGCTACGTACCCAAACATCTGAACAGTGGAAACAGTTGATGTCGAGCAACTACTTAGAACATCATAGTAGTGGGAACGACTGTTGAGCAAACAACTAATGTGCACGTCCAACCCGTATTAGTCGCAACTTATAGTGCCAAGCGATCTAATGTGCGAATTTACGGTTCATCGTGCCTTTAGGGTCCCACTAATGTTAGCCTTAAATAAAATATTATATTTAAAGTGATCCCACTTATAACCCGCTCCAAATTTTTTCTACCTACCAATATGAAACGAGTTCTCACTTATTCATAGTTAGTATTTCGTTAATATTTTTGCCGTTTGACAACTTTAAACACCCAATTTCGAGTATCGATATCTAATTCATCTTACTTCTATTTTAAATGAAGCTTGGTTATCTATGTAGCTCCCATTGAATATTTATATTAATAGAAGTATAGTATTAACTATTTTTGTCTGAGGTGAAAAATACACTTTAACCCCCCCCGAAAACCCTCATTTTCCTACAATCACCACACGAATGTCGATCGATTCAATCTCATAGTCTAAATCACCGTTTTGAATTGCAATTCACATGCATCCATTTGGTGAATTTCCAAATTTCCTAAATCTGCAATTGCAAGCACCGACATTATAGAGGATATTCGTGTAACACACAAGTGTCAAAGTAACCTAGACCTTCCTTTGGTCTATATCCTTGATGAGTAACTTAGCCTTGCATTTGCCAATAATGCAATCAACTTTCATATTTCTTTTGAATACCCAATGACGTCCAAGGGGTTTGTAACGTGATGGAAGATCAACCAACTCCTAAGTGTGAGTTTAATATGTGGCGTAAGATGATTCAAGTTCTTTGAAATACATATCAAGTGAATTAACTTCTCATAATTGCACCTCCAACGGGCATGTTTAGACGGAATTGGGTGTCCACAAGTATTAGAGAAAAGAGTATTATCGATAGATATTATCTATATGAGTATATGCAATTACCGAGAGTAAAATTTATAAAAAGAAAGAAAAGTATGAGATTCGAATGCCATCATCTGTAGATAACTACATACAAATTATCAACGAAAAAATTTGACCAGGGTTAAACAAACCCTTAATTACCAACGACAACTATAACGAGAATCTTCGGAGTTATTGGGGAAATATTCTTCATCCGCGAACAATTGTTAATTACAACAACTAAAGTTTTTTTTACAGCTATTTTATCTCATGTCTCAAGTGAGATTATAGCCCACAACTATTTGGTTTATCACTATGCCAAACTAGTTGTGACACTTGTTAATTTGGCTAAGGGGTATACACCCCTCAACACCATTCCCATCATTCGCCACCTCAGCTTTCTCCCCATCATTTAACATCACCCTTCAACCAAAGAAATACACCACTCTTCATCATTCTCCACCATTCTCCATTTTTTTTAATTTATATAGTATTCAAATTAATAATTAAATTTAAACTTAAAACATAACATTATTAAATAAACTTAAACTAAAAAAATATCTAATATTCATCGCCCGGAAGAGACCATACATGTTCGACCAAGTCCGAACATAACGCGTCATGTGTATCTAGATTTACCAAAGCCAGTCGATTATATTCTCTTTGTGTTTCGTCAACTGGTTGATATTGAATTTGTCTTCATCCTTGTTGTACTCGCAAATCGCATGTCCCTCCCCTTCAATAATCATGTTATGCAAAATACATACTGCATATATCACCTGTCTAATTTTTTTTGGTGTCCATGCTCGTGTCAGGTTGGCCACTACGTGCCACTTTCTTTTTATGACACTGAAACATATTTCAATATCTTTCTTGTCGCCTCTTGAGCTCCCTTAAATTTCTTTCATTTTTCATCTTGTGGGCACGTGAAGGATTTCACAAATATGGACCATGACGTATATATCCCGTCACCAAGATAATACACGCGCTTGTATTCGATTCTTGAAACATAAAAACTTGACTCCGGCATCGTACATTCTAGTATGTTTTTTTAAAACCCCGACTGATGGAAGACTGTTAAATCATAATTTGTACCGGCAACACCAAAAAAGACATGCCAGATCCACAAATCTTGTGAAGCAACTGCTTGCAAGGATATAGTCGGGTGTGCATGATCACCTCTATGTATTGACCTCGCCAAGCATTTGGGCAATTTGCTCACTCCCAATGCATACAATCAGTATTACCAAGCATCCTAGGAAATCCATGTTTTTTTCATGGCATTCATATAATTTTTGAATATCACTCCAAGTAGGGCTACGTAAATATTTTTTGCTATATAACTTAATAATATTTTTGGTAAACTTATAAGCACTATCGCGTACCGTCTTTCGGACATTTGAAGATACTCGTCCAAAGCATCATGAACCATGCCGTAAGCCATATGCCGGATCGCTGCAGTGCACTTTTGTAGTGGAGAAAAACCTCTTCTCCCTCTCACATCCGAACGTAACTCAAACCATGGACCCGTTCTCACTATATTGTCGACTATTCTTTGAAATAGACGTTTACTCATTCAGAATCGCCTTCTAAATCTTTGCATGTGTAAGTTGCGTTTTGGAAAAGTAGTCGGCTACCAAACGGTCATGTGCACCTTTACGATCTCGATTCAACCGAGCTTTTCTTGTGAGACGAGGCGATGTTTGGTCGTCACCAAATAAAACATGTTCGATCGTAAACTTCATTGCATGTAGAAAAAAATCCGTATCGCCGGACGAAGAAGAATCATTCATTTTGATATTTTGGGTTGAAATTATATGATTTTGGTTTAATTATGTAGGTTTGAGAATGGTTGAAATGGTTTGAGACTGGTTGGAACGGTTTTTCAAATATAATAAAATCAAATTTTTTTTATTTTACCTTTGCCAACGGTCAAATGAGCACCCACATGAAACCCTCACTGACGCGAATAAGGGAGTGTTTGAGATTCCTTATTTTACTTCCTTATAAATTTTCATTAAGTTAATAAGTTACAAAAGTGTAACTTATGGAGCTTTCTCTCTCACAATATAAGCAATCTCAAACACTTTATTACTTTTAAAAAAGTTTATAAGCTAAAATTTGGTGAAGATAAGCAATCCCAAACACCCCCTAACCATCCTCAGTGAGGTCAGGTCACACGTGACCAAAATGGGGGCGGGGCGGTGTTTTCGTGAGAGCAGTGAAGGTGGCCAAGTGACTGCCACCTAGGATCAGCGGGGGTTGCCCACTAGTGTATACCCTAAACCTTAAAGATATATCAATATTATGAGAACGTACATTAATTACAAATAATTAAATAATTAAGTTTTACTCATCAAATTAAATGCTAATATGATCTAAAACGATGGCAATGCTGAAATCGATACATTCAAAGTATAAACTTGCAGGGTCTGGATATGGTAGAAACCATGTATTGGGTAGGAAACGTAAGAAACAATCTTATCCATTCATTATTAGATCGAAGGCGTGAGATCATTCCAATCAATTCAATATGTTTTTAATGTTTAAACGGTTAAAAAAGGGAAATTGTGGTAAAGTGTTGTTTTTTAAAAAAGGGCAATGCTTAAAAGTTGCATCGTTATTATTCTTCAATCAGCAGTAAGACTCACCAAAATGTTCACTCCCTAATCACACTTCACATCCGAGTAATCAAAATTGAAGACAAAATGAGGCAATCGAAGATCATCAATGACATTTCAACCAGTAAATGTCTCGATTTTCTACCGATTATAGCAATTAAGTAAAAGAGTTAGTAAACCTTAAAATTTTTGGTCGTTCGAATTTGGTGCTGCTCCGTTAAATTCCCAACTGCTTTATGTTTTTCCGGTGAGGGTTCAAATCTGTCAACTATAGAAGGAGTATCGGCGGCGGTTATCCATAAAGTGGTTGTGGTGGTGGCTCCGATGTGTGCAAATGAACAGGGAGGTAGTCGGCGTGATTTCTGGCGACCGGCAAATTTTAGGTTAAAGTCGAAATTCGATGATGTACATGCGCAATTGACTTTTAATTTTATTATATTTTTTGAGGTGCATACAGTTGGTGTGACCAGTTTACTTGGTTTTGGTGGTGACAACAATTGGTGTTGGTTTTAGTGTGTGTTAGCCACATAGATGTGTAGGTTAAAGGGTCTGTTGGTTGGGCATGTGATACTAACTAGTTTATATTAGTTCAAGTGTTTGGTGGAAATTTTTTGGTTGAGACTATGTTGGTTTGTAAAAATATTGGTAACCAATATAGTTAAGTTAGTGTTGGTATGTTATTAAACGATTATGTTGCTGTTGTATAAGTGGTTGGGTCGTGTTGCTTGGGACTGTGTTGGTTGGTGAAGTGAGCGTAGCCAAGATAGTTAGGCTTGTGTTGGTATGTTAGTAAAAGGTCGTGTGGTGCTGGTTTTGCTGTATTGTTGGTCTATTTGTGTCTGTGTTGCACCAGATTGTGTTACCGGTCTACTTGTGTCGACGTTTGGGTTAGTTTGGTGGTCTTTTTTGTGTGTGTGGTGTTGGTTTTGTTGTGTTGCAGTTAGTAGAAGTTTATTGGAAGGTGATTTTTTGTGTTGGTAGTAACATATTTTCTAAGTTGTGTGGAATTTAAAAGTGGACAGGTAAGTGTTATGAGGTGAGGGTTATGATGTGCTAGTAATTTGCATGATTTAAGATATATTGACGTGCATTTGATATTTGTAATGGTGGTGGTATAAGTTCTAAAATTGTAACTGATGGTGCTTGATTATAGGAATTAAATAGATTATATTTTACAATATTGCCCTTTATTAGTTAATAATTAATTTTTATTTGCTTAATTCTAATTGGTTCTTACATTTCTCACCAAAATAACACTTTCTATTTGATCATTTAAACTTGCAAAACGCACGTAAACATTTGTTGGAAAAATAAACACAAATATTACTATACAAACCTTTTAACAACTAATATATATATATATATATATATATATATATATATATATATGAGAGAGAGTTATTTTGAGAACCATGGTGAGTTTTAAGAACTTTAAGAACTCAATTTTGGACCACACATTTAATTAAATGATATGAAACATGTGACTGAGATTAAATGTAATTAAAAAATGAAGCAGGAGTGAGAATAAATAATTTTGATAATTACACAAGTTTAAACGTAAGTTACACTTGTGTAAAAAGTCGATTCGGTGTGTAAAAAAATACCATAATTTTTTGTACATCACTTACACTTACGTATTACACATGTGTAAAAAAAATTCGGAAAAAAAAATTGTTACGTTGAGTTCTTTCAAGTTCTTAAAACTCAAAGTGGTTCTCAAAAGAAATCAATCCTATATATATATATATATATATATAGGATGAGTATCATTACAGAACTGATAAATTATTTAAGAACTTGAAGGAACCCTTGAAAACTAACGTTTTTTATAAAAAAATTTGTATGTTAATATTATTTGAGTGTAGTTTTATCATTTTGTATATCTATATTTACGATTACAATTTTGAAAATTAGTTTTTATACATATCTACCTTTTGTTTTACACATATGTAAATTTGTGAATTAATATATTTAATCAATTTTTTTTATATATAATATGATAAAACTACTCTTAAGTAATTTTAATATATAAAAAAAATTTAAAAATGTTTGGTTGTGTAGAGTTCCTAAGAGTTCTTAACTTTTTTATACCAACCCTATATATATATATATATATATTAGCAACAAAAAAAATTTCATTGTTAGAATTACAAGATAGAATCATAGAAAAAGATTCATACAATATGAATGTATAATATGCCATGTTACTCAGAAATCGTTGGCGACGACTTTAATAAGTCGACGCATCAAAGTAAACCTTATAATTTTGTTATTTAGTATCAATTTGCATATTTATAGTCAAAGTCTACGACTAACTTGAACGTCTCATCCTTCTATATATACTTACATTTTCAGCCACAATTTCCATACACATGCACCTCACAAAAATGGAGAACAAAGTGTTGGGCTTCTGCGCAATTGCAGCAGTGCTTGGAGTAATATCCGCTGCCACAGGATTCGCAGGGGAGGCGACAAGAGTTAAGGTAACGACAACAACTGATAGTAATAAGTTTGTTTAACTAAACTTAAGAAATGTTTTTGACATTTATAATGATATGTGTGCAGGCTTCTGAGGTTTTTATTTATGACGATTCGTGTGTTTATCCAAGTAGTCCGGCTCTCGCACTTGGAATCGTGTCAGCCGTGTTCACGATCATTACACGCATTTACACAAGTGTTTCATTTGGCGGAGCTGGTTGTTGTCGAACGGACCCTAATTCGACTCCGATTTCCAAACTACTTTTTGTACTCTCATGGTATGATATTATGATATAGATCTTGTTTTCAGTTACATATTATTATAGCAATATGTAATCTAGTAACTATATAATAATTATAACTAGTTTAATGTTGGATATCCAGGGTAGCTTCAGTTATAGCAGTGGTTCTACTGTTGACAGCTGCAGGACTAAATAACAGACAAGGTGGAGAGGTGGATGCATATGGGTATATTACAGCTTCAGTTAGCCCTGCTTGTGGTGCGCACATATGATGTATATATGTGTGAACCCTCGGGTGGGCAAAAGTGAAATTGCACTAATTTTGACGTTATTTTACTAATCTCGTGAAAATAACGTTAAAAGTGACGGACGGTTAATCAGGCATCATGTAGTGGCGTTGATAGCCGAAAGACAAGGGTACATGCACCGATCAGCCGGTGTCCCGATGATTGAGTTCTATGTGCCTTATGTCCAACGCTTGATGCAAAACTACTATCGAGCCGGGGGTCTCACCGAAAGCAGCCTCTCTATCCTTATAGGGTAGAGGTAAGGCTGTCTACATCTTACCCTCCTCATACCCTACCATAGCTTTGCTATTGGTGGGATATACTGAGTACGATGATGATGATGATGACATGCTATGTTGTGAAGCCTGGAATATTTGCAGCAGGAGCTATTTTAGCTCTCTTAAGTGCGGTTCTTGGTATTGCGGCGTATATTACACTAGCTCCGCCATCGCAAACCAACACGTATCCTGCGGCTGCGATCCCGATGGGTACTGCTAATGTTGATCCAGAGAAGAATCCAGGGCCATTCCCTCCTCAGCAATACCCTCCCCAACAATACCCTCCTCAGCAATAGTCAAAGTAATAAGATGGGACATGCATTTTACACTAGTATCTGAATGGAATTTTAATTGTGTGGTTCATATTGTAAGACTTGTTTTCTTTGTTGTTTGACTTTGTTATTTGTAGTTTCATTTTCAGTACTCCTTCATGATATGGTATGTGTAATAGTAAAATGATTATATCAATTGTTAAAATAAGTCTTTTCTCCACAAAGATTTAGTCAAATACTTATTGCATTTCATTAAATGATTTGACTAACTACCATCACTTCTCATGTTCTATTAAATTCTCAAAAGATGTTATTTTTGCATCTATATATATATTAATATATGAATTACAAAAAAATCAGTATTCTTGTAAAGCAAGATGTATTTTGTACTGTAAACGGTACATGCTTCGTTTGCAATGAAAACACACATACAAAAATTAGTTAAGATATCGTCAGGAAAGTATCAAAGATAAATGCGTGTAACATTCTTCTTTTGTATATTTCTTTCTAAAGTTCAAACAAAAATTATAAATCTGATAAATATATACCGGTAGACCACTAAACATGAAAACAAAAAGGGATAAATGATGTAGTAATATGCCCTCCCCAACAATACCCTCCTCAGCAATATCCCCCGCAACAATAATCAAAGTAATAAGATGGGACATTTTACACTAGTATCTGAATGGAATTTTTGTTGTGTGGTTTATATTGTAAGTTTTGTTTTCTTTGTTGTTTGAACTAGGTTAGTTATCTGTGTGCAATAAATAAATTTATTTAAATAATAATATAATGTAAAATACAAAAAATATATTCAAAAAATATAAAGATATATTATATGGTAGAATAAATTACACATTACATAATATGAAAATAAAAAGTTGTTAGAAATTCATAAATCTCTAAATATTTCTTTGTACACAATACTTGTAGTTTAACTGTAACTTTATTTTCTATATAAAAACATAGTAGTTTCGCATTGTTTTTGTTTATAACTCTAAATAATGCAACATTTAACTATCATGAGTTAAAATAAATTGTCTAAAAAACATACCAACCATCTATAATAATTGACCTTAGCTTTTATTAATCTTTAATGCAAAATAAAAATAAAGTGAAAATTTCATACTTTGAAATTAATCATTTTATCTAAAGGTATAAGATTTTTTTAAGAATAAAAATTGAGTTCCAATATTACTTCCGGATATGATTTTGGCATCTATAACACAGTTATCTTAATTGTTGTATTTTCACATATAGTTTAGTTTCACTGCATATACCAATTTTCTAGTTAATATTTTAAGCAACATTAATTCAACGTCGACTTTTTAGGACTAATCTATAACTTGACAACCTTAGATTTTAAGGTCATTTAAAACATCGCTAAACTAATACTTTTTTGTAACGTATCATTTTATGACTAATAGAACATAGATAGCGAACTCTTGCTAGTTTCTTGAATGACCACTTTTTTCGGTGCAAGTATAACTCACTCACTAAAGAAAAATGAAATTTTAAAATCTTCAATAATAGAAGAATATACAAAGTCAATTTATCATATGATTAATAGTGTGCTAATGTCTAACATGTGTATTCCAAAGATAAGTGATTTTATCCACCTGAAAAACCAAAACATGTAGTCTAGTTTTTATATTTTTGTGAATTTTTAAGATTATGAACTTAACATAAATGATTGGTTGATTAAATAGTTAACTAAAAAGAAGTTGTAAATGGCTATTTTTTAAACCAACCCGTGGACTGAAATTTATTTTAATCATAAACTGTTTTGACTTGAACCATGTTTGATATTTTAACCGGCTAAAGAAACCCGCTGGTTTAAGTTAACACAAACACTAAGAATACATCAATAGTGAATTTTTCTTTTCAGGGTTTGAAATAAAAGGACTTGTAATTTAGTAAATAATCATATATATTTAATAAGTTAAATTTTATTGAAATTT
The DNA here is from genome assembly GCF_021521415.1 of Bidens hawaiensis. Lineage (NCBI taxonomy): Eukaryota > Viridiplantae > Streptophyta > Magnoliopsida > Asterales > Asteraceae > Bidens > Bidens hawaiensis. The sequence continues at coordinate 1,904,034 of NW_027491133.1, forward strand.
GATTTTAAAATTAATCTTGCCTCTTCATCTAATAATATCATTTCTTATAAAACCTTAATTAATATAATATATTTAAAACCTTAATTTTTGAAATCATTATTCAATATCAACGTGAAAATTGGTTAATTAAAAAAACCTAATATTAATAACTAATATAATATATTTATATAAAACAGAAAAACATATTTACGTTAGTATTTAATTGTTTAAATTAGGAAAGTATTATTAAAAAGAGAAAATGAAAAATTAAAAAGTAAAAAAATAAACTACAAAATTATTAATAGCAAAGAATTATTAAAAAGAGAAAATGAAAGATTAAAAGGTAGAAAAAAATGAAATACAAGATTATTAATAAGAAACAGAATTATCAAAGGTATTTAATATGAGAGAAAGGAGGAAAAATTTGTAAGAAAAAATTTGATGATTACATATGACACTTATTAATTTTATTGATTATATAATATAGATTTGAGTTTGTAATTTGTAGTTTCATTTTCAGTGCTCCTTCATGATATGGTAAGTGTAATACTAACATGATTATATCAATTAATTGTTTAAATAAGTTATTTAACTAAGACTTAGTCAAATATGTATTGCACTTCATTTAAAGATTTGACTATCACTTCTCATGCTCTATTAAATTCTTATATATATATATATATATATATATATATATATATATATATATGATTGATTTCTTTTGAGAACCGTTTTGAGTTTTAAGAACTCGAAAGACTTAACGTAACAATTTTTTTTGTGAATTTTTTTTACTCATGTGTAATACGTACAAAAAATTACCGTAATTTTTTACACACCGAATCGACTTTTTACACATGTGTAACTAAAGTTTAAACTTGTGTAATCAACAAAAATATTTATTCTCTCTCCTGATTCATTTTTTCAATCAAATTTAATCTCAGTCACATATTCTAACTCATTTAATTAAATGTGTGGTTCAAAATTGAGTTCTTACAACTCATCAAGTTCTCAAAATATCCCTCCCCTATATATATAATGGATCTTGCGAGAAGTGATATTACAGCGAGAAGTGAATGTATAACTCCATTAATCCCTAATTTCACTCCCTTTCATATGATGTTACATACATATATGTAGGTTGGTTGTATTTATGTCTTAATTACACATTCAAACCAACCTACAAACATATAAATGTACTGAGTCACATTCAAACCTATGTACCTACACACATACAAACATACACATATACAAACATACACACACATATACAAACATACGTACCTACACACATACATATGCACCTACACATAAGAAAGGGAGTGAAATTAGGGATTAACGGAGTTACACCTTCACTTCTCGCACTTCTCGCTGTAAAAAAACTTCTGAAATGATCTAATACCTATATATATATATATATATATATATATATATATATATAGACAGTAGAAACTCTATAAAATAATACACTTGGGACCACCAAAATTTATTAATTAAAAGAGTTATTAATTAATCGATAAATTAATAATTATTAATTTATATATTAATTAATATTTTATTAATTTATAAAAGAGTTATTAACTAATTTATAGTAAAATGTAGTTGCACAGTTGTTGACTGATGAATAAATTATTGAAAGCGTTATTGAAATTAATAAAGATGATATCGATGAAGAAGATGATGAAAATTCTACAATGGAGCCCCCTTCGTGAAACGAAGCTATTAAAGCGGCAATCACGTTGAACAATTTCTTGTTGAGCTATGAGAAAACAACACCAGAAGTTCTTACCATGCTAAGGAAAATTAGATACGAGATTCAAGGGGAAATTGATTTCAGCAAAAAACAAAAGACAATTGAGTCATTTTTCAAGAAACATTCATAAATCATTCATGTAATATGCTATATATAAGGAATTATTACTTTATATTTTATATGGGGTCTAAAGAAATTATTAAAAATGTATTATCTTATAATTTTAGCAAATTATTAATTTAGCATCCTATCCCCGAGTCGGGACCGGCAAAAAATATTATCTTAGAGAGTTTATTAAATAATCAAGTATTAATTTATCGAGTTTCTATTGTATATGTTATAAAAATTTAGAATTCTTGTAAAAAGCAAGATGTATTTTCTCCCGTAAATGGTGTTCGTTTGCAATTAAAACACATGTACATGCAATAATTAGTTAAGATATCAATTCATTTCCTGTGATACAAGATCAAAAAAGCATAAATGGCAGGGCCGTTTCGTGGATAAGCTAAATGAGGCAATGGCTTTAGGCCTCCAGATTTATAGAGCCTCCAGCTTAAATAAGAGTTATGTATTATGAGATTTTAAAGTGGAGTTCTTTTAAAATTGGTAACTCAATGATGAGCCACAAGCTAAGGATGATTGCTTCATATCCATTATCACGGCATATCATTTCATATTCTATAATTTTTGTATACTCTCTACCGCTATACGCATAAATAAAAGAAAATAAAAAGGCCTCAACATTTGAGTTAGTTTTAGGCCCTCGAGGACGTTAAGCCAGCCCTGATAAAAGGTAAATGACAAAAATTATATGACAAATATATAACGGTAGACCACTAAAACATGAAAACCAAAAGGTTGAAATGATGTAGTAATATGCCCTTGCAAGCTAAATGTTTGCAACAACGTGAAGCTTGGAAAGAAGAATGTCAACTTGATCGAGTGGAGAACGCCTAACCTTTTTTAGAAAACCAACAACTTAAATAACATTAAGAACTTAAATCACAAAAGACTAGATATATAACAAACGATGCGCTTAAGAGCGTCCCAATGACTTGTCATTGGAGCGTGCATGTGCATGCATACTTGCTGAACTGCATAACTGATGTCTGGTCTGGTGAAAGTAAGATATTGAAGAGCACCGGTCATGCTATGGTATAGCGTCTTGTCAGAAAACAGTGTGCCGGTTGAGGCACTTAGTTTCCCATTTGTGTCGACTGATGTAGCTACGGGCTTGCAAGACTCCATACCGGCCCTTTTAATTATGTCTCGAGCGTAGTTAGCTTGAGATAAAAACATGTTGTCACCTGTACGTGTAACCGAAATACCAAAAAAGTAGCTCAACGGCCCTAAATCTTTCATGGCAAACTCGCTGGATAGGCTAGACAGTAGATGTTGACGGAGTGCATCAGATGAGGTGGTGAAAAGAATGTCGTAAACATATAGTAACAGGTATGCTGAGTCGTTTCCCTGATTTAAAATTAATAGAGAAGTATCGCAACGAATTTGTCTAAAACCCAATCGTAAAACATAATTAGTGAATCTTTGATACCAAGCCCTTGGTGCCTGCTTTAACCCGTATAATTATTTTTTAAGTAAACAAACATAATCCGAATAATCTTTGTGACGAAACCCCATCGGTTGATACATGTAAACTGTTTCGTTTAAATTCCCATGTAAAAAAGCATTCGTGACATCCAACTGATGAACTGGCCAAGATCGTGATAAAGCAATAGATAAAACTGTGCGGATCGTTACCGGTTTAACAACCGGACTAAAGGTTTCTCCACAATCAATACCAACCTGTTGAGACCGACCGCTGTAACACCCCGGCTAAAGCGGAATACGCCCGAGTGTAACATACAAATTGCTCAAAACACATGTGACACTATTAAGTGACAATATTATCATTAATTAATTTAAACATCAAGTATATAAGTTTGTAACAAGAAATACAAGGGAAATACAAGAACAATTAACAACTTGTCCATTTATTACTAAAACCTAAGTTCTAGTGTCTTCTTCATGGCAGCATACCTCTACATAAGGTACCTGTAGCACATATATATATAAAATAAAGGTCAACTATATGAATAGTTGGTGAGCTTCCACGGTTTGATATAAGTACAGAAAAATCATACATGTAACGCCCCGATCTCGGTGCCCTACATTGGACGTTGGATTTACTCATAAACACAGTTCTACAATCAGAGTTAATTAAAACTTTCGCGGAAACGTTAACTTAAATCATTCGTTACAAAACATTTAATCTTTTCTTTAAACCATAACATAAAAACATCATATTTAGAACATCACTTCTTCCATCTTTAGATGCCAGCCGTTCAATCCTTGCCATGTGCCCTCCTCATGCTAGCTCGTTAAACATATTCACCTGCGTGCATACTAAAAGTCAGATACGCTGAGTGAGTTCTAGTTACTCAGGCGACATACAATACATACATATATTGTACATACATACATATCTTAAACTTGTATAAATATCCATAAGAGGAACGTCACGTAATATCTACTAAAAGAACTATTACTATTGTCCATGCTATAAATTCTCCATCGAAGGAACACACTCTCTCTCTATATATATTATCCATAGAAGGAACACTCTATTTACTTTCCATAGAAGGAACACCCTATAGACTTTCCATAGAAGGAACACTCTGCTAACCATAGAAGGAAAAATACACTATCCATAGAAGGAAACACTATACTATCCGTAGAAGGAACATTATACATTATCTATAGAAGGAACTCTATATGTTATCCATAGGAGGAACACTGTATATAATTTATTATCTCATGTCCATGTAAGGAGCTAATCATTTCCCTCGGCAATACGTGCAATATATGAATATCGTTCATGTACCGACAAACAATCATTCGTATCTACCACATATATCATACATGGCATACTCTTACCATTCATACATTATATATATCATACGTATCTGTGATCATAACCCAATAGTACATGCAATATCCGAAGATCGTACATGTACACATCATACATATATCATTCATACATTACATATAGAAATCATATCTTTAAACTACCACCTGGCGATACATGCAATATCCGAAGATCGTTCACGCACCGTCAAGCATTCATCATACATGAATCACACAAGGTATACACTTACCACTAGGTAAGTGTATTAGCTATCACATCGAGTATGCACACAACCCCGAAAACATAACAAGGAAGTGGGGCTAGAACTCACCTGAATGCGGTTACGTTCACCGTTAATGGTTATTCCCTTCTTTAGTTGTGCACGACTAACTGTATAACAATTACACGTATTAATTACTATCACTAACCATATTGTATTTCCAGTTTAATTATAACCCTCAACGAACGGGGGTCCGGGGGCAACGCCCCTGGTAGCGGGGTTCAAGAAGCAGAGCCCCTGGCTGGGGTTAAGCTGCCAGGTCAGCTTAGAAAAAATTTATTTTCATTAATTGTCTTAACACATTTTCCATTAGGATTTCATAATAATATTTTATTGTTAACCCCTTAATCCTTTAAGGTATCTTCTATAAATTAATAAAGTTCAAGGGCTATTTTGTAATTAAATCATTCTTCTCTAAGTCCAGGGACCATTTATGTCATCATTTAAACTTAATTCGTTACCCTGCATAACGAATTGGTGAACTAATTCGTTATTTGATCACAGCCTGATTCGTTATCTGAACTTAGCGAATTGGTGAGTAACGAATCACTTGATTCGTTATCCTAACATAACGAACTGGAAGAGTAACGAATCACTTGATTCGTTATCTTAACATACGGGTAACGAATCACTTGATTCGTTATCTTAACGAGTTGGTCATCATCATAATGAATTGGACCTTAATTGGACCTTAACAAACTGGTCATCATTATGACGAACTGAACCTTAACGAACTGGTCATCATCATAATGAATTAGGCTAGTTCGTTAAACCTTCATTAATGAATTAGGGTTCCGGCGCCGCCTTTCTGGCGCCGCATTTGCCGAAAAAACGGGATCTCGTCGGAAAAGCGAGATCTCGCTTGTTTCACCACCGTTTTCACCGTTTTTCGTCACGTTCAATCCAGATCTGAGTTAGGGTTATTCCTAACCATCCGGATTGTTCACCAACGTACTCAGATAAGCACAAGTAATGTCTTTTCCAATTGGTAACAACCAATGTACTCGGATCGGGGGTCCCTATTCCACTCATAACATCGAGGTCTTGAGTGCATAGGGGGCGTATGATCATACTTATTAAGGAAACCATGATCAATTAATCTTTGAGCAAGTAAGCAAATACACACACAAGTCCATGTAACGAATTGTAGTTTGTAAATAATAAATAAACGAAATTGTAATGTTGATAGGATATATATGCTACCCCAAAAATATTTAAAAGCGTTAAAAGGGGGGGGGGGGTGAGAAACTCACCTTGATGTTGAAGACAAACTTGTAATAAAACCGAAAGCACGTAAATGAAATCGAAGCAAGTGAACGCCACGAACTAGAATTAAAAGCATAAAAATTAATATTAACTGACGGCTTATAAAAGTAGATATTCATACAAGCACTATAAGTATTTTCTAAGCGATTCCTATAATCCTTAGTATCCAAACAATCCCACGGTTTATTAAAAGTTTGACCAAAGTTTGACTTTCCGTTGACTTTGACCAAAAGGTCCAAGTTGTTGACCGTTGACTAAAAATATTGACCGTTGACCAAAATATTGACCGTTGACCTTAAATGTTGACTAACGACCCGTTAGTGACTTTTGACCAATTATCTAAACTTAAAATAGTCATAAGATATTCATAGTCGCAACCTAATAATCGATCATGTAATTTGCAGTTAATCATTTTTTTTCATGCAACCCTATGGCTAAGTCACACTTTTACCAATTTAATTTCCCATAAGTAAGACTAACCACTTAGCTAAATGGTTCTAAGTTGACCCATAAAGCCAAAATTCAATTTACCACAATCAATCTATTACAAATTACAATTATTTTCACTAACCAATATGTTGATCATCCTTAACAAGTTTTCAATCATCAAAATTGATTTTTTTCAACCAACCAAAACTTGTGTTTAAATTACCAAATAATTCACACATATTCTTTCAAGTATTATGTATAACATATATTTTTCTTATAATTTTCCAATTCACACAAATATACAAAATATTCACACTCTACAACAACCTAATTTCAGTCTCTGTTTTAACACAGTAGTACACAAATATTTGCTAAAAATTCTATATTTGTCCAATTGATGCAAGACCAATTGTAGATTCCTACTTAAATTTATAACATTCTAGAAGTGGAATAACACCCATATCTATTTTCAATCTCAAGTTATACAATTTAAAACACAGCTCAGAAAATTTCTCTTTCAATCAGGATTGCAACCCGATGTTGTAAATTAATAAAAACTAGTCAACAAAAGTCTAAAAATTATTATTCTTGACTTTTTGAAAACTATATTCAAAGTACTTAATCACAGTATCACAAATCAATCAGAAACACCAACGTATCATCAAGTTATACAATCTACAATCTAAAACATAGAATCTGTCAACAAGAAGATTCAAACAAAAAGTCACAAAAATCATAATTCTTATTTCCTTATGATCTTTAATCATCAAGGAACCATTTTTATAACCAAATCTTATTTATTTCATTATTTTACTGATTTATAAAATAATATTTATGTACAAAAGGTTTCCATACTTTCTTTTATGACAAGACACACAATTTCTTTTAAGACCATCAACTTGATCATCTTTTTATTTCTTATAATTACATGTGTTTGGATACTCAATCCCACAATCCCAAATCAAAGAAACATAAACAAAATATATATTAACCATTCTTACTTACTTGCTTGATCAATGCTATATCACTATTTGTTCCAAGAATCACCTAACTTGATTATGATATTTTAAGAGTGTTTTAGAAAAATAAAATGTATGTGTGTGATGTGATATGGACGGCCAAAATAAAGAAAAAGAAAAGTTATAACCTTAATTGTTATTTACTCATCATTAAGCCATAATTAATTTTATTAAACTTTAGGTTATGTCAATTTTTATTACATGTGACATGTTACATTATATTATAAACATTTTCTAGTAACCATATGTTGTGTACTATTCTTTTTGTTACTTGTCATGTAATATATCATAGGTTATGTTATTTTAATTATTCAATTCTCCTACAACAAATAAGTATACAACAACTAATCATGTAGCATGTAACACAATTTCACCCACCACATATAATACATGTAACATATCATGTGTGACAAATTTATTATAAGATATCATATATTATAACATGTGTGACAAGTTTATTATTCTAGTTATCAATAACTAGTTACTCTCACTTAGGTCACCAACGACACCACTGACTCAATGTATGCATACATGACACTATATGCATGGGAGTTCATTAACTTAGTTAACAAAACTAACTGGGTTTACTGACACAGTCAACAGGATTTAACTGAAAATGTCGGGTGTCACATCAGGGATTAGAAATGTTGAATCTATATTTTATTATGGAGTTGGATATTATAATATGTTTTTATACATATAATTATAAATAAAAACCAAAAATTTAAAACGGGTCGGATTTTCGGGTTTGAAAAGTAACGAATGTTACAACCGCCACACACTAGTCGAGCCTTATATCGCTCGAGGGTGCCATTCGAGTTAAATTTGTGCTTAAAAAGCCACATGCTACGAATAATATTCATTTGAGGATGACGTGAGACTAGTTTCAAAGTCTCATTTTTAAGAAGGGCATTAAACTCGTCAGACATGGCGTTACGCCATTCCGGGACGGACAAAACAAAGGTTGGATATTTTGAATAAGGATTATGGAAATCGTAGAAAGATTAAATAATTTCTTAGGTTTGACAATACCATCTATGCCACGTGTGCGCATGGAGCGGGTAGTGGGCGGAGGTGGATGAGGGGCGGTGACAGGAGTGATGGTGGTGGAAGTTGTATTTGTGTTCAGCGGTGTTGCGAATGAATTGGTTTGAGATGGTGGGTGAGCCGATGTTGGTATGATTTGAGAGAGGGTTGTAGGAGAAGTGGTAGGGCTAGGTGTAATGAGTTGGGTATGTGCATGATGTGATGGAGAGCTAGAGGAGTTGGTCGTGGGTGGGTATTGAGTTAAGGTGGGTGTGGGTCAATATGGGCCCAGATTTGGTAAGATCCATACCCGTGAATTCGGGTTAAATGCATGAGAAGCCTCCATTTAAAAATCAAGCAATCTGGTGGCTTCCATAAAAGAGGGGAGCGACCACATAGCGACACGTAGGATTTTTGAGTTTTCGTTTATCTATACTACATTATAATACAGATAGACAACTTTTCAAATTCATGTACTCTCTCTCTCTAAGATGCTGATTAATTACCCTACACCCATCCTTCTCACTCCTTCTTCAGCAACCCATCCCAGCCGCCACCCTTCCAACTCCGGCTTAAGCAAATCATCTCGGCCACTACAATCCTACCGTCGACCTTAATAATTTCTTTTAATTTCTCTCCTCTCTCCATACGTTACATCTTCAATAATCAATTTCTTCTTCAACAATCAATCAATTCATCAATCAATTTTTTTTAATTGATGTCAGTTTGTGTGTAATATAATGCTATAAAAACAGCAACACGAACTTGTTCTTCACCAGACTCTACACAAAGGTATGTTATACTCTTCCTTTGTATTACAATTCCCATGATTGTTGATTACTCATAGTTTAGAAACTAATTCACTTTTAAATTGGGTTTAATTGTGGCTTATTGGTGGATAATTAGGTTTAATTTTCTTAGGTCATATGTATTCATAATTTCGTGATTTCATTCTGGTTTGAACCTAATTCACTTTTAAATTGGGTTTTAATTATGGTTTATTGGTGGATAATTAGGCTTAATTTTCTTAGATAATTTGATTTTGGTAATCTATACAAGAAATTTGAGGTTATGAATTGGGTCTCTATTGTATTTATAGCATACACATAGAACACCTGTCATTTTTTTTTACTTAATTCTTCTTACATTTTGGTTACTCAGGAGCTACAAAGGAAGAGGTTGAAGGTGATGGTTTAAAAATACATGATTGGTCTAATAGGGAAATGGTAGCCTGAGAGTTTAGAGATTAGCTACACAGTTTGAACTTACCGCTTTCACATATCAACAGGTGTATATTTGATGTATTTTGTTATTATTACTACACTTGACCTTGACACATTGCAGTGGTTATATGGCATATCTATACCTTTACTACATATTAAAAAGCTAACTTGTTATCTTATTTTTAGTTTATGAAAGATCTTATTTGCTGTAAAATACCAAGTCATTGAACTTCATCTCAACTTGATTTTTTTGTCATTATTTCTAAAGACTAATACAACAGTGTGCATATAAAAAGATTGTTTTCAAACTATCAAACCAGCCCATCAAGATGTGAATTAACCAACCAAACTGGTTTGGTTTTACTGTCCTTTAACCCTTTATATGACTTTTTCTCCAAATGTAATTTATGTGTATAACTTCAACTAATTCGATAAAAGCCATAGTTGTAACTGTCCATTTACCTCTTTATTGTATGTTTTACACGGATTTCATTTGTCATGATTTGTGAAAAAAAATTATGTGATTTAGATATATTATTTTAGATACATGATACTATGTTGGTGATGCATTTTGGTTATGCCATGTTTTTGCTACCATGACTTATATTGTTAATTCGTAATATTTTATATACTAATTTGTGGTATGTTATCATGACTTATGTTAATTCTTAATCTTTTATATAGTAATTCAAGGTATTTTTATTACAGCATGTTAACCTCGACATGTATGTCTGTACCATGACAGGTTTACCCCCTCGCTTCATTGAACCCGTATCAAGGAAACTGGACCATTAAAGTCCGTCTCACGGATAAAGTGCCCACGCGTCACTACAACCATACACGAGGACAGGTGAAGGATGCTTTTTTAGTGTCGAGCTAACTGACGACGATGTAAGTCCCCGTTTTTTCGATAGTCATTATATGTTATTCCAAACTATGAAGACTATTAGTGCGGTTGATTATGGCATAAAAAAATTACTAAAAAGAAATGAACCATCCTAAAACGGAATTCATGATAAGCCGGTAAAAGGTCTAATATACCCTTTTCTGAATTTACAAAATCATTTAATGTCAAAATGTAACATAATTTTTTTGCTCTTTTAATAGATTAATTTTGTGCTTGAACCTTTCTCAATGCATCCATAGAAGTATAATGACATGTCTTTAATCATGCTTTCATTTATATTATACAAATATTGTATTACTATAAAAATTATTACTCCTAACTGTTTATATTTATATTTATCTTTGTGGCATAGGCCTTTATGATTACTTTTAATGGGACCAAAGATATGATTAATGAACTGGTCTTTATGTATCTTGGGGAATTTTTATGAAAGGAAACAAGTAATGTAAGTGTTACTATTAATTTACTAATTTCAATGTTAAATAATTTTGTGTTTGCTTCCATGTGATTCTTTAACTTATGATTAAGATTGATGGTCGGTTAATTTGTACATATTTTAGTTTGTTTATTATTTAGTTTTAATCGTTTATTTTAGAACTTTGGTACTTCATACGTGCTTTTATATATCAGGTCATTGATAATTAAAGATGCTAAATAGGAGACTTGTACAAGCATGGAGTTATATCTCGGGAAGACTGAAGCATGATTTGATGTCTTGGGAAGTGTTACAAGGATTCGGGAAGAGTATGGATGAGTGATCATAAGCCGATGCTAAAACTGAACAAGATGGGTTGACAAAATGCGACCTTGAAGTAAAACGAGCATATCCTGAGCTAGAAAATGAGTCACGGGAGCTATAATATATGAATTTTGGGTTTCTCGACGAGAGGAATCTAAAAATGTGGTTTTCTTAGGTCGCGATACGCGATGGGATGGTCATATGTCCATCGCGTATCGCGGTGGACATAAAAGACGGGAAAATTAGGTTTTAAGCATATTATTCATGATAAAGAACCCTAACTCCGTTTTGACGAAGAAAAGGCGATTCCAGCAGCTCCAAGAGTCGATTTCCACCATTATAGCTTGTGCCAAGACCTTCTGCATGATCCATATCATCCATATTGAAGATTCAATGATGTCAAGGCTTGGCTAATCTCCTAGAATCGCACCCGGAATGTATAGTTTGTAATCTTTACAGTTTTTCTCATGTGATTAAGAACACTTGTGTATAATTATTGATGATTGATATATTATTATTGATGTTTGGTATTTCTGTGTGTTCGGTCGGTTTAAGTTTACGTTGGTCTGAACGAACTGTTACCAGTTGCTAGATAATTAATCATATAATTGTTTGGTTAGATTGAATTCGATAAAACATACAAATGCCCTTAACTGAGTCACACTGGCAAGGACTGTTTGATAACCACTACCGTGTCTAAAGTGATTATTGATGTCTAAGGTTTTGTCCGATTGATCAGTTTTCAGTTAATCGTTAATAATTAACCTGTTAGGTTGCATGAGATAACTGTTTGTTGCTTACTTGAATTCCCGGGTGTGATTTGTTTTGTTAACTGCTTAAAACTCGTTTACTTGTTCGTTACTCAGTTCTCTAAATTCACTTAAATTGCTTGTCTGATCAGCACTAAACACTAGTACTTCATAATATTAAATCTGTACACGAATTGCATTGACCACATACTCCTTGTGATACGATACCCTACTTGCTCTAACTATTTAGTTTAATTAAGTTTTTGATTGACTCAAACGACGGTCATCAAAATGGCGCCGTTGCCGGGGAGTTAGTGCGCTTAGTGTTTTTTGTGTTATTTGATTTCTTTGTTTATTTTAGTTTAGTTTAGTAATTTTTAATTTTATTTTTGGTTTTTATTTTATTTTTCCATATTAAGCGGGGTGTGTTGTTTGTGCAGGTAACAGGTTTTAGACACCCGCCACTTGGGCAGACAGTCACCGCTTACGGGTTAAAACCAAAACCCATCCCGAAACCCGAGCACACAACTGTCACTATGAGCAATTATGGTGATTTTCGTTATTGTCAAGGCCCGTATCATTATCGGTATTGTCCAGTAGTTGCACAAAATCGGCAAGAGCGTTGCCATGGGCGAAGATATATGACGACATTCTATGAAGATAAAGAGATTTTGTCATGTTATTCACACTCTGAACAACAGACATCACCAAATTATGATGAAGATTATCAATCAGACATGGATGACCAATATGATCAAGAGTCGTATTATGCCAACTGAGAACCGGAGATGCCCTATTCCTCAAGTTCCCAAGACACGGTGGAATCCAAACTTGACAAATTGATAAATATTATGGTTGAGCATAACAAGGAATTAGAACAACAAAGGAAATCACTCGAGGCTAAGTGGACCAATCAAATTAATGAAGAGATTATACACACTGAACCAGACTATGATGAGGATGATTATGAATATTCTCCTGAAGAAGATGATTATGAATATCCTCAGTCGGTTGATGAAGACCAACAAAATATTCTGCACTCTAAGATCGATACCATCATGAACACGTTAATGGAACATAAGAGACATATGATGGAAGAAGAAAAGGAATATGAGCTAAGACATGAAAGAATTTTGGCCTCGCTCAATCCGAATATTGAGGACAATACTAAAATCAAACAAGACTAAGAAGAGTTGGCTAGTGGTACTGTGTTTGATGGTGATGAAGAGAATGAGGTTGTTGATCTTCCAAAGCAAGAAAGTGAAAGTGGGATTCAAGTAGAAGATACAACTCCTTCAGAGTATGAAGAGCCCAAGTTAGCCAATGTGAATCCTATGCCTTCTCCAGTACTTATTATTTAAAACAACAAGTGTGAGAATGAAGGCTTGGTAAAGAATGAAAAGAAAGTAAGCTTGCAAGATATTGGGGAAATAATTAAGAAGCGGCATCACAATAATCATTCAAGTAGCATGCCAATCACTGTAAAGCGGTTATGGACTTGGCATGTAAGCTACCGAGCGCATATTGGAAACTCGATGGGTAAGTGTGCACTTCGACCACCGTGATAAATTCAGGTATTGTCAAGCTGTAGACATCAATTCAGCGCTATCCGGGAGGCAACCCGGGGTTTGTAAGTATCTTTCCAATTTGTTTTTATTTGAGTTATTATCTGCTGTATTTTGATTTATTGTATATTGTGTTGTATTTGGAACTTTGTGGGTGTAGTTCACTATAAACCCTCACGAGACCTCACTCGTCCACCCGGGCTACCGGGGGGTTTAAAGGGCTTGTTGCATACGCTAAATGCAATCGTGATTCCTACGAAAGTGAGTTAGGTCTTTTAACGTTTTAACTTGCTTAACAAAATTAATTATGAAACGACTTAATTTGGCTCGTTAGTTATTTTAATAAACTCAACAGAAAATCAATTTTTTATAACTCTTAAAATACATAGGTCTTACACTTGTGAGAAGCTTGCTTCTACACGTCTTGAGATTTTGCAGGTTCGGTTGTCAATTTTGGTACTTGGTTGAGACGAGAGTATACGAGTGTTTACGAGAGTTCGCGACCCGACTGGTCCTTTTCGAGTCTCACTGATATCAGGTGATTTCAGTTTCTTAATCTATTTTGTTTTTATTAGTTTAAATGTTAAAAGTGTAATTGTATAATTGCTAGTAGAACCATCACATTTGAGCCCCGAGTTTTTAAATTGCTTAACAGTCAAAAAGTCAATTTCAACCCTGTCCCTCAAATGTTCTTTATTTATTTAGCTATTTCAACATTGAGGACAATGTAAACCTCAAGTGTAGGGATGGGTAAAATTTGAAAATTTTAACCCGATAGTACCTCGAAGAGTGTTCAGAAACCAAAGTTGTTAACTGTGAATTATTGCCATTAATGTCAAGTTATAGGTTTCTGGTCATGGTTGGTTTTTCAGCTTCTCAATAGTCTTACTCACAAATGTTTTCATAACGAGAAGTTGAAAATGGGGTCGTTTAGGCGGGGATAACGAGTCATGAGGACAGGTACACATGTTTATATCGTCAACCATATTCCTCCGGTACGTGTGTGAGCTGACCCAAATATATATAATACACATATAATATATAGTACACACATGTCAATTGAGTGCTTTGATCGATGTTCATGGATTACGGGATCGTAGTTGGCAAAATGCAAAAGTGATAGAGGGAATTAGGTTAAGCCTCGTCTGGATGAGCGAGAGTGTGGGTACTGGGGGGTTGGGCCTCATACATTATACATATGAGTGTGGGTAATGTGAGGGGCGGGGGGTTGGGTCCCTTAGAAAACCTTTCTTGGACTTATTTTTCATTGTTTAACCCCGACATTATGTTACGAGACAATCCGGCTTACTAAGTTTATTTGTAAGTGTATTTGTCTTTGTTTTTATATTTGTATTTGTTCCATTATTAAGCATCACGTTATTATGGTAAAAAAAATTGAGGAAAAAGCCAAAAAGATGTCTGTTTTTATTCAGTTATGTATTCAATAGTTCGTTTAAGTAAAAAAAATGAAATCAGTATGTATGTTAGTTTGCTTATTTAGAGGTTGTATAATAAGGCAGACAGTTTGTATAGTAGTTCGTTTATTTAGATGTTTTGTAATAAGCCGGTTCGGATCGTTTGAGCTACTCAAATATTTCTTTTTCATACCCTTACACCTGGCCCTGTTACAACCCTTTTAAGACCTCTTGATTTGCATTTGTGTCAAAGCAGTTTTATGGATGAATATTTGCTTATGAGTGATATTGAGAGCAGAGTGATAATGGCACATCTTTTGCTAGTCCAGATATTAAACCGAGAGGAGAGATGTTATATTATGAGGGGTATGAGCATGTGTGCCTTAACCGGAAACAATGTACACTTGTCTGAGCGCCTCTATTGTTTTTATTATAGAACTTAACCTTATTTGTGAGATGTCAATCTAAAAACAGTGTCAGTCTGGGAAACTGGGTATGACCTTAAACCTTACTAGTATTAATGGTGATAATTTACATATATATGATGGAGGTTAATGTTTGCTTTAGAGTTTGCTTGAGGGCAAGCAAAAGATAAGTGTGGGGTTGTGATGGTCGGGTATTTTGTATATATATTAGTGTATTAATTATGTAGTTTTATTGAATATATTGTTAGAACTTTGGTACTTCATACGTGCTTTTGTATATCAGGTCATTGATCATTAAAGATGATAAATTGGAGACTTGTACGAGCATGGAATGATATCTCGGGAAAACCGAAGCATGATTTGATGTCTTGGGAAGTGTTACAAGGATTCGGGAAGAGTATGGATGAGTGATCATAAGCCGATGCTAAAACTGAACAAGATGGGTTGACAAAATGCGACCTTGAAGTAAAACGAGCATATCCTGAGCTAGAAAATGAGTTACGGGTGCCATAATATATGAATTTTGGGTTTCTCGACGAGAGGAATCTGAAAATGAGGTTTTCTTAGGTCTCTATACCCGATGGGATGGTCATATGGCCATCTCGTATCGCGATGGACATAAAAGACGGGAAAATTAGGTTTTAAGCATATTATTCATGATAAAGAACCCTAACTCCGTTTTTACGAAGAAAGGCGATTCCAGCAGCTCCAAGAGGCGATTTCCACCATTATAGCTTGTGCCAAGACCTTCCGCATGATCCATATCATCCATATCGAAGATTCAATGATGTCAAGGCTCGGCTAATCTCTTAGAATCGCACCCGGGATGTATAGTTTATAATCTTTACAGTTTTTCTCATGTGATTAAGAACACTTGTGTATAATTATTGATGATTGATATATGATTATTGATGTTTGGTATTTCTGTGTGTTCGGTCGGTTTAGGTTTACGTTGGTCTGAACGATCTGTTACCAGTTGCTAGATAATTAATCATATAATTGTTTGGTTAGATTGAATTCGATAAAACATACAAATGCCCTTAACTGAGTCACACTGGCAAGGACTGTTTGATAACCAGTGTCGTGTGTAAAGTGATTGTTGATGTCTAAGGTTTTGTCTGATTGATCAGTTTTCAGTTAATCGTTAATAATTAACCTGTTAGGTTGCATGAGATAACTGTTGGTTGCTTACTTGAATTCCCGGGTGTGATTTGTTTTGTTAAATGCTTAAAACTCATTTACTTGTTCGTTACTCAGTTCTCTAAATTCACTTAAACTGCTTGTGTGATCAGCACTAAACACTAGTACTTCATAATATTAAATCGGTACATGAATTGCATTGACCACATGTTCCTTGTGATACGATACCCTACTTGCTCTAACTATTTAGTTTAATTAGGTTTCCTCTCATCGAGAAACCCAAAATTCATATTTTATGGCTCCCGTAACTCATTTTCTAGCTCAAGATATTCTCGTTTTACTTCAAGGTCGCATTTTTTCAACCCATCTTGTTCAGTTTTAGCAACGGCTTATGATCACTCATACATACTCTTCCCGAATCCTTGTAACACTTCCCAAGACATCAAATCATGCTTCTTCTTCCCGAGATATCATTCCATGCTCGTACAAGTCTCCAATTTAGCATTTTTAATGATCATTGACCTGATATACAAAAGCACGTATGAAGTACCAAAGTTCTAACAATATATTCAATAGAACTACATAATTAATACACTAATATATATACAAAATACCCGACCATCACAACCCCACACTTATCTTTTGCTTGCCCTCAAGCAAACTCTAAAGAAAACATTAACCTCCATCATATGTATGTAAATTATCACCATTAATACTAGTAAGGTTTAAGGTCATACCCATTTTCCCAGACTGACACTGTTTTTAGATTGACATCTCACAAATAAGGTTAAGTTCTATAATAAAAACAATAGAGGCGCCCAGACAAGTGTACTTTGTTTCTGGTTAAGGCACACATGCTCATACCCCTCGTAATATAACATCTCTCCTCTCGGTTTAATATCTGGACTAGCAAAAGATGTGCTAGTATGACTCTGCTCTCAATATCACTCATAAGCAAATATTCATCCATAAAGCTGCTTTGACACAAATGTAAATCAAGAGGTCTTAAAAGGGTTGTAACGGGGCCAGGTGTAAGGGTATGAAAAGGAAATATTTGAGTAGCTCAAATGATCCGAACCGGCTTATTACAAAACATCTAAATAAACGAACTACTATACCAACTGACTGTCTTATTATACAACCTCTAAATAAGCAAACTAACATACATACTGATTTCATTTTTTTTTACATAAACAAACTTAAACGAACTACTGAATACATAACTGAATAAAAACAGACAAAGATTTTGCTGCAGACATTTTTTCCAAACCTATTCATACAGTGCTAAGTTGTCTCATTGGTGCCTCTCTCATATTCATACATGTGTGGACTTTTATCTAAACCGATCGGGCCGGGTTGGTCGGTTGGCACATCAATGGTTTTCTTTTAAATAAAATTGTTGTTTCAATCTGGTCAAACTAAGAAAATTAAGCACACAAGAGAATAGATTAAACGAGCCAAACGAGTAGAAAGTATTGAATTGCATACGACCTCTTATTTTTTCACTCGACTAATTTTGGTGCAACAATAATAATTGGTTTTTGGTGATTGTAGGACATTGCTATGGCAACCTTTGGGTCGTTGAAGCAATACTAATTTAATAAAGGAACTCCACTCAAGCTTCACATACTAGATTTAACTAAGCCACTTGCATATTATTTGTATAAATGTCATCAGTTTTATTTGTATGTAAATAACTAAGCATGTCAAAATAGTGAGCTGATATATTAACATGTCAAGTTAGGGTGAAACAACATTAAACGGGTCAAAAAATGTTGTATAAAATGAAACGTACCAACATATGGCATTTTAAAATGAAACGGGCCAAAATCTATTTACTTATTCAAGATCGAGTTGTTAAAAAGTCAAATTAAGGCAAGCCAAAACCATAACTAATTTAATAAGGGAACTCCACTCAAGCTTCACATACTGAATTTAACTATGGCACTTGTATATTATTTGTGTAACCGTCATCAGTTATGTTTGTATGTAAATGACTAAACATGTCAAAATAGTGAGCCGATATATTAACAGGTCAAGTTAGGGTGAAACAAAATTAAACGGGTCAAAAGATGTTGTATTAAAATGAAGCGTGCCAACATAGGGCAATTTAAGATGAAACAGGCCAAAATCTGGTTTACTAAAATGAAACAGCTCAGAACAAACTGAATTAAAACATGTCCAAATATAATAAACGAGTCCAAATATGGTGTATTAAAATGAAACGGTTCAATATATGAACGATTCAGAATACGGGGAAACGAAATTAAACGGGTCAAAATAAGTTGAATTAAAATGAAGCGGGCCAAAATATGTAGTTTCACGATGATACGGGCCAAAGTCTGGTGATTCAAATGAAACTGGTCAGAACATAGTGTAACATTCGTCAATTTTCAGACCCGAAATCACGACCCGTTTTAAATTTTTATTATTATTAACCGGACATTTGTAACATTTCGGTTATTTTATCAATCGAGTTCCATATTTGTTTAGTTTTTATTTATTTCTTTTATTAATAACTATGAGAGTTGTACAAAATCAACCCCTTAACTAAATTTTATCCACTCTTGCACCCACAACTGAAGACCAAGGACCAAATCGCAAAAATCATCCAAACCCTTTTCCCTCTCTCCCTTCCTTCCCGTCGACGTCCAAGACCCCCCCCCCCCCCCCCCCACCTTTGCCTTTTCCTCAATCTTCGGCGAAAT
The DNA here is from genome assembly GCF_021521415.1 of Bidens hawaiensis. Classification (NCBI taxonomy): domain Eukaryota; kingdom Viridiplantae; phylum Streptophyta; class Magnoliopsida; order Asterales; family Asteraceae; genus Bidens; species Bidens hawaiensis. The sequence continues at coordinate 1,923,559 of NW_027491133.1, forward strand.
TAATCTTTCCAAATCCTTTGCTAACCATAAACGCGTTGTACCGACGCTCTATACATGGTAAACTATAAATTTGACAGCTGACTCGTTAATAACCAAACTGCGGCCAAAAGTGTCCCTAAACCACTATAAATACGTCGCCATTTTTCAATTAAACCTACACACACCTCCCTCTCTACCTCGCGACCTAAAACCCTAAGGCAATCAACCCATACATTGCTGTTAAGATTGTTTTCGCATTCAAGCTTTGATCCGTAACCCTAAACGGTCGTTATCACTCAATTAATCATCAATCATGGTAATTATGATTGCTTTATGTTCGTTTTTATGTAATTAATAGAAACCCCAACTCAATTTAACCAACTATGAACGAATTAGACGATTTTAAATTCTAGGGTTTGTTAGTGTATTGGGGTTTATCTTGTTACCTGGTTATGTATTATCATTCTGGTTTCCTACACAAGTTAGACACCAGCCCAGTTGGCTGGTGCACTCGTTTTAAAAACTAAACCGGCCTACGGCGCGGGTTCGAATCCCCCAGGCCCGGTTTTTGGTTTTTATTTCTTAAAAAAATCATTTTACAAGTTTTGGTTACTATTATGCATATACATATTTAGTTCAACTTGTTTGCCTTTTTTTTATTTAATTACAACTCATAACTTTTTATAAACGTCTTTTCATATATAAACCTATTACAATAATAAAATCTTTTACTATTCTCGCTTGTCGAACTAAACTATATTCTCGTATGATTTTTTTATCATATATATAAAGATCCGATTATATAATGTTATTCTTATTTGTGACCCAACGTAAGATTTAATAATAATAATAATAATAACAACAACAACATTAATAGTAATAGTTTAAACCATAAATGTCTCCAAAATCCTTTTAAACCAATTTGTAACCGTTATGTCATGTCATTTTTTATTTTATTGGTTATACCTTCTAATTTATATGATAACTAAACTAATAACAACTTTTGTTTTTATCAAAGAACGCGCTTTAACCATATCAATTCTCATATCCGTCCTACGCCTTGTTATTATTTAACTAATATTATTTAGTTAATATTAATATTAACTAGGAACTTTTGTTGACGTAACCCAAGGAGCTCGCCACTTTTATCTTAAATTTTCTCTTGTCGCCTTCTCATTCTCATCAATCCCACACTCTAAGGTGAGTTTACATATCCCCCTTTTTTCATCTTTTATATTTTGGGGGTGACATGTATACCCTATTTAAATTACTCATTTTTATCTACTTATCTATTCATAACACAATTCAATATATGTTTATGTGTGATTATTGCGTACTCTATGATAATGCTTTATGTGCTTAATTGTTTATTTTATGTTTGGTGGTTGGTATCCCATCCTCATATATTCTCATCTAGTATGATCATACATTTACCAAAGTACTTTGATTTCGTATCAATAAGAACGGGTCCACATCTATTTAGTTGTTTACATTTTCATAGGAATTGTAATACTCATCATTAACATACGAATTGTGGTTTTTATCTATATATGTATCTCAACTAAAAACTTATGTATTCTCACCAACATTCGTGTTGACAAACTCTATTTTTATACATGTTACAGGTACAAGTAATATACATTGATCAAGATTGAAGATATTAGTTTTTACCTTAGGATATTTATTCAAACAATTAACATGATGTAATTGTTTTGATTATTATAATTATGTACTTGTTTTGATATTAATGAATTAAATGTTTATTGTCATTTTAATTAGTGTCTTTTGAGCTACTGTCCAATCAATACGTTACGCCCCGGCATGTTCCGCCTTTGGTCGGGGTGTGACACATAGTGACTTAACAAGTCAAATTATAGTTAACTGATATATAAACAAGTCAAAATATGGTGTATTAGAATGAAATGGTTGAATATATGAATGGATCAAACTACGGGAAACGGAATTAAATGGGCCAAAATACGTTGAATTAAATTGAAACGAGCCAAAATATGTCATTTTAAGATGAAACGGACCAAAATCTGGTGTATTAAAATTAAACAGGACAAAACATAGTGACTTAAAACGAAAAGGTTCAAAATATAGTTATAACTGATATATATATATATATATATATATATATATATATATATATATATATATATATATATATATATACGAGTCAAAATATGGTGTATTAAAATGAAATGGGTCAAAACATAATGAATTAGTGATAACCAGTTCAGGTAGTGAATTAAAATCAAGCAGGTCCAAATAGGCGCTTGAATTGAATCCGTAAAAAAGGTTCAAAATAGTCAACCGGGTCATGTGGTTTTCCAAAAATGTTTTGATATTATGAAAGGAATGTTTTGTTCCACCTTTTCTGAACTATATATGGTATTCTTACTATTGTTCTCCTTACTAGCTTATCATGTGGTTAGAACGAGCCAACCATTACACCACCGCTCGGGTGAATTTCACAACGTAAACACATGTCTTTATGATAACATGTTATTATTACTTCTCGAATGCATTTTTTGTCCAGCTATGCTACAAACTAAATCATATACAATCGACTTAGGGGCAACTAATGGATGGAACCTAATCCAACTAACCTGCTTTATAACATCATATAGTTATGCTTTGTTCATAGTTAACTCCTTACATCCAATTCTAATCACAATAGCTCCGTTTCTTATTCAACTATATAAATTATTTGCTCACTTACACCTATCATGCACTCGCCACATTGCCGTAAACAGTTACTGACTGAATTCTCTAAGCGTCACCAACACACCGCAAATCGACCCCATACCGAACACATCCCCTGCCTCCCCGCCGCAACGCGTGGACACAACTACTAGTATATATTATAGATGGATTATAAACATTTAGGGCATGTTCGTTTCACAGAATTTGTGGGAATTCAAAGGAATTTGAATTAAAATCCCATGACATGGCGTGTTCGTTTCGTTGGAATTGGAATCTTAATTCCATTTTGGTGTGTTCAGTTCAAAGAATTGGAATTGGAATTCAATTCCTTCAAATTCCTTTAAATAGAAGAGTTTCAAATCCTTCCAAAATGTGGAGGAATTCAAGGATATTCATTGGAATCTTATCTCGAGTGTTTTTTTTTAACGAGGAACATTTTAGTTTTTTTAGTTTTTTTGTTTTTTAATTTATATTTTGAGTTATGAATTTTTTATTATTATTTTTGAATATTTTTTAAGGGGTTTTTGATCTTAATAGAAAACCCATAAAAATAAAAAAAATAAAAAAAATCATAACGTAAAATATAAATTAAAAACAAAAAATCTAAAAAAACTAAAATGTTTTCGCCGTTATCATTGTAAAAAAAAACTTCTTGATTTCTATTCGTTTGTTAAACGAACACATTAAGAATGTATTTGGATTTCAATTCCAATTCCTATTGGAATGTTCAGATTCCAAATCCAATTCCTTCAAATTCCAAATCTTAGCAAATTTCAATTCTAATTCCATTCCATTCCATTTCGTGAAACGAACACGCCCTAGTATTCTTGTATATAGCAAGATGTATTTTGTACTGTAAATGGTGTTCGTTTACAATCAAAACACATGCACATGCAATAATTAGTTAAGATATTAATTCATTTCCTATGATACAAGATCAAAAAAAGTATGAAAGATAAATGACAAAAATTATATGACAAATATATAACGGTAGACCACTAAAACATGAAAACCAAAAGGATGCAATGATGTACTAATATGCCCTTGCAAGCTAAATCTTTGCAACAACGTGATGCTTGGAAAGAAGAATGTCAACTTGAGTGGAGATCGACTAACCTCAATTAGAAAACCAACAACTTAAATCGCATTAAGAAGATATCAAACTAGGACTGTTTGTGAAAGCACTATATCGCAATAACATTTAAACAAATCTTAATATGTTTCATGCATTAGTGAAACATCAGTGGCAGCAAAATGCCTAAATATATGTCGTCAATGTTGTCACACAGTAGCCTCTTAACAGTCATTAAGAGGCTACCTCTTAATGGGTCATAACTTCTTAATGGTTAAGAGGTAGCCTTAGGTCTGAATGGTTAAGAGGTAACTATTAAGAGGTAACCTCTTAACCATTCAAACTTAAGGTTGTCTCTTAACCATTCAGAGGTTACGACCCATTAAGAGGTAGCCTCTTAATGACTGTTAAGAGGCTACCAAACAGCCCCTCAGGGGCTAACAAGAACATCCAATTCTTTAATACTAGACCTCACAACAATATATTTTTTCTTTCAACTCCAACCGCTGAGGTTGATTGGCGAAATACATAATAGATGTAACACTCTGTCTTACGGGGTACAGTTTAAACGAGGAAAATTACTTATAACTTGAAAGTTGAAAGTGTACTTAAGAGGGTGTAAATAGAATAATGAATAAGGTTAAACAAGTCTACTAGGGCATTTGAAAGTTAAGGACTGCAATCTTGTCAAATCTGCAAAGCTAATGTCTAGGGACTAAAGCGTATATTTGTGAAACTCGACCTATATATACAGGCTATGAGGTCTAGATGGCCATATGACAGCTGATAAGCAATATTCACATAAACCTTTCCTTTTGCCACACTTTCATCAATGTTTCACCCGTTGGAAAAGGAAACAAAAATATTGAGAAATTAACGAGATCTGGCTTTAAATAGATGGTCAAAACACAATCAAGATAGAATAAGACCAGCAAATCTCGAGCTTTCTTTTAACAAATTATTCCTTGTTTAAGCACAACTTGTATCTATATAACTTTGTACAATTGCTCAAATATAACAAAAAAGTTCAATACAATTCAAAACTCTTGATTCCTAACCTGGTGATGTGATGCTTGCTCATAGGACAACTTATAGGGAAGCATGGCTTTGACATAGAAGACTAGGACATCCGTCCACTGGTTATTTGCATCTTTTGTTCCCTAAATTCTTCCGTTCCAACGGTATGTTAAATTGTGAAACTTGTATTCTAGCCAAAAGCCATAAAAAACATTTAAACCAACTAACACCATAGGGTTAATTTACCTTTTTCTTTAATTCATTCTGATGTTTGGGATCCATCCAAAGTTAAAGGTATTGGGTTCAATTTTAATTTAGTCATTTATCCTTTGGTATCTTTTATGTTTATCATTTTATTGTATCGATAGGGAGAGATTTGTTTCTGTATTTGAATCCAAAAGTCTTATGTACTTATTCCCTTCTACCATTTGGTTTTGGAATAATAAGAAAACAAAAATATTCTTCTCTGATATTATTTTCATCACCAAATCCATAAAACCTAACTGCTCAAATAATATCCTCATGGTAGGAGACGACTCCCAGCAAAAGAACAATTCTGATTAGAGGAACGACGCCTCGAAGCATACCAAGGTCTCCGTCATCTTACTGGCGGAGATACTCACCGTCTCCAGTTAGCCGACGGCACCGGAGGGATAGTACTCGTTCACCTTACACAACTTTTCACAACATGGGAAGAAGTCACTCTGGTAGCCTTCGTTGCCGTAGATTTCAGTCATCGGTTTCTGGACGTAAGAGAAGTCGGTCTCCAACACCAAGGCGTCATAGAAGGCGAAGAAGCAGAACTTTTTCGCTAAGTCCTATCGGGTCACCAATTCCAATTACTAAACACAGCAATGCCATTGAAAAATCAAGAAAAGAAATGGAAGATGATAAAAAAGAAGGGTTGAACAGGAGATGAAATTCAAGGATTTAAAAAAAGAAAAAATAAGGGAAACCACCAGGATTGGTGGCCTGAATGAAAATCAATACCAAGTCCTTCTTAAACACTTTACAGGGGCTAACAAGAACATCTAATGTGATCGGCTATTTTATGCTAACATGGCCATGGCGAGTAAGCCTTCACAACTTGATGAATAGATTATTGACTTGGGTTCGACGGATCATATAGTCCACACACTTAACTTTCTTGAAAATTACACCGAACATACCAAAGAAACACCCGTAATGATTTCGAACGGTGATAATGTGACAGTTAAGGGTATGGCAGAAAGTAGGTTAAAAGACCAAACAAAGATAAATAGAGTTCTATACATGCCCGACTTTAATTGTAACCACTTTCGGGCGGTAGACTTGCCACATGACTACCTCAGTTTAAAAAAAAATAACGAAATTTTTTGAAACCGATGTTAGAAAAAAAGTACCAAATTATCCCCGACTTAACGGAAAAAATAGACGAGGTTAGAAAAAAAGTACTAAAAATCCAAATTTTTTGAAACCGATGTAGTCATTTGCACAAAATAAAGAATATATACTAAATTTTTGTAATTGGCCAAATCACATGTACTAAAATAGCACTTAACTCTTACAATTATAACAACAATGGATATATAGATTAGGATTAATTTAAAGATGCTAACTCATCCACTAAAAATAATTAATATGGACCTAAATAAACCCGACCCCAAATTCTTCTTCATGTAAACCAGATAACCAAAAGCCCGAATTGGCTTCGCAAATCCTATTAACGTATCTATCTAAATTAAGAAAAATAAACTATCTTGTTACAGCAATTCCAATTCCTAGGTTGACAACAGAAACATTTACATATTTTAAAGAATATTCTCCAGCTATTTTATGGTATCATCCATCTATATATACTTATATTTCCAGTCCCAAGTTTCTTCACCCAAAGTCTTCTTAATATAACACTCCATATTCTCATACGCAGCTCATAAATGGAGAGCAAAGGAGTCGGTTTCTGCTCAGTTGTCGCAGTGCTCGGAATAATATCAGCAGCCACTGGTCTCGCTGGGGAGTTCACAAGGGTTAAGGTAACTATCAAAACCAGTATGATTAAGCTATAGTATATTACGTTTGAATATAACAAGAACTTTAACTGTTATGCGTATATAATATGCATTCAGGCTTCCGATATTTCTATTCAAGATGATTCATGTGTTTATCCAAGTAGTCCGGCTCTCGCTCTTGGAATAGTATCAGCGGTTTTCGCAATTATAACTCAAGTTTACATAAGCGTTACAATTGGAGGTTGTAGATATTGTTGTGCAAATGACCCTACTTTGAACCCAGCTTCGAAACTCTTTTCTGGACTGTCACGGTACTAGACAAGCGCCAATCTTGATGTTTTATGTTTATCAATTATCATGAATGTTATCTTATAATGCTAGCTAGTTAATATATAGAACTAATATAGTGTTGAATATTCAGGGCAGCTACTGTGATAGGTGTGATTCTACTGTTGGCAGCTGCCGCGCTAAATAATAAAGGTGGACAAGTTGATTCATATGGTTATTTTACATGTTATGTTGTGAAGCCTGGCATCTTTGCAGCGGGAGGTTTAGCTCTTTTGAGTGCAGTTTTTGGTATTGTTGCTTATGTTGCATTAGCTCCACCAGCTACACAGACCACCACAAGCCCTGCAGTTGCATTGCCGGTTGGTGTGAATGCTGATCCTGAAAAAAGTCCTGTACCTTTTCTTCCTCAGCAACACCCTAATTGGCAATACGCTTAATTAAACAGATTGGTAATTGGTCAAGTCATCAAATAAATATATGGATCGGTACCAGGCAAAATGAAGATTCGAGTACATACCTTTCACGCTTGTTTCTGGGTGCTTGAAATAGGAGAGTTGGGTGTTGTTTTGATGAATTTTAAATTTTTATCTGTGTGTTTTGCATTTCTAGTTTTGATATTGAATTATCAGCTTTTATACTCTGAATTTTTATGTTGGTATTTAACAAAGATGGTTATATCTACATATGTTTCTGCTCAATGCATGGAAATTAGTATAAATTAATAGAGACATTGACAACACGTTAATGTAAAACCATATGCACAATATCTAATGTTAGCATTTTGGCCTTCAATTGAATGATCGATCAACATTATATATTCATATTATATTATGTATTTAACGTGTCATATTAATTATATAGGTTGTATTAATATTGTGTTAAACTGGGAGCACATGAAAACCAAGAACATGTTCTGAGTTTTGATCAACGCTTGATCCACTCTTTTTGTTTACAATTAACTTAAAACAAAGAACATTACAAGGATTTATATATACCCGCCATAAAAGAAGTAACAAGAAATGAAGTTGTACCTTTTTGAATAATTCCATAGATCTTGTGATTGAGGTTTTACCTTTATTTGTATGCCCTATCAGTGATAATAACTCTAATTACCATTTAGTTTCAGTAATTGAAATTGCAATCCACTATTGTATGATGCCATTATTCCCAGAATTCTGATCTTCCCATGGTTGTCATCTTTCGTAATTAGCTACTGAGGTTATTTTTGCCTATTCAATTTGAGCCAACGCAGGTTCGTATTGAATCAGCACAAGTTGTTTTTATCAAACCCACATAGGTTTTTAACAAATTCACATAAGTTTTGTGTTCTTCTTGATTGCCTTTTTTAAAGAATTGACCCACACAGGTATTTCGATTGTTATTAAGAAATCGAATTCAATATTTCAGTTGGTTTTTCCTGAATCAGTTTATCAAAGTCGGCCAAAAAATCGACGTATATTAAATATATGTCAAGAGCAAATTGAGTTCTGAAATCCAATTGATATAACCCAAGTCAATTACATCAAAAGGGGATAGCGGCGCAGCTTGTTGCTCGCTTACCCATTATCCAGATGTAGCTTGGTTTGTGTTAAATATTTATAATATTACTTTTACAAATTACTAACACATGGCATGGCTAATTAAGGCCATTATTGTACTTATCAATCATACACAATGCCATTGATACCTAAACAACCTGTTATGAACTAATGTAACGTTATCACTAACACATGATATATAAGGCCTATAATACATAGTTCACTTGTGCCAAAATGACATTATGGCTTATTATGACTTTGTTTAACCTAGAACAACTAACACATGGCAAAGCTTATAGAACGACATTTCACATTTGGTGTGTATGCATGCATGCACATGCATACGTTTGTATGTTGGACCCAAACAACTATCCATAATCCATAGGTGTCTCTGTCAATATTATATGCATCTTTAAATACTATTAAAGCAATACACTTTGTTCACATGACATTATTCTATCATGTCCACATATGCATCCAGTCAGCAACTTTCCATTGTCAGATTGTTTATTATGTTGCCACGTGTCATCTTCACCAAATCACCCTATATTTAAAAGTTAACTATTCATAATTTTTCACCCTAAACATAATTTTCTCTCTTTCTCTATTAGCCGGATCTCCTTTTACCCTCTCATATATTCCGGCTACTCTAGATCCAGATTTGTATTAATCGTTTTTCGGTAAGTTTATATTTTATAATAAGCATCCGATTGTTGATATATGTATTTCCGGTAACATTATATTTTCTTCTGGTTATTGTTTCCTCTAATCTTCTTATCTTTATTTTCATTGTTAACTGATTTTATTAAAATTTTAGGTTGTAATAAAAAACGGCGATGAAGCTAATATGTTGACGTATTTACGTTTTTCCGGTAAGTTTACAGTTTAGTTTTTCCGGTTATATGTTATACTTAAAACAATGGTTGTTTATATTTATTTGAAGTTTTATATTTTTCTTTCCACTCATATATTCCGGCTAATCTATATCTAGATTTGTATTAATCGTTTTCCGGTAAGTTTATATTTTATAATAAACTTCCGATTGTTGATACATGTATTTCCGGCAACTTTATATTTTATTCCGATTGCTGTTTCCTCTAACCTTTTTATCTTTATTTTCATTGTTAACAAACGGCGATGAAGCTAATATGTGGACGTATTTACGTTTTTACGGTAAGTTTTTCCGGTTATGTGTTATACCTATAACAATGGTTATTTTATATTTATTTGAAGTTTAATATTTTTTTCCCCGTTTTTTGTTTTACATGTTGTTCTTCTAGGTTCTAAATAAAAATCACATTTATTATTTTGTTTTTCTGGTAAGACACATTTAAATTATCCATTTAAGTATCTCATTAATACAATTTATTTAGTTTGGCTATCCTTATTTGTTTAAATAACTAATAAGGATAGTCAAACTCAATAAATTAGATTAATGGTTTTAATACAATTTAATTAACATATTTAAACTTCTTTTAAATTCAAAATTCTAACAAAATAAAGATGGTGCAAGACACGAAATTTTAACAACCTGTGTTTAAACATAAATCAATACCAAAATTGCAAATAATTGACTTTACTATTGCTAGCCGACTTCTAAAATAAAAAATCGTTGCCAAAATTGCAATTCAGTGTTGACTTTTAAATTACTTTGATTTACACATATGTTACGGTTACTATTTAATTACATCTATAATAATTTCCATGTTTATAATCTTCTAAGAATAACCTGTTGTCCAATCACTATATGACATACATAATATGTTGACATGTTGTTGGATCCACTTGGCATTTTATTTTGTTAACCTCTATCGGGTTTGATTTTCTGTAGGTTTTTTTCGTGTATGCACGAGATTGACCCGAGACTAAATATGCTAGGAATTGAGGACTAAAAGACACATATAAATTTTTTGGCATTTTATATTTTTCCTGTTTTTTTGTTTTACATGTTGTTCTTCAAGGTTCTAAATAAAAAATCAGTTTTATCCGTGGACAATATCATTATTTCATTTCCGGTAAGACACATTTAAATTATCCGGTTATAAATTATAATTCTAATATTTCATAATATCAATATTATAACAAAACTTTATTATTTCAGGTTGTTTACCCGATTGTTTTATGGAATATTTCAGTTTACCTTCTAAATCTAAATCTGAGATGCCATGGTTATTATCATTATATTGTTATTTTTCCGGTAAGGCATTTAATTTTTTCGGTTATAAATTAAATATCAAATTTTCCATAATATCAATATTAATATTCTACTTTATAATTTCAGGTTAATGTCCCGACTGATACAAGCTAATATTCATGGATTGAGCATTACTTCATAAGATGTACTTTTTAATATTGATGTATATTTCTTTTTTGAATATTCAATTATATTCATTATTTATATATAAAATAATATATTGATGTACATCGGAGATACCTTGCTGTATATTTTTTTCCGGCGTGCCTTAGTATACATAAATTACACATTTAAGTATCCCATTAATACAATTTATAGAGTTTGACTATCCTTATTTGTTTAAATAACGAATTATAACTTAATTAACTTTCTAACTTAAATAGTTTTCCGACCATTTCTAAATTAAGCATGTTGCATACTGATTTTTAAAATATACTAAATTTACTAAACTAAATATAATATTGATTTTTAAATATACTAAATTAAGTTTTTTAAATTAAGCATGTTGCATACATATTAATTAAGTTTTTTATTAACATTTACAAATTATAAATATACTAAATTTACTAAACTAAATATAATATTGATTTTTAAAATTAAAATACATATTAAATTATGATATCCACCTTCCACATATAATTTATTCTCGAATTTAATAAAGATATTAATGTACATAACTGATTCCATTATTAATTAACTTTTTGACTATAATTTGAAATTAAAATTCAAATTATTACTGACTATATTTAAATGTTTGACTCTATTAACTATAATTAAGGAAATAATTAATGTTTTTATATAATATTAAATAAAATTGTATGACCGTATATAATCATAAAGTTTCTAAATATTTATTAATATTTATTGAATTATAAATTTAGTAAATTTACTAAATCATAATAGTGATTTTTAAAATTAAACAAAAAAGTATAATATTGATTTTTCAAATATAATATATTCTAGAAGTTTCTAAAAATATTAATCTACATTAAATTAATCCGTTATTATTCCAGAATTTTATAATTTATTAGTTATCTCAATAAATAATTAAATAATTTAATAACAGTCTCTAATTATCTAGATATTGTTATATGAGAAAAGATTGTTAAGGTGTTTATTCGTGATCTAAAATTATATAATATTACATAAAATTATATAATAGTATATAATCATAGATTCTAAATATACTTTGTTTTATGATCAATATTTTATTTTTCCAAATATAATATATTCTAGAAGTTTCTAAAAATGTTAATATTTTATTTTACACTAATTTGAAATTCAAATATATTATAATGTTTGACTATAAAAACGATAATTAAGAAGAGAGTTTAATGTTTATATATTATTCTTATTATTATTTCATTTTTAAATTAAGCAACTTATTATTGTCTTTGTTACCTTATTTTGATTAACCTTAATTATAGTAAACCATTCTAAATATACATTTCCAATATAAATTCTTTAGATATTGTTGTTAGATTTAATACAAGTAGTAGATAGTCAACACCTCTTTACACTTTCTAATAACTATAATTTGAAAGTTAAGATTTATTAGTTCCATATAACAACTTTAGTAATGTTTATATGTTACTAATTATTATACATGTTGTTTTGTGTGGTTTATATTTTATATAATCTGCTATTGTGTTGTAACAATTTTCAGGTGTGTTAGGAAAAGTGATTTTCTTTTAGTTGGAGTTTTCAAGATGTTGATGATGGTTTAATAGCAAAGAACATTATGAGTTATTTTGTTGATGTGTAATGGTTGTTATGCTCAAATTAACTTCTTGTAATTTGAAAGTTTTAATATTAAGACAATGTAAATCTATTAATTTTTGGTTGGTATGGTGATGTGTATAGTGACAATGTAAATCTATCAAGTTTTAATAGTTAAAGAAATATATGTTTGTTTAAATTGATGTTTAAGTTGATTATGTTTAGTGACATGTTATTCCACCCGCGTGTCACGCGGGTTATAACCTAGTTAGTAACTAGTCGAAAACGTTGCTCATTTGCAACACCGGAGAACCCCTCCGTACTTTGTTGTTGATACTAATTGTAGGTGATCCTTAAGTAAATTTTGTCAATAATTCACTAAAAATTGAAGAGCCCCTCATCATTTTATGTTTTTTTATAAGTTGGCCTTTCAAAAAGAAAAGAAAAACCTAAGGCTAAACATTTTGGGGGTGGCGCTTATGCCACCTCATCATCAAGTCTCCGCCAAAACAAAAACCAGAAAGCAAGACTCCAAGGGCATTGAGACCCTTTGGGTATTGCATGTTAATGGGCACGAGGAGTGGGGCCACAAAACGTTTTTATAAAAGAAATTTTTAAAAAGCACGTACTTGTGTTGTTATAATTAAACCATTACGGATTTTTGAGTAAAAAGATAGTTATTTTCACTTTTAGTTAAAACAATAGACATAGTCCAATCATTGTTTATTGATAAGAGTATCACCGATAGTTAGGGCTGCCTGCTTGGCGCAGGTTTGAGTCCCCTCCACACTCATTTTTCATGTGTTTTACTAAAATTGGTTGATTTTTAGTTGGCCTTCAGTAAACAAAACTAGGGGTGTTCATGGTCCGGTTTGGCCAGTTTTTAGATCAAACCGTTAGTAACGGTTTTTTATTATTGAAAACCAAAACCGAACCGTTAAAATTTAAAACCAAACCAAACCGTTACTGACGGTTTGGTTAGGTTTGGTTTCACGCTTTAGACTTAAATATATAAAAGCAAACAATGTAACTTATCCAAAAAAGAACACGAGCTAATAGAAATACAGTTTCTAAGAATTCATGTAACTTAACAGTTTGACACGAAGATAAAATGCTTAAGCTCAAAAAAAACATAACCAATACATAAACCAATTTCAAGCATATTCAAAACCCATTTCAGTTTCAATAACTTTAAAATGGATTTCACCAATTAACCTTGGAGGGTTATTGGGTTCATATAATAAATTGGATAGCCACTTAACTTAACCAGTTTACTTAAAGATAAATTAGTCTTAATCAGTTTTATTTAAGTGTTATATACAATACTAGTAAAATCTATCTTAAAAACAAATAATTGAATCCAACGGTCCGGTCCAGTTTTATACGGCTGGTTTTTTGTGTAAACCATAGACCAAATCGTTCACTACGGTTTGAAAATTTTTAAACCGACCGACCGGAAGCTAAGAAAAAAAACCGACCATGAAACCAAACCGATGACCGGTTTGGGCGGTTTCATGGTTTTAAACCAAACCGTGAACACCCCTAAACAAAACCATACCCAATATCAAAAACAATTCTAACAAAAATAATAGTATATACTTTTTTATAACTAATTAATTAATCATGTTCATTTTTTAGGCCCATTTTATGACTTTTATAGGGACACAAAGGGCCTCGAGTTCTTAGGGACGACCCTACGACGATGGTACCAACCTTCATGTAGGGCCAATATTCTATATTAGTTTTAGGATTGTGTATGTCTTTATATTCGCTAAGAGTCGGTGTAATACGTACCTCAGTATGTTTATTTTGTAAGGACAAAATGTAATTGTTGAAGAAATGGGGACCCTATATAAAGGGTCACTTAACCCATTTCTCCATAACCTTTGTGAAAAAACTCTTGCATTTTCACATCCAAGTATTCCATATTCTCTCTGACTCTAAAACTCTCTCAACTCCTCACCCTCCTCAAGTTTCGGTTTTCTCTTATACACATACAAGATCTGAGATCTCGGTCCAACTAGTTGTTTCCGCTTACTAGTTGTGAGGTTGATCCAAGAACAACTAGTATCTTAGTTTGTTTTGTTGTTTGATCCGGTTTCGGGACCTACAATTGGTATCAGAGCTTACGGGCTCTACTAGTTGTAGATCTTGGGTCACAACCTTGGATTTTGGTCTTGTATGTGAAAAGACGGAATTTTGGAGAAAATAATTGGTTTCGGGTTCTTGTGTTCTTGAAGTTCTTGAGACATATAAGTTGTTCATGCTCAAAAAGTTGTTCAAGATGTGTTAAAGTGTGTGTTTGTGGTGTGTGATTCTCAAGAAATTGTGTTTGTATGGTTACATATGAAGGATTGTGTCAAAAGATGTGTGTTGCATGTATTTGGATATGGTTGAGAAATGTGACAAGGAAAGTGGGTTGGTGACTTACTAAATTTGTTTAAAATTTTCGCCTAATTTTCCAAAAATCGATCAGTTTTCAAAAACGCTAAGTTTTCAAAATCTCTCAGTTTTCAAAATCTCCCAGTTTCCAAAATCGATCAGTTTTCAAAATCGCTCAGTTTTCAAAAACGCTCAGTTTTCAAAATCGATAAGTTTCAAAAATCGATCAGTTTAAAAAATCGATCAGTTTTCAAAACCTCTCAGTTTTCAAAACCGCTCAGTTTTCAAAATCGATCAGTTTTCTAAAACGACCAGTTTACCAAATTGATCAGTTTTCTAAATCGATCAGTTTTCTAAATCAATCAGTTTTCAAAATTGATTAGTTTTCAAAATCGCTCAGTTTTCAAAATCGCTCAGTTTTCAAATTCGATCACTTATCAAAAATCGTTTTCAAAACCCGTCTTTTTTAAATCTCATTTTTTTCAAAAACCCATCCTTTTCAAAAATCCATCGTTTTTAAATCCCATTTAAAAAAAATCCCATCCTTTTCAAAAACCCATCGTTTTTTTTAATCCCATCGTCTTTAATCCCATCGTTTTTTTAAAAACCCCATCGTTTTTCAGATACCCATCGTTTTTCAAAAAAAAAATATATGTCTTGCAATTCTAAGCTTGAAGGGAGTCTCAATATGAGGGAATGCCAAAATGACATATTAAAAGAAAAATTCAACATGTATAAACATATTCAAGGAGAATCAGTTCGCCTCTCTCATCAACAGATTTGAGTCACTAGTTACTATATTGAGAACTGTCGGTATCATCCCTGAGTTGTCTGAGATCAACATGAAGTTGTTGGATTCACTGCCTTACGCATGGAACACCAGTGTGATTACCATCAAGAGAACGACAAACCTGGATACCTTAACACTCTCAGATTTGACTTCTACCATCAAGCTTTGGTGCAAAAATAAATATAGATGAGACAAGTGATGCGGGTATGAGCAGTCAAGCAAGTCCTATCATCCCCGAGTGTGCTGCAGGTGGAAGTAGTCAAGCAAACACCTCGTCAAGCTCCACTGATGGGATTCCTACACCTGCCTCTCTCATTCCCGAGGTACACAAACTTTGCTCTCAAGAATGTATTGATAAAGTTATTCACTACAGAAACCATAATGCTAAAATTCTTGAACAAATTGATAGAATTAGAGTTCAGAATGATGATCTTAAAAAGGCTGCAAAGATTTATACTACTAGGATTAACACTCATGGTAATGATATGGCAGATCTTAGGGAAAAAGTTTCCATTGCTACAAATTTAGCCAAACGTCATGAAAATCATGTTATTGAACTAAAGGCTAAAATTGTTAAATTAGAAATTGAGTTAACCCAAAAGAAAATTGTCATAGAAAACTTTGAGTTAGCTTTTGAAAAGCTGAATAAATTAATTGGGTCTCAAATGGAGTTAAAAATAAAGACATGAATAGGCTATGATAGTTCTTCAGTTCCACTGCCTTTTAATAATAACTATACTAGCCTTCCTCACTTTGATTTTAACTCTCCTTCAGAAGAAGAAATGGTCTATGGTATTGGTCATGTGCCAATTTCAAAGACATTTGTTCTTGCTGCTCCCAACACTGTTGATTCAGCTGTTTTTTCAGTTAATCCTAATAGTAGTTCATCTTCTGTAGCAGTTTGTGTAGAAGAAAGTGGGTAGGTGGAAAGGCCTGTTGAGGTGAACACATCAAGTTGTTCATCATCAAGTTGTGAGACTGAGGATAATTCAAGTAAAAGAAAAGTGTTTGAAAATGATAATCAACCGAGTACTTCATGTAAATATGTGCCACCAAATAAAAGATCATTTTCTCAAACAACTAATCAATCACAAATTCCTCAGTCATACAATTGTTTGATAACAACTACTATGGTCATTATCAACAAAATTTTGTTGATCCATATTACACTAATGTTTTTGATGATCGGGGTCAATCATCAAATGTGTTTTATAATCATGTTCCTTTCCACGGATCACCTTTCCCACCACACCAACCATTTTATAGTTCTGATGAGTTCTATAGTGCTCATAGGAGAAAGTGTTGTTTTATTTGTGGTCATTCTTCTAACCTTGCAAGACATTGCAAGCATTGGTTCAAACAACAACTTGATATTCAAAGGCGGCTTAGTCAGTCACCAAAAGGTGCTTTTAGTAGCCCAGATTCAAGGACTGATCAAGCTAATAGTGAAGCCAGTGTAATGGGTGTGAGATCCAAGATCAATAAACTAAAACACAAGAGAAAACCTTTTTGGAGAACTAAAAAGGACAAAATCAAAAAGGATCCTAAGACTGAAAAGTCTAAGGATTCACCAAAAACAGTTTTAAAATCTAGAAAACAAAAGTCCAAAATTACCAAAACCAAGGAACAAGCTTGTGCTTGGATTCCTAAGGACTGCTTTTCAAGCGATGAGTCGCCAAGAAATAAATTGTTTTCAAGAAATAAAATCAAGCTTTGTCGATTTATGGTCGAATTTCCCGAGACAACTAAGTCTCGGGAACCCACGTCCATTTAAACGCTTAGTGCATGTAGGATCAATCAAGGAGGACTATCAAGGGTATTCGGTACTTAGATAGTGGTTACACCCAACATATGATGGGAGACGAACCCTTGCTATTTGATGCTAAACCATTAGATGGCGGATTCGAGTCTTTCATAAGCGACATGGGAGAACTATAAGAAAAGGGAAATGTTTCATACTTTGTGCTTCAACAATGCCAACCTTGTTCAAATAGATCAACAACAACTTGTCGAGCGTCTCTCAAACTCATTTCGTCCAACTACTTCTTTCAAGTGATGGATCCCGCATCAGCCACTGGGCTTCGGTTTGAATCTCTTCAACTTTGTTATATGATGTGACAATGCATGTTTAGGATAGTCCATCTCACAACAGCTTTGTTAACCTTTTCACTAAAGCCATTGTTCTATTTTGATTAAAACAACCTATCTATCTTTATATATAAAATTGTAAATATTTTTCAAATATGTCTCAATTTTAGAGGGATAAAAAGAGTTAACTTTAACTCACCAAAAATATTTTATATTATTATTTTAATTAAGAAAACCTGAAAAAGACTTAAAAATATAATAGATTTTACCTTTTTTAAGAAAAACAAAAAATGAGTCACTTGACTTTTCAAAAATATCTTATATTATTTATTTTAATTAAGAAAATCTGAAAAAGTTTGAAAAGTATAATCTCTTGTTTAGAGGGAGCTCTTGTTTAGAGGGAGTCGGATAAAATTAAAATATAAGAAAATTTTGAGAAATTGATCCGACCTTTGGAAAATGATAGAAAATTGTCTTAGGTGATCCGAGCACATGAAAAGAGTAGATCAAAAGTCAACAAGATCATTGATTGATGTGTAGATAGGCTTAACAAATGAGTATCATAGTGATATAAACTTAAATATTTGCCTATGCTAGTGGTTACACTCTTATGAAGCGGTTGCCGACTCCAAATAAGTCATATTAATGAAGGCAAAAATCATAACAGTCAGTCATACACGAGCCCGTTAGTGATTGGTCACAATGAAAAATTATTTCTTGCTTTAGCTTCAAATATTGAAAATATCAAAAAATTATTCAAAATTATGCTAGTGGTTACACTCTTAGTGATTGGAGTCATACACGACTCCAAAACTGCAAAATACTCAAAAAGTATTCAAAATCAACAAAAAAAAAATGTTGATAATTTTATCAAACAAAAAGGGGTATATTAGAACCACGTAACGTGGGGCAAACAAGTAAGTCCTAAACACTTTATATGAATGCATAAGCCAACAAGGCTAGTAAGTCCATGGTTCAACCTTTACATATTGTTTGAAAGAAAAGTTTGCAAAAAGTCTATGAAGCTCAAAATGTTTTGATCAATCATTAGGGGGTCAGAGTAAATTCGGGGTGATACTGATGAACACAAACTATGCCCGAGGTATGATGGAGTTTGTAACATGTTGGATTAACAGGGGACCACACAAGTATTGTGCCTAATTAATACCCTAACGTATCACGGTGAAATCAAAATACTTGTTAAGTTTAAAGTGGACCAACATATCTACAATCGACTTTGGGTTCTTGGCATAATAATATCCAAATAGAAGTGTGATCTAGGACATTATAGACAATGTGATTCCATGTTGTGATCTTTCTCGCAGAAAATATTAAAGTCATTAGAAAATTATGTAAATATTATTGTTGTCTAATATTAATTTCATCCTTACTCATATTTTTATTTTATTTTATGTTTTAACTTCAAAACATCATGTATATATATTTGTAATATTTGATATATGAAAATTCTAAAAAGATTTTAAGTTATGTGTTCGTACATATTTTATTAAACCTTTGTTCTATTCAAAATCATGTGTTTTGTTGTCAAGGTCGTTCATACAAAGTTCATTGGAAACATGGGACTTAAACAGATCATTTACAAGTTGAGAGAGTGAAATTGGTATTTTATGAAAAGTCAAGATAAAATAAAATTTCAGAGTTATTCTGCAAATACTTCAAACCAAGAGCATGTTTTAAAAGGAATATTCTTCTTTGACCCTCAATAGGGTCTGTGAACGAATCTTATTTGCTCTAAGTTTTGTGCAGCAGTACACAGGTAGATCAAGATCAAGATCAAGTGTCCTAGGCTGCAGAGTTTGAAGTTGCCGATGCTGAAGCGCTTAAAAGAAAACGAGAACGCGACAGTTGGCTGTTGAACCTAAATATGAACTGATCGTGTCTGAAGATCAGTCGAAGAACAAAACAAAGAAACAAGTTGGCATAAGAAAGTCAACACAAGAAAATTAGATGTCAAGCCTCCCACATCTAATGTTTCTAAAATTTGCTGCTGCCGATCCTTCCCATAAAATAAGATTGAAGTTCAAGTCTTCAAGATCGGAAAATAAAGAATTGTCAAGATCCAATCTCGTTCAAGATCTTAGGATCAAGACAAGTACTAGATTTCGAGAAATAAAGACTAAGCAAGAAACTTGATGAAGTTTTCTAGACATACTCAATCCTAGAGGGAGATTGTAGGGCCAATATTCTATATTAGTTTTAGGATTGTGTATGTCTTTATATTCGCTAAGAGTCGGTGTAATACGTACCTCAGTACGTTTATTTTGTAAGGACAAAATGTAATTGTTGGAGAAATGGGGACCCTATATAAAGGGTCGCTTAACCCATTTCTCCACAACCTTTGTGAAATAACTCTTGCATTTTCACATCCAAGTATTCCATATTCTCTCTAACTCTAAAACTCTCTCAACTCCTCACCCTCCTTCCAAGTTTCGGTTTTCTCTTACACACATACAAGATCCGAGATCTCGGTCCAACTAGTTGTTTCCGCCAACTAGTTGTGATGTTGATCCAAGAACGACTAGTACTTAGTTTGTTGTGTTGTTTGATCCGGTCACGGGACCTACACTTCACAGACACAGCATTCCAACGAAACTTCCCTAGATGATATTCAATGGTTTTGTAATGAAAATTTTTAATATGCTAATGGGATCCTAGTAATACAACGCATACACAAATTCTAAATATGATAAGTCAGGAATAAAAAGTTTTGAAGTCGTTAAGCATTAAGTCAATGAGAGTTTAAGGTTCATATATAAGAATTAGCGAACAAAATGACAACTAATCTTGACTATAAAATACACTGATTTTAAATGTTCGGTAGTCTAATGTTTTTTAATACGATAATGATGTAACTATCATCAATAAATAAAAATAAACAGCTAAATTTGTTCCAACATTCTGACCAAGCCTAGGTTGACAT
Organism: Bidens hawaiensis; assembly: GCF_021521415.1. Taxonomy (NCBI): domain Eukaryota; kingdom Viridiplantae; phylum Streptophyta; class Magnoliopsida; order Asterales; family Asteraceae; genus Bidens; species Bidens hawaiensis. The sequence continues at coordinate 1,944,264 of NW_027491133.1, forward strand.
CAGAAAGTAAACTTTGTTTCTTAATTAATATACTAATATCCAATTGTTCATTTGCATTTATAGGAATCTCTCCAGCTGTTTTATGGCATCACCCATCTATATATACTTACAATTCCAGTTGCAAGTTTCTTCATCCACAAGATCTAGAATAATATCTACATATTTTCATACACAGCTCATAAATGGAGAGCAAAGCGGTAGGCTTCTGTGCAATTGTGGCTGTGCTTGGAATAATATCCGCGGCCACCGGTTTTGGTGGGGAGTTCACAAGGGTTAAGGTAATTATCTTATTTAATAAATATATCCATTCCGATTAATATTTGTGATACATTTCAATATAAGTACATAACATGAGATATGTGTTATGGACATATATGCTGCATGCAGGCTTCTGATGTTACTATTGATGATGATTCGTGTGTTTATCCAAGTAGTCCAGCTCTCGCTCTTGGAATCATATCAGCTGTATTCGCAATTATTACACAAATTTACATAAGCGTTACATTTGGCGGTTGTAGATGTTGTAAAAATGACCCTAACTTGACCCCGATTTCGAAACTCTTTTCTGTATTGTCATGGTACTAGACTTGATCTTGCTTTTTTACTTTGTCATATGATTGTCTTATGTATATATATGAATAAAACTAATCTAGTGTTGAATATTATTCAGGGTAGCCACTGTCATTGGTGTGATTATGCTGCTGACTGCTGCTGGGCTGAATAATAGAGAAGGCGGACAAGTTGATTCATATGGTTACTTTACATGTTATGTTGTGAAGCCAGGAATCTTTGCAGCCGGAGCTGTTTTAGCTCTCTTGAGTGCAGTGTTTGGTATTGCTGCTTATATTACATTAGCACCAGCACCGCAAACCACCATGAACCCTGCGGTTGCATTGCCGGTGGGTGTGAATGTTGATCCAGAAAAAAGTCCAATGCCTTTCCTTCCTCAGCAATACCCTCCAGAACAATACCCTCCTCAACAATACCCTCCACAACAATAATATTATAAAGTAAAAAAAAATTGTTTAATTTGTCAAATGCACAATGATCTCATGAAAAAGGGTGTTGTGTTGATGGTTTTTATTATTATTTATTTTGTTGGTGTGATTTGCATTTTTAGTTTTGTGTACATTGTATTATCTCAATTTGTATATTTTGGTTTCTTGAAGTTGAAGGTTTCATTGTAACTGTTGAGTTTTATTCACATTTCTTCAGTTTTTGAGATTTGATTAATTTATTGGTATTTAAAAGTTTTTAGGAGAATGCATAAATAATACCATGGTATTGTTGCATCCCTTCTATCTCTTCTGCATAAATATTAGTTGATTCTTTTGTGTAAGGTTTAAAATTGTAAAGCAAAAAAGAAAAACACGTTTTCACACGGGGACTTATAAGAAACTATTTTCTTGTTTCAACCCGGGGTTTACAAACCTGTCTCGTCTAGATCTTGTATTCTTGTGTGCCCGGTTGCATAAGTTCTTCTATGGCCTCAAACAAGCACCAATAGCGTACTAAACCTGTTTCGCAACATATATCACCAAATGTGGTTTTCGTATAGTAGCACAAGTGATCCCTTGTATTGGTCTATAAACGCGATACCCAAGTGGCATGTTTACTTTTGTATGTTGATAATGTTATACTTACAGCTTCCAATCCTAGCATTTTTAGCATTTTATTACATATTTATCACTAGAAATTTGCGATGTCAAATCACGGTAGAATTTTGCACGGTGTACCAAATGAGTTATTTACATGATTCAGATCCTGTATGTTCATTCGTCTGGCTACTGCTCAAATTGTGAAGGATTATTCCTTGTATAATATACATCCCATGTCAATGAATTGTATTATTCACGGATTATCAAGGTTTACAATTACATGTAGGATCTAACAAAGATTATATATGCAATGTATACAAGATCTCTACATGAACATATTTTCATATTTATGTGCAAATTTTGACTTTAAGCATATGTGTAAATGATCAAAACATAAACAACGTATTATAAATGTGAGTTACACAAATCCCCATCCCAGAGTGACTTGCAGATAGTTAAAAATCTTTGATTTTTACAGATCGTCATATTTTATAATTTGAAATTATTTTGTAGTAGCTTAAGGCTTTAAAACATTACAAACAACAAACCTTTATTTAAACTCAAATATTAGTATTCTATCACTAAATCTTCTTGTGGGCTATAAAAGGAACTTCAAAAGTTGATGTGTCCAACTTTAACGCTCGACACACCACGTCAGGGCGTTAAAGCCCATGCGGTAAGGGAGAAGCTAAATATGATGATGCCCAAATGCTAAATGGTCTTGCTTTAACTGTTAACCAGACTTTAAACCACGGCACGATATTAAAAATGTATGACTTTAATATAACATAACGCTTTAATTAAAAATATAAAACCCCTTAACAACAACAACCCTCGATAACTTAACAAAGGACACTCGTTATTCCTTTATGAACTTGTAAATTCTAGTCAAAAGTGGATGTAATTCCAAGTTTCCAACACCAAATTCTAGAAAACATGGTTCATGCTATTTTTAACCACAAAAACATAATCGCATGGATGATGTCACAACGCCACGAATCAAGACCCATCTAGAACCAACACCAAAAAAAATTTAATAATCTCACCATTCATTTCCATTAAATTTAAATTCATCAATTTACAAATTATGGGGTTTCTAAGAACCGTTGCTGCAGCAACGTCAACAACGACGGCCATTACAGCAGCTCTCGCCTTTAATTCACTCTCACCATCTTCATCCTCATCACACATTTACAATTACAACTTCACCAAACCCATCTTCAATCAACCTCGTTTAACCCTCATCAAGAATCTCACTAACCCACCTTCTGCTCTTCATATGGATACTAAACCGGCCACACAGGTTAGAAGTTTGTGCTTTAGTTTAAACAGCTAGTTTATTAGTTTTGGGTTTAGGGTTGATGTATCGATTGTTTGTGTTGTTGCAGCTCGATGCCGAGTTACCGGAAGTTATGGTGCGTTTTGATTACTCTTTTTTTGATTGATTTATGTGATTGGTTTGATAAAAATCTCTTCTTTTTTATTGGTTTCTTGTTAATTTGGGGATTATTGACTTATTGCTGGCTTTATTACTTGATGATTGAAGATGTTGAATACTCAATTTGGGAATAATTAAGCTGATACTAATTGACTGATAGAAACCCTAAATTTGAAATTTTGAATGCTCAATTTGGTAATACTTAAGCTGATGCTAACTGACTAACAGAAACCATAAGTTTGAATTTGATTATGGTTATTGGTAATCAAAGATCAGTGCGGTAGAACTCGTTAAGCGCTAATAGGGCAGTAAGGTACCAACCAGTAATCAATAGGATTAATCGGGATTAATAGGAATGGAATTTTTTATAGTCAATGAAAAAATTTGGGGTTAACGGGTTAAAACCAAGGTCCGATTTGGGCCGCCTTTGACTGGCTACTGATTATCGGGTATGATTAGCTGAAATTGCATCGGTCTAGGACCGATCATAGTTATCAAATGTGCTAGGCGCACATGCCTCACTTGGGGCCTAGGCACAAGGCGCAAAATAAGCGAAGGCCTGAAGTAAAAAAAAGCGCACTAAAAATAAAAAAAAATACATATAATGTATATGAAAAATAATGTTATTCTTCAAATAAAATAAACAAAGTTATTATATGGCATTTAATATCATCTAATTAGTACCAAAAGTTTTTAAATAGTCAAGATTCACATGTAATTCTAAAACTTGAATAACAAAATTTATCGATACGTTGCCTTTAACCTCTCCTAGATCTAAGTTTCAATAGCGCTCGTTGCGTTTCTTTTACTCGGCTTTTATCTTGACATGTTCTTGTCATAGACATTGCCGAAGCACTAACCTAGGAACTAGAAGCGCATTTATTGAGCCCCGCCTGAAAAATGGGTCTAGGCGCAAGAAGCGAGGGCTTTAAATTAACTATGGGACCGATTACCCGATTAATCACTGCCCAGAACCGATTTTTACAACACTGTCTAAGATCTTGAAATTTTGCAATTACAGACAGAGTTCATGGTGGATATGAGTTGTGAAGGCTGTGTTAAAGCAGTGAAGAATAAGTTACAAACAGTGAATGGTGAGTATTATGAACAGGGTGACGTTATACCTTTGTGACTTTGTAGTGTTTTATGCATTTGACATCTGTTAATTTATTATCCTTTAGGAATTAAGAGCATTGATGTGGATTTAGCCAATCAAGTAGTTAGAATTTCCGGGTCTTCACCGGTTAAGACCATGGCTGAAGCTTTGGAGCAGACGGGTAAAAAAACCCGGTTAATCGGTCAAGGGTTACCAGGAGGTAGGTTTGATTGATTTAACCGAATTCAACTGAAAAGTTCTTATTTAGTTTACTCTTTATGACTATTAAACAAAATAAAGTCTCTTACTGTCGGTTTTGCAATTCAGAGGTGTTGATTTCGGCTGCTGTTGCTGAATTCAAAGGCCCACAAATATTTGGGGTGGTTCGTTTGGCCCAAGTGAATATGGAGTTAGCTAGAATCGAAGCTAATTTTAGTGGGTTGTCACCTGGAAAACACGGTTGGTCCATAAACGAGTTTGGTGACCTTACTCGAGGTGCTGCGAGTACTGGCAAAGTGTTCAATCTTGTTAATCAGTTGTCAGAAGAAAAGGTCAGTTTATATAAATGCGTCCATAACTTTAAGAAGTGTAGTGTAAGCTGTTTATTATGTTAAGAATTTAGGAAAATTTATGAAGTATGCCCATTTTAGACAGGTCTATGGACTTTAATATACAAAAGTTCAGACTTTTTTGTTTATATTGTTAGGCTTGTAGACGAATCAAAACGAACAAGACTGAGGCATGTTTGTGTTCGTTCATTTAACTTTAGCCGAACAAACAATCGAACACGACCTGTTAAAGGAATAGGGTTTTCTTGTTCGTCTTTTTTTATGTTCGTTTGTTAATATAAACAAGCAGGTCACACATGTAAACAAACATATCTGAACATAGATTAATGAATATAACAGAGCTAAAATCAGCTAAAAGTAATGTGAAGAACATTGTGTTGGGCCTATAAAGTTATTAAAACTATATTAAGTTGTAAGGCTATGTGTAGTGGAGGGGCTACAAAATGGGGCGTTTTGCGCCATGTGGCGCCCAGTCAGCAAATGGTAGGTTTTTGTTTTTGGGGTGTAATGGTGTTATAGCCCCTATATATATATATATGTATGTATATATAACACACATTAGAATATAATAATAATAAAAAAGAAAGGAAGAACAAGCGATAAGCAGAAGTCCCCCCACCCCCACAAATCGCCCATTTGTAGCCCAGGGGGGGCGGTGTTGTAGCCCCTTATCGCCCCAAAACTCTCAATTGTCGCCCGCTTACCACTACCACTACACACACCCTAATAGGCAAACAAAATTAATGAATGTATTACAGAACATAAGCGAACGGACCCAAACAAACGTAAATGAATAAAACATAAACGAATTTAAATGAACGGACGTAAATGAATGTTCATGGTCATAAATGAACGAACGACTGAACGAGACATGTGTTCAATAAAATCTTTTGTTCATGTTTGGCTCATTTACAGGCCTATATATTTTACAAGTTTGGTGACTTTAATATACCAAAGTTAGACTTTTTCATGTATGTTTTACAAATCTAAGAGCTTTAATATACCAAAAAGAGTTTGATCTTTTTTGTATGAAACTAAGAAAGTACGTTGGCTTCTATGGTATCGACCCTTTATCATATGAAAATAAAACATTATTTGTAGGCGCTTGGTGACCTGGGAACACTAGAGGCTGATGAGAACGGTGAAGTGTTCTTCTCGGGCGTGAAAAAGAACCTTAAAATTGCAGATCTTATTGGTAGGGCGATAGCGGTGTATGAAAATGAAGACAGACGCGATGCTGGGCTTGCAGCTGCCGTTATAGCAAGAAGTGCTGGAGTTGGCGAGAACTACAAGAAGCTCTGCACCTGTGATGGCACCACCATTTGGGAAGCAACCAATGCTGATTATGTAACCAGTAAAGTTTAATGTGAAGTTGTTAAAGAGTTATTATCCATTTTGATTTGTGAAACTTTGTATTTGGATAACCTTCATGCCGACTTTTCAACTAGGATGGCCTATAAACCGGTTGCTATTATAGAATAATGAAAAATCCAGTGAGATAATGTGTATTATTGATTACCTATTTATGGCGTCAATGTTGTGTGACCATCATTGTCGGTGAGATCAGCCAACGGCGTTTTGTTTATGTGCTTGGAGTCATGGAGTGCACCTGGCATTAGTATAAGTAGGGCACCTTGCCTTATGTGAGGGGCATATGCAGGTTCTAACCATATTAAATGGATGCTGTTAAGACTACGGGGTCAAAACCGCTAACAAAATTAAACGTTGGGTGTTCATGTTCAAATATGTCAAAATAACAATTTACTCATATGTTCCAAGTTAAAATTAGAGAGTATTAGCAGTTTTTTGTATGCTATGGTTTAATCCTTTAGTTACACATTAATATATATATTAAAAGGGAGACTAAATCTCACTCACAAATTTACTATTTACTTATTAATATATTAATATTTTATTACTTATTTTAACCACTAAATCAATAACCTAAATTATATAAATAAAAATAATGGTTTTTATTGTTTTGTTTTACTTTTCTTTTTCAAAACATAACAAATTATATTTCTAAACACAAAACTTGGGGAAGTGTCGGCTTTACATGTTTTATTTGTCGGTTAAACAATTTTCTTAAACTTTGATTTCATATTTTATATAGTTCGTTACAATGACGAAACCTTTTTCATGATCTACAAATATCTCATCTTCACACGGTTTTATATCGGCGTTTCAATATTTGATACATCACCTTTAAAATATTTATTTTGGCTTACTAATATATGTTTACGAATTTGTGTTGGTACCGCTGATATTAACCGAATTTGTGTTGGTTCGGAGTTGTAATGTGCCGGTTTTTTTGGTTATATATATATATAGGGTAGGGTTAATGTAAATAACAATATTTTTGTGAGAAGAATAAAAAAAAACTAGGACCTTGGATCTATGATCTAGTGGTTGAGATTGACAGTTTCTAAATAATTGTATTGTTTCATATTTACATGGTATAATGTTATATTTAGGTGAGTTTTTTTTTATTTCAAAGTTCTTCTCACACTTCTCACAAAACAATTGTTTTTTATTTGAACCATTTTCTATATATATATATGTGTGTGTGTGTGTGATAATTTGTTGTATTTTGGCATTGACTGGTTATTTATTATGTTTAGTTTTAATGTTGTAACTTGATACATACTGACTTCGCGTCGACTTGTAGCGAGTTTATGGTATAACATTTTTAGTTATGTTTTTTTGTTCGATTTAACGGTCCCGTCGCGAAGCGCGGGGTCCAAAATCTTATTAAAGTTTTATTATTATACAACCACTTTAGTATATTATAATCAGTTAATAGTCATGCGATGATTTAAGAAAAACGTAATGAAGGTCACGTTTGAAATGTGAAAGGTGACGACAGCAATTAGACTAGTGCCCCACTGGTTTCACGAGGAGTGTCAGACCCAACGACTCTAAATTAAACCATTTACCGTCACCGGCCACAAGCCACAAGCCACCACCCTAATTATCAAGGAGCCAATTATGTCATGTCCTACTTAAATTATTTGGTTGCTTTGAAAATTCTTTTTTCAATATTTAAATAGTAGTAGTTATATTCGATGAAAGGAAAAAGAACAATTTTAACCCGGAAAACATAAGAACCGTGGAGAAATCGGTGGAGAAAAGACGGTTGATGTGGATAAGAGATGGTGCGGGACAGAGAAATTGGCATCCTTGCCATTGAGGAACGTTACATAGAAGACGCTTGTAGATTTTGTGACAGAGAAGGGAAGTTCGCGGAAGGGGAGATAGAAACTCGTAGGTCCGTTATTCACTTTAGCGGAGAAACTGACGTGATAGTCTATCGCCCTCCTTGACTACTGATGTTTTAAGGATTCATACGTACTACATAGCGTATATCATATTTATTAGCAAAGAACAAATGAGACAGCTAAGTAACCATCTTATGTACTTTAATTACAAGTATAAATGTTTATACGGTGTTGTGAATGTAATTATAAAATTTATCTTACTAAAGTAGTGATACAACATTTAAAATAAAACAATATAAGGGTGATGGGTGTCGCTAATAACATCCTTGACACTCTCTCTAATTTACATCAACACATAAGACACACATTGAAGAGGTACGTCTGCGCAAAGAGTATTAACAAATAAATACACCTTAAGTGGCTTCTAAATCATTATTAAAATAGTTAATTATCAATAATTACGAGCGAAATTACCGTGTTTCATAATATTTTGAGTTGAAATCTACAAAATTAAGCTAACATATAAAAAAATAAAATTTATATTAAAAATGTTTTTAGAAATAATATTTAGACTAATATAGAAAGTTCGACATGTTATTATTCAAGAAATAAATTAAAACTAAATTCATACACATTATAATTCGTATGAAGTCTTGAATAATTGAGTTAATTGAAAAGACCTGCTAAGATCCCAGTTGTCTAAACCCCACTTCTCTTTATGACGATGATAATATATAAATAAGGTAATATGTAAACAAGTAACAAAATGCTAATGTTGTTAGGAACTTAAAATTAGTAAAATTTAAGTATAATTAGAAATGCAATTATTCATTTGATACTTTTAAATGATTTCAGTTCAATGGACTACGTTATAGAGTATTATACATATGAGACTAATTTTAAATTGGATACTTGACTTAAATATTAAAATTCATCTCTAATAATACATTATACAATGCAAGTATTACAAGCAAGTATATATGTATAATTTAATAAAAAACAATAATTCCATGACCAAATTTAATAGAGTTTGTTTTATTATATAAGAATTCTAGAATTAAAATTAAATGAAGAGTTATTACTCCATTGTTATATATCTCGTATGCTCCAACATGAAACAAGATAGTAGTGTGTTAAATAATGAATAACATGGCAATGGCAGGCTCATCATCTTCAACAGATCCATCATCCTTACTTGACCAAATATCAAACTATACCAGTGTCATTAGCAACAATGGCGGATTAGGGTTCACGTTTATGCAGATGGAGGAGCTCAAACTACAAGCTTTAATCTACAAATACATGGAGGCCGGATTACCTGTGCCTTCTCATCTCATTCTCCCAATTTGGAACTCCGTTCTTGCATCCATCACAGGTACTCAACACTACCCTCGTTTTATTTCAGACCATCAAACTGCCGTCCACATAACATTCAGACGGTTGTTTTAATAAAAAAAGTCGGACTTTGAAAATTATTGGTTAAAACAGCAGTTTGAATAATATCTGGACAGTCATTCTGACCATAAGAGGTCAAACTTTAAAAATTATTGATCAGAATGATCGTTTGTCCAATATCCAGACGCCAAACGCCGTTCTAACAATAGACAACCAAACTCAAGATATGAAGTGTGTAAATCAATTGTGTTATTGTTTAGGTTCAGGAGGCGATCGGAGTTTGTATGAAAACTATAGAAACGCCATGGAAGCTGAACCAGGAAGATGTAAGAGAACCGATGGAAAGAAATGGAGGTGTAGCAAACAAGTTGTGACCGGTTATAAGTACTGCGAAAGGCATTTGCACCGCGGCCGGAGCCGTTCAAGAAAGGATGTGGAAGCTGATAAACATGTATGAATAATGAACATAACACCGTATATCGGGATTACGATCATCTCATAATTGAAAAAGCTAGGAAGATTGATCTAGTTTCTATAAATATATGTTATAACAAATTCTTGATAAGATGTTACTGATAATCAAGTGTTAAGATTGTGGTGCAAGTAGGCATAGATAAGATTTTTTTGGTGAGTCAAGATAGATAGAACATTAACGGCAGTGGGGCTGGAACTTGCAAGCATGGTCCCAACGTGTTTTCTTTTTTGTTTCTTTGTGGTTTCACAGCAGGAAACTTTTTGTTTGGCAAAGGCTGAAAACGCAAATTTGCTGAGACAGGTAGCACAATAGTGGTAACATAATGATAGTGTGTGAATATCAATTCGAGTTTCCCGTTTTTTACATGATATTGTTAAGAACAAAGCGGCGCACAGAAGCGAAACAACACACAAACAAGCACCAATGACAAACACGTAATGCAGAAAATATGAAACGACAGAAGAATTTTATCGTGGTTCGGCCCTAGTGAGGAGGCTACATCCATGGGTTGCAACTAGGGTTTCTCTTTATTAGCTCAGAACGAAAGATTATATTTACAATGACTAAATATATAAGATAGAATTAGGATTAACTTAATAAAATCAGCTCATCATTAATCTTTTAACCAAAAGCCCAATCACGAAGGACTTCAAACCCAACGGATAAGTCGGTTTTAACCTTTTTGAACAAGAGGGTCTCTCTTTTGTTCAACTTGGAAGGGATCACCACTACGACATCTCACTAAAAAGGTAATGATCGGTCATCTGTTATAGTCTCAATAATCTTAGTAGTAACATCTCCCTAATCTAGGTAGTGATTGCCTCTTTTATATCTCAATAATCTAAGTGGTGAGCACCCCTCAAACATCTCATTAATCTAGCTAGGTTGTGTTTACCTTTTAAACATCTCAAGCATCTTACAAATCTACATTGTGAACATGTTTCAAAGTCAAATATCTCACTAATTTAGGTAATGATTCCACCTCTGACATATATACTACTGAACATTACAGTTGTAGCACCACTTGAATAAAATGTATGTTCTAGTTTTAAGCTTTCAAGAGGCTGAGTCAAATTAAGTGTGGAAGGAAAGGCTATTTAATAGTCAAGAGGAGAGAGAGCACATTCAGCACAAGCTCTGTCCTGAAGAAGTACAACAGGTCCACGGTCTCCCCACCGGGTGCATGACCATTGCCCCATTTTATGCCTTGGAATAATTCATTGCAATTGGTCCAAAAGTGTTTTTAAGCTTTTGAGCAGATGTTAAGCTTCAGAGAATACAGGTTATTGATTGAGATTAGACTTAAGTTTATCGATCACAGGTTATTGATGAGAGGGACCAAAGTTTGTATTGCTAAAAGTACTTTGCTTTCGCTTTTCCACTTATCCCTTAAGTTTATCACTTCTTATGTATATTAAACCATCTCTTCTTGACTTACTTTAGACTTGAATTAATAAGAATTTGAGAATTCCTTTCGTTGATCATAAGTCATTAATCGTTTTATTGCTCTTGAATCTTGAGTTTATCAAATATTAAACCTCCATAACTCTCGTATTTCATCATATGATATTAATTTAAATTTCATAAATAAAAATAGGCAAATGATTTACAATTAAGTGGCAGTTAAACGGGCAACAAGCTGCCGCAACCCCCTTTTGGATAGCAAAACCAATCCTATTAAAAACAAAGTTTCCGTTCTTATGGGCCGATAAGTTACTATGCACGACCTTCTGAACTCTATTCAAAAGGTCCACGGCATCCGGAGCTAAGAACCCAAATGTGTCAAAGGCGAAGGGGATAAACACGTGTTGGTTCTCCAAACAGGCCTTCTCGTGTTTAGCAACCTTGCCCGATGCCACCTTCAATGCTGTCTGGCCTGCTACAAACCCATTGTCTCTAAGCCCAACAAGAGGGGGCACTCCTGTGAGGTCGACACAGGTGTGTTTTCCCCCTACCCACCCGAAAACAAGAATATCGGTCGGTCGTAATGTAGATCTTCCTTTAAGAGGATCCGTAAGAAAGTTTACGGGGGCTTCATTTCTAGCCGAAATTCCGGCTCGTTTAAGAACATCGCATAGAACATCCCTCACCAAATCATGTCTGTACTTAAACCCAGGCAACTCTTTGCAATGAACAGCATGCTCGCCAAAAGAATCCAAACAAACCTTGTGACAAACCGGGCACGGCTCATCTACCGGAAACAAAGGGATCATTAACCGATACTTCAGGATGGTCCGACACTCCAAAGCCGACATATGTTAGCCCAATCCTTCAATAGGGAGAACACTTAAGAAATCTTGAGCCCGAGGAGCCCGAAGACACTCAAACATCGCTTTCTGATGAGGGGATAAATCAAACTTCATTTCCAAACTCTAGATGATTCCACTATAAAGGGAACTCGTCAAAGCATGTTGGGCTTTAGGGGGGGGGCGGTGTCTTTATTAGAGAAACCGCTAGTATCAAAATCGGGAAGTGAAGTGTGCAGCTGATCTATCGCACTCCCATAATCGGAGTCAAACCTGTCAATACCACAACCTCTAAGAATGTGGTCTTGCAATTCCCAAGATTGCGCCCTCGAGGCCACAAACGCATATGTAGATACGTCTGAAGCTGAGCATAAACCCAAACCTCCAAAACGAGTCGGAAGTGATGCCAACCTCCACTGAAAATCTCCAAAAAAGGCACCTCCACAAACCACGATATCCTCAATCGCCCTCCGAAGGCCATTGTCAAAAACAGAAACTGCTTCCCCTACATACACAGGTTGGCATCCGAACAGCAACTTTCCAACTCCCATACATGAGCGGAGTAAAAGGAGCTCGCATTGAGAGTCCCGCAAACGCGGGAGATAACTCATCAACTCCACCGCCCTCGAAGCCCTTTTCATGGCAAGTCCGCTGATGAACCCGACATCCCGGCTAACGGCTCCCCCGAGGAGTTTCACACCTAGCACTGGTCTTCCAATCTTACAGGGAAACACCCCCTCATGCACCTTATCTCCATTGCACGAAGGCTAGAATACTTCTGTTTTCTGAACATTAAGTTCAAGGCCCAGGTGGGGGCATTCCGACCTGATAATATCTAAAGCTTTAGCAACCTCTTTAGCGCCTTCAATAATTGTACCATCATCTAGGTACCACGCATGAAAGAGCAGCTTACAGGAATCATGTACAAGATGAACAAGAGGGTGCAGAACTGACTCGCTAAATAATTAAATGCCCAAGTACACCATGACCGATCCAGACGATCTCATCAATTATGGATAATTTGTTATTTTTTTCAAGGCTTGACCAGTTTTTATGTCCCCATGCATTAGATGCTCGATGCACGTTTTGTTCATGACATCAAACATGATTCTTCTATCCAATTTCTTGATTGATTTGCTTAGTTAGTTGATCATTTGGACAACCTTTCTTGTAATTGAGGAACGAAGGGTAACATTTGAATAATATTGTTTAGCATTTATATCGCATGTACTGTAAAACTTGGAGCAACACCAACTTGAAGGACCCGAATGGATAATACGAAAAGTATAAGGGTGGTACGAAAGATCTTAAGGGGCGATTCGGTGGAGATCCAAAGTTCAGGGACCAAGTTGAATAACCTGGTGTTATAGTTATCTTTTATTATTATTAATTAAATTAGAAGTCTAGTTTAGTTATGATTCCTAGTTTGAGTAGGATTAGAATGTTGGTGTTATATAAACCCATCATAAGTTTCTTTTGTTTAGAGTAGAAGAGAGTAGAAAGTAGTTTGTTCTTGTTTCTTATTAATGAAAAGAGTCGCATAAACGTTTTATGCAAAATCGTGTTTGGTGTTCTTGATTCACTTGTCTAAGGTTTAACATGTACGTCTTTTATTGTCATCAAAACAAGCGTTGTATTTTATACAGTGTGACAAGTTACGCACCTACAATCTCCTCTTCTTTTATGATGACAAAAATATGCATCATCTAGTAGAACTGCTAAGTGCAATTACGCGTATGTTAGCAATGTTGCATACCTAGTTACCTACACTTTCACCTATCAATGCAAAATGGGCTCTCCAGTTTCCATAACACATCTTCTCACTTAAAGTTGTGTTCGTCTCTAAATCAAGCTCCCTCTGATTAGTGATCCTATTTAATTTATGATCTTGTTCACCCATCGATGCAAACAAAGGCTCTCCATAACACATATTCTCATTTTAAAGTTGTGCTCGTCTCTAAATGAAGCTCCCTTTGATTAGTGATCTTAGTTAATTTATCATTGTCCCCCCCCCCTTTTTAACGCATACGTGTACAAACTTTGCTTTATATAAGAGAAATAACTTAACAGGACAAAACAAGTCCAAATTAAATATATAATGAAGCGGATATTCATATTTTAAGTTTCTAAATACTTGGCCTTTATCAAATTGACATTCACATAGTTCATAGATACATATAACACGTTTGGGAGCATGGCATTGACAACAACATTCTCAAAAGCTTTTCAAGTATTAGCTAGTAGTTTCAAGTAAGGATAGTTTAGTATAAATATGTAAGATAATTAAGGAGTCAGTAAATTTCATGTAAGATATAGTAGTTATTTCAAACGATTACCCAAGTCAAAAGTGAGAGGAGGGATATGGAACAAACTACCCAAGAAGAATTCATCACACAAGGTCCTCTTACCCTCAATAACAACTCACCCACAATAATCTGGGTGCGAAGGCGTTTTCAACAATTTTATAAAACTTCTAAACTGAACCCAAACATACTTGATGAAGATGATATACATTTACATTGTGTTCCCGAGTTAATTTATTAGAAGAAAAGAAATGAAATGGGGGGAAAGAAAAGAATTATTGTGTTCCAAAGGTTTTTCTAAAAGAAGGAAAAGAAAGAAGATGAGAGAAAATTATGTTTCCGACTTTTATTAACTGAAAGAAAACAGATGGAAAGAAAATAAGGAGAAATAAAGAGTAAGTTGGAAGGAATTATTTTCTTTCCAATTGAAAAGAAATGAAAAGAAAGAAATTAAAGAAGGGTCATGCTATGCATACACCAGCCCCTGGTGTGGGAATAAGGTTATACGGCTCGTATAGGGCCTATACGATTCGTATGCCCTATACGAGCCGTATAACCTTAACTTATTGACCTACGTACGAACGTGTCAGTGTGGCAGCTTTTTGCAGTCTATTCGAGCCGTATAGATTTTCCAGCTCGTATAGCCTGCGTAACTCGTCTGACCTATACGACCCGTATAGGGTCTATACGACTCATATATACAGCATGTCAACATGTACTTTAACTAGATATTTTTAATTACTTTTATGGTCTATACGACTCGTATAGGTGGTATACGACCCGTATAGGGTCTATACGACTCATATATACAACATGTCAACATGTACTTTAACCAGATATTTTTAATTACTTTTATGGTCTATACGACTCGTATAGGTGGTATACGACCCGTATAGACCATGTATCGGATTTTATTTCTCAAACCATGTAAGATTTGTGTGTTGCTTTGTAAGATAATACCAAAAGTTGTATGTCTTATTGTACATTTGGGTGTAAGATTTATTTTGTAACCTACTCGGGTGTTATATTTAATATTTTGTAATTTTAAAATTGAAAAAAAAACTATACGAGTCAAATAGCCCCTATACGAGTCATATAGCCCTATACGAGCCGTTTAGGGGCTATACGATAAAAAAGAATAAAACCTGACACTTCTGCTTGAAAATAACTTGACTATTCACTTATACGAGCCGTATAGAGCCTATACGACTCGTATAGGCTACCCTGGTGTGTGAAAAACCAACATGGTGTATGTATAACCCAAGCCTTAAAGAAAGGTAAAAGAGGAAATAAAATAAAAGAAATATTTTTCCTTTTTTTCTCTTATATAATGAACTCGGAATCATAGCGTTAGAGTTGATAAGGACCACTTATAGGATTACATCTTTTACACTGCATTCTTGAGTTTTTTATTTAACGGCCTGGAAAAGAAAAGATAAGAAAAATTTTCTTTTTTCATTCTTGAGTTTTTTCATTAAAAGAAAATAAAGAGAATGAAAAGAAAACTTAAAGTCTTTTTTCTTTCAAAACTTTCCTACCAAATATGACATGATTGTGAAGGAAAATTTATAGCTCATTACAATATTACTAATTTATCCTATCTCAATTCTCTTTTTCATGTTGCTATGAAGACATAATTGTAAAGTTACAATTTTTTTCCCTATCATTTCCTTCCGATCTAACTCAAGAATGTAATTAACATTTTCTTTTCTTTTCTTTTATTTTTACTCGAGAATTCCTTTTAAGTATACAATTTCTTTTCCTTTCTTCCCCTATCCAATCTTATCATTTCTTTTTTTGTATTTTAAACCTCAGAATGCAGTGTTAGTATTTTATACGTGGATTGAGTTAAGTACTTTAGTTACTATTTTTTTTAACTTTAATGATTACATGAGCAATCTCAAATTGATATTTGTTGGCTACTTTATTATGTTAATACTTAAAAACTAAAATTTTACACTGCATTCTTGAGTTTTTTATTTAACGGCCTGGAAAAGAAAAGATAAGAAAAATTTTCTTTTTTCATTCTTGAGTTTTTTCATTAAAAGAAAATAAAGAGAATGAAAAGAAAACTTAAAGTCTTTTTTCTTTCAAAACTTTCCTACCAAATATGACATGATTGTGAAGGAAAATTTATAGCTCATTACAATATTACTAATTTATCCTATCTCAATTCTCTTTTTCATGTTGCTATGAAGACATAATTGTAAAGTTACAATTTTTTTCCCTATCATTTCCTTCCGATCTAACTCAAGAATGTAATTAACATTTTCTTTTCTTTTCTTTTATTTTTACTCGAGAATTCCTTTTAAGTATACAATTTCTTTTCCTTTCTTCCCCTATCCAATCTTATCATTTCTTTTTTTGTATTTTAAACCTCAGAATGCAGTGTTAGTATTTTATACGTGGATTGAGTTAAGTACTTTAGTTACTATTTTTTTTAACTTTAATGATTACATGAGCAATCTCAAATTGATATTTGTTGGCTACTTTATTATGTTAATACTTAAAAACTAAAATGTAAAAAACGTGCTAAGGAGCAACATACGAGTAATAACACTTAGTTATATATTAGAAGTTATAAAAGAAAAACAAAATATTAGGCTATGTGTAGTGGATGTACTACAAATGGGTGAATTGCGACACATGACGTCCAGTCGGTAAAGTGTAGGTTTTTGTTTTTGGGGTATAATGGTGTTATAGCACCTCCTTTGCCACGTCACCTTTTGTTATTATTATTTTTTTATAAATAAACTAGACAAATAAAAACCCATTAAATTAAATAATTAAATAAAAATACATTAAAATTAAAAAAAATACAAAAAAAATACATAACAAAAAAACGAATATCCATAATATTCGTGCATTTTTTCAAGTCGTCGTCGTCGTTGTAATAATGCGGCCTCTTCGTGTTCACCGGCCACTTTGAGGGATTCGTGGTCTTTATTCATTTGTCGCAATTCCAACATCTGGGCTAGCTTTTCGTGGTATTTGTTGGATTCTTTTATGTCCTTTACCATTTCCACAGTGTGTGTTTCGAAACGACCGAACATCTCATTTATATATTCGACTTCTTCACTGGCCGCCGTATTGATTATGACGACAACGAACCCTTCCATTTTTTGTATTATTTTTTCTTGCTCTCCCGGGGGGTCGAGCCAACTCATGTACTTTGTCGGCGTCGGCGTCTAAATTAAGCGCGTCGTGTTCATCAACAAGGTTGAAGTTACGAGCATCGGAGGGTGTGTTTGGTGTGCTCGGATTTGTCGACGACAATGTCCTCGACTATTTTGAAGCTCGGGATGATGTGTCGGCTCGTCGAGCGACCGGAACAGTGGGTGCCCCATTCCATTTCGGGCATACCCTTAGTTTTTCCCAACAACTTAAATGCTTAAACGCTTTCCCGATCCGCCCTTCGGTTTGCCCTTAAGTTCGAAAGTCGCTTAACGCTTTAGATTGGATGTCGGCGTCGTTTTGCCCGCTACGCCAACCGCTTCGACGCAAGCTGTTGTATATCTCGGTAAACTTTTGGCATTCTGAATTAATGGCCTTTTAGTGGGCTTAAACCACTTCTTTACCCCGGTAGTCTTCCGGCTTACCCGTTAACGCAAGCCAAGCTTCAAATACTTTCCTCCAAAATATTCCGACGGCTTGAAAGTTAGCTACAAATTAAATTTATATTAAAATAGATTTTTAATAAACACTAAATAAAGTTATATAAATACTTAATATTAAAAACCTTACCAACGTCGGGATCCTCCGAAACGACAATCCAAGCCCTTGCGAGGGCTACTTCCTCGTCCTCGGTCCATTGCACGTATGAATCACGTCACCATCGGCTCCCCGGTTTTTTTTGTGCTTACGGGTCGCCTTTTTGCTTGAACCGGAGGCCCGTGTCGTTTGAGTCTCTGGCACTGTCACCGGCTCCGGTTGGGTAGACCCGAACACCGGCATGAGGTTTTGGGCCATGAGGTAGTTGGCTTACATGTTAAATTTCGGGTCGGGAAAAGGAAACCGATAGTTTATGTTCGGTTGGTTTTGCGGACCATGGTATTGACCGAAATGAGAGAATGGTTGGTTCGGGTTGTTTCTAGGATTCATTTTTGTATGTTTTTTTTAAGAATTTGGTTAACGGTTTGTATGAAATGAATATGAGGTTGGAGAAAAAGAGGTGTGTGTATATATATATATTGTTTTAATTAATTTTGTATATTTTTTTAAATTTATGACCGTTCCAACGGTCAATTTGATTATAATAATAAAGCAAGGCGAGTAGTATTTGCCCCCCCACCCTCCTCGCCCTAGTTATCGTTCGCGGGGGAGAGGGGGGGGGGTTCCAACAAAAATTCACCCCTCATCACCCCAAGTTCTCACCCACTACACTAAGCCTTGTAGTTTTATTACAATAATCTACCTCCTCAACAAATGATAATTTGCTGTTAAAAATGATTATTTTTATTTCATTATTTGCTATGGTATTTAGTTATTTCTTCGTATACCGACACTTTGTTGACGCAATATTAACAAGCCTAGATCTAATAATTATTTCGCTTCAGCTAACGTCCTCACTCTTTCCTATGTTCTCTCACAATTTTGTCCCTCTGATCAGATTCAATATATATCTCTAGTAAGTCCCTCATGTATGGGGATCTTTGCGATTAAAACAAAACTATCATGTTGTAATACGGGGAATCATATTAACGGTGGTGAAATAACTCAAAACTAAACATAAACGTATTTGAATAAAACGTTTAACTTTGAAACGCAATCTAATACAACCCTTATCATGACTTGATATATATAACTAGACATAACTCGTTTAGACTATAACTAGGACTCTAATAAAATAATAAAAACAATTAAGATATTTAATCCAAAGTTGATAATTATCAATAACTCTCTAATAACTTTACTTGTACTTAAAGACTCTTTCATTGCACCCCAATCCAGGTATAACTAAAGGACGGTTCATTAATTTATTCCAAAATATATAAGAACAAAGAACCATAAAAGAAATCGAATATGATGAGAAGATTTAAAACACTCGAAACAAGTAATGGGATAGGTTCAGGGTTGTAATTGGTTTGAAAAAAATCTTGGGTTGGGATAGAGTACGGTATAAGAGAATACTTGTTTAATTACCTAAACCAATTTATTATATATCATATAAATTCAAATAATTTGTTAAGATTGTTGGAAACTTAAAATTACATAAAAAATAATATAAGTGTTACAAGTATAGTTAACAACTTATCTTTTAGTGGTTGTTTTAGGTGTATTTATGATTGAGTTTTAGTAATTAACATTTTGATAAGTACTTTTTAACTATATAGGACCATAAGCAGACATACAGCTTGAAACACGCAAGTATATCAAAAAAACCTAATAGGTAATGTATAGTGTGTGCCCGATATATATGCATGAGCACGATAGCATACTTATGTTGAGACTAAGATGACTAAACCAAATTATCAAGACCATATATTTTAGCCTCCCCTTTGTATAATAAATCTAGATCTTTATATTTTAATTTATTCAGGATACAGATTGCCATAAAACCAAACTTCAGGGACTATTTCAAAAAACCACCACTGGTCCTATCATAATCATCTTCACACACACTCACATATTCTGGATCCAATCCAAACCCACACACACACACACACACACACACACACACACACACACACACACACACTCCACTTTCCTCAAAATTACCATCCTACCCCCAATACCCAATGGTTGACTCACAGTCATGGACCACTCGCCGGAGCAGCAACCCTAGGTTCGAAACCTCGGTGGACATCCCGTCCACTCCGACCGGCGAAGTCCGTTACGGCACCAACAACAACATCTTCGCCACCTCATTCATCTCTCCCACCATCCTCACCGCACTCATCATCGCCTCTTGGTACCTGTCCAACATCGGCGTCTTGTTACTCAACAAGTACCTCCTCAGCTTCTACGGCTTCAAGTACCCCATCTTCCTCACCATGCTCCACATGCTTTCCTGCACATTCTACAGCTTAATCGCCATCCGCTGGTTCCACATCGTCCCGTTTCAGCAGATCTCGTCGAGAAAACAGTTTTTTAAGATCTTCGCATTGTCCGCTATCTTCTGCTTCTCAGTCGTCTGCGGCAACACATCACTCAGGTATATATTATTAGAACCTAACTCGATTCCTTATGATATATTGTAAGTTCTAATAAATCCTAATGAATCGGATTATGTTCTAATATTATATATTATATTAGGTACCTTCCGGTATCCTTCAATCAAGCAATTGGCGCCACGACGCCGTTTTTCACTGCGATTTTCGCGTTTTTAATTACGTGTAAGAGGGAATCTGCTGAGGTATACTTGACTTTACTACCTGTTGTGTTTGGGATCGTATTAGCGAGTAATAGCGAGCCGTTGTTTCATTTATTCGGATTTCTAATGTGTGTTGGATCTACTGCGGGCCGGGCGTTGAAATCGGTAGTCCAAGGGTTGTTATTAACTTCGGATTCGGAGAAGCTGCATTCGATGAATTTGTTGTTGTATATGGCGCCGATGGCGGCGATGATACTGTTGCCGTTTAGTTTGTATATTGAAGGGAATGTGTTTGCGAAAACGGTGGAGAAGTTCGGTTCAGATTCGTTTATGGCGGTGTTGTTGATTGGGAACGCGACCGTGGCGTATCTGGTGAACTTGACGAATTTTTTGGTGACGAAGCATACGAGTGCGTTGACGTTGCAGGTGCTTGGGAATGCGAAGGCTGCGGTGGCTGCGGTGGTGTCGGTTTTGATTTTTAGGAATCCGGTGACGGTTATGGGGATTTCGGGGTTCGGTGTGACAATAATGGGAGTGGTCCTTTACAGTGAGGCAAAGAGGAGGTTGAAGGTTACAGCTCATTGACAGGTAAGTAAAAGAGATCACACGGTGCGAATGCAAATGCGAATCCGAATCCTCTGTTCTTTTGTTGTTCAATTTGTTTCATGATTTATTCAAAGTTGGGTTAAATGTAAAGCAAAGAACATGATTTGATTCTTCTATTGGGTAACAGATAAGATCAATTGGATTGGGAAAAGAGGGTGGGTTCTTTTTGAAATTTATGCTTTATTGCATAGTTTGTAATACTAATTACATGAGAAATTGTTCAAATTATATCATTTTTTGTTGTTATTTGGGTAGAAAGCTCAATTACTGAAGAAACACTAACCGGACCCCGGGCAGATTACGGGTAACCTGGGGGTTAGATAGATGTTTCCCACGAGGGGTTAGACCCGGCAAAGATGGTTCTTCTGATAACCTGCAAAACAGACACCGTGAGCTCGTCACTGAGAAGGGGGGGGGGGTTCCTCCTTGTGACCACCCTCCGGCGTGAGAATCAGACTAGATTGCTCTTTAAATATAAATGTATATTAAGAGATTGCTAGAGCAGATATCAGGTATAATATGATGATAATGTGATAAGATGAGATGATCATACCATTTGGGGTATTTATAGCCGAAGGTAGGTTTCCAAGGAGGTGTGGCCGGCTGAATAGTATTCCTGTTCTACCAACTGTGGCCTACGCACGTGCCCTGCTGGTAGTTGGTGGGTAGGCAGCGGCTGATAGTGACCAGGCCTGCTGTGTACTATTCCTTTTCCACCAACTGCCGGCTATGCACGTGGTATGACAGGAGTTGGTGAGTAGGCAGCGGCTAATAGTGACATACAGTACAAGAGCATGCTGCTCGCCATACTGCTGTCAATGAGCTGTCGTATCTTTGGTCAGATCTTTTGCCCATACCTCGTCAGGTACAGTACAGAAGATCTTCCCGTATCGTACGGACTGGCTTATGGGCGGGAGTATTCCCCCTCCCGCCTTTGTGCGGGATTGTTCCCGGCTTTGCTCATTCCTTCAGGTGACATTGAATGATTGAGAGCTAAGTGCCTTGTGCGTGTAGCCTTGCTGCGCGGGTGGCCTTCCCTGATGGCTTGTATTCGCAGCTGCGGGAACAGGCAGAGTACTTCACCATTGGGAGGCATTTCCTGCGGGAACAGCTTGCGTACTGCGCGTAAGGACGTCACGTCTCTGAGCATGGTGGGTCCTGCGTATTCAGTTGGTTTCTGCGCAGACGTCTCTTTTGAAGGTGAGTCTTGCGGGTCCAACTGGGCTCTGCTGGGACCTACCTCTTCAATTACTAAACATGATTTATAAGTTTCCTAATTGTTTGTTAATTTAGCCATCTGATTTTTGTACTGAATGATCATATTTCTTGATATTGATTTGTGTGTTGTGTTAAATTAGCTGCTTTTGAGTGTGTTCTGATTCAAGTTTACTTGTAATCATAGATCAGAATATGATAATGGTATTACATTGACTGTTGGGAGAAACAGATTTTTTGCTTAGAAGCTAAGTTTGCAATTAGTTAAGTGTTGTTTACACTAATTTGTTCTTGTTGCCTCAAATTTATGTTAGAATTTTCCATATATTGGGTTGATGCCATCTCTTTTAGATAACTCACTCTGACTATGTCTAGTTTAGTATTCCGACAGTGTAGGATACTTGTATAAGATGGGACCCACAAAAGTTTAGGATGTCACATTGACATACAAGAAATGTGTATGCAATTTCATTGCTACATTTGTACTCTTGTCACTTCTTTAGTTCTTTTTTAAAATACCGTTGTACATAAATATCTATGATAACAAAGCAAGGATCCTTAAAACGCTAATTGCCTAAAATCCCATTACTAATCTCCCTTTAAGAATCACTGACATGAGGTAATTACAAATTTACAATTGAGGCGTGCATGACTGTTCATACGTTTCTTTCAAGTTGAGCCATTGAAGACGAGTTGAAACACAAACCAATGCTCATTAATTGCAGTTGAGCCCGCTTTGCTACATTATGGCATGGGGTTCTATGGTTGTTTGTGATCATGATTTGCGTAATTAACGTTTACCGTTGATAAATCACAATAGTTTTCTAAATACAAATTAACTACAAATGGTTTTGGTAACAATATACACAAGTGAAGCTGTACAAACACGGTTTTTTGTCAAACCGAACCGCTCTGGTCAAACCATGGTCAAAACTGGCTTAACTCAAATCGATTCAGTTTAGAAACTTGTTTAGGAGCATGAAAGATCGAATTGGTCCAAATCGATTTGGTTATGTTTAGAACCGATTTAAACGCAATTTAAACCGGTTTTTTCTCAAACCGGTTTGGTAGTTCAGAAGGGGAACTGGTGATACAATCAGCGGGCTGGGTCGGTTTGGGACCCAGTTTGGTTGAAACTGGTTCTTTTGTCAAACCGGTTTGGGTTGGTTTGCAGTGAACCTGTTCCAAATCGTTTTTTTTTACATCTCTATACACAAGGTTACATCATACAATAGGTTGGATACACCCTTGTAACGGGAGAAACATACCTTCGTAATCAGAACTAGTTAGAAAATTGAACTAGACCTGGAAAGTTGGACGTATTGTTTTATCAACTGTGGGTTTTAATCAATTGTTTTAATGAGAAATATAATAATTACTAAAGAAAAAAAAACTGCAGGTTAAAGTTGAACACATCTTGTAATATATTAGACATTCCGCATCAAGGCCATCCATGGCTTATGTGGAGGATATTTGTGAGAATGATGGAAAAGACAACTATTGTGAAGGTTGAGGTGGAGACCATCCATCCTTGAGCATCCTTCACCATGGATGGTGGAGAATGGTGGTTGGTGGGTCCCTAATGTTGGTGATGTGAAAAATATAAGGTTGTTTGTGGAATGAATGAATATGTTAGTGTTGTAGGTAAAAAGTGTTTGTGGAAAGAATGAATGAAAAGCTGATGTGACATGCTGACTAGGTTGTTTGTGTAAAAAATTGCACCAAACTGATACGGACAGTCTTAGACACGATGTTGTAACAGTAGGTCTTTTTACCCCAACTGACAATTTAAGTAATTCTAACATTAGTTAGTGTAAATAACCTAACTTAATTACATGTTACTTCTTTGCCCTTAGACTGTTATTTTTGGCAATCCATTGGGGCCATTTATGTCATTAACTTAAAACTTCTTGAATAAATTTAACAAAGAATACCACACTCCCACATGGCCACATGAACCCCAGAGGCCAAGGCCCAAGAGTAATGATACATATATTTAAAACATATCTAACTTTAGGAATGTATTTATGGTTTTATCGGATAAAATGATTTCTCCTGACCGAACAAATATGTTAAATGTTATGGTGTCTAATCCCGTCGCTCTCTATCCTGTACATGTACAAAAAAAGAAGAGATATTGCTGTCATTGGCGACAATCATGCTTCTTTGAAGCTCGTACTATCAAACCACACATCTTACTCTTGCTTTGACATATATGTCGGTGGTCACACTTTTGATCATGCCAAACACATGTACTATAATTCAAACCTTCTATAAAATGAGCTTTCAAATAATTTTCTAATACTTAATGTTTATAGAAAGATCACGGTCATTTGGGGGCTTTTGATGCATGTGTATGATTACTTGTAGAGTTGTAGGTTTAAGTGCCTTAATAGGCTTTACCATGTGATAGGGGTTATTTTCGTCTTACATTGTGTAAGATTACTTGTACAATTGTAGGCCTTAATGGATCTTACCATTTGTTATTGAGAGTTTATGTTAGGCGAACAAACATTGTGTTACAAATTACAGTCATTTTGGGGCTTATGACACAATTGATTGATAACAATCTTTTGGGGTTTTGTCATACTCATACCAACGACAATAAGGTCCCTCAAAATTATATCGACGTTTTAGCATTGGTTTTTGTGGGTAAACATCGGTGATTGTTGATCTTTCCAAGACTAAGTGACGGGATCTCATACAAACCTTTCATCATCATCATCATCATCATCATCATCATCATTGTACTTATTAAATCCTACCAATAACAAAGCTATGGTAGGGTCTGAGGAGGGTAAGATGTAAACAACCTTATAACCTCTACCTTGTAGGATTAGAGAGGCTGCTTTCGGTAAGAACCCCGACTCGTTAGTAGTTTTGCATCAAGACTTGGGCATAAGACACATAACACTC
Source organism: Bidens hawaiensis (assembly GCF_021521415.1). Taxonomy (NCBI): domain Eukaryota; kingdom Viridiplantae; phylum Streptophyta; class Magnoliopsida; order Asterales; family Asteraceae; genus Bidens; species Bidens hawaiensis. Next base: position 1,969,652 of record NW_027491133.1, read on the forward strand.
AAGTGCTCAACCATTGGGATATCGGCTGATTGGTAACACTCCATAGTCTAGTAATGTATGGTATCCTGTAATCAATTTCTTGAAATACAACCTAGATGGTTTTACGGGATATATTAAAGAAATTTATAATGTAGGTTTAACAATTAACACAAAGCTTTACGAATATACCTAAAGAAATTTATAATTAAGATAGATATTAACGGGTATGTGTGAACTTCTTTATTATATATATGTGTGAAACTTTTAACTAATTAATTCAAATATGAACAGATATTTTTACCTGTCCAAGTAAAACTGAATTAAACTGATTCACAGAAGTGAACAAAAAAATTATTTGGTATCTAATCCCTAAAAATCCGTCCTCTGCTCTTTCTCACTTTTCCATGTAAAAAATAAAAATAAAAATAAAAGAAGAGAGATTGCTTTCAATGGCTGGCAATATGCTTCTTTAAAGCTCAAGTGGTCCTAAAACCCCACATGCTTTTATAAAACACCCATCTAGCTTCACCTCCATTTCTGACATCAAATTTACGCTTATTAATTGTCTTTTACAAACAACTTTGATTCATTGTTTTTTTTAAAAAAAAAAAAACAAAATAATATGCAAGATCTAGCTCTAGGAATGGTGGTAACAAGTGGTGATGACACTGGTGCTTTTGCGGATATGTTGGTAACCCTTTCGGGTCATCAAAACCGCCAAATGAAGGCCGAGATTGCCAACCACCATCTCTATCAGCATCTTCTCTCTGCCCATGTAGGGTGTCTACGTGTGGCCACTCCGATCGACCAACTACCGCTTATCGACGCTCAATTGTCCCACTCCCACAGTCTCCTCCTTCCCTACATGGCCAACAACCACCAGCAGACTGGCCACGAAGACCGCCATGAGCTTGACAATATTATGGTACGTTTAGTAGTGTTTGTGAATGAATGTTCATTCTTGATGGCTGCCACTTCTTATTTAGTTTTCTTTTGTTAACTTCTTTTATAAACCACAAATCTAACTTTACTCCTAAACTACAACACCCTTGTTTTACAATGACGGGACTCAAATCCTTAAAACTTGAAAAGACAAAGACTTATCCAGTAACATTAATTATTCTGATACTGCTAGACCAAAGACGTTTTGGTCATGTCTTTTTTGAGTATTTACCAACTTTTCTTTTACATGGAACAGACACAATATTTGATGGTTTAAAATGCGTTTAAAGATCGCTTGCAAAAACATGTGAGAGTTGATGCTGTCGAGGCTGTCATGGCTTGCCGTGAAATTGAGCACAACTTACAAGCTATGACCGGTAACACCTTCTCTTCATATTCACATACACATGAATATACTATTGTGTCTTAATGCTTATAGATATTTTTAACTCAAAACAAACCTTGTTAATTTATCCAATATATTACGTTATCCAAACAATAAACTAGTCATTCAGCAATGAAAGTCGTGTCACGTTTTGAACTATATCATAGTTATCATCACCTCGGGTCCGGGTTTGTTTTAATCTTCAATGACAACTCATACATCACAAAGGTGGGTGTAATGTAGGACCACCACTTAATTTCTATCTATGGTTTACCTTATTGTATTTTTAATAAATAGTCAGGAGCCGAAAGAAGGTGGAGTTAGTTGAGTTGATGGAGTGAACGAACATTTACATCACCACCTACTATTTATGTCATGTTCTTGTTAGCTTTTAGTCTACATTTATGTATTTTGCAAGATATATTTATTTAACATCACAAGATAACATTATTATACAAACTAAAAAAAATGAAATTTATGGAAGCACATAACAAGACATATCATTTACATTGTCGTCACATAAATGAAAATGGTGCTAATTTGGTTAAAATGCTAACAGGTATTTGTACAATAACATGTCTATGTATATACTATATGCAAAGAAAGATAATGAATAAAAATTGTTGTAAACGTAGTATTTATACAAAAAATGTTTTTATCTAATGTTAACTAATTTCAGGAGTAAAACTTGGAGAAGGCGCAGGAGCAACAATGTCAGATGATGATGAAGATGAGATGGCAATGGATTTTTCATCAGATCAATCTGGTGAAATGTCAGGCTTTGGTCCTCTTCTCGAATCTGAACGTACTTTAATAGACAGAGTTCATCAAGAATTGAAAATCGAACTCAAACAGGTGCCCACTTTATATATTGTGACCATATTATATTTTTTCTTCTTATTATTCACATATTTATTACTGGTGTTTATATTTTTATTTTCATTAATTACTTTGTATGATTTTTGCTTCCGTTGCAACGTACTGAAATAAGATATGCGACTGGATCTGGGTTGATCACCATATTTGCAACTTTTTTATCAGTTGCGAAATTATAAATACTTTTCTAGTCGTGTAATCTTGCAACTCACATATCATTAGTTCTACTACTAAATATATAGCATTTAAAATGTTTGTATTTAGGGATTTAGAACGAAAATAGAGGATGTAAGAGAGGAAATACTGAGAAAGAGGAGGGCAGGAAAATTACCAGGAGATACTACTTCTGTGCTCAAAGATTGGTGGCAACAACATTCCAAATGGCCGTATCCAACGGTAAGTGATAAATATTTTGAAAAATAGAAACAAAGTTAAACTCAAGTATTATTTAAGCAACATATGGTAACAAGTTATGTTGTGACTTTTTAATAGGAAGATGAGAAGGCTAAACTGGTGGAAGAAACGGGGCTACAACTAAAGCAAATTAACAATTGGTTTATTAATCAAAGGAAAAGAAATTGGCAGAGCAGTTCGAACTTTGTAACCACTCTAAAGCCCAAGCGCAAAAGATAGAACATGAAACCAAAATTGTTGCATTTGTCATGATCAAAACTATGGTGGGGAGATGATAACTTAGTTTTTAAGGAAAGACCTAATTATCGATCTAGTTGTAAAATATATGCTAACCATTGCATGTATGACTGGCTTAGTTCTAACACATTTCGGTATCTCACTAATTAGCATTGTGTTCACATGATTCCTCAAGCTTCTCATTTTTATTCTCTAGATTCTAGATATATTGTTGCAATATAGTTTGCTTGGAAGTGAGCATGTATATATGTCACATGAGTTTGTATCCCCTGTTGGTATGAATATAGCTGTTGGGAGTATAGAGATCTAAATAACATGTAAGAATCCTGATTCACTCAATCTAATCAAACCTTCCTGACTCTTCATGATCTGTAGTGGTCTCGGTCTGTTCGGATGTAGTATGTGAATTGTACGAATTGGACCATGGCTTGGACTTGATGATTCGTGCATCAGTGTCTCGTTCTGAAGATTTATTGATCACAAAAAACACCGTTTCTCAAGTATTAATGTGCTTGATCGAACTAACTAAAGATGGCCGGGCCTGATGACTCCCTTTAAATGACTAAAAGTGTGACGAGTGATCAAAAAGAAGAAGATATTTATATGCTTAATAAAATAGGATAAAAATGAAAACTTTTAACTTAACCATGTAACTTAGCAAAACTATAAATAAGTCTCTCAAACCCACCCATTTGTAACATCTTTGTAGTATTTACGGTAAAATGATTTATGTTTATGTTGTCCAAACTGCTCGACAAAATGATCGTACTATTTTGCTTTGGTTTGTAAACAAGTTGATCAGCTCGGTTCGGTTAGTAAACGAGCCATGCATGAGCAAAGGTTCACTCAAGTGAGGTTCGGTTCGATTGGCTCGAATTAAATATTATGTACACACACATACATACAATTATTTAAACATTTTTAAATTTCTCTCACTCTCATTATTTTTATAGTTTCATTTCCTCACTTTAAGTTGTCAGGCTATTAGAAGTTTGTCACATATATATTCAATCAAACTTTAAACTTCTTTCTTTTAGAGATCTGCAATCTATAAGTTTAAGTTTGACTAAAAGTTACTAATTCGTTTTGAAGTACATGATTTTCAACTTCATAACTTTTTTCATTTAATTTCTTTTAAAAGAAATTAGTAACACTCGAAACTCGCTCAAAAAATAGCTCATAAAATGCTCATTCAATTTTGACTCGGTTCGTAAAATTAGTTGGTCGACTAGGTTTTATTCGTAAACGAGCTAACACGAGCAAGCCCTCACTCGGTTCATTTCAGCTCATCAACAACCCTATTTATGCTTACTCAATAAGAGCACAGAAAGTGATTTGAATCCACGGAGGTGGTGTTCAAGCCCGGCTCCGGGTTTCCCGACCGCTCCCGACTAGATGTACACAAACCGGTTTAAAACCCAAAACCGGTTTGGGCATCAAAGTCAAAACCGATTTATGATCGGTTTTGATTCGGGTTGAAACCGGTTTCTTGACCATATTACGATCGGTTTCCGTTCGGGTTTTGGCCGATTTGGTTCAGTTAACTGGTTTGGAACCGGTTTCTGTGGAGAAAATTACAAACCGCTCCTGAACCTATGATTTCAGTTGGTTCCAAACCGGTTTCTATATAATCGATTTCAAACCAGTTTCATTTCGATTTGATTTTCGAGTCAGTTCATAGTCCTGAATTTTACTGTGTGTGCACTAAAGTCTAAACTCTAAACAGTAGAAAACACAAATATGAAAAAACGTACTCTATGTCAAAAGTGGGGTCAAACTGAAAATATCCCATCTTTCACCCACACAAAATCACCATTTTACAGACACCAACAAATATCCCAATCTTTTTTACCGCCACATTTCTCGCACCACCTCCGATCCAATAATAATAATAATAATATCTCCCACCCCACCACCGTCCCAGTACCCCATCATGGCTTCCCAATTAAACGGACCGTCCAAAACGACGCCGTTAAACTTCCTGATCTACGGCAAAACCGGTTGGATCGGAGGCTTATTGGGCAAGCTCTGCCAGTCCCAATCCATCAGTTACTCATACGCCTCGGGTCGTCTCGAGTCACGTGACTCCTTAATCGCCGACATTAACGCCGTCAAACCCACCCATGTCTTCAACGCCGCCTGCGTTACCGGACGACCAAACGTTGACTGGTGCGAGTCGCATAAGGTGGAGACCATTCGTGCTAATGTTGTCGGAACCCTGACGCTTGCTGACGTCTGCCGTGAGAATGGGTTGGTCTTGGTTAATTTTGCCACCGGGTGTATATTTGAGTATGATTCGGGGCATCCCATCGGGTCGGGTGTCGGGTTTAAGGAAGAGGATACTCCGAATTTCGTCGGGTCGTTTTATTCCAAGACCAAAGCCATGGTAATGTTGTTGTTACTTGGAATCAAGTTTTAATTTTTGTTATGAGATTTTGATGTTTATATGTGAATCTTGATTTTCGTGAAATTTCAAGTTTTTGAGTAGGGGTGTGTGTAAACGAGCGGAGTTGAGCTCGAGCTTAGCTCACTTTGATTTTCAAGAGTTTCGAGCTCGGATCATTTCAAGCTCTTTAGTAGAAAGTTGGAACTAGGCTTGTGAGACACTTTTTAAGTTCGGGCTAGGCTAGGTTATTATCATATATTAATTAATTAACCTATATACGTTTTAAATTATTTTTATTTATTTTGAGAAAAACCTTTAATGAGCCTAAGCCCGGCTGGTAGCTCGTGTAGTGCCTTAAGTGAGTCAAAGCTTGACCAGAGCTCCGTTGTGCAATGTGAAATTAATACATTGTCCAAAAGAGGTAAAACTTAAGTATACCCAAGGCTCGACGAGCTTCCCATGCAAGGCTCGAGCCCGGCTCGATGCCTAAACAAGCCTTAATTGAGGCTCGGGCTCGGCTCAAGCTTTTTATCGATCCAATTTCGAGTGGCTCAGCTCGTTTGCATCCCTTCCATTCCTATTTTTGAGAAATGATATTCGAGATCCGATTATTTTAACTTTTTAGAGTCAAATTGAAGACTATTATCTTGAAATTTGAATTTCATATGAATGCTTTATGGATTTAGTGTCAAGTTTAATATTATGATATCTAGTTTGTTTTATAATGTTCATTCTTGACTAATTAACTCTCATATTTTAGAACCCATTTAAATTTTGACTTTAAGAAGTCAAAGTAAAGACTTTTGAGTTTAGAATTGATATCAATATTCTTACAAATTTTGCATCAACTGTGCTTTGTGACTTGTGAAAATCCAATATTATTAAGTTTTCCATCTTCATGATTCAAATTGTGATTCAATTTTGAAGGTCAAATGTAATATCTTTGAGCATAAGATATAAATTGTAGTCTAACTTCTTATCATGTTTAGGTGGAAGATTTGCTTAAGAACTATGAAAACGTTGCACATTACGCGTTCGTATGCCCATATCATCAGACTTAACAAACCCGCGAAACTTTATCACAAAAATCACTCGTTATGAGAAAGTGGTCAATATCCCAAACTCCATGACGGTTCTTGACGAGCTTCTTCCGATATCAATAGAAATGGCAAAAAGAAACCTAACCGGGATATACAACTTTACAAACCCCGGGTGCATTAGCCACAACCAAATATTGGAAATGTATCGCGATTACATCGACCCAAAGTTTACTTGGAAGAATTTTAACCTTGAGGAGCAGGCTAAAGTAATTATTGCTCCTAGAAGTAATAATGAGGTTGACACCACCAAGCTGAAAACCGAGTTTCCCGAGCTTTTGTCGATTAAAGATTCGCTTATAAAGTATGTGTTTGAGCCGAATCGTAAGACACCGAAGACTTCTTAGAGGTTTGGCTTCTTTTTGAACCGTTTTATATTTGTGGTTATTGTTGTTATGGTGATTATGGTTCTTTTGTTTTTCTACATGATATGCATTGTATTTTTAGTGTTGTATCATTTAGATTGATTTGATTGGTAATAAAATATGTTGCAACGGTTTGCTATAGAAGCCATGTACATGTTGCCAACTTGCTTGTTGATTAAAGTTCCCGGTTCGACCTTTTTTTTTTATCACAATATGGTTTTGCGGCTTGTTGGGATGCCTGCGACATTGATCAGTAAATGATTTTAACCCAGAATTTCAAGTAACAAGAATTAAGTAATGCACAAGGGCGATAATTCGTGACACAACGACAGTAATCGGTTTTTGGGTTGTCCTTGTTTAACCCTTTTAATTAAATTGGTCAACCCCATGAACTTATTTAATTATACATTTCGGGTGTGCACGGGTCAGTTTTGGACTCAAACCGAAATTTCGGTTTTGAGTTTTTTAAAACCGTTTCTCTGACAGCTTTTATAAATTGCCAATTTGAGTGAAGATTGTAAATTTGTAATGAAGATGACCACATTGATAATACACACAGCAAGAACATGTGAATCTTAAGTATAGTAAGACTCATTTGATGATGACTTATATGCAAGAAAATATGAATGTTTAGATTAACACCACAATCAAGTTAGTCAACATCAAAGTTAAATACCAACCCCATGCAATCTTGTACAAGTCTAATGGTGAATTTGCCTTTAATAAAGGAGGCGATGCTCCTTTCGAACTAAAAAACTATCATAAGACCCGACTAGTCAAGCGCTACCACCTAAGTTTTACCTTGTACCGATGGAAACCAAAATTAATAAACAAAACTAAACCCACAAATTGTGTGTTTGTGTATACAGTGAATGAACAACAAAGTAACAAGAACAACAAATGATAACTTGGTGAATGCTTTACATACATGAATACTTGATTTGGTGGTTATCGCCCTTGCAACGGTTTGATAATAGGTCGTTAAGAAGCCGCCGTGTCATGAGATAATGTCTTAATCGTTACATATTACATAATTCGATCAATAATGATAATAAAAAACTAATGCTAAGTTTAAACGTCTTTCTTAACATCATCCCCAAAATTTAACAGCTTCAACGACGGGACTGAAATCAAAGCGTCTTCTTTTGTTAAACTTCCTTGCTCCTTCCTTATTATGCCCTATGTACAAAGCGAGAAACTGGGCTCGGTTTGATGATATATGTCTTTTAAACTTCGTGAGCCCGTTGGTGAAGTGGTAGTTCCAAGTTCCAACTTTATCTTGTCCAGTCGCCTTCAAAGTGTTAGTCATCTGCAATTTATAATTCCAAACCAAAACATCTAGATATTTTACTTGCAAGATATATAACAAACAAACTTGACATGAACATATATTCTTGATTGTAAGCAAAGTTGTCACAGGGCAACTCTCCTTTGGCGGTTATAGTTTGTTGGATAAAAAAGACAGTATTGATGTCTTGATTCAAGATCAAGACGGGTCTTTCTTTAACACATCGCATATGACTGCCAAGAGAGAGAAACCCTATAACTAGTTTGCTTATTAGATTGTAAATCGAACATCTGTGTTTGTGCACGATCGATCATGCTTTGAAAGGTCCCATACTTGGAGCTTATATATGTGTTTGTTTTGACGTATAAACCATTGAAGAATTTGGATATACCAAAGGTTTATGCTTTGGATATTATTATCCTCATAGAGAGGAAGATCTATTCCATGAAAGCTCAAAAATAAAAAGTTTTAGATTCTGTTTGAAGCATAATATTAACACATGAATGTGTGAAGATTGATAGGGTATTTAGGGAATGATATCTAAAGGAGATGGAAGTTGTGCCTATGTTATTTTTATATTAAATTCAAAATATTTTATGGGGACAATTTGAAGATCAAATTAGAAGAATTCGCCAAAAGACCTTTGGTCAAGTGGCTAGTGTATCAAGGAGTCCGATAAGATTGTCTTTCTAAAGGGTGAAGGTTCAAATCCTGTAGGTGAAAAATACTTTTTAAAAAAACCCGTTAAAATAGTCAATAGTGATTCTGATCCCTTCAACACATCCTTCTGACTTTCTAGGATATTTTCCGTATGTAATTTAACAAGTCGGTCATAAATATATAACCCCTTAATGTGTCATTTACAAGGATTACAAGCAGAAATTCACACTTGGTTATAAATAATTTTTTGAACTGGTGCATGCAGGAAAACAGTAAGCCCGGTAGCCCACCAGGGTTTGCATAAATCAAGCCTTGTACCATACAAGCGGTGAAACGTGTGGTCATTGGAGTTGTTGTTGTTTGGGGGTAAGAATTGTGTGTAAAAACACAAGTACTTATTAGGTAAAATTATACCATTTGATTAAAATGTTAATAATAGATATACAATAAAGACACGTCTTTATTTGTATGGGACGTGTGTTGTAGAATACTGTTAATGAAACAGATTGCAAAATGTTAACCTCCAAGATTAATTAACATGAACGTGAATCGAATCAGTGCCATCGATGAGAACTTCAAGAGTGTAATTGGCTGCAAGAATGAACTAACTAAAAAGTTGAGATGGTGGGTGAGTCTTTGCATTAAACACGAGCCCCATAAAACATATTTCGAGTCTCTCTTAAAGATAGAATGAAATTTAATTCAACCTTCAAGTGAACATGCAAGGATATGTGGTTTCCCTTCATTATTTACACGCGCGCATATGTTCTACAAATGAAGAGTATATATGTAGACACAAACTAATTTATGGTTTAGCAGTAACTATCATCATGATTAGTAAAATTGGCAATAACCTCCATTTAACTAACTTAAACTACTGTAACTTCCTTACTTAGGATATAATTTATAATACATATAATAACAATAAATTTTATGATAAAACTAAGACGTGATTATTTCAACAATCTCCCCCTTGATCAAGGCTTTATGATAAATCTTTGGTTGATGTGTGTTCTTTGATTGTTGCCTCAACAACTTTGCTCTTTCATCGATTACTCGCCTTCATCCATCAACCTACATACATCGGTCTTGATCACTCCATTTTCTCCAACTACTTCCATCTTTACACCTGCATCGAGATCACCTCCAGCACACACAGTTTCTGCACCACCAGGATCTTTGTATGATCAAGAGAGTCGATTCAGAGGGACTTGTATGTACTAACAATAAACATAGAACAAATGAAAGAAATTTGAAGAACGATTTGGAGGCGATTTCACTTTATTATTCAATATTCACACACATGTATTACTTATTTACAGATGAAGAGTTTGCAAGTATTTATACACACAAACTAACTGTTAGTTAACGGTAACTACCATCATGGTTGGTTTTACCGCCAATAACAGCCAATTAACTAACTTAACTCACTATAACTATCATACCTAGGATATAATTTATAATACAAATAATAACCATTATTGAAACTTATGATAAAGTCATAAAACTAAGATTTGATTATTCAAACAAACCACAATCGACATTACAGCTTCGTGTCTCTACATTGTAAAATAAACGACCCATTCTGCTAACCCTGTTCATAGCTGGTCATCATGTTCATAGCCACTATAGCATTAATGATTAACCCATCCACAAAACCAGATCAATTGCTTTCGGTTAACGATGTACCAATGAGAGGATAGCACATGTCACGGGCTCAAGCAGCAAGAGTATATTCTTGAATAGCAGCTGCAAGTTTGTCTCGGTCCTCCTCTTTTTGTCGTTATCAAACACGTTCTTGCAACAACTTGTTGTCACTCGCATTATCATCATATGAAAAAGTGGTCAGAAGAATTTAGGGGGTGCTAAATGGACCGTGTTTGCGTGTGGGAGGTAAAACTTAACACAACCATTGAGCATCATATGGTATTATCATCAGTGGCTAACATACTTCACTAAATTTCTTGAGTTTGTATGGAGATAAATGGACATGTGGTCATTAAAATGCATATTTAATTAAACATAGTTAACACATTTTTTTCGTTTTTAACATGCTTTTATGTATCATTTTCATTTCCGAAATGTACACCATAATACATACCCTTATTTTCAATGGATAGTGTTACAAGATACCACCATATAGAATACAGGTTGCCATACACAAAGCCCCAATTTTATCAAAATATTTCATCATACCTTTGATTCTGCAAGGCATGTATCGAACAAACTTGACACAAACTGGCATTCTTGATTGTAAACAAAGTAGTCACAGGGCAACTCTCCTTTGGCGGTTAAAATATTGTAGATCAAAACGAGTATTTCTTTAACACGAATATTTAGCTGCCAAGGGAGAGAAACCCTATAACTAATTTGCTTATTAGACTGTAAAACCGAACATTTGCGTTTGTGAGCTTGTGTTTGTGCATATGATCCTGCTGTGAAAGTTCATATACTTGATGCATATATATGTGTGTTTGTTTTGACTTATAGACCATTGAAGAAATAGGATATGCCAATGGTTTATGCCATGGATATTATTATCCTCAGTGAAAGAGATCTGATTCCATGAAAGCTAAAGTTTCTTCATCTCAAGAAAGGTGTTAGATTCTATTAGAAGCATGATATTTACACATGAATGTATGGAGATGGATAGGGGGTCCATAGGGAATGATATCTTAAAGAGATGGAAGAGATGCCTATAGTTACTGTAAAATACATACACCCATCCATCCATTTGATCCACAATCTTTAACTCCACGGCCACAGTAGTAACTGTTTTCAATATTCATGTCAAATATTTTATCGGAACAATTTAAAAGATCGAACTAGAAGATAATAACATAAACAATAGCAAAGGACACCTACATTTCAATTCTGCAAGCTCAACCGCAATAAAACCAAAAAGTATTTTTCAACGGTGAGAAGAGAAAACGCTCTCTAATTGCATTAAATCATAATCGATAATACATCTTCGCATCTGATTTATACCATACAGACAACATGTATGAGGGAATTCCCCAACTTGTAAATTAATAAATAAACTGACCTCAACTCACACCATTCCGCTAACCTGGTTCATAACTGGTCTTCGTGGTCACACCCATTATAAGATTAGCGGGTATCCCGTCCACAAAACCACATCATTTGCTTTCGGTTAATGGTGTACCAATGAGAGAATGACACATGTCACACACTCAAGCAGCAGGAGCATATTCTTTAATAGCAGCTGCGAGCTTGTCCTGATCCTCCTCGTTTTTAGTCCTTATCAAAAATGTTCTTGCAACAACTTTGTTATCGTCGCTCCCACTATCATCCTAAGAAAAACATGGTCACATGAATTACGGATGCTAAATGGGTCATGTTTGTGGGTTGGCAGATGGCAGGTAAACCCATCATGAACCAGAAATTTTAGTTTATTGAAAAATCGATTTATAAAATTGTTCGGTTTTATCATTTGGACCTAAATCTTTTGTTAATTAATGATTAGTTGATTATTACATATTTGGGTTACAGTATTTGTTATATTCTTATAAATTACTTAACATTCAAACAAAAAAATGAAAATCCATACATTTAGTTCGGTTCGTTTTTTAGTTTTTAATTATATGCAAAACCAGAACCGAACAGAAAATTTGGTATTTACGAAAACATAAAACCAAGCTGACAGTTTTTGTTTTGGTTCGGTTTTTTCGCTACAGAGTGGCTTTTTGGGTCTTAATACTCTAAATATACAAATTTTAGAACAATAAATACAAATGTGCACAACACAATTAGGTTTAAACTATAAAGTATAAACCATGATACTCTTCTCTGTCTTTTAAAACAATCGGAAAAAAAAACCAATCAGTTTAAGTTATACCATTAAACACATTTTTCATTGTTTCGTGGTCAGTTCGTGTCGTGTCAAAATTTCGACCCCTATATACAATCAAACAACCCCTCTAAGCCCCCCCCAAAAAAAAACAAATATGCGATAAGTATACAAAGTATGAACGTACCGCGGTATGAAAAATAGCAACAATGGAGTTCTTTTGCAAGTTTGTTTTAATGCCCGGGTATAATAATGCGTTAAGAAGCAATCTTCCCACCTGACATAGGTGACATACAAAAATATGTTATTAAACATATACAAAAGTTACAAACATAAATAATATTATTTATGTTATTAAACATAAATAATATTATTATAAAAAAAACACATACATCATTTCTAACAAGAATTGTTGGTTTGGAGTCTTTAGTGCCTTTGGTAACACCTTCTTTGCATTTGATGGATAATTTTCCTGTGCCTCTATCTTTCCATGAAACTTTATCCGTTGGATCAGTCGACTGATAAAAAGAAGTCAAATTTGACCATATAATTAGCAAAATTTATGTATTATTTATAAAAAGATTGTATATATGTCTAAAAGTATATAATTACCTTAATATAGAGCTTACATTTGATTTCATGTACCACCAAGATGCCAGTTTCTTCGGTCTTCTTCACAGATGGGCTACTTGGCTGCTCAACTTCATCATCTGTTGCATATTATAATTTTAGTGAAAGACTTTAATTACTCGGATAGTCCCTATGGTTATTGGTTTTTGCCCATTTTGCAAGTTTAGTCCTAAAGTTTGAGAAATTAAATGTATAGTTAAGCGCGTGTGAAATGACTAAAATACCCTGGACTAGTAAAACTAACACCCCATCCAATCTAAGGAACGTTCGTGTTACGTTTTAGAAACAATGGTCCCTGTGGTTTTACCATAATGCAAGCTTGGTCCTTCAGTTTGAGAAATCATGTGTATGATCCCCAGTGTGGTGTGGTCCTTGGAATGGACGGGCGTTAGTTACTTAGGGGGTGTTTGGGATTTGCTTATTTTCACCAACTTATAAGTTATTAACTTTTGAAAAGGAATAAGGTGTTTGGGATTGCTTTTGATGTGAGAGGAAAAGTTCCATAAGTTACACTTTCGTAACTTACAAACTTATTGAAAAGTTATAAGGAGGTAAAATAAGGAATCCCAAACACCCCCTTAGTTTTTCCATTTAAGTGCATGTGCAATGACTAAAACACTGATACGATCCTGTGACCCGTTGACCCGACCCGTGAAGCTCTCACGTTTAGTTGGTTTTATGTTGCATGCATTTAGGAGAAGTTTCATTTTTACGTGTCCCACGTTGTCATTAGTTGAAAGAAATTCCATTGCATTAAAATAGGATAACATTTCAATTACTGCATGCATTATTTGTTTGCATATTTATATTCCATGTACGTTACACTTTGAGTTTAATGAGAAAAATTGTTGAAAAGTTCTAGTCTTCTTCATCTATATTCTTTGGAGCCTAACCCACTCTACGGGTCTCTTGGGAGATTAGCCATCTCGAATCGGCTACCTATCAAACACCCTTAACTGGAAAATAAGCGTTTATCCATTCAAGGACCATTTGGGTTGCATTTTAGAAACAGTGGGAAGCATAAATGTAATTTTTCAAACTTAAGGATCAAACTTGGAATATGGGCAAACCCCAGGGACCATCTGAGTAAATAACTCTTAATTAAATGAAACTATATAAGATCACAAAAATATGTTACAAAACAATAAAAGATCACATTTATTGTCTTACCGCCCTCTGCGTCATTTGAAGTATCCGGCTTCACACCAATTGAACTAGGTAACCCTAAAAGAAAATAAAATAGCAACTCAATATCACTAAAAGTCAAAGAAAGTCAAAATAACAGGAAACAAGTCAACAACACCCACCAAACGAAAAAGAGGACTCTTTTGAAGCATCTGCCTTTACACCAACTGAACTAGGTAAACCTGAAAGAAAATAAAATAACAACTCAATACCACTAAAAGTCACCAAAATAACAGGAAACAAGTCAACGATACCTACCAAACGAAAAAGAGGACTGATTGTTACTCCATGAGCTTGCAAAGCCTGAAGTTGCAAACATTGTAGTGGGCCCAGAAAGTGGGGCCACGGGGGCGTTTGGTGTCTTCTCTTGTAAGGGTACATTTGTAATTTCCTTATTTTCGGTAACAAGTTTCTTCTGAGCAACATGTGATCCGGACTCCAACAAATTTTCACTTTTTGGTGAGTTTGATTTTAGCCAGTTAACAACGTCACTAAATTTCTCCTATATCAATAAATTCAACTGATGGTAAACATTATTTTTCCTAGCATATAGCAAATATAACTTAATCTATGAGTTTAGGTCGGAACCAAAATGTTTGAGGCGTGAGCAAGGTAGTCGCGAACCCCGTCTTCCCAAAGTTCATCAGGATGGTTCTTTAATTGAGATTGAACCCAACTGCACATAATCAAAATACAAATTATTCAAAACCAAAATGCATCAAACATGGTTGTAATTCCCTGCCTAGGCTCCGATTAATCGCTAGCTAGTCAGTACCCTACCGACTAGTGGCTAATTAATCGCTATTTAGTCAAAACTGAAAATTGTATATGTATATGCGTATTTGAAAATTTACATATAAATTCCAATCCAATTAATCCGTTTAATCGCTAGTCCCTACCCCACCACCCGACTAGCGCCTAGCAATTTCTACAACACTGCGTACCAATTGAACTATCAAAAAACTTCAAGTTGCAAATTAAATGATATACCTTGTAAATTGGTTATTAAGAGCTCTCACATGTTGCCTCGATGATTCAGCCCGTTGCATATCTAACGCGGAAGTACCCATTGCTTTCGGTTGAGCGGAAGACGCAGCCCACGGGAAGTCAATCTGGGGTCCCATCATAAGTTTCTTACTCTGAAAACAATACAAATTATATATAAACAATTGAAAGTTTTAACCTTTAAACCACCATTATATCACCAACAACTAAAACTACAATCAAATGATCAAGATTTAGCTAGAATTGAATTCTGATTAAAACCCAGATCAAAAAACAGCTAAAATCATACAATCGGAAACTAAACCAATCAAATTGAGCTGAATTCAGTAATCAACAATTACAGAAGCTGAAACAAAAGTATTAAAATTAGGATTCGTACAAACGAATTGGTGTCTGCAGTGGATTCCGATACGCCAAGCCGCTTGGTTCCTTTCATGAATCAATGAATTGAAGATTGGAAAATTGGAATTAGGTTCTTGTGTAAATCACAAAATACCTCTTTATAAATACATACATCTAAAAAAGAATTAGTATTTTAGGGTTTTAATTTCTGATTTTAGCCGTTGAATTTAGGTGGGGTTATGATATTTTAATTACAGCCGTAGGATCTGGGCGGCATCGGCATGGCCCAAATATCAACTTATTATTTTATGGGCCATGTCCAAATATAATACATAAGGCCACTATAGGTGAATATGGTGATGGCGTTTTTTTTATTAGATTCAGTCATGTTTGTGTTGATAAGATACATGCGTTAATGCGTATTTTATATTGGTTCTCATCTTGGACTAACTTTGTTTTGCCTCCAATAACACATACTTTATCATCAATGCACTAGACATCTATTTAGAGGTGTACAAAGACGGTTCGGTTTAGTCAGATTAACCATTAGTTATGGGTAAGTTTTGGTTAATTGCTCTTTGTATTTTTTTCTTTGTTTCAGTTTAAAATAGTTCGGTTATGGTGCTTGTAGCTCAATTATTCGAAGCTGAAATATGTCGGTTCCAAGCTTAGTCACAGAGGTAAAAACTTTGAACGAAAAAAACAATACAACATTCGGTTCGGCTTCGTTAAGTCTGGTTAACGAAGACACGTAAAGCGTAACCATAACCGAAAGGGCGGTTAATCAAATTCACTTAACCATTGGTATGGTTAATTTGTCTACATGACATAATATTATGTCAAGACATTAGGGAAAACTAAAATGAATGAATACATCGAAATTAATTAAAGGGGTTAAGAAATGAACTTGGGCTTTGATGGCTTCTTGAATAGTTTTGAAAACAATTTGATTTATTTGATTTGATTTCATATTCTCTGAAATGTAAAGAAGAGATTGTTAGGAGTTACCACATCGATATGCAAATTGAAAACCTCGTGAAATGATTGGTAATTTGGTATGCGATGAATAGTTTGATCGCGGGATATTTGAATGAAAGTTGATTGTGTTAATTATGAGTGAAGTAGACTATTTCATGGATCCTGACATCATAGTATCAGCTGATGTGGTATGAAATATGTTATGCAGTTATGTACTTATGTTCTTCCTCAAATATGTTGGGCCGATTGAATTGGGCTTAGATTAAATTTGGGCCGTAATGTTCCTAGAGCCTAGGAGTAGGAGGTGGACAAAACCGGGTATTTCAAAATCGGTTATGTACTAGAACCAGCTTTATTTGGAACCGGAAATAGGGTGGATTAGGGTTATGGGCCAAGCTAGAGCTAAGCCCAAGTTTAATTGATAAACTAAAACTTAGTTTATTGTTTCTGTTTAGTTTAAATAAAAGTTTGTCATGACGATTGCCAGCTTAAAAAAACGACTTTTAGGGAGAAAATTCAAGCTATACAAACTGGTTAGGATAGGTTTGTGACCAGAAGATTTGAAACCGGTTTGTAAACCATTGAGTGGTTTGTCGAACATCCAAGACCAATGAAAAACCGTGATTGACCATATTCATATGCCATTAGAGTTTTTGATGTTTTTTTAACAATCTATTTTTCCATATAAAATCCTTCTAACCTTACACTTATAAGCATTTAAACCAGGGATGTGCAATTGATTCCGATACCAAAATGGGTATTGTTTGTTAGTACCGATTCGATACAAACTATTTGAGGTTTCGGGATTAGTATGATACCGGTACGGTTTGGTACCGGTACCAATTTTTTGGGAAATTCGGGATCGGTACCGTTATGGCACTGAGCTCACTCCCAATTTGAACCACCGACCTCACTTTTGGGGAGACAAACACCATGCTATTAAATCATTAGTTTATGGGTTATGATTAAATAGAGTTTTCCAATGTTGTGAGTAGCCAATACATATAATACCACATATACGAGCAAATATGGGGCATAGGGTAAGTAACGTAATATATAAAGGATAAAATAACAGTAACTAGCGGTGACATAACAACTATAAACATTCAAACGGTACGAACCGGCCAGTTGCACACAAACCGATTCCAGCAGTAATATATACAAATCGATTACAAATTGGCGGATTGGTACTGTTTCAAACAGGTTTCTCCCATACCGAATTTTGGATTAGATTGGTTTCGGATTGTGGTAAATGTGAATTAGGTTTTGACATGTGCATAAACATTTTTACTATTCTATTTTTCGCTCCTGTTAAGTTTAATAGGAACCAAACAAACTATCATCCTTCGACTTAATATCTATATAACGATTGTACATTGAAAAAGTATATGGTCTAGTTGATATTCGTACTCAACCAACCTTCCAACAATGTTTAATTATATTGAAAACAACTTCAAGTATTCACTGTATCATAGCTTAAGTATGTACATGTTAAAGACTTAAAGTAACCACAATGCCATGTAATTTGTTATATCCAAAATAGAATATTATCTATACTACATTAGAATTTGTTATCCTTTATTTTCACTCTTTAATAAAAATAATAAATAGAACCCTTATTATTTCTCTATCACCCCACTGCCGGCTGCCGCCGTCATGTATTTTGTCACATTACTAAACAATTTATTAATAATCCACATCCTATACATATAATATATATTATTTACTTATTAATAATGTCAATTATCTATATCTTTACTATATATAAAAAGAATAATAATCTATATATTTACTATATATAAAAAAAAAGAATCTCAGGTATCTCTTAATTTTTAAGAGGTCTAACCTTTTTTTCATACTATATGTCTTAAAGAATAATCAATAATCTTCCAGACTTTTAATTGTTAAATTATAAATACAATTTCTACCCCTCAACTATACATAATTTTAATAATTATTACTCTTCCACCCCTTAAGTTTACCCATACATTCCTCAATTTTATTTTATTTTTGTTTTTCTTTTATATCTTTGAATATATTAAGTTTTAAAAAAATTTCAAACATACCGCTATGAAGTGCTTATTTTTGTCTACGTTTCGATATAAATTTTATTGAATATCGAGATACGGATAATAAGGTACAAGTCATAGTTGCATCAACGTACAAGTCTCTTAAAGGTACTTTTTTGTAGTATTTTTCTTTTGAATAATAAGTTATCTAAATACATAAGTTTCCTCCATTTTAGCTATAGTTTTAACTAATCCTAGCTCTTGTGTGATATTGTGTATTTTAACATTATTAAAACACATTAAATTCCTTATAAATGTTTTACTAATTATCAACTATGTGTTTTATATGATTTTAATTTTATAGGATTTTATAAAATAAAAATAAATATTATCTAAATTTTGACCGTCAAAATTGATCCAAATGAAATTTTCATATCGTGTGCACAACATTAATAATTTAAACCTCACTAGATATAGATCTGATTAAAAGTACTCAAGTTTTATAGATATCATAATAATCAAGACGAACTCGAGTTTAAGGTTTAAGCTTTAATTTCGAGCTTAGTTGAGCCAACTCGGTATGAAATTCGAGTCGAGGTTGAGCTAGCCTTGACTTGGCTAGGTTTAACTCGCTAACAACCTTTGTGTTGTTCTCCGTTGCATCGCGCGGGCACCTGACTAGTTAGTTATGATATATATACAAGCACAAAACACAAAAAAAATAAACTTTTAGATGACAAAGTTCGCAAATCAAGCAGGTTTCTCATAGGCGTTCTTCTCTCTAAACTCTTTAATGGCATCTCTTATCATTCTATCCGCATCGCTTCTAACAAAAAGACGAGTATCATCCAAAATGTGTATAATGAACTTCTGTGATTGCGGTACCGACGTGTTGTAATTGATTATAAATTGCGCCATTGGTATGTCGCTGCATCGATCACAAATTAACAGATAGGTTCTCTTACGGTTCGTACAAAATTGTAATTAAACATAGATTTGGACAATATAAAGTGTCTTACCATGAAATAAAGAGTCCTTTGGCTGCATGTACCATGATGTTGAATCTACAAAGTTTTAGTAGTTAAATGCAATGGCAACCCTGCAGAAGTTAGATTTATAAGATTAACAGATGATCATTGTTGCACAAATAAAGATATTCTTAATAGGTATAGTTTGGATACTTTGGTGATACAATTTTTCAAATGAAGAAAACAATTTTAATAGCAAGAACATGAATGAAACTAGCGTTGTCAATCGTGTCGGTTGTAAGATAAACACGACACCATGCAACCTATTTATCTACCAAGTCAACCGGGTTGTGATCAAGTTGTAACGAGTTAAACAGGTTGAGCAGGTCAAACCGAACATGACTCGTGTAGTTGTTTATAAAACAAAACATGACCTGCTAGTTAAATGAGGAAGAAATAACAATCCAAAACCTGCTTATTTTTGCTATCGAAAACCTGTTTCTTCAAACATTATAAATTTAAACGAACAACGTAGGTAGCATTGTGACAACCAATTCTATAAATTTGCTATCAAATAATAGTTTCTACATACAAAAGCACCAAATAGAAAAAGGAATTTGATCGATCAAATTAGAAACGCTAGTTTTCTAAATGAGGATACTACCCAAGATTACAACAAGAAAACTTCAAGAACGAATTGATGATAGAAACACAAACGAGCACACAGTGTTTAGGGTAAACCTCTAGTATTATTATAATCAAGATACTGACTCAAAAATCGAATACAATAATCCCTTTCATAATACAATAACCCTATCATGACTATGTATTTATACGGTAACCCGAACTTGGCCAACAAGTAATTACCAAATATAATAAATCATAATTGCAACCCCATAAACCTATTACATAATTAATGAATTTCATAGGCCCGTAGGATTCATTAGATTCAAGTCCTGATCGACAAACAAACACGAATTAAACGACTAACTTTCGTTATAAATCATTTATATTTCTTAATGGCTATATATTAAATATCAATGCATTATAAAAAAATAATATCAAACCGTTATAGCACGTGTGTTTTTTGGGGCAAATCGGTGGCACTTGGTGTGAAAGTTAATAATTGAACATTTGATGCACAAGTCCCACTCATTTACGAAGACAGGTGATATGTTTCACGTTACTTAAACATATTAGGTTTTTTGAGATGCTCGGTCCCAATCACTTTTTACCCATGTTTCATTCTAGCCTAACACTGTGTTGTGTTCTCGAGTTCATGTAATAAAAGAAAGGAAAAAGTATATTTTCTTTTCATTTTCATTCATTCTCCTTTCGTTTTTTTTATTTCTGTCTAATTCCTTTTAAATTGGAAGGAAATCACCTGCTCTTTAAATCCTTTACTTTTCTTCTCTTTTCATTTTCTTTTTTTTTATCTTAAATGAATCTAGGGAACACAAGATTTTAATAATTCCTTTTCTTTCCTTCCAAAAAAAACCTTAGGAACACACTCCCTTTTACATTTCCTTCCATTTCATTTCCTTTCCTCTCTTAAGTGAGACTCAGGAACAAAACGAAAACTGCCAATTTCATGTCACAACATACAAATTAGAGATTAAAACAGGTAACTAAGTTTGTATGTTTTAAGTCTATTATTAACTATGAGAAATGGGTTTTGGTACGTAGAATGAATCTTATTTTAGTGTAAGAAATATCAGTGGCGGCCCAACCATTTTGGAGGCCTAAAGCAAACGGAAATTTTAGGGCCTTACCATGAGTTTGGGAGATGTCAATCAATCAATCAATCATACCAAGTGAAGTCCAACCAACAGCAAAGCTATAAGTAGGGTCTGGGGAGGGTGGGATGTAGGCACACCGTACCTCTATCCAAAGGGATAAAGAGGTGGCTTCCAGAGAGACCCTCAGCTCTAAAGTGCATATGTATAAATCAATACAAAGGTAATCAAAGTTCAACATTAATATAAAATACTAATAATACTAATAATAATTATAATAGTAATAATAATAATACTATATATATGTAAAGAGAATATCATTCTGGTGTGTGATCAAAATAAGGAAAATAGAAGCCCTAAGGTATTCCTTTCTCTCTAAAAATTCTTAACTTTAATTCTACTTCTCCAAGAATTCCTATCCTCAACCATGTTCTCGGAGAGGTTTAGGTCTATCAAATCATGCCTAATCCTCTCGTCCCAAGTCAATTTAGGTTGTCCTCTACCCCTCCTCCCCTCTATAGTAATGCTTTCTACGGATTTAAAAGGATTCGTCGTCTGTCTTCTCTTCACATGTCTAAACCATCTCAATCTCCACTCTCTTATCTTGTCTGCTATGTTCGCTACCCCTAATCTCTCCCGAAACACAACGTTTGTTATTCGGTCTAACCTTGTGTGCCCACACATCCAACGTAGCATTCTCATTTCTGCTACCTTCATCTTCCGCACTTGTGTCTTCTTAATGAAATTATAGAATTTAAAATTCTTATTTTAAAGTTTACCGAGCGATTGCCATGTTCTGTACATGGAAATTACATAAGAATCCATTTTCTTTTTAAAAATAGATTTTGATATATGAACAATACAAATGAAAGGAATTTGTATATACACACATGTATATAAACACACACGTATATATAATCTTATTTTTAAATTTACCGATCGATATGCCGTGTTTTATATATAAAATTTTGATCTTTTATTTTAGAAAATGGATGGACGTGAATTATGTATGATGTAAATTCAAGGTAGATGCATCTATAAAAAAAAGTGAGAAAGAAAATGAGAAAGAAAAAAAAATCTATTGAGAAACAACAAAAAATGGTTCTTACGAGAGTCAAACATGGCCAAACAAATGCCTTTGGAAGGTGGGAAACCAGAGCTTTAACCACTGGGGCAATGAATACTAGTGCTACACAATTCAATTATATGTTTTTAATACGGAAACTGCATACAAATGACTGAATGAGTATTTAAAATTTTAAACGGATGCCTTAATTTTTCGGGGGCCTCAAGCCCTAGCTTTACCTAATATCACTGTAGGGCCGGCCCTGAGAAATATGTGAGATACTAGCTAGTAAGTTAATTATTTAACACAAAATTAAGTTCTTGTCAAAATGAAAGTTAGACTAGAGTCAACATGTTTTTGATAAAAAAAAAAGTTTTTAATTATGCTTAAAACTACACGAAATATTTAGTTGAAAACATTCATGCACATTTTCAATTTTAGAATATTTACGTAAATTAAAAAATAAACATCGATTTTTTATTTATAACGACGTTTGATTGTTTCTTCGTTTGAAATTGATCAATTTTAATCATTTTTACATGTTTTGCCTTTATTTTAATTAAAAAACTTGTTTATCAATTTAATTAAAAATAAAAACTTGTAAAAAATAGGCCCAAAATGTGGATATTTTGTCTCTTATTCATTGAAACAATA
Organism: Bidens hawaiensis; assembly: GCF_021521415.1. Lineage (NCBI taxonomy): Eukaryota > Viridiplantae > Streptophyta > Magnoliopsida > Asterales > Asteraceae > Bidens > Bidens hawaiensis. The sequence goes on from NW_027491133.1 coordinate 1,992,665, forward strand.
CCACATGTATCTAGATATTCATGAAAAGTCACAAAACATTCATAATTCATTTATGATTATATTACTCTTAGGGGGTGTTTGGTACAGAGAAAAAGAATGGGAAGAAATGGAAATAGAAATGGGAGAGAAATGGAATTGGAGAGAAATAGAAATGGGTGGAGAATTGACAATCATTTCCTTTGTTTGGTACAATAGAGAAATGGGTGGAGAAACGGGAGCAGAGACGTGATTAGGGTTCCGCCTCGGCATCATCATGGTGGAGAAATGGTGGCTCAGAGACGCGTCGCAACACCGCGAACGGAGTAGAGCGTCATCATCATCGCCGCGCAACATCAACACCGCGATTTAGGGTTCCGCCTCGCAACACCGCCTCGCGATTTAGGGTTTCGTTTTGGCTCAGAGACGCGAACGGACGTGGCTGCGGCGTCGGCCGCCGTGCCGGACGTCGGCATCATCATCACCATCGCCGGTCGGAGCATCATCATCATCATACGCGAACGGAGTAGAGCAGAGACGCGATTTAGAAGCAGAGAGAATTCAATTTCTCTTCCAAATGGAGAGAATTAGATTTCTCTACTTTTTGCCTACACCCAATTCTCAGAGAAAACCAATTCTCCGCCCAATTCTCCGCCTAATTCTCCCAAACAAGAGAAACCTAATTCTCCACCCTCAAATCTCTCTACCAAACACCCCCTTAGTTCACTAGAAAATGCTAGATTCAACTCAATTAATTCTCCCTTATCTATTTTGAAAAGGAACTTTAAACGCCCAAACAAACAATTCATAAAATTATGTTTCTCAAGATTGTATAAATATATATAGGGGAGGGTTATTCTAAAACCAAATAATTTCCTAGGAAAATTAAGAATAAATCATAGCCATTGGATCATGTTAATCAATGATTGAGATTTAAAATTATCAAAAACCATCATAGTTTCCTAGAATTACTCTTTTACCATTATAACCGACATAGTTTCCTAAATTTGTTCTTTCACCATATGTTGTAATGGCACATGTTAAAATTCTATTGGTTCTTACCATTTCTAGGAAACTCTTTCTTTTTTTTTGAACAATTTTCTATATATATATATATATATATATATATATATATATATATATATGTATATTGCGAGAAATGATATTACAGCAAGAAGTGCAATAAGTAAATGTATAACCCCATTAATCCCTAATTTCACTCCCTTTCATATGATGTTACATACATATATGTAGGTTGGTTGTATTTATGTCTTAATTACACATTCAAACCAACCAAAAAACATATAAATGTACCGAGCCACATTCAAACCTATGTACCCACACACATACAGACATACATACACATATACAAACATGCGTACACTATACAAACATATGTACTTACACACATACATATGCACCTACACAACGCACCTACACAGAAGAAAGGGAGTGAAATTAGGGATTAATGGAGTTACATCTTAACTTCTCGCACTTCTCGCTATAAAAAAACTTCTGAAATGATCCAATACATATATATATATACCAGTTTTTATCCCCCGTATTATGGGGGTTGTTTTATATTGTCCGTTCTAATATTTATTTATTTTTTGAATTTATAATTTTTTATTGTATAAAAGTTAATAATATATTTATGGTTTGATGATAAATCGTTTCACAAATAAATGATATGTTATAACCCGGTTAAAAAGTTATATGGTTTTGATGAGACCCAAGACTCTTTTATTTTTTTTACTATCAAATTGGTTTTTTAATTTAAATAATATATATATATATATATCTTTTTTAAAATAAATAAGATATTAGTTTTTATTATATCCTATTTTATAGGATTTTTACATCAATAATTTGGTGAGAATAATTTTTAATTTAATGAGATGTTATAACCCGTGTAAGGAATATCTGGGTTTGGTAAGACCCATACCCATAAATTCGGGTCAAATGCATGTGAAGCATCTATTTAAAAATCAAGCAAATCTGGTGACTCCATAAAAAAAGAGGGAGCTGCCACGTCGCGACATGTAGAATTTTTATGTCTTTGTTTATATATATTATAGATATATATAAATGTTAATTTACTTAGTATATATGTTGAGTTTGAAAAATGCTTATTGGTTTATGTGCTTTTTCAAAAAGCCATTTTAAAAAGCCAGGATTTAAGGTTTTTGAAAAATTGTTTTGTAACCCTTTTAAAAAGCTAAAATAAGAAAGCTTTTTGTGATTGTCAAACACATTTAAACATTTTAGCTTTTTGAAAACATCAATAATCCAATAAGCATTTTTCAAACTCAATCCCAAACATGCTCTAAATGGTATACGAATATCATGTTGAAGGCATTTACTATCAAAGTTTTGTGTTTCTATCAACCTTAATAGTAAATGCGATGATATTTGTATACTATGTCATTTATTTATTTATAAAAGATTTAAGGACATTAAAGGTTCAAGACCAAAGAAATTTATTTAACAATATTATTTATATTTAAGTGACTTTTATTTTGTAAAGCTATTATATATAAGAAAAATAATAATACGTCGGTAAAGGAATGGTTGAATAGCGGAGTAATATGGCAAATGTCACACAACAAAAGGAAATTTTCTTTTATGTTAGCATTTTGGTGCACATTTAGATAAAGAATTAGGGGGTATGCGAGTTAGTCGTTCTTATACAATGACAAATATATATGTAAGAATTTTATAGACTAAGATAAAGTTTTATAAAATAGTTTGAATCTCATTTTCTTAGTGGAAAAACGGTAAACAGTTGTGTGGGTTTGTCAAGAGGCAAAAAAAGGAAAATATATATAAGTACATCTAAAGGCAACGTTACTCCCAGAACTAGAAGGATCATGCTTAGATCGACCAAGTGTCCCCTGAATATCTTTTCAATGTTTACATCATTAATGAGTATCCTCTTATAAACACGTATATTAAAAGTTTATATCTTTTTTCTTTTAAATTTTTAGTTGTATAAACACTTCTCATGTTATGACGACGAGATCATAAATCAGTAAGAGTAGAATTGTTACGTCATTCACACACTGTATTTTTGAATGGTGATTCTGTAAGAATAAATATATTTTATATATTTATTTATATAACCATCATTATCATTTATATAATAATAGATCAAAATAATTAATTATACCTTATTATATATTAGCTTAGTAATTCACTACAACAAAAAGGGCTTTTTAGGACCTTTTGTGTAGGACGTTTGTAAAATAGGGTCATAAAATCTATTTAATAGGACAAATGAACATTTGGAGTCCTTTTACAATATACGCTACAGAACCGGTGTCCTAAAAAGTTATTTAATAGGATGGATGATTCTTTGGGGTCGTATTATCATATAACTTAATAAGACACTTAAAATGTAAATCCTAATAAAGTAATCTATAAGACATGTAATTGCTAGTGTCCCATATGTGGTAATGTAATAGGACACTTTATCACTAGAGATCTTATTATAACATAACTTAATAGGACACTTTGTAGTTAAGTCATATATGTTCGTTGTTATAGGACCCTTTCTAGTCGAAGTCATATAAGAATATAACTTAATAGGACATTTTACACTATGGTCATATAACTTTAACCTTTATAAGATGCATAATCATTGTGGTGTTATTATAATACACCGTAATAGAACATTTGATATATTTTAGTCATAAAACATCTGGTTTATAGGACGATTATTTGCTGGAGTTTTATTATAACATAACTTAACAGGACACTTGGCACTTGAATCTTTTAACTTTAACCTTTATAGGACGCTTAATCATTGTGGTGTTATTATAATACACCGTAATAGGATACTTAATATTGTAGTCATAAAACATATGTTTTATAAGACGCTTATTCGCTAGAGTTTTATTATAACATAACTTAATATGACACTTGACACTTGGGTCTTATAATTTTAACCTTACATGACGTTTAACCATTTTGGTGTTATTGTAATACACCGTAACAGGAAACTTGATATATGAGTTATAAAACATCAGTTTTATAGTACACTTATTCGCTAGATAGATAGATTGATAGTTTAAATAAATAAAAACAAGTGTTTTTATCTACCAGAGAGACTTTAAAGATTTCGTTTATATATATTTAAGATTGACAGATTGGTAGTTTAAATAAATAAAAACAATAGTAATTTATTTTGCAGGCTATCTGATGAGTGATTTGAGTCCAATAGTTTAGGTTTGATCATCAGTAAAGCCAACTAAAATTAAATTTATTAAAACCCAGTGCAATCTCACCGGATTCCTCCTCAGTTTCCATCTCTACATATTCAATTAGGTTTGTAGGGTTTGTTTGTTTGTTTACAATGTTTGACTGGCAACAATACACTCAATCAATATTATTCGGCCTCATATTCTCCTTCCTTGTAGCTAAGCTTTTCTCAGTTATCTTCTCCTTTCGCGACCAAAATCTCCATATCACTCGTGCCAACTCCGACAAATCGGAAGATAAACACTCAGATGCAGATGCTGCAAAAAACTACAAAACTCAAAAACATAAAACAAAGTCGAACTACAAAAAACTACGTTAGTGAATCAAAGAAAATAAAAATAAAATGAAAGAAATTGTATAAACTCTTTGAGTTTTCACTCAAGAACCCATGCTATGCTAATCACGTGGCGGACTGAGTGGACCTTCCTAAACCTCGGTAAAACTCCAATGCCCTTAAAGATACCGAATCACGATCCGACCATTCGTCAATCTTGGTCTTCTTCTTTCTAACTCCACATACCTTCTCAAACTTACGCTTACCACCAATTTTTACTCCAACATGCTTCACCATTTCCCAAGAACTAGAAACCGCTCGCTCCTTCCCCACACTTAAACTTACAGAGCGGGAACAATCAAGACTAGGATCCATGCCCGAGATAAATGATTCTAACGAGTAAACTGGGTGACATGGATCAATGAGACCGTCTTGACCACTCGGATGTCTCATGGACTTAGCCAAATAGGTGGCACTATCATCACCGGCTCTAAGAGTAATCTTTCCTTCAAACACGTCAATGACCGCTCTAGCAGTACGTAAGAATGGACGACCTAAAATGATTGGAACTCTCTCGTCGGCCTCCATATCTAAAACAACAAAATCTACGGGGAAAACCAAATTATCTACCTTAACGAGCAAATTCTCTACGACACCCCTCGGGTACTTAACGGAACGATCGGCTAAAGACAACGTCATACGAGTGGGGATGAGCTCTCCTAGGTCTAACTTTTCGTATAAAGAATATGGCATAAGGTTTATACTAGTTCCTAGATCGGCTAATGCTTGACATGTCGTATCACTTCCGAAAAGGCATGGAATGGTAAAAACACCGGGGTCGGGTAATTTCTCTGGAACTTTATTGAGCACTACTGCGGAACATTCTCCATTTAGGGGCACAGTCGACAGCTCCTCCAACTTATCCTTTCTTTTAAGAAGGTCTTTCAAAAATTTGGCGTACTTAGGCATATGCTGAAGGACTTCTACGAACGGAAGGTTGACATTCATTGACTAAACATATTAAGAAAATTCCCGTAATCTTTCGTGTACCTTTGATTCTTTAGACGAGCGGGATACGGGACATAGGCTAGGTCAATGGTGTGTGATGGTGGCCGGACTCCAACCGGCATCTTATCAGTGTTTTTCTTAACTTGCGGCTCTATGATTGGTGTTGTACTATGTGACTTACGTGGAGCCTCTACCTCTATCTCCTCATCTATCAACTCATCGTCCCTATCTTTCCTACTTTCTCTACTAACTACCTCCGGACCTAAAACCCTACCACTACGAGTAGAGATGGCGTTCAATTGAGCAGCCGGATTAGTTTGAGGGATACCCGAAAACTGATCTGGGGGCCTTTCTTCTAAACGACAAGCGATATCACCAACAGTTCTTTGAATATCAAGAATAGAATATTGTTGAATCTTAAAGAGCAAATCGTGTTCGGCTAACTTTTTTTGTGTAACTTGATCTCTCTCCATGATTAGATTCATCATCTCTTCCAAACGCCTCATTCCACCGTTCGAATCCAGCACATTATTTTGAACATTAGTACCATCAGTGTTATTATTATAATACTGACCTTGTCCTTAATTATAAGAGTTTTGAAATTCGGGTGGTGCACCAGACGGACACCAATTAGCATTATTCTGATTTGGGTTCTTGAAGGTGTTCCAATTCTGACTGTTGTTGAAGTTGTTGGGAAACCTATTCTGACCAGCAACAAAATCGACCTGTTGATTCATCACCGGGCACTCCAAAGTACCATGTACACCTCTACAAAACTCACATCTATCCACCTTGGCCTTCAGTTTCTTAACCTCTCTAGTCAGTGATTCCAAAGCAGCAGCCACACTCGTATCCAGATTAACCTGGTGTACATCTCGAGCGAATGAGGATGTACTGCTGACGGGAGTGGAATTCCCGCGTTGTGGCTCTTTGGCAAGGTCCGATTGAGCGAAGCTCTCAAACATCTCGTTACACTCGTTGACATTTTTCCTCGTTGACATTTTTCCTCGCTAGTAAACTTCCTACCGCGGCCGTGTCGAACCGAACTTGGGTTTCGTAGTTCAGCCCATTGTAAAATTTCTCCACAAGAGACCATGGTGTGAGACCATTCTGGGAGCAACGAGCTAGCATGTTCTGAAAACGTTCCCAAGCATGACAATATTTCTCCCCCGGTTCCATGTGAAACGAATTTGATCGCGAAGAACAGCCGCTTTAGCAGGTGAGAAGTACTTCTTGATAAACGCTGAACGTAACGCCTCCCAAGTAGTAAACGTGCCAGGTGGTTGAGTGTCAAGCCAAATAGCAGCTTTACCCTCAAGTGAAAACGGAAATAGATGTAAGAATAGAACATCTTCAGTAGCACCTTGTAAATTGAAAGTTTTCAAAACGCGGTAAAGTCGGTTAATATGAGCCGGTGCATCCTCATCATCACGCCCCGTGAACTGATTAGTATTAACGATGTTGTTCATGATGTATGACGGAATCTGCCATGAGTTGGGATTGTTGATTGCGGGAACGACGATGCATGACTGGTTTCCGGTTAAGCCATCGAAGGCTTGGGCAGCAATTGTTCTATCGTCGGTCATTTGATCTTGATTTCTCGGACTTTCAGGCGGTGAACTGGGTGGTGACAAATTTGGTGTAGACGCGGGTTCTGACGGTTGTTTCTCTGCTGACGAGCTAGCCTCGGTCTTCAACGGAGAAAAATCCAGATAATCTAACGGTGATCCTTAAAGACGCAACAGACCAAGTGAGTAGACTCGAATACTTAAAAATAAAAATAAATTAAACTTAAATTAGACTCCTACGACTCAAACGAAAATAAACAAATAGCACGAATGTAGAAAATAAGTCCAATTAATAATAACGCAATTGCCAAGAGTCCCCGGCAACGACGCCAAAAATTTGATGTGCTAGAAACAGTCAATTAATATTAACTAAACTAAACAAGTAATAAAAACTAGACTTAAGACTCAACTACACAAAACACCGGCAAGTGAACCGGTCAATTGTACTAAAGCTAAGTAAGTCCGGAATATCGAACCCACAGGACTCTATAAATTACATTAATTAACTAATTAGACTCGACTTACGACACGACTATTTATTATTAATGTTTAAAGGGGGTTTTTAAACTAAGATTTAACTAAGAAATTAAATAAAAAAGTAAACGAGAAATAAGCATTTAAACACAAGATCGAAACCAATCAGAGAAGGAATCTACCTAGGTAAGAATCCCATGTATCAACAATCATCAAGCAATGGACAAATAACATGATATGGAAACTGATTTCTAAACGTATTCATCTAACAAACCCTAAAGGACCCTCAATCGCATCAAGTAAAATCCTAAAAAATGAATATTAGATTATTAAGCGATTAGTTGTATTGATTTCCTCACGGTTATCAAATAGGGTTAATTAATAGTATCTAAAGTAAGAAATCTTACGAAACACTAAACCCTAGATAACTTGATAAACTTAACATGACATCATGAACATGGATCAACACGATAAACAAGAATATTGTCACTATCTATCCTAGCATGCAATTGACCAAGACACATGAATAACTCCTCACCTTACAACTTTTGGAATTTAGCAAAGCATTTAAAATCCTAATCAACGATTAACAAGCTTCTATGATCTAATAGGCCTATTTCAACCATAATAATCAAAGCACCAAGTAATGATTAAATATGAACCCTAATATCTAAAGAACACAATCAATAGAAAGCAAGATCCATGTGAAGCAATAATTAATAATCAATCAAGATAATAAAAACTTATACGTATCATGAAAACAAAATCAAGTCTTTACTATTAAAATAACGAAACCATAATCAAAACATTATCCAAAGCAAAAAATCATGCATCAAACATGTTCATCAAACCTAGGTAGACATGAAGTCTAGCCTAGAATCATTATTAAAAACAATCCTAAACAAGTATTAAAAGCAAAGAGGAAAGACATCAAAAATAATGAACAAGGAACGAAGGTTAGAGCGATAAAACCCTTAGCAATTGATCCTTGAACACCTGGATGAAAGAACTCTTGATCCTCGGTTCCTAGCTTCAAATCACCTTCAAAACCTTGTAAAACCTCTCAAAATCGGCTGCCAAAAGTCTCCTTATCGGCTAGGTTATAACCCTTTATATATTAAACGAACCGGGCCTTGTAACTTGCAAAACGTGCTGACCAGGGAGCCCTAGGCGCCCCGCGACCGCCTTGGCCCTTGCCTTAGCGCGGCACGGCGCCCTTCTGATGTAGCCCACGAATTTTTCATGTTATTTATTACCTAAACTTGCTAGATCTCTTCCTTAGCTTCCAAGCAACAATAAGAACCTTCTGGAACTTCTTCTCCTTGACTTACAAATCATCATCTACATGAAAACAAATCAAAACACTAAATGGAGTAATCTTGTAACCAATGATGAACAAAACGAGCATAAACTTCGCATGAAAAATATAATGAATTAAGTTTAACATTCAAGATACCAAAAGATTAAAAACACGACAAATATAAGATAAACGAAACATGAACTAAACCGAACTCAAAACATTAAAGAAACAAAACTTTACACGGGATTCACTTATATCACGGCACTACACTCAACCGTGACGCCACCACCATCGCTGCTTCGACGGTTTCAGCTTACAAACCCTAGGCGACGGTCGTATCGATTTCGATTCTACTGGTGCCAGGTTGCAGCCGTAGCTGTCGCCGGGTTGCATTTGGTAACCCCAGGTGGCGGCGTTGGGGGGAGATGGCGTCCGGTGTTAGTTGTCCGGTAACTGCTCCTCTGACTCCTTCCGCCATGGGTTTGTATGAAGATGGTCCGCGTGTTCTTCAAATTAATTGGAGTTTAGGTTATTTTTTTTGTCACTTTAATTCTTGAGATGGATGGACTTAATTGTAGCTAGGTTGTTCGTTTATCTTTTCAATTTGGCTCACATTTGTTATGTCCATTGTTGGTTGTTTATATTAGCTTTTGAGTTATCTGTATTTCGTATTTAGGTTTTCAGTTTTTTTGATGCATCATTAGGTTGTGTATGTGTGTTATATTTAACCTGTGTTAACATAACTTCTGAGGTCAAGGTAAAAAGGTCCAGCTATCTAAAAAATTATGTCAAGTAATTTTAGTTTGAACACTGACTTAATATGTTTAACACATTTTAAATGACTTTTAAGTTTTAAGATCATGTGAAATGACTTTTAGTTATGCTTACTTGATGCTTTAAATCTCATTACTACATAACCACTGTAAAAGTGGCTATCAAAATAAAACATAATAAATTGTGTCCAGAGCTTAAGTTTTAAAATTGAATGAGGAGACATTTTGCTAGCTGTTACTACTAACTGGCTATAGACGTACATGATTTTCTTTCCTGTTTCTCTCTAGAGGATCTAATTACTTTGGATAGTGATGCTTTTATCATCTAACTTATGTTCTTATATATTTTTGGAACATAAATGTAAAATTTGAAGCTTGATATTATTTTTGTTTGCAGGCTTGAAGCTAAAATGTATGCTGAATGACATATATTTAAAAGAGATTTTATGTCACCGGAAGATAAAGAATGACTCGAGAAGGCATTGAAGACTGTTAAATTCTCTTGGGGCATACGTGAAATTCCATTTTATAGAAAAGAATGAAAAATGGGTCAAGAAAAATTGGCGAAAAATAGCAAGTTAAAATCTTTTTTCCGGTACATTTTTCTTACAAACTGTAATTTCGTAGTCATAGCTTAGTATTTAATTAAATATGCTAACAACATGTCTTCTGTATGCCTTTCCAACATTAAAGTATGATAGATTGATAGAAGCCCATTCTATCGCAAATGAGAGTCGTTAAAAAATCGGCACTGCTTGGCGATTGGTCAAGGACAAGAAATTTGTTACCGGTTTTTAGACATGTGTAGGTTGGATACATACGAATATCTATAATGTGAAAAAAGTGATTTGCTAAAACTCATATCTATTCGGCTTAACGCAGGGCGATACTATTGAGCCACAACTGACTTAAATGACAAGAGGTACTATAAGTCTGATAATTTAGGTAGACTAATGCTATACAGTCACAAATTAACTACATAGTTAACTACATAGTTATCAACAATAAAGACTATGCCCATAGTCAAACATAAGGCATCTTTGAAATTCAGGAAAAAGGAAAATTTGAACCCATTTCAACACAAGCATACCACATTCTTCGTCTGATTTGCTTCATATGATGAGCAAATGTTGGCACCGACACTGCTTTGCTTACAGGTATATTCATAGATTAGTTCATAATCGTCATCTTCCCATATGTACAAACTACTCTGATAACTTGTTTTCTATATATTATTCAAACCTATTTCACATGACAGCTACCTTCTTTTTTTTCTCTTTTTTTTTTGTCATGTATGTCGTTGCATGTTTATATATGGATATATGTTGATGTATGATGGCTAGCAGATGGGAGTGTGGTTTTTTCCTTTTTTTTTTAATTTACTAACTGTTAATTTAATTAATTATTTAGTGATGTCAATAATCTAACGGATGAGAGTGTCGCTATTGTTTTATGATGGGTTATGCATGATTTTGTGGGATGTAACAGAGAACATTTGGTAAGTATATGCTGTTAGTGCACAGAAATTTGACATTGTGGATATGTTATCCTGGCATATGTTTTGGATCAGTTATCCTTATCGTGTGTTCCATATCCCGTCAGGATCAAGGATCCACCGTACTTATTACTAATTAACGGTTGTTCTCATGTGTAGTCTTATATTTAGCAGGTATAACGATTAGAAGACACAGTCTATCCACTAACTTGCAGTCAAGAAGATATTAACGTGTTTGGATCAATTATCCTTCTAAAGAGTTCCAGAGTTATGTCAGGATCATGGATCCTCGGTATTTGGTGCTATTAACGGTTGTTTATTATATGAAGGCTGATATTTATCAAGTGTAACGGCTCCAAGACCTGGTCTACCCCTATTTCGCAGTCTGAGTGATGGAGCACGTGGTCAAAGTGGCAGTTACGATTATATTGAAGGCAATGGCGGATTTTTAGGGATTATTAGTTAATAGTCTTTATTATTCATAACTCCATTGAGTTATTTTCTTTGATGTATAAATAGAGGCTATGATCAGTTAAGAAAATACACAACAACACACTCTGCTCACTACGAATTTAGCAGCATACACTGTTAGGCCATGAATTTTATACTGAGGATCCTTTATCCTTAACTGACTTATGGATAGGTTATCCTTGAAATATGTATCAGGATATAAAGGATCGACGATCCTCGGTATTACTTGTTTACTAATGATTGCGTTTAGTATGGTGATGTGTTAGACAGGTGTGGCAACTTTAAGACGTATTTGTATCAACTATCCTCATAGAGCAACCTCTAGCTGGAGCATGGATCCAGGATCCTACTTCAATATAGCTATTAATGGATGAACTAATGTGAAGATGAACGCGATAATATCAACAACGGCTATAAGACTTGGTCTACCACTTATATCGCTACTGGACGGCTATTGGCACGTGGTTAAAGATCGTGGAGTGGATAGGTGGAAGACCTCCGGATAATTAGGAAATATTGTTAATGTTGTTATCTTATTTAAACGAGCTATGATCGAGTAGAAAAACACATGTATTAATACACACACTAGAGCGGAAACTAGCATTCTCTCTACACTAGCATACTTTGTAATCTAGATCATAAACTCCACCGCATTTGTAACCCGATTTTGACCATTAATAAACTTGACGGTGATAGTTTTCACCGTCCGGGGGGTTTTTTGTGCCATAGATCACGATAATCATATACCCCTCGACCAAAGGTTACCTTGTTGATCATTGACTAAAGTAATTCGACTAAAGATTATCTTATTAATCCTTGACCGAAGTTATTTTACCAAAGATTGCCTTGATAAGTTTTGACCGAAGTAAGACTATCTTGATTAAGAGCTTTTTCCCTCGTGATCAAACTTTTGTGTTCACCAATATTACAATTACGCACTTGTCATTATCAAATTAGCACCTTACCTCACATAACGGATTTGGATGCTTGATCCTTAGTAGATTTTTGTCCAAAACAATTTGGCGCCCACCGTGGGGCAAATGGTGCTATAATCCATATTATCCTTATCATTCTCAACTTTTTCATACCCATATCACTATCAATGGCCTCTCAATCAACCTCTGCTTCATCAACTATGCCGGCTACGGTTCCTCTCTCATCAAGGACTTTGCCACCGATGCCTCCGCCAATCACGGGAACGCAATGGCCTGCTGCTGCTGGGAGCAAGACGCAACTACCAGTCTTCCAGAGCTCAAAAACCGATGCTGCTACCCCGGTGGTTAGTACTAACAATGATGTTTCATCTATGTTTTCGCAGGTTAAAGAGTACATGGAGCAGCAGAACAAGACTAATCAGAGGATCCTCCGTGAGATAGAGGATCTCAAGAAGAACAAGAGGCTAGCAGAGGATCTCACCCCCCTGATGCCAAGGATGCTAGATTTCACCAGTCCAGAATCCATGACTCAGTTCTCACAAGGATCATCTATCCTTCAACAGGGGTCCATGGGTCAACAGACTCAAAGATCCTCGCTATTTCAGCCAGGATCATCTATCCTTCAACAGGGGTCCATGGGTCAACAGACTCAAGGATCCTCGCTATTTCAGCCAGGATCATCTATCCTTCAACAGGGATCCATGGGTCAGCAGAATCAAGGATCCTCATATTATCGGCAAGGATCAGTCATCCTTCCACAAGGATCCTATGGTACCCAACCTCAAGGAACCTTCATCCCAAATCAAGGATCCTTCTTTCCGAATCAAGGATCCTCAGGCGTCCAACATCAACGATCCTCCGAAGTCCATGAAGGAGACATAATCCCCATGCAGACTATAGCCTCTGGAGGACCAACTCTTATCGCAGACTCCTCCTATCCCATCTACTCATCCGAGATACCAACCTTCACTCAGCAAAGAGGTAACTTGTACGATCCTTTATCCTTAGATGCTAACCGTGGTTCCATGCAGGACGCAGGTATCAACCAAGCTATGGCCAAGGAGCTGCAGAAGCTCAAGGATATGATATCCAGTGTTCCCGGGGTCATAAGACCAATTCCCGAGATACCTGAGGGAAGCCACAGAGTATCCAGATTCACTCCGCCTATCTGTGATGCTGAAATCCCGAAGCGGTTCCAGACTCCGAATATGAAGACTTACGACGGGACCACTGATCCTGAAGAACATGTAGCACCGTATAGGGAAAGGATGGAGATCAATCCTATTCCGGAGAGACTTAAGGAAGCTTGCCTATGCAAGGGCTTTGGATCCACACTAACGGGAGCCGCTCCAAAATGGCTGCTAAGTCTTCCTCCCTTTTCAATTACTTCTTTCTCTCAGTTAGTTAACTTGTTTAACATTCAATTTTCCTGTAGTCGGAAATTTGAGAGGTTAACTAGTGATTTATATTGTGTTGTCCAACCCAGTGATGAATCCCTTAGGGATTTTGTCACCAGATTCGACAAGGAAGCTCTAGAAATCCCAAATCTTGACATGACTACTGCTGTTGAAGCATTCAAGATGGGAATTCAGAAGAGCTCCCCCGTTTATGATGATTTAGTGATGACTCCATGCAGGACATTAGACGAAGTCAGAAACAGGGCGTTACGATACATCCGATTGGAGAAGACAAAAGGATCCAGGATCGTCTTGGAGGACAAACGAAGCAAGAAACTCCCGAGAAGAATAAAGGATCCTGGAATAGGAACAACAATTCAAAGCCGTACGCCAAGTCCAATAATCACAACGTGCGGGCAGTTGAAGAAGGGGATGACGATGAAGACTATCCTTGCATCTCCGATTATTGTTTCTCTGTGGATACTCATGGCTTGATCTGTGCCATGAAGGATCTGGGAGAAAAAGCAAGGTGGCCCCGAAAAAATGAGAAGGTTGTCGGCTTCAAGGACAAATCTAAGTGGTGCGCTTTCCACGAAGATTTTGGCCACACAACAGATGAATGCATCGGCTTAAGGAGGGAAATTGGTTACCTCCTGAGCAAGGGTCACTTTAAAGAACTCTTGGGAAGGAAGAAATCCAAGATCCAAGATCCTGAAGACCTTCCACAGAAAGCAACACCGCCACCGCCAGATGCTCATGTGATCAACTTTGTCTCCAGAGACTACGAATTATTTCAAGATTCTTGTGCCATAAGAGAAGATCCCGTGGTAGAATTCGAACTGGACGACGAGAGAAGACAGCTCATCCCTACTACTCGAGTGACTGATAAGAGAATCTTATTTAATTCAAGGATCCAGGATCCTCACCAGGACAAGCTGGATGTGCGAACGGTCAATTTCATTTCAGGTGGTTCAGAGATATGTGGAACTTCTTTCTCTGCAGCAAAAAGACTCGCTAAAGAGATAAAGATGGATAACGGAGATCAACCAATCGTGTCAACCACCCTAACAACAGACAAGAGAATATTCTTCGATGAGGAAGACAAAATGAACATTCAGGATCCTCATCATGACGGTTTGATTATTACTTTATTTATCTCTAACCATTATGTACACAGGATCCTAGTAGACGGCGGCAGCTCGGTCAACATTATCCAACATGATGTCCTTAAGAAAATGAACATTCCTAGAACTTCGGTGCTAGTTGGTTTCAGTGGCGAAACCAAGAAGACACTGGGGGATATCAACCTCCCAATTTATATCGAAGGGTTAAATTCATACAAAAAATTTTGTGTTATAGATAACCTTTCCTGTTGCAATGTTAATTTAGGTAGGCCGTGGCTCCATGGAATGAAGGTTGTAGCCTCAACTTATCACCAGTGCATCAAGCTACCTACTCCTTGGGGAGTTGTAAAGATAGTAGGTAACCAAGCGGAGGCCAAGAACTATTATTCATCATCAATGAAGCCAACCGCCAAGCCAACCATAGCATAGCAACTACAACAACATCCTAGGGACGTGCTGGAAGCTCGGGAGAAAGACCTTAAAGAAGTATCATTGGACCCCGAGGATCCATAAATAAAGGTGTTCCTAGGATCCAGTATCCCCAGTAAGATTGAGGAGGATATAATATCCTTCTTAGTTCGAAGGAGATCTACTTTTTCCTTCAAGCACTCGGACATGACAGGTATTTCAAAAGAGGTAATCACTCACAAACTCGGCCTTGATTTATCTGTTAAACCCGCCCATCAGAAGCGAAGGAAATTCGCTCCTGAGAGGAACAAGATCATACAAGAAGAAGTTGAAAAACTTCTTAAGGCCGGTATGATCAGAGAGGTTCAATATCCTCGATTGCTAGCTAATGTGGTCGTTGTTTCAAAAAAGAATGGAAAGTGGAGGGTGTGTGTCGATTTTACTGATTTAAACAAGGCATGCCCCAAGGATCCTTTCCCATTACCACATATAGATTCCATGGTGGATATAACGGCATGACATGAAATGCTTACCTTTATGGATGCTTCCTCTGGATTTCAACAAATTCAGATGGAACCATCTGATCAAGAGGATACAACATTCATGACTCCTACCGGCATATACTGTTATACTGCTATGCCGTTTGGACTAAGAAATGCAGGGGCAACATACCAAAGATTAGTCAACATGATGTTCAAGGATAATTTGGGTAAGACTATGGAGGTCTACATAGATGATATGGTGGTAAAATCAAAGATTAGTCAACATCTTCGGCCAATATAACATGAAATTGAATCCGTCAAAATGCCACTTTGGTGTTAAGGCTGGAAATTTCTGGGATATATGGTGACGAAGAGAGGAATTGAAGCAAGCCCCGAGCAGATTGAAGCCATCCTCAATTTTAAATCTCCTGCAAACACAAAGGATGTCCAAAGGCTCACAGGAAGAATAGCTGCCCTCAATAGGTTCATCTCAAGATCATCCGAGAAGTGCAAGGACTTCTACGACATTCTTAGGAAGAATAAAAAGTTTGAATGGACGGAAAGGCATGAGGCTGCGCTTGCAGCCTTGAAGGATTACTTATCCTCAGCTCCAGCCCTAATGAAGCCTGTGGATGGAGAATCGTTATACCTGTATTTAGCCATCTCAGGAAACGCAGTAAGTGCCGTCTTGGTGAAGGATCATGATGGTGAAAAACATCCCGTTTACTATGTAAGTAAAAGTCTTCTAGATGCGGAAGCCAGGTATTATCATTTAGAAAAGTTAATTCTTGCACTCATTATGGCATCCACTAAATTAATACATTATTTTGAAACTCATCCTATTATTTTGAGAACTAATTATCATGTGAAGAATGTTCTTAGAAAACCAGAGCTATCAGGTAGAATGGCCAAATGGGCAGTGAAGTTAAGTGCATATGATATCCAATATGAGCCAAGAACAGCGATCAAGTCTCAAGTATTAGTGGACTTTGTGGCTGATTTCACTAGTGATCTACAAAAAAAAGCTGACTTGGTGGTCCAACAACTGGAATAAACTAAGAATCCTTGGATACTCTTCACCAATGGTGCTTCCAACATAAGAGGAACAGGATTAGGGATCCTACTGAAATCGCCACAGAGGGACATATTACCCCAGTCTATAGCCTGTGAGTTTCAAGCAACAAACAATGAAGCTGAATATGAGGCTTTGATCGCAGGTTTGCAACTAGCTAAGTGCATGAGGATCAGGTATCTTCAAGTATATATAGATTCATTATTGATTGCTAACCACTTTAAGGGCTCATATGCTGTTAAAGGAGAAAAACTAATCAGATACCTAGATGTTGTTAAGGAATTAGCAAAATCCTTCGAATTATTTAGCATTGTACAGATACCAAGAGAAGAAAATGCCGGGGCAGATGCTTTTGCAAATTTAGCCTCATCTTTGAAAATTCCAGAAGATACGAAGATCCCAATTATCCACATACTCTCGCCAGCAATAGGAGAACAAGAAGTTGGGGAAATAACAAGTGATAAGCAGATTGTACTTTGGGATCCACTATCCTCGGACAATCAAGGATCCTGGATCCTCCCGATCAAAAAGTACAGCCAAACAGTAGAAATTCCAACAACAGAGAATCCCAGATCCTTCAAACTCAAGGTATCACAGTATATTTTATTAGATGATATGCTACATAGAAAATCTCTTGCAGGTCCATACTTGAGGTGCATTGAGGATCCTGAGATCAAAGAAGTACTTAAGGATTTTCATGAAGTAGATTGCAGCAATCACACAGGTGGAAGAGCATTATTTTCTAGAATACTTAGAACTGGATACTTCTGGCCAACAATGAAGAAGGATTCGGTGGAGTATTCAAGGAAATGTGATGCTTGTCAAAGACATGCAAACATCCTTCATCAGCCAGCGGAGCCTTTATATCATATATCCTTCTCATGGCCTTTCATGAAATGGGGTATGGATATTGTAGGCAAGCTACCAAAAGCACCCGGTGGAAAAGTCTTTATGCTTGCCATGACTGACTACTTCTCCAAATGGATTGAGGCAGAAGCATTTGTACAAGTCCGAGAAAGGGAAGTGATATCTTTTATTAAACGAAATATTATAACTAGATTTGGTATTCCTGCTGAAATTGTTTGTGACAATGGTTCCCATTTTATCGGGAATAGAACCACTAACTTTTGTGACAGTTGGGGCATCAAAATGATTACTTCCACTCCGGTTCATCCCCAAGCCAATGGTCAAGCTGAGTCTAGCAACAAGATCATCATCAACAATCTAAAAAAGAAGTTAGGATCCAAGAAGGGAAAATGGGCTGAAGAACTTCCTTATGTCCTTTGGGCAGACAGGACTACGCCCAAAAATGCAATAGGCCAAACACCCTTCTCATTGGTGTTTGGATCGAAAGCAGTAATTCCCACAGAAATGGTGGTTCCTACGGCAAGAACGAGCATCCGTGATCCTATAGCCAATGAAGAAACCCTTCTTGAAGACTTGGATACAATAGAAGAACTCAGAGACCTAGCCAAGATCAAGATGGCAGCATATCAACAAAGGGTAGCTGGGGCATACAACAAAAATATCCGAATCTGAAGATTTCAAGAAGGAGATCTAGTATTAAGGAAAGCCTTCCAAAACACAACAAATCCAGCTGATGGGAAGCTAGCGCCCAAATGGGAAGGACCTTATCAGATTGAGTAGGAAGCAGGAAAGGGGGCATATCATTTTCTCACAATGGAAGGCAATAGACTACCAAGAGCATGGAATGCTATCCACCTAAAGAAGTACTTTTTCTAATCAGGATCCAGTATCCTGAGAGGATATATTATCCTTAAAGGATCAAGGATCCTAAAATCGGTAATATCTTTCTGATTACTTATCTATTTTATATTCTTGTTATTCTAAGGACAATATATTCTTAACATTTATCTTTTTCAAGTTTTTAAGTAACAATGTAGATTTCAATGAGAGGTTCAATGTCTAAGAGGTTGGCCACCTCTCCTTTACATATAAGGTACTTTACTATTTCCCTTGGCCTTGCCCACGAATGGGTATGACCCCCGACGGTCATATACCCTAAGGTTTAAAGGTTTTCACCTTTCTCACGATCGCCAGTTGCGCACTCTATCCGACGTATAGTTCGGGGCAGCGGGACCACACGTTTAGTGGCTGACAATTTCGTTGTCTCCGACTATATGGAGGATCCTACGAATTATGGTAGACGTACAATTTCCTAAGGTTTAAGGGGTTTTCACCTCTTCTCAAGGGCCTTGTCGCCAGTTAACATCTGTATCTATGGGCCAGTCCCCAATTTGGGCTTGTCCCCAGTTTAACACCAGTTGCACGGGCTTGTCCCCAGATTACACGGGCTTGTCCCCAGATTACACGGGCTTGCCCCCAGTTGCACCGGCTTGTCCCCAGATTACACGGGCTTGTACCCAGATTACACGGGCTTGTCCTCAGTTGCACGGGCTTGTCCCCAGTATATTATTTGGGCTTGTCCCCAGTTTAATGGATTTGATCCCAGTTAATATTATGAATTATTTGCAACAGAATTACTAAGTTTTCTACGAAGATCAAAAATATAAGGATCCCGATCCTAAAGCTATTCCTTCAAGGATCATTGAGAACTCAACACTTCTGGTAACTTAGGTCTATCTTGACCTTCTGGTATGATCTCTGCTAATTAACTTATGTATGATATTTGTTGCAATAGTTTTGGATTTTTCAGTTTAGTTATTCCTTTAAAATTATTTTAATATTAAAATTTTTCCCTATCTTAAGGAAACTTTATCCTAAAATTTGCCCTTTGAGGAAATTCTTTTGTATAAATTTTATCAACTGTTAAGGATATTCTTTTCTAATATTTTTTCCTTAAGGATATGCTATACTAAACGATTTTCATAATGATCTTTTATCTTTTGCTTAAAATTATTTGTCATACTATTAATAATGCTAAAGTTATATCTGACAGATTTTTGAAAATTAACAAGTAAGAAGTCAAAAGATTTATATATTAATTAAAATAAGCCCCGAGGACTTATCCAAAATTCTTAACCCGGACTTCACCATACGAAAAGATGGACCATCCATCCGGGTTAAGTAAGAGTTACTAACGATTCATAATTGCATGAAATTTAAAAACAGGGGCAACAAATGCTTCATCCCCACAAACAGAGGATCCCTCCACCTTTGTCACCCCTGCAAATTGTCTTAAGGATCATGGATCCTTTATGCTAGTTACTATTGTTTATTACAGACCATAGAAATTGTTCAGAAAAACATCAACACAAAATAAAAAAGTGGGCTCGGGCCTTGTCTTCGATATCCTTCGTTGCCCACTTAAGCTGCATCCTCAACCAAAGCATCACCTCCTTCCTTGCCAGCTTCAACCGCATCCTTAACGCCACTGGTCCCAGCCTCGGTGTTCTCAATCATTTCCTCATCATCCTCACCACCAAGGTCATCAAGGGCAGCCTTCCATTTCTCCACATCCCAGGCCGACTTGTCAAAAGCAGGATCACCGGCCTCAGTCGCCATCTTGATCCGTGCTTGGAATATCGACCTAGTAGCCCACACCTTGGCTTCATCAGTTGCCTGCTCCACTGCGTCTTGACGTTGGGCTTCGGCTAAGGATAGCTGATTCTCCAATTGTTTTTTCTCCTTGGAAAGCTGGACCATAGCTTTATCCTTAGCAACCATAGCTTTCCCTAGACCTGACATTTTCTCGCTCATCTGATGGATAATCTTTTCATAGTAATCCCTCATTGCGGTCATGGCCTATCATCAAGTTTCATATCAGAATCGGAACAATATTGGATCCTAAAATATTAGAAGAATACAGTATACTTAAAGAACAGGCAATGTCACAATGGGTCTCTGGATCAGAGGATCTTTTCCTCTTGGAAGCTGCGGATTTGGCCCTGGTCGTGGCAGTCTTTGGTTCAGAGCTAGTTCCAGCCTTTGAAGCTTCCTTCTTGACAGCAGGAGAGGTAACCATACAATCGATATCTTCAAGGGAGAACTTAAGAGCGGACTTTCCTGATTTCTTGATATAACAAAAACCTTCAACAAATCGAGCTTGAAAAGTTCTAACTGCGGTATCCAGCTCCAGGAACCGTTTTGCTTTCTCTTCTGTTCCAGGTAATTTGCTCAATGAAGCGAAGTTCTCGACTGCAAACAACAAAAACAACATAAGGGTAAAGATTGAAGTATAAAGGATCCTGCTACTCCTTAAGGATCCGGGATCCTACCCTTCGTGACCCACGTTGAAGGAAGATTAGTTCCCCATGGTATTGAATCATGTTTTACGAAGAAAAACTAATTCCTCCACACGGAAACATTTAGCGTGGCTTTCGAGATCGGATGTGGCTGTCGAGGCTTGGATTTGAAGATGAAACGAGTAGAACCGAAGTTAGTAAGGGTATACAAATATGATAACTCAGGAAGGCCGAAATCGATTTTTTCCTCCTCGATGATTCTTTCGATAGTACTAAGAACCCTCTAAATCACCGGCATAGCTTGTATGTAAGATATGCCGGTAGAATCGAAAAAACTTTGGGTAAAAGGTTGAAAAGGGTATTTATAGCTGATAAGAAAGGGAGTCGCCGAAAAGCAGATCCAAACCTTCGAGTAAACATCACATCTGACGCTGGATTCGTAAGGTCGGAAGAGGGTTTTCGCTGGAAACAGTGTACGAAAGTCTTCAACCTCGGGATTCGTAAGCTTGCAGATTTCGGAAGATGGGCTAGCAAGCAGACATTGTGGTTCTATTTCGGCTAACTCAGAGCCGTCGAAGGTTTGCTCGGAAGGTTTAGAGGGGGGCGGAGAAGAAGAAGTTGAAGCAGCAGACATGATTAAATAAAATAAGAGAGAAAGGTAAGAAGGATACCTGATGCGTTGGATGAAGGCGTGTATATAATCAAAGATATAGGGCGGCATATATAGACGGTTATAATTAACCTTGGGGGCTAAATGGTAAATATTCTGGTAAAACCATCCCATCTATCAGTTTTCACAGTGATTTTGAATCTCAAAATGACAGCTGTATTCCACTGTCACCCGCCATTTTGGGGGCAATTGTTAGGCCATGAATTTTATACTGAGGATCCTTTATCCTTAACTGACTTATGGATAGGTTATCCTTGAAATATGTATCAGGATATAAAGGATCGACGATCCTCGGTATTACTTGTTTACTAATGATTGCGTTTAGTATGGTGATGTGTTAGACAGGTGTGGCAACTTTAAGACGTATTTGTATCAACTATCCTCATAGAGCAACCTCTAGCTGGAGCATGGATCTAGGATCCTACTTCAATATAGCTATTAATGGATGAACTAATGTGAAGATGAACACGATAATATCAACAACGGCTATAAGACTTGGTCTACCGCTTATATCGCTACTGGACGGCTATTGGCACGTGGTCAAAGATCGTGGAGCGGATAGGGGGAAGACCTCCGGATAATTAGGAAATATTGTTAATGTTGTTATCTTATTTAAACGAGCTATGATCGAGTATAAAAACACATGTATTAATACACACACTAGAGCAGAAACTAGCATTCTCTCTACACTAGCATACTTTGTAATCTCGATCATAAACTCCACCGCATTTGTAACCCGATTTTGACCATTAATAAACTTGACGGTGATAGTTTTCACAGTCCGGGGGTTTTTTGTGGCGGAGATCACGATAATCATATACTCCTCGACCAAAGGTTACCTTGTTGATCATTGACTAAAGTAATTCAACCAAAGATTATCTTATTAATCCTTGACCGAAGTTATTTTACCAAAGATTGCCTTGATAAGTTTTGACCGAAGTAAGACTATCTTGATTAAGGGCTTTTTCCCTCGTGATCAAACCTTTATGTTCACCAATATTACAATTACGCACTTGTCATTATCAAATTAGCACCTTACCTCACATAACAGATTTGGATACTTGATCCTTAGTAGATTTTTGTCCAAAACATACACACATAGCTTTCGTTGTAATACTGATCATAATCTCCAACCTTTTATCCTCATTTTTTATATTAATAAAGTGGTGATCGACAAGTTGTCATCACCCGGGGTTTTTGTGCCGGCGATCCGAACCAGATCAAGGACTTTTCCCCGTAACAAATCCGTGTGTTTGTGTTTGCAATCGATACATACTTGTTTTCATAATCATAGCACTAATCCTCATTAAACGAATTTGGATACATTATCCTTAGCAGATTTTTATCCAAAACAATTTGGCGCCCACCGTGGGGAAATTGGTGCTATAATACATATTATTCCTATCGTTTTCAACCTTTTCATACCCATATCACTATCAATGGCCTCTCAATCAACCTCTGCTTCATCAACTATGCCGTCACCGGTTCCTCTCTCATCAAGGACTCTGCCACCGATGCCTCCGCCAATCACGGGAGCATCACGGCCTGCCGCTGCTGGAAGCAAAACACAGCTGCCAGTCTTCCAAAGCTCAAGAACCACTGCTGCCACCCCGGTGGTTTGTACTAACAATGATGTTTCATCTATGTTTTCGCAGGTTAAAGCATATATGGAGCAGCAGAACAAGACCAATCAAAGGATCCTTCGTGAGATAGAAGATCTCAAGAAGAATAAGAGGCCATCGGATGATCACACTCCTCTGATACCTAGGATGCTGGATTTCACTAGTCCAGGATCCATGGCTCAGTTTACTCAAGGATCATCTATCCTTCAACAAGGGTCCACGGGTCAACAGATTCAAGGATCCTCATTGTTTCAGCCAGGATCATCTATCCTTCAACAAGGATCCATGGGTCAACAAACTCAAGGATCCTCATACTTCCAGCAAGGATCATCTATCCTCCAACCGTGGTCCATGGGTCAACTAGCTCAAGGATCCTCAACTTTCCACAAGGATCATCCATCCTTCAACCAGGATCTTCTGGGTTATATCACCTGGGATCCTGTAATTCACAACCTCAAGGATCCTTCTTTCAGAATCAAGGATCCTCCATAGTTCAGCATCAACGATTTTCCGATGTTCTTGAAGGAGATATAATCCCAATGCAAACCATAGCTTATGGAGGACCAACTCCTATTGCAGACTCCTCTTATCCCAACTACTCATCTGGGATGCCTACCTTCACCCAACAAAGAGGTAACTCGTATGATCCTCTATCCTTTAACTCTAACCATGGTCCCGTGAAGGATGCAGGTATCAACCAAGCTATGGCCAAGGAGCTACAGAAGCTCAAGGATATGATATCTTGTGTTCCCGGGGTGATACGGCCTATTCCCGAGATACCTGAGGGGAGTCATAAGTTATCCATATTTGCTCCACCTATCTGTGATGATGAAATCCCGAAGCGATTCCAAACCCCAAACACGAAGACTTACGACAGAACCACTGATCCTGAAGAACATGTGGCACAATACAGAGAGAGGATGGAAATCAACCTAATCCCAGAGAGACTCAAGGAAGCCTACTTGTGCAAAGGCTTCGGATCCACACTCACAGGATCAACATTAAAATGGCTGCTAAGTCTTCCTCCTTTCTCAGTTACTTCTTTCTCACATTTAGTTAACTTGTTCAACAGCCAATTTTCCTTTAGTAGGAAATTTGAGAAGTTAACTAGTGATTTATACCGAGTTATCCAACTTAGTGATGAATCCCTAAGGGATTTTGTTACGAGGTTCGGCAGGGAAGCTCTAGAAATCCCTAATCTTGACATGGCTACCGCTGTTGAAGCATTCAATATGGGACTTCAGAAGGGCTCCCCCTTTTATGATGACCTTGTGATGACTCCGTGCAGGAACCTAGATGAAGTAAGAAACAGGGCACTCAGATTCATACGTTTGGAATATGACAGGTGGATCCAGGATCGTCTGGGGAGTCAAACAAAGCAAGAATCATCTGACAAGAAGCAAGGATTCTCATTCAAGAACAACAACTCGAAGCCCTACTCCAAATTCAATAACCAAAATGTCAGAGCTGTTGAAGAGGGGGATGATGATGAGGACTACCCCAGCCTTTCAGAGTACTGTTTCTCCGTAGATACACATGGTTTAATTTGTGCCATGAAGGATCTAGGGGAGAAAGCAAGGTGGCCACGAAAGAACGAGAAGTCAACCACCTTCAAAGACAAGTCTAAGTGGTGCGCTTACCACGAAGATTTTGGCCACACGACGGATGAGTGCATTGACTTAAGGAGGGAGATCGGATACCTCCTGAGCAAGGGCCACTTCAAAGAGCTTTTGGGAAGGAAGAAATCCAATATCTAGGATCCTGAAGATCTTCCACAAAAAGCATCGCCACCACCACCAGACGCTCATGTAATCAACTTCGTCTGCAGAGATTATGACATACTTCAAACTTCCTGTCCTGAAGAAGAGTTCAAGCTAGATGATGAAAGAAGGCCACTCATCCCCACTACTCGAATAACTGATGAAAGGATATTCTTCGGTTTGAGCATCCAGGATCCTCACCAGGATGAACTTGATATACAAATGGTCAATTTCATCTCTGAAGGATCCAACATATGTGGAACATCTTTTTTCGTAGCAAAAAGGCTCGCCAAAGAGATCAAGTTAGACAACGGAGACCGACCAATAGTATCCACCACTTTGACGACAGATAAAAGGATCTTCTTCGATGAAGAAGATAAACTGAACATCCAGGATCCTCACCATGACGGTTTAGTTATTACTTTATTTATCGCTAACCACTATGTACGCAGGATCCTAGTGGACAGTGGAAGTTCAATCAACATTATCCAGCACGATGTCCTCAAGAAAATGAACATTCCAGATTTCGAGATCGTCCCAAGAACATCAGTACTAGTCGGATTCAGCGGAGAAACTAAGAAGACATTGGGGGACATCAACCTGCCAATTTATATAGAAGGGTTAAATTCATAAAAAAAAAATTCTGCGTTATTGATAACCTTTCTTGTTGTAATGTCATTTTAGGTAGGCCCTGGCTGCATGGAACGAAGGCAGTGGCCTCAACTTACCACCAATGCATCAAACTACCTACCCCATGGGGAGTTGTGAAGATAGTTGGTGATCAAGCAGAGGCCAGGAATTATTATTCCTCATCAATGAAGCCAACAGCCAAGCAGACTATTGCATAGCAACCACAACAACATCCTAGGGACGTGCTGGAAGCCCGGGAGAAAGAATTAAAGGAAGTATCCTTAAACCCCAAGGATCCAGATATAAAGGTGTTCAAAGGATCCAGTATCCCCAGTAAGAACGAGGAGGATTTGGTATCCTTCTTAGCACGAAGAAAATCCACCTTTGCCTTCAAACATTCAGATATGACATGTATTTCAAAATAGGTAATCACTCATAAACTCGGCCTTGATCTATCTATTAAACCCGTCCATCAGAAGCGAAGGAAATTCGCTCCTGAGAGGAACAAGATCATACAAGAAGAAGTTGAAAAACTTCTTAAGGCCGGTATGATCAGAGAGGTTCAGTATCCTCGATGGTTGGCTAACGTGGTTGTAGTTTCAAAAAAGAATGGAAAGTGGAGGGTACGCGTTGACTTTACAGATTTAAACAAGGCATGTCCCAAGGATCCTTTCCCGTTACCACATATAGACTCCATGGTGGATGCAACGGCAGGACATGAAATGCTTACCTTTATGGATGCTTCCTCTGGATTTCAACAAATTCAGATGGAACCATCTGATCAGGAGGATACTGCATTCATGACTCCTACCGGCATATATTGTTATATTGCTATGCCATTTGGACTAAGGAATGCAGGGGCAACATACCAAAGACTGGTCAACATGATGTTCAAGGATCAGCTAGGCAAAACCATGGAAGTCTACATAGATGACATGGTGGTGAAATCAAAGAAGGCTGAGGATCACCTCAAAGATCTTGAAGAAGCTTTCAATATACTTGACCAATATAACATGAAACTGAATCCGTCAAAATGCTACTTTGGTGTTAAGGCTGGAAAGTTTCTGGGGTATATGGTGACTAAAAGAGGAATTGAAGCAAGCCCAGAGCAGATTGAAGCCATCATCAACTGAAAGTCGCCTGAAAACGCCAAGGATGTCCAAAGACTAACGGGAAGAATAGCTTCAATCAACCGATTCATCTCAAGATCCTCCGAGAAATGCAAAGACTTCTATGATATTCTTAGAAAGAATAAGAAGTTCGAATGGACAGAAAAGCATGAGACTGCGCTTAAATCCTTGAAGGATTACTTATCCTCAGCTCCATCCCTGATGAAGCCTGTGGATGGAGAATCCTTGTATTTATACCTAACAGTTTCATGTAATGCAGTGAGTGTTGTTCTCGTCAAGGATCATGAAGGTGAACAACACCCTGTATATTATGTAGGTAAGAGTCTGTTAGATGCAGAAGCCAGGTACTCTCACCTTGAAAAATTAATTCTTGCTTTAATTATGGCTTCTACTAAATTAAGACATTATTTTGAGACTCATACTATTATTTTGAAAACTAATTATCCTGTTAAGAATGTTCTTAGAAAGCCAGAATTGTCAGGTAGAATGGCTAAGTGGGCTGTAAAACTGAGTGCATACGACATTCAGTTTGAGCCTAGGACAACTATCAAGTCACAGGCACTCGCAGACTTTGTGGCTGATTTCAGCATTGACATGCAGAAAGAAGCCGACCTAGAGGTTCAGCAACTAGATGTAACCAAGGATCCTTGGATCCTCTTTACAGATGGAGCATCCAACGTAAGAGGAACGGGATTGGGCATACTACTGAAATCGCCACAGGGGGGCATAATACCCCAGTCCATTGCATGTGCATTCCAAGCCACCAACAATGAGGCAGAATATGAAGCTCTGATCGCAGGTTTGCAATTAGCCAAAAGCATGAGGATCAGGTATCTTCAAGTTTATATAGATTCTTTACTTATAACTAACCACTTTAACAGCTCTTATACCGTGAAAGGTGAGAATATGGTCAAATGTTTAGAAATTGTTAAGGAATTGGCAAAATCCTTCGAGTTGTTTAGTATAATACAGGTACCAAGGGAAAAAAATATTGGGGCAGATGCTTTAGCAAATTTAGCCTCATCCCCAAAAATCCCAGAAGATACGAAGATCCCAATTATTCACATACTCTCGCCAGCAATAGGAGAGCAAGAAGTTGGGGAAATAACAAGTGATAAGCAGATTGTACTTTGGGATCCATTATCCTCGAATAATCAAGAATCATGGATCCTCCCGATCAAGAAGTACATTCAAATAGGAGAGATTCCAACCACTGAGAATCCCAAATCCTTCAAACTCAAGGTATCACAATATATTTTATTAGATGATATGCTATACAGGAAATCTCTTGCAGGTCCATACTTGAGGTGCATCGAGGATCCTGAAATCCAAGAGGTGCTCAAAGATTCTCACGAAGGTGATTTTGGTAATCACACCGGAGGTAGAGCCCTGTTTTCTAGGATTCTAAGAACAGGATACTTCTGGCCAACAATGAAGAGAGACGCGATGGAATATTCAAAGAAATGTGATGCTTGTCCAAGACATGCAAACATCCTTCACCAGCCTGCAGAACCTATGTATCCTATATCCTCTTCATGGCCTTTCATGAAATGGGGTATGGATATTGTAGGCAAACTACATAAGGCACCAGGAGGAAAAGTATTCATGCTTGCAATGACGGATTACTTTTCAAAATGGATAGAAGCAGAAGCTTTTGTTCAAGTAAGCGAAAAAGAGGTGATATCTTTCATTAAAAGAAATATTATTACTAGATTTGGTATCCCCTCGGAAATTGTTTGTGACAATGGTTCCCAGTTTATCGGGAAAAGAACCACTAACTTTTGTGACAGCTGGGGCATCAAGATGATAACATGTACTCCAGTGCATCCTCAAGGTAACGGTCAAGCGGAGTCTAGCAACAAGATAATCATCAACAACTTAAAGAAGAAGATAGGATCCAAGAAAGGAAAGTGGGCTGAAGAGCTACCTTGTGTCCTTTGGGCTGACAGGACAACACCCAAGAATGCAACAGGCCAGACACCCTTCTCATTGGTGATTGGATCAGAAGCAGTAGTCCCTACAGAATGGTGGTCCCTACAGCCAGAACAAGCATCTGTGATCCTGAGGCCAATGAAGAAATCCTTCTTGAAGACTTGGATACTGTTGAAGAACTCAGAGACCTGGCCAAAATCAGAATGGTAGCTTATCAACAAAAGGGTAGCTGGGGCATACAACAAGAATATAAGGATCAGAAGATTTCAAGAAGGAGATTTAGTTTTGAGGAAAGCCTTCCAAAATACTACTAATCCGGCTGATGGAAAGTTAGCACCCAAGTGGGAAGTGTTTTGGATAAAAATCAACTGAGAATAATGTATCCAACTCTGTCAAGTGAGGTATAGTGCTAACACGATAATAGTGAATGTGTAATCGAAATCTTGGTGAACACAATGATTTGATCACGATCGAAAAAGCCCTTGAATACGATAATCTCACTTCGGTCAAAACTTAACAAGGTAATCTATGATCGATTGACTTTGGTCAAGGATTCACGAGGTAATCTTTGGTCGAATCACTTCGATCAAGGATCAACGAGGTAACCTTTGGTCGGATAGTGCGTGATTATATTAATCTCCGGCACAAAAAACCCCCGGACGGTGAAAACTATCACCGTCGACTATATTGATAATAAAAGGTGGATACAAATGTTGTGGAGCTGATGATCGAGATTACAAAGTAAACTAGTGATTAGAGAGAGTTTATGGCTTCTGCTCTAGTGTGTGTGATGATACATGTGTGTTTTTACTCGATCATAACTCGATTATATAAGAAAATACAAATAACTACATTTCCTAATAATCCGGAAGTCTTCCACTAGCCACTCCCATGACTTTGACCACGTGCCAATAGTCGTTCAGTAGCGAGATAAGCGGAAGAACGAGTCTTGGAGCCGTTTGTTGATATTTAAACATCAACCTTCACATGAATTCCTCCATTAACAGCTATGTTGAATTAGGATCCTAGATCCATACTCCAGCTAGAGAATACTCCATGAAGATAATTGATGCAAGTACGTCTTAGAATTGTTACACCTGTCTTACATCACCATACTAGACGCAATCATTAGTAAACAAATAATACTGAGGATCGTTGATCCTTTATATCCTGATACATATCTCAAGGATAATCTATCCATAAGACAGTTAAGGATTAAGGATCCTCAGCATAAAATTCACGCCCTAACAGGAAGGACCTTATCAGATCGAGTCGGAGGCAGGAAAGGGGGCATATCATTTGCTCATAATGGAAGGCAACATATTACCAAGAGCATGGAATGCTATCCACCTCAAGAAATACTTTTTTTGATCAGGATCCAGTATTCTGAGAGGAAATTTTATCCTTAAAGGATCAAGGATCCCCGAAATTGGTAATATCTATCTGATTACTTATCCTTTTCAATTTCTTATTATTAATTTAAGGATAACGTCTTCTTAATATTTTGTTTCTTCCAAGTTTTAAATATCAATGCAGGATATTATTAAGATGTGTAATGATCAAGAGGTTGGCCACCTCTCCTTTACATTCAAGGTACTATACTTGTTAGGGCCCAAATTTTATGCTCAGGATCCTGAATATGTTCAGGATTCTCGAATAAGTTTAGTATCCTGAGTATTAATACTAATAAATAGATATTTCTCTCTTGGTGTTGATTTATAATTGCATATATTAATTGTTGATTTAGTCCATGCGAAATACACGGTTGGTGGCTGAAGAAAACGCGTCAATTGTGTTATAACCGTTAGGAGTAAAGGCCAATTAATGGTTAAAGGTCAAATATTGACTGTATGCTGAAATCTCGCACTTATAGTTAATATTAACACGTGGAAGAACTCTATTATTGTCAGGAATCATTTCTATGTTTTAAGATCCTGGATTTACTAACAGGTTTTCAATATTCGGTATCCCCGATAATTGCTAGCTGTTGTATTATCCTCGGATATTTGAAGTTATTTCGCATATGGGACTATGTTTGACAAGTGACTCCTTAAAGAGTCAGTCAAAGACGTGAGGAGTAACGGCTAAGAGACATAACTTGGCATTTAAAGCCATTAAACCACGTAATCAAAGCATTAAAGACAAGGGCGGATTTCCCGGGATAAAAGTTGTAATCTTTTATTATATATATGAGCTGATAATATCATTAGAACACACACTTTCACTCACCTAGCTACTAGCAAACTCTGTAACACTTAGCTCTCGATATTCTATCAGCTCTACCACTTGTAATCACCCTTTTTGTTATTAATAAAAGAGACAGTGATAGTTTTCACCGTCGGGGGTTTTTTATGCCGGAGATCCTCACGATCAAGGGCTTTTTCCCTCAAAATCAAGTCTTTGTGTTCATCCTATTCTTGATCAAGCACTCCACCTCACGCACTAATTTGATCAAAATTATGTTGTTAATTTTTGACTAAAACAATCTGGCGCCCACCGTGGGGAAAACGGTGCTTTGATCATTATTCACTATCAAACGAAACCCTGCTCTCAATATCCACAACATGTCTTCCCAACCAAAAATTGTTTCTTCCTCTGCCGCAACCTCAGATTCCTCAGCGAGGCCGCCTATGCCTCTCCCTCCTGCTGGTGGTATCCCGAAGAAACCTGACAACGTTCAGAAGAAACCTGCTACTCCTGTATTCTCAGGTTCGAGGCCATCTCCCCAGGATCCCGTTATGGTGTCCAACAACGACCTTCTGTCTCTGTACAGACGGCTAAAGGAACAGATGGATCGCCAGAACAAGACCAACCAGATGCTCGTGAGGGAACTGGAAGATTTCAAGAAAGCCAAGAATCCGGCAGAAGAATTCACACCACTAGTCCCGAGATCTCTGGATTTCACTCTTCCAGGATCTTCAGGATTGGTGCATCCAGAGCCGACAACGGCGTACAACTCTGGACCCCCATCTTTCCAGCATTTGGGGTCTGCGGAATTGCACTTATCTGGGTCTCAAGGATACCCGTATGCTTCATCTGTTGGGCCTTTTCAACATGCAGGATCCTCAGAATTGTCACAGCCGGGAGGACCCTCCGGATTGTTCCAACAGTCTGGATCCTCAGGATTGTTCCAACAGTCTGGATCCTCAGGATTGTTCCAGCAGTCAGGATCCTCAGGATTGTTTCAACAATCCGGATCCTCAGGATTGTTCCATCAGGCTGGTCCTTTTTAGCAGGCGGTATCTTCAGGATTAGCTCAAGCTCAGCAGCCCTCAGGATTCTATGATGTGCATCAGGGATAATTTATCCCGATGCAGGCCAATGCTCCAACTGCTCCGCTTACCAACTCTGGAAATACTATGTTTTGGAATACGAGCTACAACGCCCAGATAGCTCCTCAGAATGTTAATCAGGGTAACTCTTCCAATACGATTCCATTTAATGCTAATCAAGGATTTTTGCAGGATGCATGCATAAGTTCGAGTTTAGCCCGAGAATTACAAAAACTTAAGGACATGATATCGAATGTCCCTGGCGTAATCCGTTCCATAGCTTAAGTTCCCACTAATAGTCACAGGATATCCCGGTTTGTGCCATCAATTAGCGACATACAGATCCCAAAACGGTTTTAAACCCCAAATATGAAACTATATGATGGCTCAACGGATCCTGAGGAACACGTCGCACAATATAGAGAACGTATGGTGATCAATCCAATCCTTATGGAAATCAAGGAAGCATGTCTTTGCAAAGGGTTTGGGTCTACCTGACCGGAGCAGCCATGAAATGGCTACTGAGTATTCCTCCTAACACTATCAATTCTTTTTCTCATTTAGTTAACATGTTTAATAACCAGCTTTCTTGTAGTCGAACTTTTGAGAAAATGACAGGTGATCTTTATAGGGTTACCCAGAATCCTGGGGAATCCTTGAGAGATTTTATTACCAGGTTCAGTAAGGAGTCGCTGGAAATTCCGAATCTAAACCCAGCTTCAGCAGTGGAAGCTCTCAAGTTGGGGTTAGAAAAAGGCTCCTCTTTCTATGATGATCTCGTTATGACTCCATGCAGGTCATTAGACGAAGCAAGAAGCCGAGCTCTGAGATTTATCAGGCTAGAAGACGACAAGAAAAACTTTAAGGACGATATCCCGAAGTATGATCAGACAAACTGGAAATCCGAGTCCCGAGGAAAATCGTATCGAGCAAAACCTTACTACAAGCCTGATAACCCCAGGATTAATGCAGTAGATGAGAAAAATGATAAAGAATATCCTAAGATCTCTGAATATTATTTTTCTGTTGATATTGGTGGATTAATGTGTGCCATGCAGGATTTAGGTGAGAAAGCCAGGTGGCCAAGGAAAATGGAGAGACCAGGAGCCTGGAAAGACAAATCAAAATGGTGTGCATTCCACGAAGACTTTGGGCACTTGACTGATGATTGCATAGAACTCAGAAGAGAGATCAGCTATCTTCTCAGCAAGGGACACTTGAAAGAGCTACTTGGAAAGAAGAAGGGAAGAGAACAGGATCCCGAGAAAATTCCTGAAAAGCCGACTCCTCCACCAAAGGATGCAAGAACAATCATGTTCATATCCGGAGGATCCGACATCTGTGGAACCTCCTATTCCGCAACAAAGAGAAATGCTGACCAAAGAAAGTTAGAAGTGGCTGACAGGCCAACAAAGACATCTGTTCTCACTCAAGAGAGGATTATATCCTTCGATGAAAGCGATAGAGTCGATGTTCAGGATCCTCATCATGATAGTTTGGTAATAACTTTATATGTGGCTAACCATTATGTTCGCAGGATGGAAGCTCTGTCAACATTATTCAATTAGACGTGCTGAAAAAGATGAATATTCCTGAGGATGAGATCATCCCCAGTTCCTCAGTATTGGTTGGATTCAGTGGAGAAACTAAGAACACTATTGGGGAGATTAAGCTCCCAATATATGTCGAAGGGGTAAATAAAATGCAAAAATTTTGGGTTATTGACTGTTTATCTTGTTGCAATATTATATTAGGCAGGCCCTGGATACACGACATGAAAGCGGTACCATCCACTTATCACCAATGCATGAAACTCCCAAGTCCGTGGGGAGTTATCAAACTTATCAGTGACCAACAAGACGCGAAAAATTGCTACACCTCTTCCATGAAGGGTACTGCTAAACCCCAGCAGGCGTAGCAATTACAGAAGCCAACACGAGACGTAATGGAGGCCGGGAAAAAAGAAATTAAAGAAGTACCTCTTTATCCCGAGGATCCTGAAGTCAATGTGCTGATAGGAACGAGTATTCCTGAGGATATTGAATCAAATCTGCTCGATTTCTTAAAGACAAGGCTGTCAACATTTGCATGGAAACATGAAGATATGACAAGTATTTCCAAAGATATTATAACACATAAAGTTGGAATTGATAATTCTTTCAGGCCAATCCATCAAAAAAGAAGAAAGTTTGCACCAGAAAGAAACATAATTATTCAAGAAGAAGTAGAAAGACACTTGAAGGCAAAAATGATCAGGGAAGTTCAATATCACCGATGGTTAGCAAATGTGGTGGTTGTACAGAAAAAGAATGGCAAATGGAGAGTTTGTGTAGATTTCACAGACTTGAATAAGGCTTGTCCTAAAGATCCATTCCCTCTACCACACATTGATTCGATGGTAGACGCTACAGCCGGTCACGAGATGCTGACATTTATGGACGCATCCTCAGGATTTCAGCAAATCCAGATGGAGCCCTAAGATCAAGAAGATACGGCCTTCATGACTCCCGCATGTATTTATTGTTATATTGCTATGCCCTTTGGACTTATAAATGCAGGTGCGACCTATCAGAGGTTAGTTAACATGATGTTCAAAGAGAAACTGGGGGACACGATGGAGGTCTATATTGATGATATGGTGGTGAAGTCCAAGAAAGCTGAGGATCACCTCCAAGATCTCAAGACCGCATTTGATATCCTTGACAAATACAACATGAAGCTGAATCCTTCAAAGTGCCATTTCGGAGTGAAGTCTGGCAAATTCTTGGGTTACATGGTCACCAAAAGGGGGATAGAGGCAAGTCCGGAGCAGATACAAGCTATCCTGAATCTGAAATCCCCAGCATCAGTCAAGGATGTTCAAAGGCTAACCGGCAGGATAACGGCACTCAATAGATTCATATCCAAATCCTCAGAAAAGTGTACAGAATTTTATGATATCCAGAGGAAGAACAAAAGGTTCGAGTGGACCAGTAAGCATGAGGAAGCTTTAGCATCCTTAAAAGCTTATCTTTCTTCCGCTCCTCTACTGGTTAAACCCGAGGAAGGTGAATCCCTATCTCTATATCTAACGGTATCAAATAATGCTATAAGTACAGTTTTGGCTAAGGATCTCGAAGGTCAACAACATCCCATATATTATGTAAGTAAAAGTCTTTTGGATGCTGAAACCAGGTATTCTTATCTTGAAAAATTAATTTTAGCACTTATTATGGCATCTACTAAACTTAGACACTATTTTGAAACTCACCCTATATGTGTTAAAACTAATTATCCTATTAAGTCTATTTTGAGAAAACCAGAAATGTCAGGTAGAATGGCAAAATGGCTGTGAAGCTAAGTGCATATGATATAACATATGAACCTAGGACTGCCATCAAATCCCAGGCATTAGCAGACTTTGTGGCAGATTTCACCAGTGAACTTAAAGAAAAGGCAGACTTAGAAGTCCAACAACTTGAAGAAACCAAAGATAAGTGGACTCTATACACTGATGGTGCTTCAAATGTTAGAGGAACAGGTCTTAGGATTCTGCTGAAATCGCCACAGGGGGACATTATACCTCAATCCATATCCTGCGGATTTCAAGCCACAAATAATGAGGCAGAATATGAAGCTTTGATAGTAGGATTACAACTAGCAATCAGTATGAAAATCAAGTTTATTCAAGTACATGTTGATTCATTATTATTAGCTAATCATTTTAATGGTTCATATACTGTTAGAGGCGAAAAACTAATGAAATATCTAGAGCTAGTCAAAAAACTAACAAAGTGTTTCGAAATGTTTGGTATTTCACAGGTACCTAGAGAAGATAATGTTGAAGCAGACGCCCTAGCATATTTAGCTTCATCCTTCAGAATACCGGAAGGTGTCAAGATTCCCATCATACATATCCTAGGTCCAGCAATAGGAGAGCAAGGTGTCAATGAAATATCAGAAGATAATGAAGATTTGGGAGTCAAGAATCCTCAGAATAATGAAGATTCTTGGATTATCCTGATCTGGAGATAATTCAGGATGGAGTTATCCCAAAGGATGAAAACCCAAGAGCTTTTCACACAAAGGTAATCCCATATACTATAATGAATGATATATTATACAGAAAATATCTTGCAGGACCATATCTTAGGTGTTTGGAGAAGTCAGAAGCACAAGAAGTTCTTCAGGATATCCATGAAGGAGATTGTGGGAATCACACTGGGGGCAGAGCACTATTCTCCAAAATCCTGAGGACAGTATATTTCTGGCCAACGATGAAGAGGGATGCTATGAATTATTCTCAGAAATGTGATGCATGCCAGAGACATAGCAACATTTTGCACCAGCCAGTAGAACCATTATATCCTATTATATCCCCTTGGCCTTTCATGAAGTGGGGAATGGATATCATGGGGAAAT
This sequence comes from Bidens hawaiensis, assembly GCF_021521415.1. Classification (NCBI taxonomy): domain Eukaryota; kingdom Viridiplantae; phylum Streptophyta; class Magnoliopsida; order Asterales; family Asteraceae; genus Bidens; species Bidens hawaiensis. Next base: position 2,029,265 of record NW_027491133.1, read on the forward strand.
TACCAAGAGCCCCAGGAGGTAAAGTCTTTATGTTGGCTATGACGGATTATTTCTCGAAGTGGATCGAAGAGGAAGCCTTTGTTCAAGTCAGAGAAAAAGAAGTTATCTCATTCATCAAACGTAATATCCTGACAAGATTTGGGATTCCGGCAGAGATAGTGTGTGACAATGGCTCGCAATTCATCGGCAAAAGAACAACTAACTTATGTGCCAGTTGGGGAATCAAGATGATCACGTCAACACCTGTCCACCCTCAGGCTAATGGACAGGCTAAATCAAGCAACAAAATCATTATCAATAACCTGAAGAAAAAGTTGGGGTCTAAGAAAGGAAAGTGGGCCGAGGAACTACCATTTGTTCTTTGGGCAGATAGAAACACTTCGAAGAATGCTACTGGTCAGACTCCTTTCTCATTAGTATTTGGAGCTGAAGCAGTTATCCCTATAGAGATGGTTATCCCGACAGCCAGAATCAATCATCAAAATCCCGAAGATAATACTCGAAGTCTACTTGAAGATCTAGATGCGGTAGAAGAACTCCGGGATTTGGCAAAGATCAGAATGGCATCCTATCAACAGAAGATAGCAAAGTCTTACAACAAGAATATCAGAGTTCGAAGATTTCAAGAAGGAGATTTGGTTCTCCGAAAAGCTTTTCAGAATACTACAAATCCTGCAGATGGAAAGCTCGCACCAAAATGGGAAGGTCCTTACTTGATTGAGTCAGAAGCAGGAAAAGGGGGCATACAGATTGTCTACTTTGGATGGTGACTAATTACCAAGGGCTTGGAACGCTATCCACTTCAAAAAATATTTTATGTAAGACTTCTATCCCAAGGAAAATTTAACAGTAATGTTAAACAACTAAGGTATGTATTCAAATTTCTATTTATATTCATTTTCAATATTATTATTCTTCAAACAACGTACTGACTTAAGCATCGGAGGGGTGTTAGCCCCTCACGTAGAGTTGACTGTTTTGTAGATATGAGGGATTCTCATATGGAATGAAGTTAACTTGGGCCTTCGTCGCCAGTTTCTAAAGGGCTTCGTCGCCAGCTTATTCCTAAGGTATAAGGGGTTTTCATCTCTTCTAAGGTTTAAGGGATTTTCATCTCTTCTTAACGTCGCCTGTAGCGCACGTTTATTCAGCCTTAGTTCGAGAGGCGGGGCCAGCACATGAAATATAGTGACTTGTTCCTCGTTATCCTCGGCTATTGGTTTAAATCTCGAGATTTGAGGGGTTTTCGCCTCTTCTTAAAGTCGCCTGTAGTGCATGTTTATTTGGCCTTAGTTCAAGAGGCGGGGCCAGCACATGAAATATAGTGACTTGTTACCTCGTTATCCTCGGCTATTGGTTTGAATCTCAAGTTTATGGTAGACGTACCATAATCTAAGGTTTAGGAGATTTTCATCTCTTCTAAGGGGCCTCGTCGCCAGTTCATTCCTAAAGTTTAAGAGATTTTAATCTCTTCTAAAAGGCCTTGTCGCAAATTTGTTTCTAATGGTTTAAGGGATTTTTCATCTCTTCTAAAGGGCCTTGTCGCCAGTTTATTTAGGCCTTGTCGCCAGAATTTCTAAAATTATTTTCAGGATAATGCTGATATTACAATTCTATCTCTATATCCCCGGGATTAGAAAAGCATCTTAAATAATGGTCTTATTGCAAAAATAAGATGGTTTAGGAATTATCCAGGTTAATTGATATACGGTTCTGGTACGGTTTACTATTTGTGAATATTCTATATTTCGTATTACTTATCTTATTTACAAGATGAAGTTTATGACTTGGTATTGGTTTATTGACTAAAACTTAAGCTATTACTAAGAAATTTTTCATTTTTAACAAACTTAAAATTTTTTCTCTAATAAACAAGGATTTCGAAGGACTGATCTATTCTCGTAATAGTGTCAACTTTAGTCGGTGCAAAAACATAAAATTTTGGTGCTACGTGGATAACAGTTTATCATTAGAAAATTTAACAGTTGAAATTGCTAAGAATAACAGCTGTCAAATTTTGGGGACAATTGTTAGGGCCCAAATTTTATAGTCGAATCTATGCTCAGGATCCCGAATATGCTCAGGATCCCGAATATGTTCAGGATTCTCGAATAAGTTTAGTATCCTGAGTATTAATACTAATAAATAGATATTTCTCTCTTGGTGTTGATTTATAATTGCAGATATTAATTGTTGATTTAGTCCATGCGAAATACACGGTTGGTGGCTGAAGAAAACGCGTCAATTGTGTTATAACTGTTAGGAGTAAAGGCCAATTAATGGTTAAAGGGCAAATATTGACTGTATGCTGAAATCTCGCACTTATAGTTAATATTAACACGTGGAAGAACTCTATTATTGTCAGGAATCAATTCTTATGTTTAAGGATCCTGGATTTACTAACAGGTTTTCAATATTCGGTATCCCCGATAATTGCTATCTGTTGTATTATCCTCGGATATTTGAAGTTATTTCGCAGATGGGACTATGTTTGGCAAGTGACTCCTTAAAGAATCAGTCAAAGACGTGAGGAGTAACGGCTAAGAGACATAACTTCACATTTAAAGCCATTATGTCACACCCCGACCAAAGGCGGCAGAACATGCCGGGGTGCAACGATTGCTCATAAGCGCATGACACTATTTAAAGCGACAATATTTAACAAACTCATTTCATTTCACAACATCGAAAATGTCACATAACCAAATATTCATAACTCAAATACAACAAAATATAACAAAATATAGCAAATCAAATATTGTTCATTTTTGCTAATATCCTAACGGTATTTGTGATGTTTTCTTCACCGAACTCCATAATCAACCTAGATGCAAACCTATAACATTTCATAAAATAAAGTTTATCAACACAAAGGTTGGTGAGCAATTCATAAGTTTGAACAATAGATATATAGTATGAAAAGCCACAATACAAAACAATAGATAATAGCTATAAACTTGGATAAATAGTTATCGCTAACAAGTTAGCGACACCCAACTATAAGGGGTTGCCAAATAGTTTAGGATTTTATAGTTATCGTTAATTGCATTACGTTAACGACACCTTGCCATGAGGGGTTGCCAAATGGTCTAGGATTTATAGTTCCACCATCCAAAAGCGATAAACACATAGTCAAATAAGCATAGAACACCAAATCGAGCAATTATTCAAGTAAGGTATACAACAACGTTTGTGGTTTAAGACCCAAGTATAAAACATTTAGTTTAGATAAGTTGAAATGTCACCCCCAAAATAAAAGATAGAAAACGGGGTATGAAGTTACTCACGTTCAAGTAATAAACTTGAAAGATTGATTATTTGGAGATTTGCCGGAACGACGAGTTTAACGTATGAAGCCTAAATAAAAGAAAGTCTTGGATTTAGAAAGGTTGTCTTGAAGGTCTTTAAATAAAATAATTGTTGCAAAAACTAATCAATTAAAGTTCAAGGTTTAAAATGTAACTATTTAAGAATTTATAATAATAACCCTTTTAAAAAATGTAAGTTTGCTCAAAACCGGGTTAAAGTATCTAACCTTAATATTTACTTAACCAATGTTAAGTAATAAGGTGGGGAAAATGCTAAAATGCAAGTTCCATTAGGCTAAAGATACTAAAACGGGTTTTTAACGAGTGTTCGGGTTGTCGGTTCGGGTCTTGACAAATGGTCGAACCCAAAGTCAACTTTCCAAAATATTAATTGTTATGAGTAACTCATTAAAACATACTAACACTTAACCAAGTACGTAGATCTATTGTTTAGAACTAACAACGCACGTTAAACGAGTGTTCGGTTTTGTCGGTCCAAACTATGTTATGAGATCAAGTTTGATCCAACTATTCCAAGTACTTAAGAAAAATAATTAAAATCAGTTTGTAAACTATTTTTTAAAGAAATATACAAGTCTTGATAACTAAAAACACACTTGTGTGTCTTAAGCGAGTAAAAGTCGGTATGGTTCGGTCTCCATCTCACAAATAGTTCATAGATGGTTTCTACATGCCCAAATATCATAGAACTTGTATATTGGTTTATAAATGAAGAAAACTTAAATTTTACAACAAAAAAAGTTAACTACAAGTCTTTTAAGCAAAAGTTTCGGTTTAGTTCGGTTTCCATCTCCCAACGAGTTCATAGATGGATTCCATATGCTTAATATCAAAGAACTTGTAAAAATGATTTTTGAAACTCAAATCTAGCAATAAACATGTTTAAACAACTATTTTAACAAAACTAGTAAACAAAAGTTCGGTTTCTGGTTTGGACTAGTTTCAGTTAAACCGAGGTTAGTCTTATACAAACCCACACCATGGAACTTGTAAATAAGATGAACAAACTAAAGGGTTAGAAGTTAGTCATAAGTGATATGTATAATAAGTTATGTGTGTGTAAATATATATCAAGAACACGAAGTCCTCCATGAAGCCTTTCCTTATGACATTCGAAACTTAACCAACCAAAGTCGGTGAAGTAACAAATAAAGGAAACAAGGGGTGTGTATTATATATATGTTGTACCACCATATTCAAGAGTTAGTAATGTTATATAAACAAGTTAGAATGAAAGACTATAGTTAGTTTGACTTGAGAAGTCAAAACTTCAAAAATACATAAGAAATAACAACCTTGAATCTATGGAGTTTGAGAGAGTTTTTTGGAGATGTAACAAGAGTAAAATGAAGAAGATGGGTGTGTATATATAGGGAAGGAGTGAAGGGTTGGGTATAAAGATTCTTTTATGGTTTGCATAAAAATGGGTATGTTAAAATGGTCAAACAATGCATAATATAAAAAAAAAATATTTTATATATTTTATATATTTTAAATGACAAGATCCAATATTTTATATATTTGAAATGTTCGGGTTACAAACAGGTCGGGTTTACATAACAAAAGTGACCCGAAATTGACGAATGTCACACATTAAACCACGTAATCAAAGCATTAAAGACAAGGGCGGATTTCCCGGGATAACAGTTGTAATCTTCTATTATATATATGAGCTGATAATATCATTAGAACACACACTTTCACTCACCTAGTTACTAGCATACTCTGTAACACTTAGCTCTCGATATTCTATCAGCTCCACCACTTGTAATCACCCTTTTTGTTTTTAATAAAAGAGACGTTGATAGTTTTCACCGTCCGGGGGTTTTTTATGCCGGAGATCCTCACGATCAAGGGATTTTTCCCTCGAAATCAAATCTTTGTGTTCATCCTATTCTTGATCAAGCACTCCACCTCACGCACTAATTTGATCAAAAATTAAGTTGTTAATTTTTGACCGAAACAATACTATTTCCCTTGGCCTAGCCCACGTTTGGATATGATCCCCGACGGTCATATCCTTTAAGGTTTAAAGGTTTTCATCTTTCTTATAAATAGAGTTTATACACTCTCGCCTGGAGCGCACGTTATCCAACGTATAGTCCGGGGCAGGGGGACCAGTACACGCTTAGTGGCTGACAATTTCGTTGTCTTCGGCTATATGGAGGATCCTAAGATTTATGGTAGACATACCATACCACCGATTTATAACGTTTTCACATTATCTCAAGACAAAGGTTTTTAACATTTTCATGTTATCTAAGGTTTATAACGTATTCACGTTATCCCAGTTTGGGCTTGTCCCCAGTATTTGGGCTTGTCCCCAGTTTAACACCAGTTTGGGCTTGTCCCTAGTTCACGGGCTTGTCCCCAGATTACACGGGCTTGTCCCCAGTTGCACGGGCTTGTCCCCAGTTTATTTGTGGGCTTGTCCCCAGCTTAATGGGTTTAACCCCAGTTAACATTATAAGTTATTTGCAACAGATTTTCTAATTTCATCACGAAGACAAGGTTTTATGGATCCAAAATCCATAACTTACTTTTACAAGGATCACGAAAGGATCATTACTTATGGTAACCTAGATCTAATTAGATCTTTTTGTATGATTTCTACTTGTCAATTTACATTTATTTGGTTAAGATATTTGTAAATTCTATTGTTTAAGGATATGAAATTCCTAGCCTATATTTTTTCAAGGATATTCTATCCTCGAAATTGTTATTCAAAGGTGTTTTTAAATTCTTCAGCAAGACTAAATTTATATCAAACAAACTTTCGAAATAACAAGTAATAAGCAAATAGTCAAAAGATATTGTTTAGTAAACTTACTTGCAATTACCAAAAATCTTAACCCGGATTTCACATTCATAAAAATGTACCATCCACTCGGGTTAAACAGGTGTTACTAGTTGTTCATGATTTGCAGGGAGAAGGATATACAGCCGGAAGGGAAGTTCCCATAGAAACTCCATTGATATATGACAATTATATCCGGCTTGTCAAATCTCATATGTTTTTGCAGGAAGTTTGAATTCAAAGGAAAAATGACAGCTGTTATCTTATCACAACCGCCATTTTGGGGGCAATTGTTAGTGCACAGAAATTTGACACTGTGGATATGTTATCCTGACATATGTTTTGGATCAGTTATCCTTATCGTGTGTTCCAGATCCCGTCAGGATCAAGGATCCACAGTACTTATTACTAATTAACGGTTGTTCTCATGTCTAGTCTTATATTTAGCAGGTATAACGGTTAGAAGACACAGTCTATCCACTAACTTGCAGTCAAGAATATATTGACGTGTCTGGATCAATTATCCTTCTGAAGAGTTCCAGAGTTATGTCAGGATCATGGATCCTCGGTATTTGGTGCTATTAATGGTTGTTTCTTATATGAAGGCTGATATTTATCAAGTGTAACGGCTCCAAGACCTGGTCTACCCCCTATTTCGCAGCCTGAGTGATGGAGCACGTGGTCAAAGTGGCAGTTACGATTATATTGAAGGCAATGGAGGATTTTTAGGGATTATTAGTTAATAGTCTTTATTATTCATAACTCCATTGAGTTATTCTCTTTGATGTATAAATAGAGGCTATGATCAGTTAGGAAAAGACACAACACATAGCTTTCGTTGTAATACTAATCATAATCTCCAACCTTGTATCCTCATTTTTTATATTAATAAAGTGGTGATCGACGAGTTGTCATACCCGGGGTTTTTGTGTCGGCGATCCGAACCAGATCAAGGGCTTTTTCCCGTAACAAATCCGTGTGTTTGTGTTTGCAATCGATACATACTTTTTTTCATAATCATAGCACTAATCCTCACTAAACGAATTTGGATACATTATCCTTAGCAGATTTTTATCCAAAACATATGCTATACCATTCTATTTATTTATATGTTTAATATATTAATTTGTAATCTAACTTGTTTCTATCTTTATGTGTTAGCTAATAAATAAAATAAGAATGGTTTGTCAATGTGAAATTATGAATTTAAGAGCAAGCTTTCGAGGTGTTTATGTCATTGTGTGATGGAAAGGATTAGGAGGATGGATGAAGGTCAGTATGTTAGTATTCTACTCTTTTATAAGTGTTAATATTTTTTTTCCATTTTCTATAAATTATTTGTTTAGTACACTTGAGAGTGAGACTCGGCCCACGGGAAACAGTCTATTTATTGTATTGAGATTTAATTACACTGATGGTTAAGTCACTTTGAGACATTCATCCACTTTGACCTGTCGTTTATTTGACCTCAATGCCTACACGCACTAAAGGGCTTTTGACAACACATATCGCACATATTATTACGGTTTTTTTTATTAGCACCAAAGGGCTTTGTATTAATATTGACTCTATTATGACTTATTTATTTCAATTGCTTCCTGATTTTAACAGGGGGGTCTTGCTTTATATTAATCTTTAATGGTGACTAACAAACATTTTTCTGTGTTTTGATCAGTGGCAAAGAATTCTAGCTTACGCCAGTGCTATTGAAGGTTTGTGGCTGATAAAGGTGGTTGCACGAAGTCATGGAGGTTTTTGGATGATTGTTTTTATATGTTAAACTGAATGCTTTAATAATATGTATGTTAAAAAATGAATAATTTAGACTAATGGTCAAGATGGATGCTTTAGCTGTTCTAGCTATTTTTAAAATGGTTCATTGTTTGGATACGTTGTTTATTTGCTCACTTTTCTGCTCTAGCTATGTTTTTATTCGTCTTTTAAGTCGGTTGATTTGCCGCCATATTTGATTGAAAAACGTCATATTTGCTCACTTTTTTTGTACTAGTGATTAGGTAAGCATATGTCAAAACATTGTAAAAGTGTCCTAATATGTTTTTATTGGGACGCCTTTTGGGTTGTTATTGAATATATTATGCGACCATAAAATTGGTTTCATAATCTTATTTAGGATATTAGGACTTTTTTCTTGGTACTAAAGTACCTATAATGTTACACCATAAGGGTCTTATAAATTATTTTTTAAGGACGCTTGTATATGTAACAAAAGATTAAATGAAGGTAAGCAAATGTTAAAACATTGTAAAAGTGTCATAATATGTTTTTATTGGGACGTTTTTTGGGTTGTTAATGAATATTTTATGCGACCATAAAATTGATTTCATAATCTTATTTTGGATATTAGGACGCTTTTTGAGTTCCGAGACTTATTACGACCCCTTTACATGAAATGCTTTCTCATTGGTCCTACTAAATGAAAGGTCCTATAAAATAGCATTTTAGGACGCTTTTGTGTATACTAAAAAGCCCTTTTTGTTGTAGTGATTGTTGATGGGCCATATTACTCTTAATAGCTAATAAAGGGTTTTTCCTTGGGTGTATATATAGAGAGAATAAATTAACATCATAAAAAAATCACACAGACATACAATTTTGTGTGCCTCCTCTCTCCTAAACCGGGTTTCTCTCAAGAACCCTAACACCATCCTTAACTATACATCCTAAAGGGGAACTCGATCAAGATGACAAGCACGTCGACGACTTCATACTCTGCTGCGGTTACTACTCTCCATGCTGTAACAGGTTCATAGGTTTAATATTTATCATGTTTTCTATTACTTACATGAAGAACTAATCAACATGTGGTATTAGAGCGATGTTGATTAATCAATTCTTCATGTTTTCCCTAAATCTGGAATTGAATCAGAAGACATGGACTAAAACTTGATAAACCCTAATTTTTTCGGTTTCTTTTTCATGTTCTATTACGAAAACAATATATGAAACTGTTTAAAATCGCTAAAATTCATATTTAATAAACCCTAATATTTTCGAAATCTGTTAAAATCATGTTTAAATATTTCGATTCCAGTTTTTGTATATGTTTAATAATTAAAATTTTCAACGATGTTCTTCGTGTTCATCATAATTATAATTTTTTGAAAATTATAGCATATTTTGGTTCAAATCTGGATTATAATATGTTAAAGTTAATTTAGGGATATAATTTTTCAAATCTTGAATTAATTAAAAGTTTTGGTATCTTTTAAAAATATTTGAATCCCATTAAAATAGGAAATAGATACAACTGTTAATTCTTAAAAGATTTGATCCAAATCTTATTATTATCCTTTTAGATTTCGAAATCAGTTTATGGCAACTAGTTTACGGAATTAATTGTATGGGTTTTATTAATGTTTTTTGTGTTTTCAGTTAATTAGGATAATATTAATTTTTGGATTTTAGAATTCTCGGATTTTAAACTTTATGGCATTATACGGGATTTTTTTTTTGGAATAGTTTTCCAATCTTTTTCCCGCAAGCACACTAATTTTCCGAAAACTCATTACTTTACCCGAAAACCCATAATACTCGAAAACCTATTAACCAAATACACATATCATCCGAAAACTATAATTTACCCAAAAACGTTATTTCTCGAAATCCTTAATTTTACCCAGAAAGTTTTTGCTATTAACTCATTAAAATGTTTTGTAAATACTTAAACATTATAAAATTTTACAAAACATAAAAGCTTAACTTGAATGAACTTTTGATGTATCACTTCTGCCCAAAGGTGATGAGTTACATTTACCATATCATTCAAGTCTAATTGAAAGCTTTTGTTAGTTTTTGCATAACATGATACAAATGTTTCACTTCTACCCAAAGGTGATGCGTTACATTTATATCTAGCAAAACTAACCCATGCATAATTAAAATAATTGTATCTTCTGCCCAAAGGTGATGGGATACAATTGTTTTGCACACATACTTAAATAAATTTTACGTCTACCCAAAGGTGATTTATTTTTTGTTTAAGCAGAACTTTTAATTATAGTCTATTAGTTTGATGTTAATAATAGACATATCACATCTTCAATAAAATATAATGATCCTCACATTAATGATCATTTATTAATCTAATGATCATAAGTTTTAATATGTATTATCTTAATATCCCATAACATTACTCATTATAATTTTCTTCTATAATTATTTCATCTATATAGTCCACTCTAATATTAAAACATAACATAAGTTTTACATCATAAAGAGTTTCAATAATATTTAGCTCTTCTCAGTTTTAGTTATCCCTTAAGACATGATATGACTATCTTACTGCTCTTTATAATAACAATCATTCCATTGAAAACCGGAGCATAACAAATAGAATGAGTCAATCATAATGTCTCTTACTATAATGATAATCAAGAACTTATATAAATAAATGCTATCACTAGAGTCATTCTAGATTTAGTTTTTCCTAAGACTAATCAAAATAACTCCTAAGATTCATGCACTCCTTAAAAGTTCTAACTATAAGGTTAAATGACGTTACTGAATACATCATAATGTACAATACCATGAACCATAAAGTTAAGGGCTCACACATGGAAATAAGTACACTTTTCTAATGCATTACATACTAAAAGTTTCTATTATTACAATTTGTTGCCTTAAGTATCAACTATAACACTCATATATATAAAAGGAAAACGAGTACGTTGATTAGCAACACATGTAAAAGAAAACAATATGACAGTGGAACATAAGATGTTATTCAACTCACCACCATTAAAACCTTAAAGAGGATAATTCTAAGGTTCATAGACAAAATACAAGTATTACTTCCAGCTTTAAGTTCTCTAAGGAGAAGTCTCGTTGTCAAAATATGTCATTATATTAGGCATAAGTAACAAGGCTATCCACAATTCAAAAGAACATCTGGCTAAACAGTAGTCGTATATTAATGATATTTAAGTCTGCTAATCCTAATATTCCAATTAACATGATAGGCTGAGTCTAGTTCTATAAGTTTCTTTACTGATATCAACAAATAACTAACATGAGTGTTGGTGACAAAATTTAAATGTTAAGGCTATTATAACTATGAAAAAATGTCTTCTAATTACGTTTTATGATACCTTAAATATTCTGGAGATCAATCAGAATTTAGTATCAATACTTAAGCTACATTATGACAGTTGTGAGGTTGGCATAGCCAACATAAAATCACTCTTACCCTAAAATCTCATATTATTTGTTATCAGTATTTGGATTGAAACATTTATAAAATAGAACTAGATGATACTACATGCTTTCACAACTTTTGTTATTATGCAAAGAATTTAACAAAAGACAAATGAGAATTATAAAATTCATCCACTAAAACCAAATTTCATGAGAAATCATGACATGGTTGATGAGGGTGATTTTTTCATCTACTCTCATTCTTAGTGATTTTAATCATGTGTTAAATGCCATAAAACATTACTTGGCTTAAGGAATAAGTATGAGTCCACCATAAGTTATATTTCACTGACATTCGTGGAACTTATTCAAACAGAATGTTCAGACATAATTCTTTTATCATTTAAAAAGCTATTTACTTGTATCTAATATGACTTCTATGTCCATGGTTTTAAAGAGATCCATTTATATATAACTAATACGATTTCTTCTAAATATGTCCCTAAGTTTATTATGACATCTGGACAAAGTCTAACATATATATGAGAAATTCCCACATCACGTACATCATTGAAACTCCTTATGTAGTTTTTCTAGAGATATTAAAGATCAGTGGGAGCCTTAAGTGTCTCAATCATATCTTACAAGATTTTCAAGAGGTGGGGGAGTGAAAACTTGATATTATCTCAATTACACCTCTTGTACAAGACACTGCTCACAACACTATTTCATCAAAACTTATCTCTTTATCTACTACTACTACTACTGCTACTGCTGCTACTACTGCTACTGCTACTGCTATTACTGCTACTGCTACTGCTACTACTAATCTTACAAAAGTTTCAGTGTTGCTTAAACGTAGGCAAATTCAGATTTCTTACTAAACTAATCCTCACCAAGAGAAACTGCAATAACTTATATTATTAACTTGTTTCTCTGTTAGAATCTATTGGTATTTAAATATTGACCCTAAGCATGCTAATTTCCTAAAGGTTTCTAAGATCAGTGGGAGCAGTAAAAGTCTTTATAATGACTTGACAAAAGTACAAGATACGGGGAGAAGAGAGTCATTAAATTTTACTCCGAATTTAACTCCGATTACACCTCTTGTACACCATACTGTACCAACTCTTACACACTTAGAATCCTGAAAATGATAGCAACCTAACCAAGAGCTAATTTATGAAACTGAAACTTCAAATAAACCCAATAATCAACTCAGGAGGTCATCTAGGTTTTAAAACCTACTAACTTTGATGATTATGTAACCTCTCTAACTAAGTTGAAATGGATGTTGGAAAGTTTAATGATCCTACCCCCTTATAATTAAACCATTAGCATGAATCATAATTGACTCCATAAGTCAGGCTAACGTTTTGAGATTTGGTTGAATCACCTAAAGGTGTTCATAACTAAACTAAATCCTAACACAAACATTAAGACGCTAAGAAGCATGACTGATTGTTAAAGGTTATATTCAAGAGGGAATAAATTATCAAAGAATCTTCTTACCTATATTACAAAAGATTTCTTTAAGTATCATTATTGTTCTAGTAGCTTATAATAGTTAAGAGCTACATTAGATGAACATTAAAACAACTTTCCCTAACAATCGGCTTACATACTTATTTGTTCATAAAGCAACCTAAAAGTTATATACTGAAGGTCAAAGAACATTTAGTCTATAAGTCAATAAAATTCATATATGGGTTAATGCAAACATCAAAATGTGATGGAATCTTTATACAATTATTTTTATCAAAAACCAAGTGGATTAATGTACCTACCTCAAGATGTGTGGGAGCAACTAAAAACAAACTTGTCCTTATATAGATGACATGCTTCTGACAAGTATATGTTACATAAGTCAAAGCATTGTTCACACATACTTTGATATTATAGATCTTAGAGATATTCCTTACACGTGTAACATACAATACTGCTCTACTTTAGAGAATAATAGGATCACATAGATTATTTCCACATGCTTCATTAAGTAGAAGCCTTATATAATAATAGGATCACATAGATTATTTCCACATGTAACCTCTCTAACTAAGTTGAAATGGATGTTGGAAAGTTTAATGATCTTACCCCCTTATAATTAAACCATTAGCATGAATCATAATTGACTCCATAAGTCAGGCTAACGTTTTGAGATTTGGTTGAATCACCTAAAGGTGTTCATAACTAAACTAAATCCTAACACAAACATTAAGACGCTAAGAAGCATGACTGATTGTTAAAGGTTATATTCAAGAGGGAATAAATTATCAAAGAATTTTCTTACCTATATTACAAAAGATTTCTTTAAGTATCATTATTGTTCTAGTAGCTTATAATAGTTAAGAGCTACATTAGATGAACATTAAAACAACTTTCCCTAACAATCGGCTTACATACTTATTTGTTCATAAAGCAACCTAAAAGTTATATACTGAAGGTCAAAGAACATTTAGTCTATAAGTCAATAAAATTCATATATGGGTTAATGCAAACATCAAAATGTGATGGAATCTTTATACAATTATTTTTATCAAAAACCAAGTGGATTAATGTACCTACCTCAAGATGAGTGGGAGCAACTAAAAACAAACTTGTCCTTATATAGATTACATTCTTCTGACAAGTATATGTTACATAAGTCAAATCATTGTTCACACATACTTTGATATTATAGATCTTAGAGATATTCCTTACACGTGTAACATACAATACTGCTCTACTTTAGAGGATAATAGGATCACATAGATTATTTCCACATGCTTCATTAAGTAGAAGCCTTATATAAGTTCAAGTCTATACTCGTTTAGATATTACTCAAAATTGCAACACACTAGATATGTCTAGTTAATGTGAAGCATCTAAAAGAGTACTAAGATATCTTTAATGGAAACGAAAGACTATAATTTAATAGAAGAAGTGAGAATTCAAACCGGTAGATTTCTCTAAACTTTGTCATTCAAAAATAAGAAAATGTAATTTTCGGGATATATTCTTATGTTAGCAGATAAATCTATCTCATGGAGGAGTCATAATGAACTGATAACAACAATCTAAGTTATAATGACATAATGTGTTGATTAATCACAACGCAATTAACAATAAATGTTGTTGAAAATTTATCAGTGGACTCATAAGTTTATTAACTCCATATAAATTATATATTGAAGACTTACTGTAATAAAGTCAGCTACCATGTTTTCTCAAACATTAATAGTTCGAGAGGTGCTGCATTAAAATTCGATATGAAATTAATTATTTGTTTATAAACAAATTGAGGAATCTAAATTTTCGTATCGAATACATTCATGATATGCTTAAGGATCCGATAACTAAAAGTCTCACCCATAAATATTATGAAAGCGTTATAATAATGACGGGTTATTGATGACTATGCGCAACTGCATATCATACTATGAATGATTAACTATTAAATTTCCTCATCAGTTTTGATTTTGTATGTCTCTTAATATGTTCTGCATGCATAATGGCATATAGACAAATTATTATACAAATCAAATGTTCTGAAGGGCTTACTTGAAAATTTTGATCATAACTACTTAGATTTTAAATAAGGACTGCAGTATGATTAATGGGAGTCTTGAGCTGATGTTCAATTCAATAACTGTATTTCTCTGCTCCAGTTTGAGTTTAAAACTAAAATGAGTGTTAACTCCTGATCAGGCTTATCTAATACTCATAATAAATGATTACTCGGCCAAGTGGGAGAATGTAGGAATAAATATATTTTATATATTTATTTATATGGCCATCATTATCATTTATATAATAATAGATCAAAATAATTAATTATACCTTATTATATATTAGCTTAGTAATTGTTGATGGGTCATATTACTCTTAATAGCTAATAAAAGGTTTCCCCTTGGGTGTATATATACAGAGAATAAATTAACATCATAAAAAATCACACACACATACAATTTTGTGTGACTCCTCTCTCCTAAACCGGGTTTCTCTCAAGAACCCTAACACCATCCTTAACTATACATCCTAAAGGGGAACTCGATCAAGATGACAAGCATGTCAACGACTTCATACTCTGCTGCGGTTACTACTCCCCATGCTGTAACAGGTTCATAGGTTTAATATTTATCATGTTTTCTATTACTTAATGAAGAACTGATCAACAGATTCATGACTAAGATTAGGAAGAACTTATACAAATGATTTCAACAATAATTGCAAAGAAGATTAGTGACCCCTACCACGATTAGGAAGAACTTATAGTGTTGATATCTATCTTAATTAAAGAGACAAAGATGATCCCTGCCCATATTAATTAAGAAAGAGTTGTAAAATATAAACATAATGTCTGCCTTCAATAAGTTGAGTGAAGATTCATGATTCTTACCAAAGTTAAAAGAAATATAAATGTTGTTTCCACTTTTACTATGAGATATTTGTGACCCATGTTGATCATTTGCATTTGCAAGATGATTTCTTCATTTTAAGATATAAGTGTAAAGTGGTTGAAAGTTAAATCTTGAAACGAGTGATAAAAATTAAAAAATAATAATAATAGTTGAAAGAACTAAGTGAAATAATTAAATTAATTAATATTAAATTATAATTTTGAATGTTTAGAATTATTGGTTAGTGCTATTCTTACTTTCCTAGGATAGTAAAGTGGTTTGAGTGTAATATTGGAAGTTAAGGGTTCAATCCTCATGGTGTATGATATTATACTGATATAAAAAGACCTCATATTGTACGATATTTAATCGTTATAAAAAGAGTTATTGGTTAGTAAGTTTGTTTATTTAATCACTTGCATGTTTATCTTATTAGTTTGAAAATCTAGAAAGTTGAAGTCTAAGTCATAGTATGTTTGGCAAGTTAATTAGTATAATTATATCGATATAGATATGTAATTAGTGGGTCAAGATTTATAGTAATATGGTTATAGATATGTAATTAGTGGGTCAAGAATTATAGTAATAATAATTTATTCTAATAAAATACTACATATTTTTGTCACTTGTCGTTTTCATAGCCATTCTCACATTTTTTTTCATTTATTTCAATATATGATCCTTATCTTTTAAGTCGTGTTAATATATGAATTTAAGTTTGTTTTTTATTGTATGTAAATTATAATCAATTCATTCATTAACATTAATGGTGAAATAAGGAAATATTAAAATTGACGTTACAAGTTTGTTAGAATATAATTTTAAAGTCACATGTAATTGCAAATTAAAGCAAATAAATGTTCATTATTGTCGAAGAATTTGGATTTGTATGGTAAACTACAAATTGTTTTTTAAATTGTGATTCGAGCAACAATGCATAATTTTTTATATAAGATTGGTTTCAAATTTTGATTTAAAATCTTCTCATGTGCATTTAAACTCGGGAAAATGTGTATTTTCTTAATTTTCTCCAAACGTTTTGTATAAATATTGCAAACATAGAGATCACCTATTATATATCTTGGTGTTTAGCATTAAATTATTGAAGTTGAATTATATATTTTATAATCTATATGCATACCGATTTACTATATGAAGTATATGTCATTTATTTATATGATTTTTTTTGTGTAGTATAAAGAGTTTTAGCAGAAAAAAAACAATATTTAATTTTCAATATTTTCTTTATAATTCAGACCAAAATGCTTCAGAACATATATTTTCACATTAATTTATAAAAAAATAGTTAATCCGGTTAAAAGTCATTTACCATGCTTCCAACAAATCCGAAATCTTTACTTTTTTTCTATAAGTTTTTAAAATATATATATCGATTAATTAAATATTTCAACAACTCCCATAATATTAACAAATAACAGAGGATTAGTATTCAAAATTTAAACATTCCTTATCAAATACTTTCATCACTCATAAATAAGAATCACTATCTGCACTTTATGCAACTTTAAATCTTCTGTTATTCTACTAACTAAAAATAATCACTTTTCTTCGAACAATACTTTAAGTTAGTATGTCTTTGTCATTTTCCATTAATATAAAATGAAAAACAAAAACATTTTGTTATATTTTAATTTCAGGTTTTATATGTTGCTTGATTATACAATTGTTAATTGTAAAATATAAAATCAAGTAAATATTTTATTAATGACACCAAATTTATCATGATTAATCAATTTCAAATTCTAAAAATTATAAGGATGACTATATCACCAAAGTTCAGGTAATCTGGTTTTTAGATAATTATGTTTTGGGATAAACATGAGCACATGATCTCAAATGACATTATATATATTAACTGATTAACAGGCATGCTATTTTATGTGTAAGTATATTTTTTTTGTTAGTGTCATGGATATATTACCATTTATCGAGGGTTGGTATGTACTTGAATAATCTTATTTATCACACGGACAATTATTCGTGGCTATATCAAGAGTTATAAACATACCTATATGTTATCTTATCAAGAATTATAAGCAGACATGAATTAAAGATTTGATTTGTGATAAACAATGCATACCAACCAACAAAATTACAAATGTAGCGTACAAGGACTGTTTTATTTATTAGTAACATATTTGTGTAATCTTAGTTATGTAATTTCTGTAACTTTAATGTAAATTGTAATTGTTTAAAATATATGATGATTTTGTTAAGTATATTTCACTTATTGACTAAAGAACAAAATTTTCATCAATTACCCGTGTAATACACGGGCCTCAAACTAGTAAATAAATATAAAAAAAGACATTCCCAGCCTATTCGTGTTCTTGTATGGTCCTGATTTCCAACAAGAAGATACTAAAGTCAATTTTTGATTGAATATATTGTAATGAGTAGATCGATTAAGTAATATACGTTCAAATTACTACACATTTTGTAATGAGTAGATTAAACTCATGGTCTTCTTACAATATTTTCTTTTTTAATTTTTATGTAAAAGTAAAATAATAAATTTACCCACTTTATTTGTTGTAAAAATAAACACGACCTGGATGAGCATTTCATCATGAGGAAATTCATTGAATTATAACAAAAACTCATAGTTCACGAAATCAGTAATCAAATGAGATATAAATCCATTTTATAAACGAAAAGTTTTGTTTTGTGAAACTGGAAATATTAAATTGTTCATACTAGATGATTGATATAAGGTTTGAACCATAACAATATTGTTTTAGTTGGTGGTTATAAAACAGTTGACGAATATAACTACTAGCAGCTATAACCATTACATCTATGAGAACAGCAATAAAAGGCTCGAACAGTAGGAACAAAGTCACCTCTGATCACTTCATATCCATTATGTCACTACTCGTCTGATCCCAGTTACCATATTAACAACTATTTTCATGCAACTTTTAATTAGCTATTCATACGTACAGATCCAATGTGTTCTCGATGAATCTCCTGGAGGTAACAGATCGTCGTTCGCGACTGGGCAGCGAGACCCCCACGGCCCCTAGACCTCGCCTGGGGTGTTGCCTCCAAACTCCCCCAAGGGGGCACGACCCTTTGGACCCTTGCCTAGGAAGTGTTGCTCGCCTGCTGAAGAGGTAGGTCCCAGAAGAGCCCAGTTGGACCCGCAAAACTCACCTTGAAGAGGGACGTTTGCGCAAGGACCAACTGGTTCCGCAGGACCCACCATGCTCAGAGATGAAGACCTTACGCGCAGTACGCCAGCTGTTCCCGCAGGGAAAGCCTCCCAATGGTGAAGTACCCCGCCTGTCCCCGCAGCTGCGGATACAAGCCATCAGGGAAGGCTACCCGCACTAATAGCAAGGTTACACGCACAAGGCACTAAATAATTCAGTGTCACCTGAAGGAATGAGCAAGGCGGGAATACTCCCGCCCAAATGAGCCAGTCCGTATGCTTCTGGAAGATCTTTTGTACTATACCTGCCAAGGTATGGACAAAATAGACAAGATCTGACCAAAGCAGCCCATGAACCAATCACAGACACCGACAAACAGTACGAGGAGCATGCTCTAGTACTGTTTGTCACTATTAGCCGCTGCCTACTCACCAACCCTTGTCGTGGCACGCACATAGCCTGCAGTTGGTGGAAAAGGAATAGTACACAGCCGGCCTGGTCACTATCAGCCGCTGCCTACCCACCAACCAGCATGGCACGTGCGTAGCCCGTAGTTAGTAGAACAGGAATATTATACAGCTGGCTGTACCTGCTTGGAAACCTACCTTCGGCTATAAATACTCTAACACCTTGGAACGGTATCATCATCTGGTATTTTACCTTCACTAGCTATTTCTCTCAATATACACTTATATTCAGAGCAATCTAGTCTGATTCTCACGCCGGAGGGTGGTCACAAGGAGGAATCCCCCCCCCCTTCTCAGTGACGAGCTCACGGTGTCTGTTTTGCAGGTCATCTGAAGAACATCCTTCTTTGCCGGACCTAACCCTCGTGGGAAACATTACTTAACCACCAGATTATCCATTATCTACTCAGGGTCGATTAGTGTTTCTTCATTGGCGCCATCCGTGCATAAAAGCTAGAACTAATTCAGTTTTTTCAAAACTTCTGAGAAAATGGTTAACGTTACTCCGGTCCCAAGGCCAGTAAGTGACCAAGAAACCCCGGTAACCACAACCCCAGCTACTGGGGGGAACACCGGCGGTTACACAAATTTTACGAACACTACCCCGGTTACCCAAGCCGGGGCAAGTGCAGTAAACAATATTTCACTGGGGTTCACTGATGCCCAGTTGGAGAAACAGACGAGGCTCCCTCGCCAAACACTCGATCAAGTTAAGGCGTGGGTCGAAGCACGTCAAAAGGAATACCAAGCTGAGTTGGATGAACGCTTGCTTTCGCTCCAACAGGCTGACGAGTTCGGGAGCACTCGACAACAGCTCAACATGAACAGTGAGTGCGAGTATTCGGACGATGATCGGGAGGAATCCGACACTGACGCAAACCCTCGCCATAGGGCGAAAGGGAAGCGTAAAGAAACGGACTTCCAACCAAGAAGGAATTTCGGAGAAACCTTCAAACCAAGGAACGCGGGGGGAAACCCACGCGACTTCTCCAAAACCTTTAGACCAACTGCTGCAAATGCGGGAACATCCAAGTTTGCAAGGGACATTGCGGAAGCAATCGCCCCGAGAAGTGCCAAACAGATGTCCAACATCGGCACTTATGATGGTCTATCCGACCCAGACGATCACTTGAACAGATTCATAGCCGGGGCAACCGTCAGTAACTGGACGGAACCCACGTGGTGTTATATGTTCCAAATGACGCTGGTTGGAGCGGCCAGGGCGTGGTTTGATCGTTTACCGGTCCACCACATCTATGATTGGGCGGACTTTCAACACAAGTTCAGCCAACACTTCAGTCAACAGAGGAAATATACTGAAGAGCAGTGGACGATCCTCAACTGCGTGAGAGAGGAAGATGAATCTTTACTAGACTTCATCACTCGCTTCAACTCCAAAAAGCTGAGTCTGGGCAACATAAGTGAAGATCTTGTTCGCGCCGCTTTCATCCAGGGCGCCGAATACCCAGAGCTTATCCGCACGTTGACGGGTAAGGACGACATGCCATCCACATGGGATGCCATCATGACGGCGGCCAAGCGCTTTGCCTAGACGGAGAAGCAACTGGGTAGGGACCTTCCCCAGAGTACACATCTCTACACGCAGAGGACCAGAGAAAACAATGTTCGGATCGCCCGGCAGAACAAAAAGAGGAAGCTAGGTATTTGGCAGTCAAGGGTAAACTTTGACACCTCATCCAGCTCTCGCCCTCTTGTTGGCGGAAGGGATAACACGCACCCTTCAAGCCGAAAACACCGGTGGACGCCACTCACCAAAAGCGTCACGGAGATATTTGCCACCGAAAAACTCCCATGGCCAAAAGCTCCAATGATCCGGCAACGACCTAATGCGGATCAGAGCAAATTTTGTGACTTCCACAGGACAAAGGGTCACAGTACAGAGGAGTGTACATCCTTGAAGGATATTGTTGAAACATTCGTCAAGGATGGAAGACTTGCACACCTTGTGGCATCAATCAAGAATGGAGGAAGGAATGATAACCGGTATAAAGGCAATGGACGAAAGCTCGTTGACATCAGCATCCACATGGTTCATGGCAACATCAGAGGAAGAAAAAGACGAACGACGGAACCATGCGAATGGAAGGAAGCTGAGGTGCGCTTCCCGCGAGTGCCAGGAGGACCCAGCAAGGAAGGCCCTATCGTCATCAAAAGCCAGCTGGGGCATTACATAACTTCCCGCACTCTTGCTGACAACGGCGCCTCGTCAACGGTTATGTACAGGCAGTTCTTCGACAAACTAGACGACGAAGACAAAGAACGCCTGGAAACGGTTTACGCCTCAATGGAAGGGTTCGACGGCAGCACAAACACCCCCTGGGTATCCTATCTTTCCCCGTCATTCTCACGGACGGGAAATACTCCCGCACAGAAGACGTGGACTTCGTCGTAATGAGGAAGCCACATCACACATAAGACATTCTCTTCGGGAGAGACGGGATGGCAAGATTCAACGCCGTGGTATCTTTAGTCCACGGCATGATGGGATGGCCAACTGCTGAGGGTGTAGCGATGATCACCGGTATCCCCCAGGTATGCATCGCATCCGTCTCATCTAAACCCAAACCAAAGATGGCTAAACCAACCATTACCGAACCAGAAAAATGGGCCATCAATGGCAGATACCCTGACCAGGCTGTTACAATTGGCCCAACAATCGCTGATCCTACGCGCACCTTACTCAAACGCTTACACAGAGAAACGCTGACATCTTCGCGTGGACACCAGCTGACATGACTGGTGTACCTCGAAGTAAAGCAGAGCATAAGCTCAAGTGTGACCCGGCTTTTACGTCAGTCATACAAAAGCGCAGAGTAATGGGGGCGGAACAGGCTAACGCGTGTAGAACCCAGGTCAAGGAACTCCTTGACGCGGGCATCGTACGCGTTAGTAGATATCAAACATGGGTTGCAAATCCCGTTATGGTACCGAAGGCTAACAAACAATGGCGCATGTGTATAGATTTCAAAGATTTAAACAAAGCATGCCCCAAAGATTGTTACCCGTTACCCGAAATTGACCTCAAAGTGGATTCATTAGCACCGTTTCGCCTTAAATGCTTCCTTGACGCATATAAGGGGTACCATCAAATCCACATGGCTGTAGATGATCAGGACAAAACCGCATTTCGGACGCCCGATGGCACATTTTGTTATCAAATGATGCCATTCGGACTTAAGAATGCAGGGTCCACATACCAACGCCTGATGGACAAAGAGTTTCATGCCCAAATTGGGAGAAACTTGGAAGTCTACATGGATGATTTGGTCATCAAAAGCCCTGAGCCAGAAGCGATGTTGAAAGACATCGAAGAAACTTTCAACTCGCTCAGAAAGATAAACATGAAGCTCAACCCGAGCAAGTGTTCCTTTGGGATGGAAGAAGGGAAGTTCTTGGGAGTCATTGTTACTAAAGATGGCTTCAGAGCGAACCCTGAAAAGGTCGAAGCCATTATCAAAATGGAATCACCTACTACCATCAAGCAAGCTCAGACACTGAATGGACGCCTAGTCGCACTTAACCGCTTTTTGTCAAACCATGCGGATAGGTCGTTCCCATTCGTGTCAACATTGAGAAACTGTTTAAAGAAAACGCACTTCCGCTGGACACCAGAAGCGGAATCAGCTTTTCAGGAAATTCGGTCACGCTTGATCGAACTCCCAACGCTCACAGCACCAGAAGCGGGGGAGGAATTAATCATATACCTTTCTGCCACAGATAGAGCGACCGGGGCAGTCCTGCTAGTAGAGCGGAAAGGTATCCAGATGCCTATTTACTATGTTAGCCGTGTCCTAACAGACGTAGAAACCCGGTACTCCACCCTGGAAAAATTAGTCTTAGCACTTGTACAAGCTTCACGCAGACTAAGACGATATTTCCAGGGTCACCCAATCACCATTCTCACCAACTTCAAACTCGCAAATGTTCTAGGCAAACCCGAATTATCGGGACGTCTAGCCAAATGGGCAATTGAGTTGGGGGAATATGCGATAAAGTACAAGCCAAGACCAGCTATGAAAGGCCAGGTCCTAGCCGACTTTATTGCAGAAGTCCCCACTTCGCGGGAGAAAGAGTGCCAGGAGGAGGCTCAACCCTCCCCAGCACAGGACATCAATGATGTCTGGCGACTCTACACTGATGGAGCAGCCAGCAACGAGGGTTCAGGCGCAGGGTTGAAATTAACCAACCCAGCAGGCCAAGAATACACTTACGCTATTCGACTGGATTTTCCAAGTACGAATAACGAAGCCGAGTACGAAGCATTCTTGGCAGGGCTGAGAATTGCGCGTAAAATGGGAGTGAAAAACTTGGAAGCCCACGTGGATTCCATGTTAGTAGCCAATCAGATAAACGGAACGTACACGGCCGTGAACGACACAATGGCCCTGTACCTCGCACAAGCAAAAACCCTTATGCGCGATTTTAGTGATTGTAAAGTCATACACGTCAAGCGTAGCGAAAACAAATCTGCGGATGCGTTAAGCAAGCTTGCATCATTAGCCTTCACCCATTTGGGAAAGGACATCCGCATTGAACTCCTTGAAGCACCATCAGTCCCGCACAAGGAAATTTGTGTCATCCAAACCGGTACAAAAACGTGGATGACACCAATAATGTGGGAAGAAGTAAGTCGTTGCGTGTGGAAGGCGGCAAAACCCGCATAAACATGAAAAACGGTAAAAAATTCTAAGGAAAACCTTCACGCAGGTCAGCTATAGGTGAAGTTTGGTCATCCCAATAAATGAAAGTGACGGTCCTACCCGCACAATCATGATAGAGGAAACTGAACATTGACCTATTGGCAACCACGCGTCGAAAGGTTAACTTATTCAAAACACTTTGAAAAATTCAAAGGAAAAGATGAGGAAAACTTCCACGCAGGTCAGATATAGGTAAAGTTTAGCCATCCTACTAAGTGAAAGTGACGGTCTTATCCGCACAATCACGAAAGAGGAAGCAAAACTTTAACTTATTATCTGCCACGTTGAAAAGTTAACTTATCTAAGTACTAAAGAAATTGCTAAGTTAAAACAAGATATGAGCGAAATAAACAAGGCAAGGCATTAACAAATAATTTTTATTCCATCAACATTCAAACATTACAAGAATTGCTGGGTACATACCCGCATACAAGATTAGAAGTCTACAAACATAAAAATCTACTCTAATGGTGGAAAGGGATCTAAAGTATCAAGCTTCAGGACCACTCCCACTTGGACCCGCACCATCAGTAGAGTGTGGCGGTTCAAGGAAAGCTTTGAGGATAGTTAGCCCATCATCAGCAGCAGCAATCTCGTTTACCTTCTCCACCACCGGATGCGGGAAGGCGGCATACTGATTCACTGCTTGGTCATACGCAGCTTCAGTATCCACATTGTAAAGAGGGAAGTTGGAAGGCGGAATGCCTTGTTCAACAAACCCTAGACCAAGCAGGAAGCCAGCCTTTTCTCCATCCTCATGAGAAGCGTTGAGGGCTGCGCTCATCGCATCGTCATATGATGTGTTCGTGAACACCCGATGCACAACCTAAAAAACAGAAGTATATCAAAAACTCTTCAAAGTGTAAGGAAAAGCGTAAAGAAATTGTGAAACTGCGCATACCTGCGACAACGCTTCTCGAAGAAGCCATTCCTTGGTAACCAGAGCCTCCTGGAGGGCAGCTTGAGCTTCATTACGAGCGCGTTCGGCTTCGTTCTTTGTAAGGTTGGCAAGCAACACATCTTTGGCTGCAGCCTCTTCGACGCCCTTTAGCTTACGCTCAGTATGGTCAAGCACCCCCCTCTGGTCCAAGATCTCTTGGAGCTTCTTGGCATCTTCCATGGCCAAGGCATCATGAGCCTGCTGGAGCCTCTCTAATTTGGCTTTAAGTTCCTCATTCTCGATGCGTAGAGGCTCAGCAGCAGCTTCAGCCTTGGTGGCCCTCTCGGTTGCGTTCCGTGCAGTTTCCTTAGCCAACCGAAGCTGTTCATTAACAGCTTGGGCGGCCTTGTAACGGGACTCGAGACGAGCCTGAACGTCAACCTCAAGGGCCTTGAAGGCCTTCTCCTTTTCCGCAGCAACGGCGGCAAGCTTCGCATTCTCCTCCCGGATAGCCCGCGCCTGAGCCACTTCAAGGCTACGCGCCGTCTTTAACTTGTCGTTTTCACGACAAAGTAGCTCGACGCGCGGCTGCATCCGGGCGAGGAGGATTCGGAGCTCGTTGGACAGCCTACCTTCCTGGTAGCTGGCCATGGCCTCCCCCAGCGCACCGCTTGGGGCGGCGTGACGCGCCCATTCGACGCAATCCTCAGCAGTCCGGAGGGTCGTTCCCCGGCGGATCTTCCACCGCGGAGCGTACACCTCGTTGGAATCACGAACTGCAATAAAACAAAAAACAGTTAAGAGAGAGAAATGATGAAAGGGATATAGGCCAAAATAACCCTACGCACCGGTAGGGTCGACAACAGGCCGATAGCCACCAAACCCATCACCTGAACCTAAGGGATATCCATCCAAAAGGTCAAGGAGACGGAAAGGAGGCAAGGATTGGCTAGACGCCCCAACCCCAAACGTACCTGAAGGACGCGCCGGAGGAGGCATGGTGGAGGCTGCCGCGGTGGAAACCAATGGAGGTGAACTCACCGGAGGTGAACTCACAACCGTGGCCGCGGCTGCGGAAGAACCCGCAAGAGAAATCACCGCCGGCTCAGTGATGGATTCTGTGAAAATGGCACTGACGGCCGGCGGGGATAATGTTACAGCTGGAACAGTTGGCTCAACGGGATGAGCAACTGAACCAGTACTGCAAGCAGGCGTAGCCGCCTGGGTCATCGCCTCGGGTAGGTTGACCAAACCTACCTTCATGGGTCCAGAGCTGCTCCCTCCCGCTCCACTCTGGAATGCCGTAGCATCCACGCCTGCACGAAGACAAGATATATAAGTATATTACTTAACCCCCAGATTATCCATAATCTACTCAGGGTCGATTAGTGTTTCTTTACCTGCCTTTTGAACTCCGGCTTTCATTGGTGCATGGATTAAGAATAATCACGGATAAACATGTATCTCGTATGTATCTTCTCTTAATAATCTATCCTTACTTTTATATTTTATTTTCTCTATAACCAAATGGCCTAATGACAATAATATCACCAACAAAGATAGATTATATAACATCAAGCAAGTATATTATGGATGTGTATTCTTAATATATCTTGAGGAGACAATAATATCAAGCAA
This sequence comes from Bidens hawaiensis, assembly GCF_021521415.1. Classification (NCBI taxonomy): domain Eukaryota; kingdom Viridiplantae; phylum Streptophyta; class Magnoliopsida; order Asterales; family Asteraceae; genus Bidens; species Bidens hawaiensis. The sequence goes on from NW_027491133.1 coordinate 2,055,806, forward strand.
TTGGTGGCTCCTATGTTTTGGCAAATTCATGACGTGCATTGTATATTATGGAGATTTGATCAATTTTTCTTGGTGAAAAATTGATATTCTAATAAATAAAAATATCTTGAGGAGACTTGTCATCATTCTAGGTCCCTAGTGTTTTTTCGTCTATCCGGTTAAATAATCCAATTTGCTATACATATATATTTATACACGTGTTTATTCAGCCAGTTCAATACACAAGTTATTTTAGTGACAACTTTTTTATATTACTAGCTATATAACATTATATATTTAATCCGTGTAACACACCTAAGTACATAACTAACCAAGTTACTTATATATTCAATACTTTGAGATATTCAGAAATTTTAAAATATTATCTTAAACTCTTAAACAACTTATAAAGTTGTATTATAAATTCTTGATGAAGTAATAATAAAGGTTTAATTTAGGCAGGGCCAAAAAGAATTGACTGTATTATTACTTAAAATACAGAGACACGACAACATGGATTTTTAATTAAAACAAAATTGATATCAAACCAAAGGACATTTTCTGCCATATATATTACTTTAGTTTATGGATTTCTTTGGAGACAAACCATACACACACTATCATATGGGTCGTAATTAAGTGAGTTTATACGGGATCGTATAGTGTTATAGTGACATCCTATACACAATGATCATATATTAATCACATGATTAAATATTTTTTTATTTTTATAAATCATATGGCTCGTATGACATGACACATAAACTAATATGACATCGCACACGCTTATTAGACCGGTATGAACTTTTCCGCTGTCTATACGAGCATTGGGGGGTGATATATATCAAATAAGTGAAATAACCTATCATCCATGATCCATGAAATAAAGATCAAAAGTTCCAAAAACAATATTCATAATATTATTTGAAAACAAAACTAATAGCTCCACAAGTTGTCACAGTCACAAGAGTCCCCCAACGGCCGCTCTTCGGTCGTTGTCTGCCGCGGTGGACTCACCAGCATTCCCTCCGCCATACCCACCAACAAATTAGGCATATCAAATATTGCTTCTTCATCAATGAACTCATCATGTTGCTCGTCAGCTTCTCGCTTCATGTACGACTTCATCAACTCTGCAGCCTCCCCGGCTGCACGCCTTATCAAGGCAGCATCCGGGGACTCGGGTACGCGGTATGATCCAACAAATTCTGGGAAGTTCAAGGATGCATCACCACCCTTGAGTGCCAAGGCCGCTACATCATAGGCAGCTGCAGCCATCTCAGCGGTCACGTATGTCCCGAGCCAAATACGGGATGTTTTACGCGGTTCACGAATTTCAGCTACCCATTTGCCGTTTCGGCTACGTATTCCGTGAAGGGCAGGGTGCTTCCCGGTGGTATTTAGGGAGCTTTCGGTTGAGAAGGAGGTGCTCATGGTGGTGGTTAAACTTTATGCATGTGCGTTCATATATATGTGTGAAGTACAAATGTTTGTAGTTTGTGACAAAATGGTGATGAAACTGGAAAATATCAGATAATTATTTACTGTATATATTATCATTATCTACTACAGTATTATGAATTGGATTAAATATAATTTATATGTTTTTATTTTATACAGAACTAGTTTTTTTCCCCCGTATTACGAGGTTGTTTAAGTTTTCGTTTATAATATTGTGAATGTTGTTACACCCCAACCTACGGCGGAAATGCTAGGACGTGAACTGATTGTCACAGCTTTCAAGGTACTATCATGAAATTATAAAGCGACAATATCTAATTAATTTATTTATTAAAAAACAACATTTAAATACAACAAAAATAAAGAAAATTAAAAATACAAAACCAACTATTCTTGTATATGTTTATTATCCTAAAGTCATCTCTACGTGAGCTTCAGTTCAATAAGCAATCCAATCTATATCCTGCAAATGCGTACAAAATATATATTTGTCAACAACACATGTTGAGTGAGTAGATCACCAGTTTTGACACAAACAAAAATGGTAATATATAATGATATAAATAAATGAATAAAGCTAGGCAAAACTGTTATCTGTGAGTATAAACAATGAAATCGTTAAGCAAGTAATGAGATGTCGGTGAAACCATTGCCAGTGCGATCGGGCTCCGGCCACTACGACGATCGTATGATCATACTATATTGAGATTATGTTGGACCTCTCCGAATACGATTCAAGTAAGCTAGTAAGCAAATAGCAAGTAACAGACAGTCATTCAATTGATACACAACACAAAGATCACAGTTTGCGTTTGAGAAATAATAAGATAAATAATATGATAAATGGTACGCAAGTGTCCCCAAAACATTTGAAAACAAGTAAAATAGGAGAGTGATTACTCACCTGGTCGGATGAACGAAAAACAAGTAAGGATGATGAGAGCAAGGTAAACCCTTTCGGAATATACCGTCAATGATTCCTAGTTAAATAATATTAATATGGATTAATTAATAATGAGACAACATGCACAATAAATTAAGATTTGATGTGAATCGAGTTAGGTTTGGGATTAGAATATTATGGATTTGAACGATTGTTTTCTAATATGCTTATTATTGCAAAGATTTATATTATTGTTTATCATATATTTATAACATGATTTTATATATATATATATATATATATATATATATATATATATGTATATATATTATATACATAACGATTCGTAAAGTTGATCACACAAGCTACGTCAAGCTAGACGTGTCGGTTTCGCAAAAATAAAGTTTATTTGTCATTTGTATCGATTATAATGATTTAATTAATAAATAAATATCCAAAATAACATTTATAAAAAGAAAATACGCGCTGGCTAGGGCTTGAACCCGCGCCTGGCCGGCTTGCAGCAGTTAAACACACACACATGAAACCAGTTGAGCCAACTAGCCAATTGAATAATATTTGAAAACAAATATTTAAATTCAATAACTGATTTAAACCCAAAAGGATTATAAACCCTAATTCCTGCAATCGTTCAATCCGGTTGTTTTTGGTTTAATCAACATTAGGGTTAATGATTGGTGGTTCAAGACGATCTGAATGGATGTAACAATTACCAGAAAAGACGTGGTATAGGTGGTGAACGATGGACGGCAGGTCGCGGCTTTGGTTGCATCAGAAAGACGGGATCCAGGTTAATGATCTTCAATTAACTATAGGGTTTTGGTCACGACATAAAGATGATTCTGCGGACTTGTTTAATCGAATTCATTTTGATCCTAACTGGGACAATATTAAGATAATATGTGACGGCTTGTTTTATTAAGTCAAGCGTATCGTTGAGATCGTAATTTCCTAATCAAGGGTGTCGGTGTGGCCGATTTTGGTAAGTATAATGATATGCGCGAATCAATTTTGATTATAGGCGAAGATTAAGGTACAAGAAAACTAAATGGGTACATGTTAGGGTTTAGATACGGGTTTGTTTTAAAACGGGTTCGGGTTTAGATAGCTGGTTATATGGGTTATAATATGATAATTGCATATTAGACCCTGAAATATGAGGAGGGAAGCAAATGAAGGTAATAGTTATAATTTGGGTACTTTTATCAATATATGAAAGATATATAGATATTTTAAACAAATAAATAAATAATAATATTGTAAGAATTTGTTTACTCGATAAACGTGATAATTTTGTTAATAAAATTTCCCGAATATAAAAATAGGTCGGGTATTGGATAAATGAAAAACCCGAGTTGTTACAAATGTATTTTTTTATATTTTAGTTTATTTATTGTAAGAAGTTAATGATATACCTGAACCAATTTTGATTATTTTATGTTGGGTTTATTCATTTTTTAATAAAAGGTTAAATGAATTATCTACTTAATTTTTATATTTATTCGTTCATATTCAATTGTTATAATTTGGATATTATTTTGTGAAACTTTCATTTAAGTTAAACTTAAAATAAAAAAGAATCGTTTAACTAAATCCATATTGAGAAATTAAATTATGGTTTGATTACGAGGTTTGTTTTACATTTTACGTGTTTTTAATATTAATATATTTTATTGAATTTTAATTTTATTTATTGTAAGGAAATTAATAATACGCTTAGGGTTTGATGATGAAAGTGTTTAAAAATAAATGAGATGTTATAACCCGTTTAAAAGCTATATAGGTTTGATGAGCCCCATGACCCGCTTATTTTTTTACTATAAAATTGTTTCATAATTATAAATAATATCTTTTTTTAAAAAATAGATATTAATTTTTATTATATTCCTATTTTATAGGATTTTTATATCATATATTTGGTGAGATTAATTTTCAATATATTGAGATGTTATAATCCGTTTAACGGCTATCTGGGTTTGGTGAGACTCATACCTGTGAATTCGAGTCAATGTATGAGAAACCACCATTTCCAAATAATGCAATCTGGTGGCTTTAAAAAAATATGGAGCTTTAATTTATATATATTTAAGATTTCTATATAGGCTTTTTTTTAGCGATCTTCGGACAAAATGAAATTGAAGCATGTTACTTTCTATTTTGTTTATCTATGAGTGCCATGTGTTGTAAATATATATTAAAAAAAAATTACATAGCAAACTTAGAGAATAATTGAACGTACAAATCATATTAAATAATGAATAGAGATTTTAATGTTTGCAATAATGAGTTGTAATGCAAGTTACGTGAAGTTAATGTTTATGTACATAATGAATTGAATTCGCGCTAGATACCTTTAGAGATGACAAATTAAGGATTTTAATTGAAATAATGCAAGTTACGTGAAGTTAATGTTTATAATGAATGGAATTCTAGATCTTTTAAACATGACAAATTATTGAGGTTTGTATACAAATTTAGAGCATCTACAACAACAAACCTTCACAAACCGACACATCAACGTCACATCAATTCCAAACTTTTTTCAAAAACCCTAACCTTTATGCCACAACAAACATTTACAAACCTCATTAAAATATTATTTAAACCATATATATGATATATATGTATATATCCATGTGGGAGGGTGGAAAAATGACACACCACCCCTTGTTTGTTGCAAGTTTGCATATTCAAACTCCATCATTCAAACTTTACACCCACAATAATAACTTGAGTCCGTACTTGTTTGCCTTTCTTACCCTTTGACACCATGTTGTGGGTGCTCTTATAATTTGTGATGAGTCTTCGTAGGAGTTGGATAAAATGTTTGTGGTGTGTATGGAGGTGGCTTTTGAATGATTTATAAGTTTCTAAAATTCCAAACACCCGGTATGAAACTTTGTAACGCATACTGTCTAAGGTAGTAGTAACCCAGACAATGACGATTCGGATTCTTAGATATTCCTGAAGGTCAGTTCTAATAAAATTTAGTAAAACATTTATACAGTGGCCATGTAAATACAAATTATAATAGTTATTATGGTTATAGTTATCTTTCTGGGTTAATGGTGAAGATGTTTCTTGTTTTGTACGTGTTAAAATAAAATGTTGTACATATATGATAATCTAACTAGCTTTTCATGGACTTGAACTATACATGAAAATGTGTCACGTAACAATTCAGAAAAATATTCCATAAGGTCAGAAGAGGTACGGTGCCCAAATTTCATAAGGGTCGGTATGCACCTCTAAAAAATTTTTCACGGGGTCAGCCGACCCCTACACTTATAATGTGGGTCCGTCACTACGTAACATTTAAATATATAATTACTTGATATACTCTTTTGTTTTTTTTCCTTCTTTACTTACCTAATGCTAGGTTATCTGAAGTGATACAAATTTATAACTCGGATGGAGAATATGAAGTTTCTTGCTCTAGATAAAATCAAGAGTAAATTACACGAATGGTCCCCAATGTTGATTTTCTCTTTCTTCTATGGTCCATAACTCTAAGCTAGTTAACTCTGGCTCGTTAGGTTATGCATAATTAGAGGTATGTATGTCTTTTGTTCGGTCAATTTCTCAATGAGGCGATTATAACCTGAATCAACGATATTGGAGAGAACCCCTATGAGTACCACCAATTTTTCCACGATACTAATGATATGGTTCTCTGGCACACGGAGCTGCTTTGAAGATTTTTACCTTGCCCTAGAATACGATATGTTAATAACGTTGATGGTATATATATGAAATTTAACGATCATTGTATTTGCAATCGATCATGATTAATTAATATTCCTGTTGCTGATATCTACTTTTACAAAACGTGATGCTACCATTTTTCTCATCGCAAATCAATCATGGACTCATGGTGGATACTTTGCAGTGTGTCCTGTTAGAACATATCTCAATCGTAAGGTTACTTAAATACATTGATTATGTAGATGTTGATGTGTTTTCTGTTCATGAGTTGATTCAACTCTACAACTACTTGCCAATAATAGTTATAACCATCATTCCAAGTAAAATGAATTAAATATGAAACTATTGACAAAAGCGAGTTAGGCAAAAGGCAAATTCAGTAGTGATTGACATGGACTTCTTTGATCGAGATAAGATTGAATGTAATCTATCATCACTGCTCAGTTCAAAATAGTGAATGATCAAAGTGGAAATCTGTAAAACATGTAACAATAGTAAGGCCTACTAACACGTGTCTTTGAAGCAGGGTCTACTCCAATGGGCATGCTCCCAAATAAAGGGGACCTATCATGTGATTCCACCCGTATGGTCGTCATCATCATAGGAACATATTGTTTGTGGTGTGTATGAAGGTGGCTTTTGAATGATTTATAAGTTTCTAAAATTCCAAACACCCGGTATGAAACTTTGTAACGCATACTGTCTAAGGTAGTAGTAACCCAGACAATGACGATTCGGATTCTTAGATATTCCTGAAGGTCAGTTCTAATAAAATTTAGTAAAACATTTATACAGTGGCCATGTAAATACAAATTATAATAGTTATAATGGTTATAGTTATCTTTCTGGGTTAATGGTGAAGATGTTTCTTGTTTTGTACGTGTTAAAATAAAATGTTGTACATATATGATAATCTAACTAGCTTTTCATGGACTTGAACTATACATGAAAATGTGTCACGTAACAATTCAGAAAAATATTCCATAAGGTCAGAAGAGGTACGGTGCCCAAATTTCATAAGGGTCGGTATGCACCTCTAAAAAATTTTTCACGGGGTCAGCCGACCCCTACACTTATAATGTGGGTCCGTCACTACGTAACATTTAAATATATAATTACTTGATATACTCTTTTGTTTTTTTTCCTTCTTTACTTACCTAATGCTAGGTTATCTGAAGTGATACAAATTTATAACTCGGATGGAGAATATGAAGTTTCTTGCTCGAGATAAAATCAAGAGTAAATTACACGAATGGTCCCCAATGTTGATTTTCTCTTTCTTCTATGGTCCATAACTCTAAGCTAGTTAACTCTGGCTCGTTAGGTTATGCATAATTAGAGGTATGTATGTCTTTTGTTCGGTCAATTTCTCAATGAGGCGATTATAACCTGAATCAACGATATTGGAGAGAACCCCTATGAGTACCACCAATTTTTCCACGATACTAATGATATGGTTCTCTGGCACACGGAGCTGCTTTGAAGATTTTTACCTTGCCCTAGAATACGATATGTTAATAACGTTGATGGTATATATATGAAATTTAACGATCATTGTATTTGCAATCGATCATGATTAATTAATATTCCTGTTGCTGATATCTACTTTTACAAAACGTGATGCTACCATTTTTCTCATCGCAAATCAATCATGGACTCATGGTGGATACTTTGCAGTGTGTCCTGTTAGAACATATCTCAATCGTAAGGTTACTTAAATACATTGATTATGTAGATGTTGATGTGTTTTCTGTTCATGAGTTGATTCAACTCTACAACTACTTGCCAATAATAGTTATAACCATCATTCCAAGTAAAATGAATTAAATATGAAACTATTGACAAAAGCGAGTTAGGCAAAAGGCAAATTCAGTAGTGATTGACATGGACTTCTTTGATCGAGATAAGATTGAATGTAATCTATCATCACTGCTCAGTTCAAAATAGTGAATGATCAAAGTGGAAATCTGTAAAACATGTAACAATAGTAAGGCCTACTAACACGTGTCTTTGAAGCAGGGTCTACTCCAATGGGCATGCTCCCAAATAAAGGGGACCTGTCATGTGATTCCACCCGTATGGTCGTCATCATCATAGGAACATATTGTTTAATCCAGGAGCTTCACAATATGTCGCTTAATGCTTTACAACTATTGGTTTAAGTCTTACCTGTGAGTTGTGATAAAAAAAGGTTTCAAATTGGGTCAAAAGGTTTCTTGCAGGCGAAATAAAACTGATCGGGTTGATCAGTAGCTCATAAATAATCCAAATGATCGTTCAAAATAAAAAAAAAAATCTTTTACAACTATTCATGATCACTATATATCTTCTAAGAAAAAAATGTAGGTATATAATATGAGACACAAAGGGAGTGTGTTATTGCATAAGTTTCTCATTTTCAGCTGCTCAGATCATAGTTCATTTACAACAAGGGGTTGTTTATTATGTTTATAAACTAAATTTGTTTATGTTTATTTGAATAAATTTGTTTATGTTTATTTGAAATAAATAAAGTACAATAAAATTAATCTGTTTTATTATCATTTTTCAGGTCTTTGTCTATTTTTTGTCACGTAATTAAAGTTTTAACAAGGTACCCTAAATTGGTAAGTTTTAGCCCATAACTGAATCATGCTAACCTCTATAGGTATCTCGTTTCCTATATATGCTAAAACTACATTTGCAAACCTAGAAATTGAGTGAAAAAATTGAAAATAGCCATAGTTGTTGGTACTTAACAAGTTAACAACACCGAAAGGTCTTATGTCCAAGTTCTGAGTAGTAAAAGAAATTTGTTTTTAAAAAAAATTAATGTTAACTATAAACAATTTTAATTTATTTTATTTTTGAATGAAATTTATGATATATTGTTAATAATTATTAATCTATTATCATAAAAGACACAAATAGTATTTTCTTGGTTGGTCATATATTTACCTAAAGTTAGGAAGCATGCATGAGCTCCAATTATTATTGCTAATAAGATCATCATCATCGTATTCAGTATATTCCACCAATAGCCAAGCTATGGTAGGGTCTGAGGAGGGTAAGATGTAGACAGCCTTACCCCTACCCCATAGGGATAGAGAGGCTGCTTCCGATGAGACCCCCGGCTCGATAGTAGTTTTGCATCAAGCCTTGGACATAAGGCACATAGCACTCAATCATCGGGACACCGGCTGATTGGTGCATGTACCATTGTCTTTCGGCTATCAACGCCACCACATGATGCCTGATTAACCTTCTGCCACTTTTAACGTTATTTTCACGAGATTAGTAAAATAACGTTAAAATTAGTGCAATTTTACTTTTGCCCACCCGAGGGTTCACACATATATACATTATATGCACGCCCTGCTTGCGGTGCACGCATATAATGTATATATGTGTGAACCCTCGGGTGGGCAAAAGCGAAATTGCACTAATTTTGACGTTATTTTACCCCCAATCAGCTGCTGCTAGCAGCGGATACACTCATTGCCATTGGCAGTGACGGATTAGCTCCCAATGATTGATCACTCATTGCCAATGGGAGATCCTATTTGATTTTCTTCCTAATCCGCTGCTGCTAGCAGCGGATACACTATTTTCCTTTTTTTTTTTGACTTTCCCGTTTTTCTTTTCTTTTGGTGAATAAACACCACTTTGAAAAAAAATTCGTAATTGCGCTGATGTTTAACTGTTTCACAGAATCGTTAGCCGGCTCATTATTTCCTAGCTTCTATTACTTGTAAATGCTTCTTATATTTTGGCTTTGTTCATAAGTTGTTTGATGAATATATATACAATTTGCAACTTTTGTTGCATTAAAGTATTGTAAATTGCGCTGATGTGGTTGTACACTTGGTTTGCACTCAGTGAGATTTATCTCCAGATGTCTTCTTTGACTTTCCCTTTCCTTCCTCATCATCAAAGAAATCGAAGCCAACCCCTATCCCGTTAGTCATCTTTGGCTTACGACGATTTCAATTTCGATTTCAGATGATCCTGCCTACGACGGTTTTTGATTTCGGCGAGATAAAAAAGAGAGTCTGGCTATATCGAATGGTAAGTTTCTAACTTCCAGATTAGGGTTTGAGTTGAGTGTGTTTTAGCTTCCGTTCCATGGCGGATTGAGTTTTGAGTTAGTTTAGAAGGACAATAACTCTTAATTTAGACTATAGGTTCAGGATTGACATATATAGATGACATTAGTTTCACAAATTGATATTGTTTGAACCAAGTTTTGTAGAATTTTTGCTTATTTGAAGCTATGTGTATGAGTGCAGGTATAGGAGCATGGGTTTGACAACAATTCAGCCAAAGATATTACATGGTGGTGAGGATGAAGCAGATGAATAGTTGTGTTGCCATTTCTCTTTTTAGTTTGGTATTTCTTTTCAAACTATATTAATTTTAGTAATCTAAAGTGTTTCGATAACGTAGTTGAGACTTGAGAAGGTTTTATGCCTTCGAATACATTCAACATGACTTTGAACCATTTGACCCGTTAATGATAAAACCTAATAAAATAGACATGCTTCCATTGTTCCAAATAGTTGAGTATCTTTTTTAATTGGAATTCTATAAGTTTGATAAAAAATTTTATTGTTATAGTTAAGTTGAAAAGTTTTGATTATGTTTTTCGAAAATTAGTTAATGACTTCAATTTGATGTTCATTATTAGCCCGGTGTCGGGTCGGTTTTCGGTCTATCACTATGTGTACTTAAAAGTTAGTCTTTTTATGAAAGTGTTATAATTAAAGTTTAGATTGTGTTCAAAATAATTTTGAATGCCATTTCAAATTAGAAACAAGCAGTGGAAAGCTTAACATTCAAATGGGTTGGAAATTAACATTTTTCAGATTATATGGAACTATGGTGTTTTTTTCATATCTATTTTCTCTGTGAACTTTGAAGTTTAATTATGCTTTAAGGTGTTAAAAAGAGTGACACAAACAATACAAGTAGTAACAATGTATGTGTAAATTCATTTAAGATATGAAGTAATCGCATTTGGTAGGAGTGCTTCCAAGATATGAAATGTGCATATGGCTTTTTGATTTATCTTGAACTTTAAGGTAGAGGTGCACAAACCGGTTTTTTTAAAAAAACCGGTTCGGTTATTAACCGGACCGGTTTTTTTGGCCCGGAAAAAAACCGGTTCGGTTAATAACCGGACCGGTTAATAACCGGTTTTTTTATGTGAAAACTCTAACCGGTCTAACCGGTTAGGACCGGTTTAGAAACCGGTTAGAACCGGTTAATAAACCGGTTTTTTTTTTTATTTTTTTTTAATAACCATTATTTTTTCACAGTATAAACAAACCGGTAACTACAAGGCAAACCGGTAACTACAAGGCAAAACGGACTGACCGAAGCCATTCTTTACTTTCGTTGTTAGCGTTTTTCCATGCTTTAAGACAATCTCTTCTAAGGGTCGAACGACTTACGTGTTGGTAGCGTGGTTGAACATAGTTTTGCATCATCTCCGTGAATTGAGGGTTGTCGAAGTGGTTGAAAGGAAGTGTTTGTTGAATCACAAAGTTTGAAAACTTTTGACGTACTGCTTCAATGTCGTACGTAAACACCGCTCCTTGATTCGTCATCTCCGGCTGCGAACTACTACCCGATTCGTCCTTCAAGGCCTTGCAAAAGGGCCTTTGTACATGCGCTTTTAAAGTGGAGTTTGCATCTTTGCCATAAAACTTCAAACAATGTTTGCATCGAGCTTTTTGGCTACCGTTAGACATTTCGCATAGGTCGAAATGTTGCCAAACATCATGGTTTCGTTTCGTGGGGATGACCCGAACGACCGTTTCTCCCGTGTTCGAGGCACCCATGTTGACGGATGAAGCAGCACTTTGGGAGGCCATGATAATCGACTACGAAATAAGAGCGTATGGAGTGGTAATGTGGTATAATTGAGCGTGAGATAACAAAATAATCGCGTATGAAATAAATGTTTAGAGCGTTTGGAGTTGTATAATCGAGTGTGATCTAACCAATACCCAACCTAAACTATATATAGATGTTTGTGGGGGTAAAATGGTAAAAAAAAAAAACGGTCAAAAAAAAAACGGGCATATAGCCGTTATCCAACGTTCAAAAACCGGCTTTTAACCGGTTAACCGGTTATGGAGAAACCGGTTAACCGGTTTTTCCACAACGGTCAAAAACCGGTTTTTTAATAAACCGGTTAACCGGTTTTTTCATAACCGGTTTTTAAAAAAAACCGGTTTTTCCATTAACCGGTTCGTTAACCGGTTTTGGATCTAAAACTTGTAACCGAAATACGAACCGGCGGTTTGTAAACCGGTCAAACCGGTTTTTAAAAAACCGGTTTTCGTAAAAACCGGTTTCCGGTTTAAACCGGTAAACCGGTTGGGGAACCGGTTTTTTGACCATCTCTACTTTAAGGTATGATACTTGCAAGTTGCAACCTTTTTTTTTTGTCTTTTAAGTACTAATAACATTTAGTAATTTGTAGTTTAAAGCTCTACTGTGATGATTTTTTTTACCGACGAAGCTGAATTGGATGTGAATTCTATGATTATAGCAGTAGGTAATTAACTATGTTTTATTGTTTTTTTTTGCCGAGCAACCCAACCTGTTTTGACTATTATATACTCTGTGACTGCAGTTATTTTTCTTAATACAGGGTGAGGAAATATATGTCGTGCTACAAACACATAAATAGTGACATCTTGCACGAGTGCTCTAAAACACATTCTGCAACTAATGATTATATTAGGAACTAATGTGAACAAATTTATACTTTAATCCATACAGAGGTTGTGTACATACAATACATTAATGTTAATACTTTCACGTATTTGTGCCGCAACGCGCACGGGTCAAAATTCTAGTTGAATTACAATATGTATAATAATCAGACATGAATCCATATTAAAACAAGTCGGCCCTAACATCTCTACCCTCCTTAAAGTGTAAACACTTACATTTTGAACAAGGACGTCTAATACTATTATACTAATACAAGTTCCCCTGATATATTCATCTCTTATATATTATATATATACCCATATATGCATCTTATTCTTATTATACGCACACTCAATTCTTTATTAATCATGTTATATATCGACATCACAAATAATAAACAACTTCTAAGTTCTAAGCCTAAGATTGAATAAATAAATTATACAACAATGCTTAGGTTTCCAAATTCCACTAACAACAATGAAGGGATGAGGTAGAGTGGAGCGCATGATATAGAAAAGGAGGGAAGTAACGTCTTTGAATTTATTTGACCTAAAGCTTTTCGACGAAAATTTTGAAAGGTATGCGTCCGTCACAAATACTGGTTATATTTTATGTAGTATGTATATTTTTGTGTATACACGTCTCACTAAGTATCTGTTAACCGGTACCATTGCAGAGTAAACAAAATAGAAACCCAACAAATTGATTTGGAAGCCCACAAAAGTTTTGGGCTAGTGTTTTTTTAACAAATTGATTTTTGAAACCAATGTTTTGAAAAGTTAAAAGCCTAAATCATTAAGTAGATTCATAAGAAAAGAAAAAAAAAAAGATTTTCCAATTTTGGTTATTCGGGTCGACTTGAAATTCATAAATTCAAATCCAGCTAAAACACCGAATCCGAATTTTGTTTTGGTTCGGATAAGTACCCGATTCCTAATTCCATTTCGTTATTTGATTTTTCCATATTTATGAATCCGATTAGATTAATTCAAGTAATGAGTGTTATACCATATACATATACATATTACAATTATATTACTACTTTTAGTTATAAAGATAGATATAAATCTGGTATTTGGCTTATATTTGCACTTCCACAAAACTTTACTTTTACTTTGTTTAATGAGACGGGAATTTATTATTAAAATAGAATGATTGACAAAATATAAAACTAGCGAGTACCCACAAATAAAACCAAGAATCCCCTACATCGATAGATTCAAACTACTAAACTTAATGCTGAAGTATATAAAACGTAACCTGGAATAATCGGATGAAGAATACGATATTTTGTGAGAACTGCTCACGACTCTTTTCAATATTATTAAAAACTAAAATCACAAATTACAATTAACTCTAAATCCTCTATTTATACTAATAAAAACTTGAACCCCAAATCTAATCCTACTATCACTACTCAAACTCAAATAAACTAATTAAAATGAACCAACATTTTCACTTAACCCTTCAACTTCATTTTAAGCTTGTTTCAGGATTAACTTCCAATATAAACTATTTTTCGCGTTCTTGATCATCCTTGTTGTTTGTCTCCTTTTTAACATCCGCCATTTCTTCATCAGCCACGGGAATAAACTTTTTCCAATACCAGTGTTCCTTCCAAATTCCGGCCATCTCTTCAATCGGAATTCCCTTGGTCTCCGGCAAAAAAAAGTAAACAACAGCCGTCATCACAACGACCCAAACCATAAAGAATATAAACAACCCAAACCTGAAGTATCAAAAACATGCAAATTAATATACACACATGCATGTAAAGATTATACAATTAAGTAAATACAGATTATAAACTAATATGTTTTAGTTACCTTAAATATCACAACAGTTGGAGGAAGATTTGTGAATGAAGAAGGTGAATAACATGTTAACTGAAACAGTAACACTTTGTGCGGCTGATCGGATCTCGAGTGGAAAGATTTCGCTAGGCACGAGCCAACCCAACGGCCCCCAAGACCACGCGAACCCGGCAATGTATATGCAAATGCCTATAACTACGAGCGCCGAATACCATTTCTCAAGCTCACCCGGGTTTCCGTTTATCCCAAACTTGTAACCGATTGCAAACGTGATCACAGCCTACAAAAATAATACAAATTAGATTGATTAATATCACAATTCAGTTCTTAGAAGAACAGCAATTTCAAAAAATTATTCTTAATTTACCTGACAAACTAACATTTGAATGCCTCCTTCAAAAACCAAAACCTTCTTCCATATTTATCGACCAAGAGGACCGAAACGATCGTTGCTATCATGTTAACCGCCCCGGTGATGAGTGTGGAAAGGAGGGACGCGTTGTCTCCAAACCCCATGGTTTTAAACAAAACCGGAGCGTAGAACATGAACACATTCATGCCGGTTAGTTGTTGAAAGAACGGAATGGCAACCGCAAAGACATGATGCGAAAAGAGCAGCCAGATACAAGGATGATGTGAACAAGGTTAAAGTTGCATTGTTAAACTTGCAGTATTGGTTGCTTGAAGCCTTCATCTCCGACTCCTTCTTGTAAACCTCTGGGAAGAACTCCTTCAGAAACGGTGCCATGGATGTCACGCCGCCTGAGATTCCGATATCGTAACCGAAGATCAGACCGCCGCCACCAAACATGTTATCGCCACCTTAAATGTGAGTTCGCCGGGGTAAGCTTTTCCATTACCAGAAGAGATCACACCACCACCACCCATTGTTGCTTAATAGAAGAATGAACGAATAACGAATTGCAAAAATACATACTACAAGGTTGTATGTATTTATAATAGATGAAATTAATTCTTGTATTTGAGTTGGAATCAAACGCCTAAATAATTCTATTTGTAGTATGGTCGGTTAATTCAGGATTTAATTTGTACGTGTTTATCTTATCTTTTAGTTTAATAAGTTTAAATACGTTAGATTTTGAATTACAAATTATTTTCTTTACATCTGGATTAAATTAAAATCTAACACAGTATTTTGTCATAACCCAAATAGGTCATTTATCCGAACCATATTCGAATTCGAGTTTACAAATCTTCAACCGACTTGACCCGAACAACCCAAACTTTAATAATAATCTTTTCTTATTAGAGGATGCATTTAATTTAATGGTTTTGGGCTTTAATTCCTTAAAACGTGGGCTTCTAAAATTAATTTTCTTAAAGATAATTGCCAAGTTTTTTGGGCTTTAAAAATAATTAAGTTTAAACTATCATGATAAATTTATTCACTTGTAACCAAGAGGTGCACAAACCAGTTTTAAAACTCAAAACCGGTTTATGATCGGTTTTGGTTCGGGTTGAAACCGGTTTGTTAACATGTTACGATCGGTTTCGATTCGGGTTTTGATCGGTTTCGGTTCGGCCGGGTATTGGCCGGTTTCGGTTCGGTTTGAAACCGGTTTTGGTGGAAAAATTACAAACCGGTTCTGAACCTACGGTTTCTATCGGTTCCAAATCGGTTTCTACATAATCGGCTTTAAACCAGTTCGGTTTCGGTTTGATTTTTAGATCGGTTCAGTTAACCGGTTTATTTTCTCACCTCTATTGTAACCTAGTTGCTTCAAAATATGATTTAGATGTGTTAATGTATTTAATACATATGAGTTAAGAGGTTTTAGGTAGTTGGATTCAAGTCTGGACAATATTAATCATAGAAAATAAAAAGACATGTTAATGTGTTATTAGTTTGTCTTTTAATTATGTCACGTGTTATTATTTCCAATGATTAATTTAATACAAATTAGTCAGAGTACGCCATAACTTACCATTTATTTGTTTTACTTTTCTCTTTTGAGTAACAAGTCAAACATCTTTATAATATTTCCAACGATTTTTTTGTACTTAGGGTAGCTCTATTTAGCATCATGGGATGGTTGTGCCTCTCAACTTATCAAGTATGATTATGAGTAGGATTTTTTAAAAAATTGGAATCCAAAATATTTCGGATATCTGAATTTTCGGATTCAGATAGTAATTCTGTACGTTTTCGGATATCTGACTTTGTACACTCCTAACTATGAGCATCCAATAACAGACTTTGAAGTGGAGCAATTCGAATTCGAATTCTTAGAACTCTCAACACTCTTTGACTTCTGAAAATTTATTTTTCTTCTAACAGTTTCTAAATCATTTGAGTGCAAACCTGTCATATTAGCTTTGAATCCTTGAGTATCTGTGTCCCGTTGTACAGATACTCGTGGTTTTCTAAAATAAGCATTTTGTTTAATCACTGGATTCAGTTGAAACTTGTTACCTTTCACCTGAGGGGCTTGTCTGTTAACAGCATGGTAGTGACACTTCTTTGCCAAATGCCCGTCGTTCCCGCAGATGAAACACGCTTTCACCCTTCTTCTAATGTCAACGTACGCACTAGCCTCATGTTGGAATTATGAAAATTTTTTCCATTCTTCTTGCCCCTTGGCACAGCCTTCTGATTTTGCGTGTAGTATGGAACATATAGACGATGAACACAAATTCTGGCTATATGTCCTGGCGTGCCACAGTGGTAACATGTTTGCCTCTTAATATAAGTAGCAACCGATGATTTACCAACACATGGACATCCGGAGGATCTATGAAGACGAGACTGTCCTTGTTGTGCTGATTTCTTACGTGTCTTCCCTTTGTTGCCACAACTCTGTGTATTATTATTAGTACAATTTTGAGTGTTGGTGTCATCTGAGTTTGATGACACGTTAGAATGAGATTCATTTTCACTAGCCTGAACCCTTTTACTATCAGAAGCAACATCGGTTACTATATCTGCACATGAAGTAGAAGCATCAAAATTGTTCACATATTTAAAATCAGGCTTGATTTCCTCTAGGGATCCTGATCCAACAGTTTCAGATTGAACCTGTTTACCGTACTTCATGTCCTTTATCTTTTCCTCCTGTTCTTTGGTGACAGGGGTATGGACATAATTGTGGTTGTAAGGTGGGGGAACTTGACTGTATCTTATTCCCTCACCTTCATTTTCCTTCCACCACAATTGGTTTTCAATCATTGAGTTAACTACTTTACTGGAACCATCGAATTTTTTAAAATCAAGTTCAGCCTTTTCAAACTTGCTTGTTAGATTCAAGAGTTCTAACTTTGAGGCTTCCAGTTTAGCAGTTAACTCAGCAATTTCTTGTTTAGCATCACGATGGTGACAGCTCTTTATGCTAAAATCAGACTTAAGTTTCTTAATGTCCTTGTTAAGAGATTCAATTTTGTCTAAAAATCCCTTTTCATTTTTCTTAAGTTTAAAATTCTCTGATTTTATTTCTTTCCATATCTCCACTTAGACTGTCATTATGAAGTTTATACATTTCTATTTTCTCACCGCAATTTAAGGAACATGGTTGAAAACGTATCTCAGACGAACTCATTTTCCCGCCAATTTTTTCGAAAAAATATGATGGCCAAAATTTTCAAGAAGAATGTCCCAGTCAAGAGAAGTGTCTAGGAAAAATTTCGTTTAAGACAAATTTTTCCGAATTTCCCGTCAAATTTCACCGAAAATCAACCGAAAAAAAATGTTTTCGCCAAAATTTTCCAAAATGAATTTTTTACTTATAAGGAGTATTCTGAAAAAATTTCGTTCAAAATTTTTTTTTTTTTTTTTTGGCTTCAATACTTCTTGATCGAGAACGGCTTTGACCGAGAACAATTGATCTTGACCGAGAACACGCGTTGACCAAAAACTCTTGTTGACCGAAAATGGATGTTGTTGACCGAGAACAACAAAACTTCAGCTGAGAACTGGTAGTCTTGGCCGAGAACTAGTATATTTGGCCGAGAACAAGTATATTTGGCCGAGAACTATCAAAGGTAGGCCGAGATCACTTGATTTGGGCCGAAAACTCTTGAATTTTGGCAGAAAGCTATGTTTATTGACTGAAAACAAGGGTGGACCGAAAACCCCAGATGACCGAGAACTCCGAGAGCTGTTGACTATGGCCGAAATCTCTGAAATACAGCCGAGAACACCCGAGATCACGTTTGACCAGTTAATTTTGGATGTAACTAAATACCTAAATCAGTGGAATTTAAATTATTTCCACAAATAATATAATCTTTGACCAAAACCACCCTTTCTTCTTCTTCTCTGATGATCTTCTTGCCGGAAACTCACCCAGACTACCAAACGTTAATATCTTGAATCCGTTGATATCACAATAACGAGCCTGAATAGGTCTAAGGCACTGATACCAATTGTAAGTCCCGTATCTGGATCACTACAATATGATATCAACCAAACGAGTATTGGTGCGGAATACCAACACTCGGTGATTCAAGAACACGAACAAGAACAAGTAAATAAACACGATGTTGCTTCAAAACACACATATATTAATGGAGGATAGAAAATCTGCTCCCAACAATTGCCCCCAATTTTTACTGTTAGCGCGTGACAGCTGTAAAAATTTTGAATTTTAAACACAATAATATCTCTGCGATGTGAAAGGGCGGCATGCGAATTGAGGAAACTCTATAACCGTCCTTTTAGGTTATAATTAACCCATTTCCATATTTCTAAATCACAATACTCTCTCCTTCGCTTGATATCCGGGTCACTTCCTTCTTTCTCTCGTTTCTTAATTTTTCTGAAGCTTTTAATTCGAACAACAATGAGGAAAAGAACCCCTCGATCGACATTCAAAATCCTAAATCAACTATTCTATGATCTAATAGGCCTATTCAATCACAATAATCAAAACATCAAGTAATGATTAAACATAAACCCTAAATCTAAAGAACATAATCAAGAGATAAAAGATCTATATGAAGCAATAATTAATAATCAACCAAGATAATAAACACTCATATGCATCATGAAAGCAAAATCAAGTCTTTGCTATTAAATTAACAAATCCATAATCAAAACAATAGTCCAAAGCAAGAATCAAATCAAAACATGTTCATCAAACCTAGGTAGACATGAAGTCTAGCCTAGAATAGTCATAATCAAAGACAAATAACTAGAACAAAGAACAACGAGACAAATCATGAAAGATAATGACAAGAACAATGAAAAAGAACGAGAGAAACCGTCTTAATCGACCCTTGAACAATCGTATGAAAGCTCTATGATCTTCTCTCTTCCTAGCCTCTAAAACACCTTCAATCTTGGCTCTAACCCTTGGAAAATCGACTGGAATGAATTGTCTATTCGTCTAGGTTTATATCTATATTTATATAACGAGCTGGGCCTTTAATTTGCAAAAGTTGGCTGATCAGACTACCTAGGCACCGCGCGACGGGCCTTGGCCTCCCCGATCGCGCGGCGCGGCGCACACCAGGAGGAGAATCCGAATTTTCTTGTTATTTTATTGCTAAATCAAGCTAGATCTCTTCCTTGAACTCCAAGCAACGATAAGAACCTTCTAGGTCTTCTTTTCCTTGACTCTCAAGCTACCATCTACATGAAAACAAATTAAAACTCTAAGTGAAGTAATCATGTAATCATTGAAGAGCAAAACAAACTTAAACTTTACATGAAATGATAGAAAGAATTAGATTTAACATGCAAAACACCAAAAGATATAAAACACGATAAACATCAAATAAACCTGACTCGACTCAAAACCTAAATTAATAAAAGATGAACGAAACATGAACTAAAACGAACTCAAAACATTAAATAAACGTAACTTTACAAAGGATTCGAGATGTATAAATAGATGTATATCAATAAATAACTTAAATACATAAATAACTATAACAAAAAACAAAAGTTAGAATGTAAATTAAAACTATGAAAACTTTGGAGGGCTAAAATGCAAAGCTAACAAAGTTTAGAAAAAAATGTTAGGGTTAAAATTAAAACACTTAAATAATTTTCTAGGGCTAAAGTGCACACATAATAAATTAAAGTTTCTTTTATTAAATTAATTACAAAAGTTAGATTAATGTATAAGCAAATGATTATACTAAATCCTCTAAGTGTATTATAAAAAGCATTTTTCCTAAATATTTTATTATTCTTGCACAATGAACGGTCCTAAAATATAATGTTGACATTATGCTAATCACGTTTCTCTTTAGGTATTTTCTAATAAATGTTATATTGTGTGCATGTTTTAATTGGTTGTTAATTTAATAAATAATGTGTCAAACTTTGGCTCAACTAACATTGGAGGGAAGTGTAGATTTTGGATGGAGGGAAGCAATGTCTCAAGTTCGAATTTGATCCCAATTGGGTTAAATGCAGCGGGCATGCGCAAAGCTTATGAGGGGGCAGGGGTGTCCTCGGTCACCCCATTTATTCGCTTCGTGAGGTAAATTTTGTGATATTAAAATTTTTTATAGGTATTGAGCCCAGTCACCCTTATGACTTATGTCAAGCTTCACCACTGGCAGTGGGCCTGTGAGCGACGGGTTTTCCCTGGAACTAGAGATGGCAGGCTTAGGCCACCCAACGTTGGCGGCAATCGTGGGCGTATGGGGTTCGCATTTTGCCATAGGTTTACATCAGGTAGCTAGGCTTTATTCATTGGTTGTTTAAAAACTTTCAATATATATATATATATAATGTAAAGATTGAATAGAGTAATTAAATAAATTGTCAATGCCGGTTGTCTAGTCATTTTTACTCAATCATTAGCGTCTATTTATTTATTTTTTCTTTATAATCTTCAAGTACTAAAAAGAATTTATATACAACAATAGTTTCATTTCACCATCAATTTTAGTCAGGCCCTTAACTTCATCCAACAGATCGTTAGTTAACCTCACATGAGGGGCTTCTTTTGTCATTTTAAATTATGATGGGATTTTTTTATGTCATTTAACATATTACTTTTATTAACCATAAGATGGACGTGTTTCTGGTCCACCACCGCAAAGAATCTCCGTGAACATCAAGCATGTTATCTTCATCAATAATGAAATCAGAATCTTCATAAGCATCATCAGTCCCTTCATCATTATTGTCAACATTAAGCATGTTCACTTCCTCATCCACTTCTCTGCCACTAGTTTTCAATGTTGTCTCCCATGCTTAATAAAAATGTCTGTCACTTTGAACCTATCAACATACTTTAACATATTAAGCACATCTGTGTCGTTACCTAAAGCCCTCAAATCAAAATCGAGATCAATTTTTCACCCTCAGGAATCCTAAAATGGCAAACTACCACATCTTCCGTTGAATAACCAATTTGTTGTATCATATCATCAAACACCTGAAGTGAAAACTTATATTGATCTATCATATCAACATAGCTTATCCGACCATTCACGTATCTTCTACCTAGGGCCTTCGTAAACCGTCCACTATGCTGGATCTTCAATGAGAAAATAGTAGGGTCTTCACCTAAAAGGCAAAATAAACAACAATAATTATTGATCATAATAAAAAATTGTGAAAAAAATGACCTAAAAACTCACCATATACTCGTATTGGATCAAAATGCTCCTAATCACTGCATATCATCCATAGATTAGTGTCCATTGTGTACGAAGTTAAACATAATAATCAAACTTAAACAAGTCTAGTTCATGCCTACATTTCTTCCAAACTAAGTCAGAACCTTAGAATTATTGGGATTGCCTTCTAACACCTCTCGAACTTGTTCACCACTCTTCTTTCAACATATTCCACCTTGAACTAGTTGGAACTTGCTTATGACTTCAAGAACACCAAGAATAGCTTTCTTGAACTTGATCCTCTTCCTTGATTGACCTCCAATTGAATAATGACCATAATGGGCATCCTACCATTTTATAGGCCATCAAACAAGCATGAGTCAATAATGAGTGGTTGACACGTTAGGGTTGTTTTTTGACACCTTTTGCTGCTGATAAGGGTAGTGAGACGGACCGTATAAAATGAGACAATCCGTCTCATTATTGCGGCCCGACCGGTCTCAAAAGACGACGCCTAAGACGCCCTGTCTCAAGGCATAACTTTGGGTTTAGGTTTTCTTTGATACGGAACGTCTATAATGACAGTCCGTATCATTCAACTTTTGCATAATTACAATTTAGACCTTGAACTTCAAGTTTGAAAAAATGACCAAATGGCTGTTCAACTTTGAAAGTTGGCAAAAATGGCCCGAAAGTTTTCAGGATGTTACAACCAGGCTCCTCAGTAGTTGACTTAGCGAGCCAACAAGGACCAGGCTATGTTTTTTCCCAATGTTAGTAAATGTTCACGAATCATCGGCTAAGCGTTAGTTATTACGGTATTTGATTTTAATTATATATTTTTCTTTGTTTATTGGTATAACATTAAGCATCGTTTAAAAAAATAACTTATAACTTTGTTACTCGTTAGGCCATGGGCCTTTCTATTTTGAATCGGCCGAGACATTTAAATACTCAAAGTCAGCCCTGATTAGAATAATTTACAGAAAATTATTATATTAGCTTTTAGCTATTATGAAGTATACCCTTTATATTTAGTTATTCTAACACATTGAAACACTTGTAAAATTTAACTAGCTGTTATGAAGTATACCTTTTATATTTAGTTATTCCAACACATAGAAACACTTGTAAAATATAACTATCTATTGCACGCTCAACAACGTTCCTGGATATTAAAACAAGAATATACAAAATCATCATAACGACTATCACTTCGACACAAAAAAACCTTATCTAAATATCAAAAGAACTTGGTATCAGTTATGCTCATTATGGTATCGATGCGGTACAAACACTTGCTATATAACTTACGATACAAAAAAGATACACTTTTGCAAATACAACTATGTTTTAACGAGACTTATATACTTTATTGGGAAAACAACTTATTTAACGTTGGGAATTAGATAATAATAATCATGTTATAACGGCATTTAAATGAAAATTATATACTTTATTGTGAATACAACTTTGTTTTACCATTTTAGCATAAATAAAAATAAGCATTTCGTAACATCATACTCAAAGTTAAAAAAATATCGTATGTGAAAATTATAAAATAATCAATATCTTAAATATATAAATAACTATAACAAAAAACAAAATTAGAATGTACATTAAAACTATGAAAACTTTGGAGGGCTAAAATGCAAAGCTAACAAAGTTTAGAAAATGTTAGGGTTAAAATTAAAACATTTAAATAATTCTCAAGGGCCAATGTACACAAATAATAAATTAAAGTTTTTTTATTAAATAAATTACAAAAGTTAGATTAATGTACAAGCAAATGTTTCTACTAGATCTTCTAAGTGTATTATAAAAAGCATTTTCCCTAAATATTTTATTATTCTTACGCACTGAACGGTCCTAAAATATAATGTTGACATTATGCTAATCACGTTTCTCTTTAAGTATTTTCTAATAAATGTTATATTGTGTGCATGTTTTAATTTGGTTGTTAATTCAATACATAACGTGTTAAACTCTAGCTCAACTGGCATTGGAGGGAAGTGAAGATTTTGGATGGAGGTCGCAATTGTAACAACTCAGGTTTTCTTATAATATATCGAATATCAATACTCGACCCGTTTTCGTTTTTCGGTAATTTTAATCAATAAAACATCACAATTATCGAGTTAATAATACTATATTATTAACTGTTTATTATATTTATTTAATATATATATAAATGTAAGGCCCCGTTCCTGGTAGCCCTACTTTAGCGTCGGATTTACTCATAAACACAGTTCTACAAATCAGAGTTTATTAAAACCTTTCGCAGAAAATAAAACATCAATAATTTATTACGAAACATTAAATCTTTCCTTTGATACCATAACCCAAAACATTATATTAAAACCTCTTGTCTTCTATCATCAAATGCCAGCCGTTCAATCCATGTCATGTGCCAACCTCATGCTAACTCTTTAATCAAATCACCTACATGCATACTAAAAGTCAGCTACGCTGAGTGAGTTCTAGTTAATCAAGCAACTTATCATACAACCACTACATGCATCATATACGTATCCGAAGACATATAGTCCACTATCTAACCTGCTCACCTTACCACTTAGCCTCTTATTTACACCTACCACTTTGCCACTTTGCCACTTTAATAACGTATAACGTTATGCCACTTTGCCACTTTGCCAATTTAATGACGTAGTCACGTATAGGCTTACCCTACCACGTACTATCGTCATGCCACTAACACTCTTACTAGACTCTTGCCACTTCTAACACGCTCTACCTCTACTTGTCTACAACACGCTTCATATCATTTACATAATAAGCAAGTCACATCATAGCATTCATACACACTAAAAACCACTTGGCACTCACTATCCTTGGCGATACGTGCAATATCCAAAGATCGTGCACGTACCGACAACATTATATAATGGCTACCTCGTATAACATCTATAGCATACACTTAACTTAAGGTAAGTGTATTCACACTTCACATCGAGTATGCACACAGCCCCGAAAACATAACAAGGAAATGGGGCTAGAAACTCACCTGAACTCGGCTACTTCTTCTGCTAACAATTACTCCTTCTCGAGTTGTGCGCGTCTAACTGTTTAATAATTGAATATCAAATACCACCCTAGCCACTCTTAGTGCTACTTAACTAGTCTTACGCGTCTAAGCCGGTTTTACTTCATTGAATCATTACCCGGTTAGTTAATCGTTACACGTTAACCTTTAAAGGCATCTTTCATAATTTATCAAATTCCAAGGACTATTATGTAATTATCTCATTCTTTCCAAGTCCAAGGACCATTTCTGTCATTAGGTTAACCTTCTAGTTCGTTACAGTCCCTTAAAGATTTGGATCTCATTTGTTACTTCTATCTCGGGATAATTCGTTACTTTAATACGAATTGACCTTTATAGCGAACTGAACCCTA
The DNA here is from genome assembly GCF_021521415.1 of Bidens hawaiensis. Taxonomy (NCBI): domain Eukaryota; kingdom Viridiplantae; phylum Streptophyta; class Magnoliopsida; order Asterales; family Asteraceae; genus Bidens; species Bidens hawaiensis. Next base: position 2,081,327 of record NW_027491133.1, read on the forward strand.
TAACGAATGAGACCCTTGACGAATGGCCCTTCTTTAACGAATTGAACCCTTCTAGTTTGTTATCTTCTTTAACGAATGGCTATAACGAATTAAAGGTAATTCGTTATCTTCTTCCCTTAACGAATTGAACACGAAGTAAGTCTAATTCGTTAGGTTTTCTTTAGCGAACCTCTTAGAGAAACACCTCTAGTTCGTTAACTTCCCGTTAGCGAACTAGGGTTAGGTCAGAACATTTCCTGACAATATCTGAACCTCGTACCAGAATCTCCGGCGCCGCCTTTCCGGCGCCGCCATTGCCGGAATAACGGGATCTCGCCGGAAAAGCGAGATATCGCTTGTTTCACCACCATTTTCACCGTTTTTCATCCTGTTCGATCCAGATCTGAGCTAGGGTGACCCCTAAGCTCATCTTAGGTTCGGTTTATACCCGATTCCATCCGGATCTCATGACTTAAACGGTTTAATGGTGTTGGCTCGTCGTTTCGTGACTAAATCTAACGGGTTTGTATCTCTACAATAACATACTATCATTACCTCGGGTCGGAAATCGATCCTTCTTCTTCTTCTTCTTCTTGGTTTCTGCTAGAGAGAGAAAGAGTGGAATGAGAGAGAACTAAGTGTGTGTTTTGGGTGGTGTATGGAGTAAGAGAAATGAAAGATAATTGGTGATTTAAGGTTTATATAATTATGGATCATGGGCTTAGGCCCATGGTCCTTCCCTCTTTCCTTCATAGCCCAAGTCCATAACCCATATACATTACCCAACACTAGCCCGACCCATACCAACTCCTACTCTATTTATTTATTTCCCGATAACCCGAGTAAACTTTCCCTCTATTATTAAATAATATAATTAATATTATTTTGGAAATTTCGGGATGTTACAATAAATAACTTATGTAACATCCTAAAAATTTTAATGATGAATAAAGGAAGTTATGTTTAGTGATTTCGTGTAATTAATTAATATCGGGTAGGGAGCGGGTCTTGGACGTGGATTAATTGAGATGGGTTAAATGAGAATGGGATTTCAGAGATATAAATACCCCCAAAATCCCAGAATATCTTCATTTTCACCAAACTCCCTAACACCCCAAAACACACACACACACCACACGCATACCGCCGCCGGCCGGCCGAGCCAAGGGAAGAGTCGGGCAGGTCCGAGAGAGAGCGATTAGTGTACTAGCAAGTAAACGAGATCCAAACAAGCCCAAAAAGGTATGATTCTTGATCTTTGAAGTTTAAAGATCCAAGCTTTTTTAGTGTATAAGCGACCGAAAATGGTCGGGAAGCGTAGTGGGTGATATTGAACCATAGCAAGGGTGTTAAAATCGCTCAAAATGCTGGAAAGAAACCGAACAGCGGCTGTCTGGGCAACTTCGCCTGCATCTGGGCAACTTCGCCTTCAAAGCGATGAACTTCGCCTGCAAGCTAAGTTCGCCTGATGACAACTTCGCCTGATGACAACTTCGCCTAAAGCCAAGTTCGCCTGATGACAATTTCGCCTAAAGCCAAGTTCGCCTGATGACAACTTCGCCTAAAGCTAAGTTCGCCTAAGGTTTAACTTCGCCTAAAGCTAAGTTCGCCTAAGGTTTAACTTCGCCTAAAGCCAAGTTCGATTAGGAAGTAAACTAAAAATCTAATGAAAAATGTGTTAAGACAGTTAATGGAAATAAAATTTTTCCAAGCTGACCTGGCAGCTCGACCCCAGCTAGGGCTCTGCCCCTTGGACCCTGCTAGGGGCTGCCGCCCCTAGACCCCGCTGCCAGGGGCGCTGCCCCCGGACCCCCGTTCGTTGTGGGTCATATAAAGATAGACATACATTATGAGAAGTGATAGTTAATTGATACGTATACTTGTTATACAGTCAGCCGTGCACAACTGAAGAAAGAAATTACGATTAACGGTGAACGTAACCGTGTTCAGGTGAGTTTCTAGCCCCATTCCTTGTTATGTTTTCGGGGCTGTGTGCATACTTGATGTGTTGTTAATACATTTATCCTAAGTGATAAGTGTATGCCCTATGTGATATATGTGTTATGTAAGAATGATTGCTTGATGGTACGTGAACGATCTTCGGATATTGCACGTACTGTCAGGTTGTAATGCTATGTATAAGGTAAGTATAATATGAATGCTTATGCGTATGAACGTGATAGAGATAATAAAAGAAGGAAATAATGATGTATGGTCGTATGGTTATGAAAAGGGGTACCGAGCCCTAATAATACTCGAGGTATGATGTATGGTTGTATGGTTACGAAAAGGGTACCGAGCCCTAATAATACTCGAGGTATGATGTATGGTTGTATGGTTACGAAAAGGGTACCGAGCCCTAAAAATACTCGGGGTATAATGTATGGAACGAAGAGGGAATCGAACCCTACTAATATTCGAAAACTAGGGACCAGACCCTTATAATATCTGTGATGTTAGGGAATCGAACCCTTCTAATATTCGAAACTAGGGACCAGACCCTTATAATATCTGTGATGGTAGGGACCAGACCCTTATAATATCTGTGATGTTAGGGAATCGAACCCTTCTAATATTCGAAAACTAGGGACCAGACCCTTATAATATCTGTGAGGTTATAGGGCGAAAGGCTCTTTAAAACGTATGATTATGTATGTAAAGAAAGTATGAAGGTAAAAATGAAAGTAAAAGCACTTAAGTGTGTATGAAAGAAAGTTAAGAGGTTAAGTATGAAGTGTAAAGAATGTATTGTATGATTATGTGATTAACTAGAACTCACTCAGCGTAGCTGACTTTTAGTATGCACGCAGGTGAGTAGGATGAGACAGCTGGCTTGAGCGGGGACACATGGCAGAAGAATAAGAGCCTGGCATCTGAAGACTTACGATGTTTTAATTTTAATGTTTTAATGTGAAAGACAAAGGACGTTTTGAGACAAGTTATGAAATATTGTAATGTTTTATGAAAGTTTTATATTCCGCGTAAATGTTTTAATTAACCCTGATATTTAGAACTGTGTTTATGAGTAAATCCAACACGAAAGTAGGGTTACCGGTAACGGGGCCTTACAACTTACATTTATATACCATTTACACCCTAAACTATACTTTAACCCCATTATATATCCACATTAAAACTACAAGGACCATTTTGTAAATCTGATCTAAACTTTGTATTATATTATTAATCCAAAACCCAAACCCATATTTGAACCCGTAAACCGTCCAAACCGTTTACCTATTTTTTTTCTTGATCAATAATCTTCATAGTATAATCAAATTGAATCCTCTAAATAGTTTCCTTGCCTTTAACGAATCACACCGACGTTTTAATTTAAGAAAAATCGATCAAATAGATCTTGGAATTTATAATGAATAAACCGTCCTAATCTAAATCGCTAATATTCCATTAGCAGTTCATCATAATTCAATTAATCTGATCTGCACGTCCCTTCACACCTCGCGTATCAAACCCCCTTGTTTAATTAGATTAGTGTGGCCTGCAAGGACGTTAACAGTTTACGTTATATCTGTGGCTTTATCTTCGCCGTTCTTGATCAACTGAGCATCGTTTATGGTAACTAATTCATTCAGCATGTTCGCTTTAATCTATTTATTAAAAACCCTAACATCAATTAAGAAACCGTATAACATATTAACGAATTGCATATTCTAGGGATTATTGTACAGCTTGGGGATTATCAGTATCTGTTTATAAATTCTTGTTCTTGTATGTTAACCAACCGGCTGGTGTGTGTGTGTTCAAACCATGGAACCGGCCAGGGGCGCGGGTTCGAGACCCCTTGGACACGGTTTTTGTTGTTTATTTTTTTAAAGGTTTTTAATGTGTTAATGGTTATAATAATTAATGTTTAATATAAAATAAGCGATAAATTATTAAACCAACACTACTAATTCTCGTTGCCTCTTCGTTGAACGTCTTTACAAACTCGTTCTGTGTATATATATATATATATATATTATATGTATTATTTTTAAACGAAAATATAACAGACATATTTAAAACACGTTAATAATATTTTTATCGTTTAACTTCGTTAACGAATCAAAATGCATATTTATTTAGATATTATTATTATAACTATTTATTAAAAAAACTTTTGTGTTATAATTATTTATTTAAATATTATTATTACAAGTATATTTGATTAAATTTATTTGTATAAAGTGTGTAATTATTTATTCTATCAAGTATAAAATTGATAGTATTTTCTAATTAATATAAGTAATCGTTCCTTCAAACAACGGGTAACAATAATATTGGTTTTTGCAATAATAATAATAACGTTAGAAATCCATCGATCAATTAATAAATATTCTAATCTCAAACATAACTCAAATCGTATCGAAACCCCAAATCCATTATTCGTATTGTATCTATTATAATTAATTTATATTCTTATATATAACTAGGATTCCTCGACGGTATATCTCGAAGGGTTTATCTTTCTCACATCATCACTTGTATTTTGGTTCATCTAATCAGGTGAGTAATCACTACTGCTGTCTTATTGTTTTTAAATACATTTAGGGACTTATGTGTGCCTTCTATCAAACTCCATTTTTACATTGTACTATCAAATACAAACTGTTAATATTTGTATTGTGTATCAATTGAACGACTACTTGTTACTTGTTATTTGATTTTGTGTTTATTTATCGCATTTAGAGTGGTTCATCATATTAATCACATTATGTCGTGTTGGGGATTTCTACAATCGTATATCTTAGGAAAATTTGAGAGTCGTGAAACACTTTCAGATCAAAACTATTTGTTGGTTCCCAAATGTTTTGATCTAATAAAACTCAGATTGAGTACAAGAATCTGTATGATGATTGAGAGAGTTTCTGAACCAGAGCATCTGTCGTATGATCAAGGGTAGTTTTTAATTAGGGTTGGGCAGTTGTAACTGCCTTTGCAGTTATCTGACTTTGAATTTCAAAATCATAAAATACGCTGTGAAATTTGTAACTGCCTTTGCAGGTCGACCCAGCCAGGGGCGCTGCCCCTTGGACCCTGCAAGGGGCTGCCGCCCCTCGCACCCTGCTACCAGGGGTATTGCCCCCGGATCCCACGAAGGGGGTGTTTCCTCCTTGGAACTCCCATGACTTAGGGGCTTCGCCCCTAAGTACCAATAGGATTATAAATTATAATAAAATCAAATAAGTGTGCACCCCGCACCCAACTTATTTAAATTCGTATTACAGTTCACTTGATCAACAAGTTAATCCTTAACTACACTAAAATCACTAACATGTCGTAGTGTCTGACGTCCGATCGCATAACAATGGTTTCACCAACAACTCAATTATGGTAACCCACACCCGATTTTCATGGCAATGGTTTAGCTAGCTCATCTTTATTTGTTTACAATGTTACATGTTATGGTTTGATTGTATAGACGCACATATAACATTTTTGCACCTTATTTATATATTTATATATTGTATTCTAAAACTGGTGGTTTTCTCACTTAACCTCGTGTTGACAAAAATATCTATTTTGTACGCATTTGCAGGTTATCAGGTTGGATTGTTTACCAAGATGAAGATCACGTAGAGATGTCTTTTAGGATTTAAAACTTATTCAAGATTATTAGATTAGTTTTGTAATTTATTTATACTTGATATGCAAATTGTATATTTAAATAAATTAAATAGATATTGTCAAATATTAATTTGCATGATAGTACCTTGTGAGATGTGAACAATCAGTTCGCGCCCCGACATTTTCGCCTTAGGTTGGGGTGTGACTGCAATGTCTCAAGTTCGAATTTGATCCCAAACGGGTTTAATGCAGTGGGCATGGGCGAAGCTTATGATGGGGAAGGGGTGTCCTCATTTACCCCTTTTTTTTTCGCTTCGTGAGGTAAATTTTCGTGATTTTAAATTTTTCTATAGGTATTGAGCTCGGTCACCCTTATGACTTATGTCAAGCTTCACCACTGCCAGTGGGCCTGTGAGCGACATGTTTTCCCTAGAACTAGAGATGGCAGGCTTAGGCCATTAAAATGTACCTTAAAATTTTGTACGATAAACCATTAAAAACCGATATATAGCACATCCGGATGCACTAATAAGTAAAAGTTTGTTATAACAAAAAGTATAACTACATGGACGAAAATGATCATTTTAGTAAAAGAAACATAAAAAGAACCTAAATCTATCTAGCCGCCACTATCTTCTTCTTCTTCGTCGTCGTCGTCTCTCCCGCCTCAGAAAGTAACGACTAATCACCAACCAAATCACGATCGATGTTATGTTAAGGAAACGTGTTTTGCAGGTTACGAGTTCTCGAGACCGATATTAATCAATAGGTGCGACTCAATTAAATTAGTTTTTGGAACGCTAATTTGATTGCCGCCTAATTAGCATTTCAATTTTTGTTTCCTTTTGTGCGTGTGTGTGTGAAAATCAATTATATATTTGTGTATGTATGTATGTAGGTTAACAGAGAAGAATATATAATGAATCAAGACGAAAGTCGAAAGCGTAAGCGTAAGAGTGGAGGAAACAACCACCGCCCCCAAAATAAAAAACCCCGAACCACTTCCACTGCTGCCTCCTCCTCCTCGTCTTTCCTTGAAAAGGTCTTTTTTTATTACTTTTTATTACTATTACAATTACAATGTGTTGTTTTTATATATAATGTGAATTTGTACTTGTTGATGCTGCAGATGAAAGCAAAGTTATCAGGAGGTCATTTTCGTATGATTAACGAGAAGCTTTATACCTGCTCGTAAACCCCCTTCCTCATTTTTTATATTTATTTTCAACTCACATTTCAATTATATTATCATTTATATGCATACAGTGGAGATGAAGCCCTTAACTACTTTAAGGAAGACCCTTCCTTGTTTAACGCCGTAAGCACTTCTGTTCTGATGAAACTATCAAAATATTCTAAAGAAATGTGAAGTTGATTACCTAATAATGTTACACAACTAATATACAACTCATGTGCCCAGTATCATACAGGATATCAAGAACAAATGGCACGTTGGCCCGAACTACCCGTTAATATTATCATCAAGTGGCTAAAGGATCACACCTCTTTTTTAGTCGTTGCTGATTTTGGGTGTGGTAAGAACACTTTTTTACTTTTCTAGAATTATATAGTATGTTAAAACTACTTGGAGTTGCCTGTGGCGGGAATTTGTACATTATATATCTTCAAGCTGACTATCAATGCACGAGCGAAAGTTAATTTTTTTATCTAATGTTAAATGTTTGATTCACCATGGTCACATTTTGGTGCATAATAGGCGATGCACGGCTTGCCAAAGGTGTAAAGAATAAGGTCTTTTCTATAGATCTGGTTGCAAAAGATCCTTCAGTAATCGCTTGTGACATGTCGAAAGTAAGCCTCTCATCATATTTTCTATAGTTTTTAATAAATTTATTCTAGACCTTGAAAAATCCCATTGGTCACACATGTATGCTCTGGGTATTGGTGATCTGATCCCAGTCCCATACTCAATTGTAAAGCCATGTCTCATACCCGCCCCACTACCTATTAGGTATAGGCAGGGATACATTAGTACGTTAAAAATATACCCATAAGGATTTTAAGTACATTTTATTCTCTTTCTATTATAATTTTTGCATAGTTTTTATGTTTTAAACATCAATAAATTTCATAAATTTATAAAATCTAAAAGATAATTAGTAGCTCGTAGCCTACCAATATAATTAATATCATCAAATTACATATCTTAAAGGAAAATCATTTTATACGTAATGAAGCTACTAGAATGAAGCATTACTAGACAAGGGTTAAAGGTAAAAAGGTTTCAGATTATATGATTTGGGTATATATGATTCGATAAATATGGTTTTTTGCATAGTTATTGTTTTTGCATCAAAAATTGCACAAAGAGTTGCACGTTAAATATGTTTACCACTTTACATTACTTTGAATGTTTTTTTTTTTTTTTGTTAAAATGATTTAAGATGTTTTCATGCTTTAAGATGGCCTTTTTTTAATTATACCTGTTGGAGATAAAATATGTCCGAATGGATCTGTTTATTATTAAATGGGCTGATATTGCCTCTTCTACGTTGATTTAAAATCTTGCAGACACCCCTTGATTCCTCGTCTATCGATGTAGCGGTTTTTTGTCTTTCTTTGATGGGGACCGATTTTCCCAATTTTATCAAGGAAGCACACAGAGTGCTTAAACGGAAGTATGTATCTATCTTAATATCAACTATCGTTTTGTACACTTTATTATTAGGATTATTAATAGTTTTGTTACAGTGGTTGGCTTTTGATAGCGGAGGTGAAGAGTAGATTTGATCCCAACAATGGTGGAGCAGATCCCGATACATTTGTTAAAGCTGTTTGCAATCTAGGGTTTACTTCTGTATCCAAAGTTAGTTTATCTTTTCTGAAACTTTTAGTAATTATCTGGGGCAGGGCCGGCTCCGAGAAGGCGGAAATTTTTTTGGGTCTTAAGTGAAATGAACATTTTGTTGGTTTAAACAATTTAATTTTAAACGGGCTTACTTGGTTATGATTTGAGTTGTTTAAAAAACTTTTGTATAAATATAAACTTAAAATGTTTCAAATAAGAAAAGAATAGAACCCACAACCTCTTGGTTAGATGTCATACCTCTTTGCCACTAGACCAAGCTAGTGGTCATGTAATTGTGTTGAAACATTGATTATACATACATATATATATATATATATCATCATCAAATCATCATCATCAACGTACTCAGTATATCCCACCAATAGCAAAGCTATGGTAGGGTCTGAGGAGGGTAAGATGTAGGCAGCCTTACCTCTACCCCATAGGGATAGAGAGGCAGCTTCCGGTGAGACCCCCGGCTCGATAGTAGTTTTGCATCAAGCCTTAGACATAAGGCACATAGCACTCAATCATCGGGACACCGGCTGATCGGTGCATGTACCCTTATCTTTCAGCTATCAACGCCACTACATGATGCCTGATTAACCGTCCGTCACTTTTAACGTTATTTTCACGAGATTAGTAAAATAACGTCAAAATTAGTGCAATTTCACTTTTGCCCGCCCGAGGGTTCACACATATATACATCATATGTGCGCACCGCAAGCAGGGCTACATATATATATATATATATATATATATATATATATATATATATATATATATATATATATATATTATTTTGAAAAAAAAAATCCTGGGCCTAGCAGGGTGTCGGGCCAATGGCCATCGACTACCCTGCCTCCCCTCATGGTCGGCTCTGATCTGGGGTTTGGGTTGTATAAGGCCAAAATGGGTTGTTTTTACTTTTTAGCACAGGTTAGAACGGGCCTGTCGGTTCAACCTGCTAACACTCTTTTATCAGTTTTATAGTAAACATTTTATTTTATATTAAATGAACAAACTTAAACTCACGTGACGAAACAAATGAACGTAAGCGAATGAACATAAACGAGCGTAAATGAATGAACGTTTATGAACAGTTATATGTTTATGTTCGTTTATTTAACAAAATGAACAAAAAAATTGTTCATGTTCATTGGTTTATTAAATAAATGAACACAAACGAACTTCCTGCTGAGCAGGTCACGAACTGTTAATTGAACGTTTGGTTCATTTACATGCCTAATAATAATGTTTTTTGTTTTTTTTAACGAGGTAGGGGGTTGTATGCATAAAAGATGCCCTTTCGTCTTTCCCGTTTCACTCTTTTTTTTTCTTTAATTTTTTAGTCACTTGACTCGTTATGGATACAATATATTCCAAATGTGACACGCTCATAAGTAAATATGTGAAGATGATTTTTTTATAGTTTTTAACATGATTGTTTATATGCTAATTTATGTTTTAAATTTCAGGATTTCTCAAATAAAATGTTCATTCTTTTATACTTTAAGAAAAAGGTTTGACAGTCTTATTTAGCTCATTTAATTTTTTTTTATTCATCATGAAATGAAGGCTAACTGGTTTCTGTGACTTTTTTTAGTCAGATAAAAGTTCTAAGGAGGGGATCAAATGGCCTGAATTGAAGCCATGCATATACAAGCGTCGCTGGCTCTGTTTCCATTGTGCTAAATGCTTATTAGGTGCTTCTGTTTTACATTAAAAAGGTTTTTTTTTAACTTGATTTGCTCTTTTTATGTACAAGTAGCTTGTATTTAAAGTTATTTCTATGTTTAATCATTATTGTTATGATATGGTCGTGAATTACTTTCATCATCCCTAGTGCTTCCTGTTTGGTTATGATTAAACATGTTTTAACTCTGATAGGTCAAATTTGGCTGAATCATTTGCTGATTTTGACCAAGTACAACTGTTTGCCAGTATCAATCAAGTTTGATTTTGAACGAGCATGTGTTACTATGATAATATGATTTTAACCATCTTTGAGTGATCAACTATTTGTTGTTGATGGTGATGAATGAATAAAAAATGACCGTGGTTGACTAAATCACTATTCATTGTTTTGACTTTTTATTTGTTATCATTACATAAATCATATTTTTACAATAATGTTCAACAAAGGCTTGTTTTTAAATTTGTTTTGTCTAGAAAGTTTCCATTTATAGTCAAACTAGTATTTCGTCCCCAGCGTCGCGGGGGGAGGGGCAATCGATTTAAATGTTTCCAATGCAATAAAGAAGTCAGTTTGAATGCAGACACACAAACTCTTACAAAAGATTAAGGTTTCTACATATGTTTAGGTTAAGGTTTATAGATATATGATTACAAAAGTTGAGAGAATTGTATGTTAGGTAAATAAAAACAAAAGATTAAGTACCACGCTAACTCAATAAAATACAAAATCACAATGTCAAGTTTAGTTGAAATCGTATATGTTTAAAATGTATGACTTGGAACCAAACGTGTAACTTCTATTCTCCGTTTCTCTCTAATCTTCTAGCCAATATTACACAAATTCAATAGTAAAAAACTCAGCAACCGGTACCAACTTTCATATAAAAAATATAGAAGACAAAATAAATACTCTAAATCAAACCCCCAAACTGAAACTGAATAAAGTAAATATAAGTGGTTGAAAATATGTGATGCATTTGAAGTACATGTTTTATCTGCACAAAAATGACATAAATAATCCAACTCTTTTATGTGTTGTGTATATTTGCATAAAGGAAGAACAAACAGAGGCCGACGGACGACCGCCGCCACCACCGCCGTCCAACACTCTTTTCCACCACCGTCTTACCACCGCTATAAGCAACCGTAAATCCACCGCCGCCAAGGGTTTCTAAATGAAACCCAACAACAATCGAAATCGGAGCAACATATGTTGCACAACATCACTGAGTTACTTCTGCCACCATGGTACACAACCGTAAATGGCCACCGTCCCACCACCACGACACGGCGGTGGTTGAAGACGGTGGTACCTTAGATTGAAGACGACGGTGACGATGGTGGTGGTGTTAAAGCCGATGGTGATGAAGAGTCGAAGTTGTGGCCACGCTTGAAGACGGCATTGACGATGACAGTATCATGGTGGTTTTACCATTTTGATCTCTCTCCATCTCTACTTTGTGTTTATGAAAGTGAAAAGGAACGGTGAGGAAGGCAGAAAGAAAGCATAGCAGAGAAAGGTAAAAGGTAAATGAAATTAACAACACGTGTAAGCAAAAAGGAAATACTTGTCGTAAAACTATTAATAAACACCACCTGGAAAGTGCTCCACATTTGAATAGAAATGGTACAATTGAAGATGCTAAGGGTACAACATCAAGCTGTTAAGAAGTTGTGTTTAGAGATTAGCATGACATAACTAGTGTACAAGTATTTCAAGCGTAGGATACAATCCATATTGCAACAAAAAGTTTGCATTTGTTATATATATAATATATAGAGAGAGAGAAAAGATGGAATACGCTAATCCCTATCGTACAAAACCGTACGCGACAACAGCAAGCGTCGATCTACACTTATCATTCAGTTGAAAGCGGTTGAGGAGATCCCGTGTATTTTTAAGCGAGAAGGGTACGATTGTCTTTTTGATTCGTCATTTAAATTTGGTAATTTGCATATAAACGGTTACGATCCTGATATTTAGCTTAATCAAAAGGGATATTGGTTTGTAATACTCTTAACTTTCATCCATTGATTAATTTCACTCTCAACTTTCGATTTGTTACCCACCACTCCCAACTTACACTTTATTTGTTTCTGGCACTCCCGAACTTAACGGACCTAACTCCGTTAGTTTTTTTGTTGATGTGGCATTATTTTTGCTGACATGTCACTGATCTTGCTTACATGGCTCTTTTTAATAAAATTATGATAAAAACTCATAATAATAATAATAATATCTCACCCCCCCCCTCGTCTTCTTCATCATCTTCCCCACCCAACCACCTCCCTCAATACAAACAGCCACCACCATCACACCAACAAGATACCACCCTCAATACACAAAGACTACCACCATCATACAACTTCTCACATACACCGGCACCACCGCACAACTCGTCACATTTTTTATTGTTCAATCGGTGCTCAATCGATGTCACACCCCCATCTAGGGCCTAGGAGTGTGACCCATAAGTTGGTATCTTGTTTGTAAATAATTCAGAGTTGCATAATTTTGCGGAAGACTTATAAAACTTTAAGGATCGAAAATGTAATTTATATATATATAATCAAAAGACGGGAATTATAAAATACCCTTTTAAAGTTGTTAACAAAAGATTACTTGTTTTATGTTTACAAACCACCATATTAAACTTATACAAAAGAAATCCGAGCCATCGGATATTAGTACTTCGTCATTTCCAAGCTCTAACTTTGTTCACCTGCAAAATGTAAGAAAATACGTCAGCAACGAATGCTGGTGAACACGCTGACGCAAAAATATTTCTTTTACTTTATTACCCCTCAAGACTACGCCTGCCTCGGCCCAACGTGGCTTAGGAATAACAAAGTCAATTAACACATTATAAATATGAGCCTCTACTCTAGATCACCTCAGCAAACACCGCAGAGTTCGACTTAGTTAAGTACCCGTAAATATACACATAAGGTCGTACTCCCTGCAGGAGAGCGTCCTACGACCAAGGGTGGTGCAATCATGCCCATTCATCGCATAGTACCACCTATGTAAGGATCCAGACATACGTATACCACAGCCTGAGAGCTAGGTTTATACCCTTATTCATAACGGTTTTAGGAACACATAGTTCCTTGTAAACAATTTCAAATAACAAGTTTGACTCATTTTAAATAAGTAAAAGTTTGGGGAAGTATTCACCTTGTCTCTTTAGGATCGGCTTCACTCACCGTCCAAGGGTCTTTCGCTTTGCCTATCGGTTTGTGGATGATAAGCAGTGCTAAGGTTCAACTTTGTACCGAGAGCTTGTTGGAAGCTTTTCCAAAAGTGAGACGTAAAACGACTGTCTCGATCAGATATTATAGACAACGGTACTCCATGCAAAGAAACGATGGTGTTCACATAAATACGCGCTAGTCTATCCATAGAAACGACTCATTGATGGGTATGAAATGTGCGGACTTTGTTAAACGATCCACAATCACTCAAATAGCATTATGTTGTCGAGTCGTCTTCGGGAGTTTTGTAATAAAGTCCATGGTAATTAACTCCCACTTCCAAACGGGAAGTTCGGGTTACTGAAGCAATCCCGAAGGCTTTTGATGTTCAGCCTTGACTTTCAAACAAGTCAAACATTTCACAACATGCGAAGCAACATCCCTTTTCATTCCATTCCACCAATAATTCGCCTTTAGATTGTGGTACATCTTATCACTTCCGGGATGCATCATATATTTAGACTTGTGAGCTTCGTTCAAGATTTTCTCGCACAAACCTCCAACGATTGGTACCCAAATCCTATTGCCTAGTCTAAGGATACCATCATTACCCTTGACTAGCGAGTCAATGGTGCCATTTCGTTTTTTGTCAGAGATTTGGTTTTCAATGATTGCTTGCGTTTGCGCGGATTTGATTTGTTCAAAGAGATCAATTTGAAGTTCTAGGCCCAAAGCTCGAACCCTTTTGGGTTTTTCATGCTCTTTACGACTTAAGGCATCGGCCACGACGTTGGCCTTGCCTTCATGATAGACAATCTCGCAATCATAGTCATTGAGCGTTTCCATCCATCGCCGTTGGCACATGTTGAGCTCTTTTTGATCGAAAATATGTTTCAAGATTTTATGATCAGTGTACACAGTAAATCGTACTCCATAGAGATAGTGCCTCCAAATCATAAGTGCAAAGATTATGGCACCTAACTCTAGATCGTGAGTCGTGTAATTATTTTCGTGTACTTTGAGTTGTCGAGAGGCGTAGGCGATTACCTTCTTGCGTTGCATTAGTACGCATCCCAAACCAGAATGGGACGCGTAACTAAATACCACAAAATCCTCAGTACCTTCTGGCAAAGCCAAGATAGGTGCTTGGGTAAGTTTTTGTTTGAGTATATCGAACGCCTCTTGTTGCTTCGTTCCCCATTCATACTTGATGTTTTTACGAGTTAAAGAAGTTAAGGGAACGGCGATATTGGAGAAATTCTCGATAAACCTACGGTAATAGCCAGCCAAACCCAAGAAACTTCGGATTTCGGTTGGTGACTTTGGGACTTCCCACCTAGAGAAAGCTTCAATCTTAGCGGGGTCCACTTGAATACTGTTTACATTGATGATATGACCAAGAAATTGCACTTCGTGCAACCGGAACTCGCACTTCGAGAACTTGGCGTACAATTTCTCGGTTCTTAGAATTTCAAGTAACGTTCGAAGATGAATTTCATGATCGGCCTTTGACTTTGAATAAATAAGTATGTCGTCGATGAATACGATAACGAATTTATCCAAGTAAGGCTTGCAAATACGGTTCATCATATCCATGAACGCGGCCGGAGCATTAGTAAGTCCAAACGGCATAACCGTGAACTCATAATGTCCATACCTTGTTCGGAAAGCAGTCTTTGGAATGTCTTCGGATTGGACTTTAAGTTGGTGATAGCTGGAACGTAGATCGATTTTCGAAAAGAAGCTAGCACCTTGAAGTTGATCGAAAAGGTCATCAATACGAGGGAGTGGATATCGGTTCTTGATTGTAACTTTGTTCAACGCACGATAGTCGATACACATCCTCATGGAACCATCCTTCTTCTTGACGAATAGAATTGGTGCTCCCCAAGGCGACGAACTCGGTCGGATGAAACCCTTCTCCGAAAGCTCATCGAGTTGTTTCTTTAACTCCTTCATTTCGGTTGGCGCTAAGCGATACGGAGCTTTCGCGATCGTAGCAGTGCCGGGAACAAGATCGATTCTAAACTCTACTTCGCGATCGGGAGGAATACCAGGGAGTTCATCAAGAAAAACGTCAGAAAAGTCAGAAACGATAGGAACGTCTTTGATTTCTTTTGGCTTAGACTCTTCAGTGACGTAGGCCATGAATGCGAGGCATCCTTGATTTAAACACTTGTTAGCCCTAATCATGGAGATTATGCTAACTTGGCCAGCGTTCTTGTCCCCTTCAATTCGAATCGTTCGTTTATCGGGGGCTTGAAGTTCAACAGTTTTGCTATTGCAGATGATACGGGCATGGTTATTGGATAACCAATCCATACCAAGTACAATATCAAAACCAGCCAGACTCATGGGTAACAAACAGATAGGTAACAAATAACCAGCTAGAAGGATTTTTCCGTTTTCAAGGGCTTCGGAGATCTTAACGATTTCACCGCTAGCAGTCTCGACTCTTAGAGTTTTATCTAATTTAGTTAATGGTTCATTTAATAGACTACAGAAATTATAATCTATAAAACTCATGGCACCCGAATCAAATAAAACTCTAGCATAGGTGTCGTTGACTAGAAACGTACCGGTTATGGTTTTTGGCACGTCAACGGCCCTTTTTGTGTCGAGTACGAAAACTCAAGCGTTTCATTTCTTGTTTTGACCACTTCCACCCGCACCACCAGCAGCGGGCTTGTTCTTTGGGCACTCGAAACTTAAATGGCCCATTTCCTTGCTATTGAAGCAAGTCATTTTCTTCTTCCAGCAGTTATCAGCATCATGTCCCGTACGATTACAGGATTCACAGACTTTAGGAGACGGGGCGAAATTGCATCGGCCCTTGTGGTATCTCTTACATGTCTTGCATGGCGTAGAGTTGTTTCGATTTACGCCCTTTCCTCTAAAGTTGGAACTTCCTCCAGTCTTTCCTTGAGCAGCCGTTGTTGTTGGTACCTTCTTGTCCTCTTCTTTATTGCGGACCATGCCGCCCATCAAATAACCAGCCAACTTGTTTGAGGCAAGTGAGACCTTACCATGTCGCGGATTTCCCGCGGCAATCCCTATATGTATCTTGTGACTTTGCTGGACTCAGGGTTAACCAGATGGGGAATAAGGCGACAATACTCAAGGAATTTAGTGTTGTATTTCCGAAGGTTTGTCCCTATGACCTTATGATTAAGGAATTTCGTTTGGATCTGGTCAGTTTCGTGCATAGGACAAAACTTTCCCATCACCATGGCCTTGAATTCTTCCCATGTCAGGCCATACATCACATCTCTTCCCTTACTCATCAACAACGCATTCCACCACTCATGCGCTTCACCCTTGAACATCAAAGCAGAGTATTGAATTTTCTCCTCCTCGGAGCACTTGCTTGCTATAACAATAGTTTCCATCTCCTCGAGCCATCTCACAGTTGTGATGGCCCCTTTGTCACCATGAAACTCTTTCGGTCCATAGTATTTGAAGACTTTAAACGAACAACCACTTATCTTGAGTTTCTTGAACTCACATCTAACTCCGCCGTCGGCGTTAGACTCATGCACACTTTCCTCGACACGAGACGGGTTCGGACGAGATTTTAAGGATTGAGATCTAAACGCGGATTCTTCCCTAACAGCATCTTTAATCATCTTTTGAATTTTATTCATATATATTTCTCGGGAATTTCCTCCTCTCGCTCGTTCTCGGTGCCTTTCCCCTTGTCTTTCATTTCTTTTTCTTTACGAGCATTCTCGTTATTATTGCTTTGTTCAGACATTTTCTTTTATCTTTTTCAATTTAGTCTGAAAATTTTACAACGTTTCTTTTTAAAACACTCATTTTATTACACACACACACACACACACACACACACACACACACATATATATATATATATATATATATATTTTCTATTATACATACATATATATATATCGTTTCAACGATAATATAACTTGTCCTACATTAGAACGTTTCAAACATTCTTTATTGTACACACATTCAAAACTATTTTACACATATAGCTTCACATCGTATTCCACCATCTTCAGTCCTTCAAGAACTTCTTCACAACTTTTGTTAGTTTGTTGAATTTACGAAGGAGTGCTTCTCCAACTTTCTTCTTTTTCTTCTCTTCCTCATCTACCTTCTTCCTCCAGTCGTCAGTCTCATGCAATGCACGATCCAGATGTTCCTCATATGACTGCGGAACTATGTTGGGGTATCCATACTGCGGAGGTGGGTCGCGATAACCCAGTGTTACCATCTCGTAATGGTTCCGTGGTTCAAGATATGGAACATAAGTCTGATCAGATGCAAGGTAGAGGTATGTCTTGGCGGCTTGATTTTGCTCGCGAATTTCATCGGCTTGTTCTTGAATTGAAGGAATTCTCCCTTGAAATGGCGGGAAGCTTGACGAAGCTTGGTTCCTTAGTTGCTCCAGATATTGAACATACGGATCGACGGAATCGTAGCTTGGATTTATGGAAGTGAGTGATCCATTCGTTGATCTTGTCATCTCGTTAGAGTTCTCAGAATGCTCTTCTTCCATTTCTTCCTCGGACTCCTCCACAGGGTCCTCATCTTCTTCGGGATCCTCTTCTTCATCGGGATCCTCCTCTTCATCGGGTTCTTCATCCTCTGGTTCATCTTCCTCCATTGGTTGTTCAGTTTCGTTCTCCATTGGGGGCATCTTGAAACTTTCGTAGGGCATCATTATCCTTATTTTGGGCTTGCGGGATGGCCCTTCGTTATTCTTTGGTTGGGAGCTAACATCATTGAAAGTAGAGCTTCCGGTAAACCATCGGCATGGGTCGGAATGGCACTTCATCCAGTCAGAGGATGGGTTTTGTGGTTTTTCCTTTATGGGTCGGTTTGAAAGGAAGTATAGGATGGGTGTGCATTTGGGAAATATCCAGTGGGATAGTTTTGTGGTTCTTGTGATGGTTGATACATTGGCATGGTTGGTGGGTGATAGCTGGAGTGTCTCGGTGGTTCAACACTTGGCTTTGGTGGACTGTCGGGTACTTCTATCGGGTAATGCTTACTTCTGGGGTAGTATAAGGGTTTGGACAAGTCTCGTTCCACGTCTTGATCAAAGAACGCTTCATAATATTCATCGCTCATGTTATCCTCGGGGTAAGGTTCGGCTATACCGGTTTCCTTGGCCTTGCGAGTAAAATTCTCCATGAGAGCTTTGAATGACATCTATTAATTTGGGTATTTTAGAATGTAGAGAGGGATAGAAAGGTTACCAACCTATCTTATCCTTAAAACAAATAATCAAATAGTTTCCTATACTTGGATCGAAGCTTGTGTATTGTTTTATGATACCCAATTCGCTAAGATCGATGGCACTGATACCAAACCTGTCACACCCCCATCTAGGGCCTAGAAATGCGACCCATAAGTTGGTATCTTGTTTGTAAATAATTCAGAGTTGCGTAATTTTGCGGAAGACTTATAAAACTTTAAGGATCGAAAATGTAATTTATATATATATAATCAAAAGACGGGAATTATAAAATAACCGTTTAAAGTTGTTAACAAAAGATTACTTGTTTTATGTTTATAAACCACCATATTAAACTTATACAAAAGAAATCCGAGCCATCGGATATTAGTACTTCGTCATTTCCAAGCTCTAACTTTGTTCACCTGCAAAATGTAAGAAAATACGTCAGCAACGAATGCTGGTGAACACGCTGACGCAAAAATATTTCTTTTACTTTATTACCCCTCAAGATTACGTCTGCCTCGGCCTAACGTGGCTTAGGAATAACAAAGTAAATTAACACATTATAAATATGAGCCTCTACTCTAGGTTACCTCAGAAAACACCACAGCGTTCGACTTAGTTAAGTACCCGTAAATATACACATAAGGTCGTACTCCCTGCAGGAGAGCGTCCTACGACCATGGTGGTGCGATCATGCCCATTCATCGCATAGTACCACCTATGTAAGGATCCAGACATACTTATACCACAGCCTGAGGGCTAGGTTTATACCCTTATTCACAACGGTTTTAGGAACACATAGTTCATTGTAAACAATTTCAAATAACAAGTTTGACTCATTTTAAATAAGTAAAATTTTGGGGGCGTATTCACCTTGTCTATTTAGGATCGGCTTCACTCACCGTCCAAGGGTCTTTCCCTTTCTTTATCTCGCACCTATAGTACGAGTATAAATATTTGTTAGTCGGATACACGATCCGGCTTAAGACCTTTAGTCTTATATCTCAATCCTCGATTGAACCTTTAGTTCAATTTCTTTTACTTGAAAACCTTTAGTTTAAAAGTAAATTATAAATCTTTAGTTTATATTCAAAACCCGGCGTTTCTTCTTCTCCAAGAAACGTAATCATTTTCTTTTATTATTTAAGAATACTCATTATTCATTAAATAATATTTTCATAACAAAGATTATATATACATATATACTTACACACATATATATGTAATCACAATATTCAATACACAATCTTTTATTCATTTCTTTGTTATGTTTATATTTCTTTTCTTTTATCGAGGTATCGAGTATAACCTCGACTTAAGGCTCAAGCCTTTAATATAATATTGAATTATGTTGAATTCGTTATTACGCCTAACCATAGTGGCGTATAAAAACCCTAGGGACTCGAGCAGCACTCCAATGCCGCTTTAAACTTCTCGACACGCAAATCGAGGAACACCAAATCTTCAACACTTGATGACACGACTTTCAAGACTCTTTGTCATCTTAACAACACCTTCTTGATTGAGTGTGGGTGGAGGGTGGTACAAACTTCAAGGAAACGTTGTTACACAAACGAGGGATCGGCACGCTTATCGAGGCAAATTGTTATATGTTCTAGAGAAAGGCTAGAGAGCAGATTTGATGTGTGAAAATGATCTGCCCATGGCCACTATTTATAGGCAATATTTTGGATCCCATCGCGTACGGCGATGGGTCCTTTGGCTGGCCCGTCACGTACCGCGACGTAGGCCTGGCCAGTCAGACACTAGACCTGCCACGTGTTGACACTTGGCAGGCACCGCTCCACGTGGTGACACGTGGCGGCAGACGTTGCCACCGTGTGCCACGTGGCACACGTGTTAAACATTTCCAGTCACCCCATCGCGTACCGCGATGGGTGTTTTCTTCTGACCTGTCGCGTACCGCGATGGTTCAGGAAAATCAGAAGTTACATTTTAAACCCTCCGCTTTGGAATTTGGCAATTTTAGTCCATAGACTTTGGAAAGTTGATACTTTGAACTCAAAATTTTCACGATGTTACAATCGATGTTCAAGAAGACAAGACTTGAAAACTTAAAGGTCGTCTCGAATTGGGGAAACTGTAGCCGGAGCCTTCGTGGTGCCTTTCTGACTCGAATTAACCGATCCTAAAGATACCGAACTTGTTCCTAATCCACCGCCATGGTTTCCGGTAACCGAACCTGAGTTATTACATTCTGAGCTTCATTTGGTGAAATTATAGTTATATTGGACGTATGCTTGACAAAACGAAGAGCCGATTGGCGATGATGATGTTCGTATTTTGAAGCGGATGGTTTAGGTTTTGTTTTGTTATCGTATTTGATGCAACAAGTTGTTACTGGAACCGGTGGATCTCGGATTGTTGGATCCGTCAGGAGATGAGGTATCGGATGATGATTGTATGGTGGTGTCGGTGTCTGTGAGGAGTTGTACGGTGGTGGCGGTGGCTGTGTGTATTAAGGGGGCGGGGGTGGTTGGGGACCTGGGGAGAGAGATGTTGAAGAAGACAGATTATTATTATTATTATTATTATTATTATTATTATAAAAGCCACGTCAGCAAGAACAATGACATGTTTGCAAGAATAATGTCACGCCAGCAAAAAAAAACTAACGGAGTTAGGGTCCGTTAAGTTAGGGAGTGCCGTAAACAAATAGAGTGAAAGTTGGGAGTGGTGGATAACAAATCGAAAGTTGGGAGTGATATTAACCAACGGGTGAAAGTTGAGAGTATTAAAAACGAAAATCCCTAATCAAAATCAATTTCTTATTTTACGAAACAATTTTTGTACCAAAAACTATCAATTGAGCTCTCTTGAGTACACGAATAAGTTTTTAAGCGATTTTGTGATTTAAGGGGTTTGAAATAGAAGACGATCACAAATGTAAGTTTTTGCTGTGTTTGAATTATTCAACTGTAGAGGTATACTATGTTTATAATCGGGGGGGGGGGGGGGGGCAGTAAATCTGTATGTTAGTTCTCATGAGAATCACATGATAATTGATTAGTCTAGTTTGTGAGCGTGTTCATATTAGGACTGTCTTTGATTTTTGATGTTTCATAATGCGAACGTATCATGAGCGTGTTACTATATCTGATTATGAGCTGATTATAATGTCGTATAATATGACCTGATTTGAACAACTTTCAAAGTTAATTACTATTCTATAGAGTAATCCCAAAGGAGGATGAAAGAGAAGGGGCAGGGGAAAAGACAATTATACCGATCACGTTTTATGCATATGGGTCTGTGTAACGGGAGAACTTAATGGGGGTTAGCTTAAAGGACAAAAACCATGGCAAACATCCAAATAAAGGACAAAGAGTGAAACTATTTTTGAAAAAAGGACCCATTCCATAATCAATGTAATTCAAAAGGACAAAATTTGTAATTTTTTCTTGAATATTTTTGAAGTAAAAATTGTAACTGATTAACCATTTTTAGCCGCACTGATAAAGAAAAGAAAGAAAGAAAGAGAGATTAGGACAATAAACGACTAAAATAATAGGGAGTTAACGATGCTATATAGCCTACTAGGTTATTGAACCGTGTATAATACGGGTAGAAGTTAATAAATTCTCCGGGTAAACATATAAGATTATATATTTGAATATTAGATTAATTATTTGTATATAACTTTTAAAAGTACACAACTTTTAAAACGGTTTTGTTATAGATTCATATAAGATTTTTTTTTGTTGTATCTAATACGTTTGATTCGGTTATTTTTGCATAATACCTATAAGATTTTTTTTATAACTTCATACCTTTTCTTGTATTAACTAATCTTAAAAATATAATAATTGATTAATGGGTCTTAAGATATTCTAACCAAACGGATTAGGCACATAAGGTATCCCTGTTACGTGGTAATAATATTTAGAAAAAATAATAATGATTTATATTATTTAATAAATGAGTAAAATATAAATTTTCCATTGTAAAATATGAGACTGCAAGATAGGGGCGTACGTGGTGTGATTCGGTGTGGTTTTTTTGGTTTTTAGTTTTTGGGTTTGGTTCGGTTTTGAATGCGATTTTTTCAGTTTGGCTAATCGAGCCAAAACATTTTGAGCCAAAACAAACTTAACCCAAGATATTGAAATTGGGCATGATATTATTTCTTCTTTAAACTATGAAAAATAGAATATTGAATATTTGGGCTTTAAATATTAAAAGCTAATAAAAGATGCATTTAAAATCAAAAATCAAAATTAAAAGTACTACTATTATTTGTTATTAACAATATGTAGCACCCGAATATATTTGTTATTATGTTAAAACTAAACAAATGGTTGTCGGTAGTTTTTGTTTTAATGGTTACGATTAAGATATTATGGTTATTTCATTTTTTTTTTGTTATTTCGGTTCGGTTTTTTCGGTTCTTAATAAAATACAAAACCGAACCAAAACCAATATTTCGGTTTTTGCTAAAGTTCAAACCGAACCATCGGTTTCTAATTCGGTTTGGTTTTTTCAATTCGGTTTTTTTTTTGTTTTATCGGTTTCGGTTAGGTTTTTTCAGTTTTGTGCACACCCCTGCTGCAAGACAACAATAAGATATTCCTCATTTGGATGCTCGTAATTAGGAGTGTTCAAAATCAAATATTTGAAAATGTTAAGAATTACTATCCGAATCTGGATCCGAAAATTCAATTCATAACCATACTTAATAAATTGAGAGGCACGATCATCCCATAATGTTAGGAAGATAGAGCTACCCTAAGTAGAAAAAAATCGTTGGAAATGTTATAAGAGCATCCACAACGAGGTGGATTTCCCGAGGTTCGAATACAGGTGGCAAGGGTCGGACGGAGATCCGGCGGACTTCACCATTGTGGCGCCCAAGTTTGCTGAACAAGTTTGGTTCTGCAAACGTAAGACGGACGTGCAGATGTGGCCCCTTTATACCTATTAAATAGAAAAACAATTCCAGATTTACAATCAATCAATCGACAATCTCACAAAAATCTAATTCAACATGAAAGGGTTTCGGATCTAACCGATTTGAAGTTTCAAGAGTTCATCTTCAATTGGCGTCTCCACTACGATTTGATTTATAGGGAGATTTCGGTTCGCCGTTTGAGTCAATCTGTTTGAATCTCCGGCGAGAGGTGATGGGTGATTGTGTTTAGTAAGAAGGGGATGATTTTTCTTTATGGTGAGCATGGTTGAGAATCAGATCCAAAATGAAGAAAGTGAGAGGACTGTGGCCTATGCGTATGCCGCCATATGATACAAAGAAAGATTAATATTATTAAGTGATTTAATATAAAATTAATATATTGTAAAAGTATATTAAAAATTAATTAAATATAAAATAGTAGGTGATGATGTTTCGGTTTGTTGTTGCGGAAGAAAGTAAGTATTTTTGTGAAAAGCTTGAAATTTGATGTGGCGATAATGTGACGGTTTGCATAAGTTTTTTGTTGGAGATGCTCTAAAGATGTTTGACTTGTTACTCAACAGAAAAAGTAAAACAAATAAATGGCAAGCTATATATGACGTACTCTAACTAATTTGTATCAAATAAATCGTTGGAAATAATAACACGTGACATAATTAAAAGACAAACTAATAACACATTAACATGTTTTTTATTTTATTTTCTATGACGAATATTGTCTATGAGACTTGAATCTGACTAACTTAGAACTCTAAGCCCATATATATGTTTTAAACATATTAACACATCTAAATGATAATTAAGATGAAGCAGCTAGGTTACAAATGAATAAATTTACCATGATAGTTTAGAACTTAATTATTTTTGAAGCCCATAAATCTTGGGCCATTATCATTATGAAAAATGAAAATTAATTTTAGAAGCCACGTTTTAAGGAATTAAAGCCCAAAACCATTAAATGCATCGTCTAATAGAAAGAAATTATTAAAGTTTGGGTTATTCGGGTTAAGTCGGTTGAAGATTTGTAAACTCGAATTCGAATATGGTTTGGATAAATGCTATATTTAAATAATAAAAAACCAAATTTGAGTTCGTTATTCGGTTAGAGTTTCGAATTTTTTGTATATGTTAGGAATTAAATAAATTAACTGGAAGGGGTTTATTACATAATACTGTGTAAGCTAGATTTTTATTTAATCTAGATGTAACGAAAATAATTTTGTAATTCAAAATCCAACGCATTGATTTAAACTAAAAGATAAGACACAAACTCCTGAAGAATTGACCAACCATACTACAAATAGAATTCTTTAGGATTTTGATTCCAACTCAAACACAAGAATTTATTTTATCTATAAATACATACAACCTTGTAGTATGTATTTTTGCAATTCATTCTTCTATTCTAAAATAATTTTATTCAACAATGGGTGGTGGTGGTGTGATCTCTTCTGGTAATGGAAAAGCTCACATTTAAGGTGGCGATAACATGTTTGGTGGCGGCGGTCTGATCTTCGGTTACGATATCGGAATCTCAGGCGGCGTGACATCCATGGCACCGTTTCTGAAGGAGTTCTTCCCAGAGGTTTACAAGAAGGAGTCGGAGATGAAGGCTTCAAGCAACCAATACTGCAAGTTTAACAATGCAACTTTAACCTTGTTCACATCATCCTTGTATCTGGCTGCTCTTTTCGCATCATGTCTTGCGTCCTTTGTAACCAAGGCTTGCGGCCGCAAGATATCCATGCTCATCGGTGCGTTATGCAATGGCTTTGCGGTATCCGTCTGGATGCTTATTGTTGGCCGCCTTCTTCTCGGTATCGGTATAGGATTTGCTAATCAGGTAATTTATTCATACTGTTTGAATATTTGATATTAATTTAGATACCTGAAAACATAATAAAATTACTAATAAATGTATGTGTTTTTGTGTTTTATAGTCGGTACCTCTATATCTTTCCGAGGTGGCTCCGTACAAGTGGCGTGGTGCATGCAACGTGCTCTTTCAGCTCTCGATCACCGTCGGTATTCTCGTCGCGAATGCCGTAAACTACGGGTTTGCCCAGATCAAGGGCGGCTGGGGCTGGCGTTTGAGTTTGGGCGGGGCTATCGTCCCGGCTATAATCTTCATCATCGGGACTTTAACACTCGCGGACACTCCAAACTCCCTTATTCAACGTGGAAGGCTTCAAGAGGCCAAACAAAGACTGCTCAGAATCCGCGGTGTTGATAATGTAGACGAAGAGTTATCGTTGAAGCAAGTGAAGAGTCTAAAAAGATTAAGAGCCCATGGCTCTTCTTAACCGTAAATACAGACCGCAGGTGATCTTTGCGGTTGCCATTCCGTTCTTTCAACAACTAACCGGCATGAATGTGTTCATGTTCTACGCTCCCGTTCTGTTTAAAACCATGGGGTTTGGAGACAACGCGTCACTCCTTTCCGCACTCATCACCGGGGCGGTTAACATGATAGCAACGATCGTTTCGGTCCTCCTGGTCGATAAATATGGAAGAAGGTTTTGGTTTTTTGAAGGTGGCATTCAAATGTTAGTTTGTCAGGTAAATTAGTTAAGTATTATTTTAAATGATCAAAATTATAATGTAGTAGTCTATAGGTTTTGTGATATTAATTAATCTAATTTGTATTATTTTTGTAGGCTGTGATCACGTTTGCAATCGGTTACAAGTTTGGGATAAACGGAAACCCGGGTGAGCTTGAGAAATGGTATTCGGCGCTCGTGGTCATAGCCATTTGCATATACATTGCCGGGTTCGCGTGGTCTTGGGGGCCGTTGGGTTGGCTCGTGCCTAGTGAAATCTTTCCGCTAGAGATCCGATCAGCCGCACAAAGTGTTACTGTTTCAGTTAACATGTTATTCACCTTCTTCATTGCACAAATCTTCCTCCAACTGTTGTGTTATTTAAGGTACGTAAAACATATTAATTTATAAACTGTATTTACGTAAATGTATAATCTTTACATGCATGTGTGTATAAATTTGCATGATTTTTTTATTTCAGGTTTGGGTTGTTTATATTCTTTATGGTTTGGGTCGTTGTGATGACGGCTGTTGTTTACCTTTTCTTGCCGGAGACAAAGGGAATTCCGATTGAAGAGATGGCCGGAATCTGGAAGGAACACTGGTATTGGAAAAAGTTTGTTCCCGTGGCTGATGAAGAAATGGCGGATGTTAAAAAGGATACAAACAAGGATGATCAAGAACAAGAAAAATAGAAGTTAATCCTAAAACAAGCTTAAAATAAAATTGAAGGGGTTAAGTGAACTTTTGTTTATTTTAATTAGTTTATTTGACTTTGAGTTATAGCAATTAGCAAGGATTAGATTTGGGTTTTAAGTTTTTATTGTATAAATGGGGTCTAGAGTTAATTGTAACGTGTGGTTTTAGTTTTTAATAATATTGAAAAGTGTCGTGAAAAGTTCTCACAAAATATAGTGTTCATGATCCAATTATTCCAACAATTTATGTATGAATTTTGAATTGGGTTGATGAACTGACTCGCTTAGTACTCACAGCCGTAACATGACATATTACAACCCTACAAGCGTGCATTTTAGGGAGGTGTAACGCCTCAACTAGTAAAGAGGAAGGGTCTCGAAACATCTATTGACGGTTGGGAAAGTGAGTAGTTTTTCTGTTGTAATTCTTTTTCGCCGGAAATCCTTCGATAATTAACCATGAAACTACACATAAGTCCCCTCCTCTCACCTCCTTGTCAAAGAAATCGAGTACAACATATAGACTTCATAATAACGATCTTAGATAACGGTAACAAAATTGAAAACAAAAAAGTCCTTTTTGACATTAAATTTAATCCTAGCTAAGAAATGATTTAGCTTGGCAAATCTCATCCTTTGCTTTTTCATTGGGAATTAAGGGAGAGAGATGGTTTTACAAAACCTCACAGCTCTTTTCGGGCTTTCGATGGTTTTGGCTTGATTACATTCCCTAGAAGAATCAACACCACCGGAATGATAGTTCCAATGTAGTATACGCTCCCGTATGCAGCCACTGTTTCGTGTAGACTTAATACCTGTTTCATAAAAGCCAACACAAGTCAAATTGGGTTATAAGTTCTAACTTCTAACCCGTTTTTATAATTCTAATTTCCTTGATTTATATAAAAACAAAGAAAAGAAATTTGTACTAACCATAAAACCAATGCAGGAATAGTTTAGAACAAGAAGCGTGTAAGCAAAGTTCATGAGACTTAAAGACTTCTTAACCAATCCCAAATGTGGCGGGACCGCCTGCTGCCATCTGTAAATGGCTGTGCTCATAGACGAATATAAACAATTGTAAGGCGTTTAATCAAGTTTATACGACTAAATTAACGTTAGATGCAAGTTACATAAAAAAATGTTGACCGATGTGTTACCTCTTGACCCAGCAATCATCAAAGCTGATTGAACAAAGAATATGATGTACCCAGGATATAATCCCTGTTATTATCAGAAATGTTAACCAAGTTTAGATTATATAAAATAAGAAATGATTCAAAATTAATGTAATTTAAACTTACATGCCAGACAGCACTAACAGTCTGTGTTGCTAGCAACTGGAAAAACCCGGGCTTCTTTCCCTTTTGAACAAGTCTGTCATAAACATCTGATAACGAAAACAAATTAGTGGTCACAGTTTCCGACACAGCATGAAAATAGACGGGTTTTGGGTTGTCGTGTCTAACCTGTTTTATAAATGAGCGTGTTCAGGATGGCCTGTTTGATTAAACGGATCGTGTTCAGGTCAACCCACTGACCTGCTTAATAAACTGTTCGTAGCCGGGCTGATGTGTTTGATTAACGAATCGTGTTTGGGTTGACATGTTTAACCCAGTTAATCAATCAGGTCGACCCACTAACCCGTTTAACCCATTTTCTACAACCCACCAACACGTTTAACACATTTACCAATTGATTTCTATTCATCAACCCATTAATAGTTTAATACACGTTTAGATAAATAGGTTAAACGGGCAGTATTTAGGTTGACCTGCTTAACCCATTTAATTAGACTGGTCGACCCGTTAAACCATTTAACCCATTGTTACAACCCACCAACCCGTTTAAACGTTTACAACTTCATTACTACCCATCAACCCGTTTGACACATTTAGATATTTGGGTCAAACAAGTCGTTTCCGGTTGACCTGTTTAACAGGTTTAAGTAAACATACCAGCCCCCGCTAACTCATTTAACCCACTTTTTACAACCCACCAACCCATTTAACATAATTGCAGCTTGATCACCAACCCCATCAACCCATTTGACATGTTCATATAAACGTGTTACACGGGTGGTTATGTTTGCGTTACACGATTTTCTTTTAAGTGTGTGCGACTGCGAGTTAGGATTGATGTTGACACGAATAAATGTGCGGTCATGTTCCACATGAGCGGTAACTCAACCGAGGCATACCACTCCCATTATTAAAAGTATCAGATATAATAAAAAAGGCATATGGATAGTAACTCACAGTGACGAAGCCATGTGCTGACTTGGATATTCCACACGAGCGGTAACGCAACCGAACTCTTTGCAAACTCAACACCCAAAACATCAACGTTTTTCGCACGGTCCCACAGAGCTTTGGGCGGAGAAGAATTAGTCCAGCCACTGAAACCGAGGCCGGAAATAATAATAGAAGCTTCCGAGATAGACCAAATGAAATAATATTTCCAACGAGCAGTGAAGCCCGACATGTATTGAACGGTTAAACGTTTCACAAATCCCCATTCTTGATAAACCGGTTCACTAAATCTTGAAAGTGGATAATAAGGCGAAAGATAAAGATACAAACCCATACATATACCCGCTTGAAGAAGTGCTTTAAGTGTTGGAACATATGGTGAAGGTGAACCATTATAAAATTTTGCCCAAATCTGAGCAACAAATTTCAAAATAAAATTTGTTATTTTATATTAAGATTCATTATAAAAATTGAAGAGGTAAATTGGTTTATTACCCCTTTTCTTTGGGTCCAATCCAAATAATCTTTGATTTCATAAACTGGACCAGCAAAGTGACTTCCACAGCATAGGCAATATCCGACATACTCGATTAAAGACGGTAACTTAAGTAAGCGGTTTTTCTTTTGGGATTCACGAAGATCAGCCTCTTTTAATAATCCATCATTGTAATTAATAGCACATGAAATCACTTTCAGTGTTATCACCATAAGAGATCCTACATAAAAGCATTAAATATTATACTTGATCCTCAAAATTGCAAATTTACAATTCATTTAACAAAGCTAATTCTTCATTAAGGATGAATTATAATGAGTGGTTACCTGTAGCATCAATTCCTCCTTCCTTCCAAGCATCTCCACTCATGTAGTATACATGGCTACATGCATTACAGAAATTAAAAATAACTAATACAATTTACAGATATCTAAATGCATCATATCTTAAGAAAAAATGAAAGACTGACTTATTTGGGAATAATAAGAACTGAAAGAAACAGAGAGGCTTTGATCAGCATGTGATATTAACTATTTTGGTACATGGTTTAAAGGGTTTGATAAATTATCACATGCGTTAAGTTATTTGTTAATTTCATATACCCAACTATTAACTATATATATGTTACACAGTTAGCATATATGTAGATATACATGTGTGTGTCCCACTTCCAGACTTTAGTAATTAATACTTCTAAGAATGCTAACCTACACGCATGTGATAATTTGAGACCTTCATTATCATAAAATTCTTAGACAACATACCTTTAACATACAGAAAGAATTCAACTGGTTCACAACTTCACATGTATAACCACTACCTTATTGCTATATTATATACATATTAAGGGGGTGTTTTGGATTCCTTTTTTTTCCTCCTTATAAATTTTTCCATAAGTTAGTAAGTTACAACTTTGTAACTTATTAACTTATCCCCTCACAATACCAAACACCTTTTAACTTTTCTAAATTCTAATAAGTCATAAATTGCTTAAAATAAGCAATCCCAACCACCCCCTAAAGTTTAAGCCTTTATTACACATCAGTACTTTTAACATGAAAAGTTTAGAACTTCAACTTTGTCCACTAAAGCTTTATACTTTTACAACTTTCAACTTTGGGCACAATAACTTTTAAGCTTTCATCTTTGACCACACAACTTTTAGACCACTCCCCCCCCCCCCCCCCCCCGAATTTTTAACGCAGCAGTGTAAATTTACCTGTTTTCATCCAAAATCTTTTATAATTTGCCCGTTTTCTGAAAATTTGAGCCCGGCCCCCCTCTTTTGTGAATTTTAAATACATTTTGCCCCCCCCCCCCCAGAACTCGTCCACTGCTGATTGTCAGGTTTCTATCACAAATCAAGTTCGAGTCGCCAGAAAGGACGGGTTGTCCAACTTGTTTTATATAATGAGTAAACATTTAAAACAAAATATATTCAAGTCATAGCTATATCAGTTGTAATAGATTCATGCAACATATGTTATTATGCAGACGGCACACCTTATTTAAGTAACATTTACTAGTCAAATACACAAGACTTAAATAAATGCATGGTACCCACCAAAAAGTACCAAATCCTCATAAACCAAGCCCTAAAATTAGCTAATTTCAAATTCAACGATCAAATGCAAATAACCATTACCATCCAATGAGATAACCCATAGCCGACACGAACGAAATGACGCCGCATCGTTTCCTGTAGACGACCATTGAGCCGTAGCTGATTAACATAGGCGCGAAGAAGTGTAGGTTGGAAGAGAATCCGAATGAGATGTAGGAGAGCAGTGCGCCGGTGAGGGCGGCGTAGAGGTGTCTGGCGGTGGGGCCGCCGGGGACGAGGCGGTGGAAGAAGCTGACGGGGATGGTGGAGATGAAGCAGAGGAGGAATCGGAGTACCGGAACTGATACTCCGATTGCCGACGCCATTGATTCCATCTCCATCGGTTTATTTGTGTTTGGATTTGGACTGACTGACTGAGTTTACGAGGAGTTGAGGTCTTGTTTATATAAATTCATACACACAATTTTTTAATATTATTTTGTGTAGAAAGTTGAGTTCGTTTATTGATTTTTTTTTTAAGTAGGGATAAAGACAAATATAATATTGTTAGTGTTCACTTTTTTATAATTATTATGTTTTCTAGAGAGATTTACGACTAACTAACGTGTTAAATGTTAATAATACTTCTATAGTTATTCTAACTACATCATATTAAAGTCAATAATAATCATTGAATCGGAATGTATCGGAAGGTTCAACCGAGTTGACTAATTTACCTTGTGATTTCATATAAATACAATTTCAACTCAAAGTACATTAATAAACATTACACATGAACCAAAAATCATATATGAACAATAGTCGTGTCAGATAGAAAGTGAAATTTTGTAAACAAAATCTCTCAATTACAAAATATGTAAAAAACCAACAATAGATTTGCATGATACAAAATTGGTTGGCTAACGAATTGTTGTTTACAGTGTTTACTCGTTACAATTTTATCCGCTATGTTAAAAGTCATTTTTAAATATATGGGCTGCAATAAATATCAAAAATCTCTTGGATTTAAAACCGGTACTTTTTAAAAACCGATGGTTCAATGTTCTAGCAAACCGCCAAAAAAATATCATGCTCTAAGTACCAGTTGCCTTACAAAAATCCGATATAATTGGTTTAACCGGCCGGTACGTACTAGTTTTTAAAACTGTGGTTCCCTTAATCAATGTCTTCATGTTTGGTTAATATGTCATCAAGTTTACTTAAGTGCACCTAGACAAATACCATTCTCAACTAGTCAGCTATCGATTAGAAGAGAAAAGAAGATTAGCATACCAAAAATTGAACTCAACGATCTTTTTTTCATAATGTTTCTAAAGTACGGGTTGCTATAAATGGATAATGTATGGTGTAAGTTAAAAACTTTTACGATATCAGATTTGTGGCCATGCCCATGGCCTCCAAATGATATAACCATAGGATGGTTCAAAGAGTAATATATTTAGAAATAACATATTATCTCAAATTCGTCTCTAGTGACTAGTAACCTAACTATGCTTTATAATTAAAGGTTCATAGGGTAAGGCCTACATGGTAACCTAACTATAACCCATTTAGACGAGGGTATTAATTAAATGAATTTTTGAAATAAAATATGGTAAAGAAGAGCAAACTTTATGAAAATAAAATATGAACCATAATTATAATTAGGGTGAAGTAGTAAAAGTCAAAAATCATGTTCGGGGTGGTCATTTAGCACACCAAGACAACTTCATGATCGTTAGTGGTTAATGGCTATTGATATCTATATCCGTTTTCTTTGTTCAAATCACACATGTAAAACAAGACAAAATACTATGAATATATAAATAGAAAATGTTTTAAAATCAAGAAAGGTTGGGCCAAGACTAACGGTTCAAATTAGATCGGTTGGATTGATTAAAAGTTTAAAACAAACTAGAAGGGTTTTGTTTTACACTTGTACTAGTTAGTTACTTATACTATTATAGTAGGTTCGCTTTATTAAACCGATATTTATGTTAGTGATTTTAGTATCATCAGATCATTTAAGTTAATTATGATTTACTTAAGATCAAAAGTAAATCTGAATAAATTTTGTTGTGGGTTAGAAAATGCGAAGTGCACGTGCGTCCAAGACTAATTTAATTTTCGCCAGACTGGGGTCAATGAGAAATAGCCTCCGACAGGGTTAAGGGGTGGAGTCCACGGTAGGGTCTTGCTTAGTTACTGACAAGTGAGCGTCACATTTGGCGACCAAAAGATTGATTATCAAAGTTGAGTGCCTCTGGAGAATCTACTCAATTGATAGAAACTGCATTGTCAATATTAACTCATCGATATACAGTAATTTGTGGGATCAACCATAATCGAGCTATCAACAAAAACTATGCGAACATGTAATTGTGTAATCAATGTTTTTAGTAGGAATTGTTCGTGTTGAAAACTATCAGAATGACTGAAATTAAAAATTTTCTGATGGTTCTGAAAAAAAAATGATTATAGACCGATCGTTATATATATATATATATATAAGGGTTCAAATAAAAAGAAAGGGTTTCCTAGGAAAGGTAAGAACCAATAGATTTTTAACATGTGGCATTACAACATATGGTTAAAGAACAAATCTAGGAAACTATGTCGGTTATAATGGTAAAAGAGTAATTCTAGGAAACTATGACTGTTTTTTTATAATTTTAAATCTCAACTATTGATTAACATGATCCAATGGCTATGATTTATTCTTAGTCTTCCTAGGAAACTACTTGTTTTTAGGATAACCCTCCCCTATATATATACTAGTATCAAACCCGCGCGTTGCTGCGGCGATTACAATTCGTAATGCGGTAGTTGAGTATTCTAGTTTATTAATCATGGTGGATATTGTATAGTATTTATGTTAGTTATGTTATTCATATAAGAGTTTACAAATAATTATTACGTTTATTCTTGATTTTCTTAAAGTTTTTGTGTTAGTTGCATTTATATGGTGTATCATAGGCATCGTTCATTCATGCCGATATTTTATTAACTGGAAAAATTAAAATAAAATAAGCACTGTTATTAACCATTATTGTTGTATTTCAAAATTGTTCTAATTTTGAATACGGGTATTTTCACCCAAATAATGTTATAAAGTGACCAAATAAAAGCATAAAAAAGGAATTTTTTTATTTATATAACCTAAAATATTAACTATTTACAAATAACAGCCTCAACTAACAAAATATCTATTAATCGGTCTCATATTTTAACATAACGATCCGCTACCAAAACAATCCTAACACCTTTGGTCTTCGGAAAAATCATTTTTGGCCGAAAAATTCCTTTATGATCGGAAAACTTAACCTTTTTAAGTGATGGTGCTCAATGGTGGTGTTCAGGTGGTAGTGTTCAAATTGAGTTTCCAGCGAAAAGGTTATGTTTCCACGTCAAAACGTTTTTCCGGCGACCAACGACTAACGGCGTTAGAATCTTGTTATTCGCGGGTGTTGGGAGCAACTATATTAAAAGATGGGATTGTCAGCTGACTTTTCATTAGTTGTGATTGTTATTTGCCAATATTCTATTATTGATATTATTTAAATATAGTTTTCTTAGAGAAATATATAGTTAACTTTGAATTCTAAAATATAAATGTGAACTACTCGTCAAATTATTCTCCTTTCTGCATTCTCCTTCTGGTCTTAAAAGTTAAACCTTGCACGCCTCCACATGAAACTAAAGAAATATAAATGCAATTTACTAATTAGTTTAGTATGCACTATAAGTTTTGTAGTCAATATAATCTGCATATGAGCAATTTCGAATTGGCTAGGACATGTATAAACGGAAATCTTTTCATTTTGATTAAAAATGTTTTTCTTATTTACATAGTTAACTCAAGGGGTATTTTTCATTGGAAATCGGGCTTTGTGGAAGACCAACTCGTGACTATTTTTTTTCTATTTTAAGATTGTTTTTGAAAACCCTTTTTTTAAATGTTGTTATATAAATGATCTTATTATAAGTTATTCAACTTCACCGTAGTTAAAAAAAAAGGTATGATTACACTTTCTCTGAGTAAGTCAATAAATTGTTACATATTTTTAATACAAATAAAAAAATAAAACAATATTTTTTTTATTTTAATGACATATTCATTTAAAATGTACATTAACTATTTTGAATATATTTAATTAATGTATCAAGTTTGTAGTCGAACGATATTATTTTTTTTCCTTTATGTTTATCATATAAATTTTATTGTGGACAAATTGACGCACATATGCAGCTCCAAGAATAACACATCATTGGTTTTTTTTATATGGAGGTCTGGTATGTAAAAACAATCAAAAAGTTACAAAAATAAAATATTCTTAAAAGACTTCTACATCTATGCATCTATGACTTGTACATTGTAACCGCACATTGAAAATAAACTTTATATAAAAACGTAGACAAAAATAAGCACTTTGTGAGGGTACGTTGCAATTTATAAAAAAATATATATTTTAAAAGATATAAGACAAAAAACACCCAAAAAACAAAATAAAATGTTGTGGGTATGGTAAAGTAAATATCTTAAAATTGCAAGGGCATTTTGAGATTTTAAATTTAATCAGAAAAAATATTTATCTTAATAGACTTGTACATTGATGCAATAATGACTTGTACGTTATGATGCGCATATCAACATTTTCAATAAAATTTACATCGAAACGTATAAAAAATAAGCATGTCGCAATTGTATGTTCGAAATTTATTAAAACTCAAATTATTTTAAAATATAAAAGAAAAACATATAGAAAATAAAATAGATAAATATATATATGTAAACTTGAAAGGGTGCAAGGGTAATTATTGAGGGGTAAAAGCTGTAAATATAATTGAGGCCATTTAAGTCGTGGATGGGTCTTAATTAATTTTAAATATCAACCATTGAATGATAGGATCCAATGACTATGATTTATTCATAGTGGAAACTACTTGTTTTTTGGATAACCCTTATATATATATATATATATATATATATATATATATATATATATATATATATATATATATATATTAGGGTTCAAATAAGAATA
Source organism: Bidens hawaiensis (assembly GCF_021521415.1). Lineage (NCBI taxonomy): Eukaryota > Viridiplantae > Streptophyta > Magnoliopsida > Asterales > Asteraceae > Bidens > Bidens hawaiensis. The sequence goes on from NW_027491133.1 coordinate 2,117,295, forward strand.
AGGAGTTTCCTAGGAATAGTAAGAACCAACAAAATTTTGACATTTGACACTACAAATGATGGTGAAAGAACAATTCTAGGAAACTATGTCGGTTATAATGATGAAAGAGTAATTCTAGAAAACTACGTCGGTTATTGGTAATTTTAAATCTCAACCATTGATTAACATGATCCAATGGCTATAATTTATTCCTAGTCTTTCTAGGAAACTATTTATTTTTAGGATAACTCTTCCATATATATATATATATATATATATATATATATATATATATATATATTGAGGCTGATGTCGCCGTAGCTCGCCGCCATGGAGGTCGCCGTGGCAAGGAGCCGGCTGTAGTTGTTGAGGCTGATGCCGCCGTAGCTCGCCGCCGTGGAGGTCATCGTGGCAAGGAGTCGGCTGTAGTTGAGGCTGTTGAGGCTGCTGTAGTTGTTGAGGCAATGAGGCTGATGCCACAGTAGGTCGCCGTGGCAAGGAGCCGATTGTAGTTGAGGCTGTGAGCCGGCTGTAGTTGTTGAGGCTGATGCCGCCGTAGCTCGCCACCGTGGAGGTCGCCGTGACAAGGAGCCGGCTGTAGTTGTTGAGGCTCATGCTACCGTAGGTCGCAGCCGTGGAAGTCGCTGTGGCAAGGAGCCGGCTGGCGGTCGCCGTGCCTATGAGCCCGCTTTAGTTGTTAAGGCTGATGCCGCCGTATGTCGCCGCCGTGGAAGTCGTCGTGGCAAGAAGTTGGCTGTAGTTGAAACTGTTGAGCCGGCTATAGTTCTTGAGGCTGATGCCGCCGTAGGTAGCCGTGGCAAGGAGCCGGCTGTAGTTGAGGCTGTTGAACCGGCTGTTGTTGTTGAGGCTGATGCCGCCGTAGATCGTCATGGCAAGGAGCCCGCTATAGTTGAGGCTGTTGAGCCGGTTGTAGTTGTTGAGTTTGATGCCGTCGTAGGTCGCCGCCGTGGAGGTCGCGGTGGGAAGGAGCCGGCTGTAGTTGAGGCTGTTGAGCCGGCTGTAGTTGTTGAGGCTGATGCCGCCGTAGGGCGCCGCCGTGGAGGTCGCCGTGGCAAGGAGCGGGCTGTAGTTGAGGCAGATGTCGCCATAAGTCGCGCCGTGGAGGTCGTCGTGGCATAGAGCCGGCAGGCGGTCGCTGTGCCAATGAGCCGGCTGTAGTTGTTGAGGTTGATGTCGCCGTAGGTCGCCGCCGTGAAGGTCGCCGTGGAAAGGGGCCGACTGTAGTTGAGGCTGTTGAGCCGACTGTAGTTGTTGAGACTGATGCCGGCGTAGGTCGCCGCCGTGGAGGTCGCCGTTGCAAGGATCCGGCTGTGGTTGAGGCTGTTGAGCCGACTGTAGTTGTTGAGGCTGATGCCGCCGTAGCTCGCCGCCGTGGAGGTCGCCGTGGCAAGTAGCCGGTTGTAGTTGAGGCGGTTGAGCCAGCTGTAGTTGTTGAGGCTGATGCCGCCGTAGGTCGCGCCGTGGAAGTCGTCGTGGCATAGAGCCGGCTGACGGTCGTTGTGCCAATGTGACGGATGTAGTTGTTAAAGATGATGCCGTCGTAGGTCGCCGCTGTGGAGGTCGCCGTGGCAAGGAGCCTGCTGTAGTTGAGGCTGTTAATCCATCTGTAGTTGTTGAGGCTGATGCCGTCGTGAAGGTCGTCGTGGCAAGGAGCCGGCTGTAGTTGAGGCTGTTGAGCCGGCTGTAATTGTTGAGGCTGATGCCGCCGTGGAGGTCGCCATGGCAAGAAGCCGACTGTTGTTTTTGAGACTGTTGTCGCCGTAGGTCGCCGCCGTGGAGGTCGTGGTGGTAAGGAGACGGCCGTCGGTCGCCGTGTCAATGAGCCGGCTGTAGTTGTTGAGGCTGATGTCGCCGTGGAGGTCGTCGTGACAAGGAGCCGACTGTAGTTGAGGCTGTTGAGCCGGCTGTAGTTGTTGAGGCTGATGCTGACGTAGCTCGCCGCCGTGGAGGTCGCCGTAGCAAGGAACCGACTGCAGTTGTTGAGGCTGATACCGCCGTAGGTCGCAGCCGTGGCAAGGAGCCGGCTGGCGGTCATTGTGCCTTTGAGCCGACTGTAGTTGTTAAGGCTGATGCCGCCATATGTCGCCGCTGTGGAGGTCGCCGTGGCAAGAAGTCAGCTGTAGATGAGACTCTTGAGCCGGCTGTAGTTGTTAAGGCTGATGTCGCCGTAGGTCGCCGCTGTGGAGGTCGTCGTGACAAGGAGCCGGCTGTAGTTGGGGCTGTTGAGCCGGCTGTTGTTGTTGAGGTTGATGTCGCCGTAGGTCGCAGCCGTGAAAGTGGTTGTGGGAAGAAGCCGGCTGGCGGTCACCGTGCCTATGAGCCCGCTGTAGTTGTTAAGGCTGATGCCGCCGTATTTCGCCGTCGTGGAAGTCGTCGTGGCAAGAAGTTGGCTGTAGTTGAGACTGTTGAGCCGGCTGTTGTTGTTGTGGGTGATGCCGCCGTAGTTCGCCGCCGTGGAGGTCACGGTGGGAAGGAGCCGGCTGTAGTTGAGGCTGTTGAGCCGGCTGTAGTTGTTGAGGCGGATGTCGCCGTAGTGCGCCGCCGTGGTGGTCGTCGTAGCAAGGAGGCGGTTGTAGTTATAAGTCCCGAATCTGGATCACTACAATATGATATCAACTAAACGAGTATTGGTGCGGAATACCAACACTCGGTGATTGAAGAACACGAACAAGAACTAGTAAATAACACACGATTGCTTCAAAACACACGTATATTATTGAATACGTCGGGTGCTTAAGCACTTACAATACTTGAACAAAATACTTGTAATGAACAACATTTAACCCTACACAAAACATCTCTATATATAGGGATACTAACCAACTAAGCCGGCCCAAACAACCAAAAGCCCACCAAGAACACATAAGTGTTCTCGGCTTACATATAACCTCACAACCCAAGCCCAAAACAAAGATAAACTAAATCAAACTAAGCTCAAACCACAAAACTAGGCCCAACAATCTCCCCCTTGGTTTGTAGCTTGATATTTTAATCATGCTCCATGTAATCAATGTCAGCATCTTTCAGAGCACCCGTCCAAAACTTGCACCGGATAATAGTAGCTACCATACTCGTGAATTCTTTAGCAGCCGTCTCAAAAATCGAATCTGCAACAATTTGAAAAGTGCTAAGCGTCTTGATATCTCGTTCTCCCAGATTTAATAAGTCTCTTGGTTCAACAAATTTGTACTGACCCTTTCCCTTTTTCAGCTTAATAATGACAGTGGCGATGACACTGTCATATATCCAGAATCTCATGTCATCCAAAGTGCCATCCGGAATCTTTTCAGGAACAGGAATGTGAGTAGCCTTGTTTGTTGCTGGCCACATGATGTTAACCATAGTTTTTCCAGTCCTCGGATCCTGGACTCCCTTGGCTTTCTTTAAAAACGACTCTGCAGTTGGCATACATGGAAAACCTCTATCAACTTGACTTCTTAGAAAATTCCAGAACTCTATACCACGTTTATCATTCGTCGGATTGGTGAAAGGAGAATTTATTAGATCACTCAAATCTACTTTAGTCCAGGAACCAAAATCTTTCATCTTCTTATAATATTCGGTGACTCCTGACTTTCTCTTCACCCACCACATATTTTTATCCGCATCAAAACCCCATGACAGAATTCCCGATCTATCCCCATATTTAGCATTAAAACCTTTTTGAAATTCAATAACAAACCTGTCTGGATGATCCGACGATTCCACATTCTGATTTGAGTTTTTCATTACCAGCAGCTTTTTCTTTCCCTTTTCAAGGAGATTCTTCTTAATTCTGTCAGACTTTTATTTGGAAACAGGAGGAGCATCTAAATATTGTTGCAGGGATTTCGAGTTATCGATATTTTCAACAGGACGAACAGTAGAACTACCACCTTGACTCACATTGGGTACTTTAGAAGCTACATCGTTACAGCCTTTAAATTCATCTCCAAACTTTTGAAAGAGCTTTTGTTGGAGGTCAAGATATAGTGCAGTTAACTCTCCCATGTTGGACTGTAGTTTTTTAATCTTGGAGTCTACCCGCCTCCAATTCCTGAATACGAACATCTTTGACTACCGAATCTTGTTCGAGTTCAAAAACCCGACGTTGTAATGCATAAACATCAACATGAGCATCTTCAAGAACCACACATTTACCTTTATTCTGAAGATAAGTTTCCTGCATTGCCAGAATCTGGACTACTTTGTCTGACGTACTGGTGCTGACTGACCCTGAATGTCTGGGCCAGATGAACCGGAAGGAATATCTGTAGTGTCGGTGTGAGGAGCATTTGCCTCAATATCAAAATTAAAATCATCACCAAAATCACTAGTCAATAAATCATGGAATGATGGCTCATTAGCAGGTATATCTTGTTCAGCTTGTGTTTCTGGAGCAGGTGTCTCAGGTTGAGTGGAATGTTGAACTGGGTTGGTTGTTTCATTTGTTGTTGGTGTAGTGGTTGTTTCAAACTCATTTATCAGCACTCCAGGCCTTGGATCTTTCTTACTTCGTTTACGAGGACCGAGGTCTGCACTTGGATCTTCAGCTATGTCTACCTCATTAATCCCAGCAACAGTCTGAGGAGGTTTCAGAGCAGTTGACTGTAACAAAGCTTTCACTGCTTCCAAAGCACTTAAATTTTCAGTACTTGGAAGAGTATCTGACTGACGGTGTTCAGTCTCATCATCTTCATCATCGGAAATCTCGAAAGTAGCAACACGCGGTTGAGCTGGTATCGCGTGCTCATCAGCAACCTGAGCCAAAATAGTCTCAGCGTCTGTCTCCGCAAATCGTCCGAATTTTACCAAAGTGTGTAATTCCCGATAAACCACTTTGGCTCCTTTTCTTGATTGCTTCATCAACCCAAAGGAGTTGGGTCCCATAGACTTCATGTCCAAGGTTTCACCAGATTTAACCAGGTCGGTGTAATGAGAGTCAAATATCATCTGCAGGAATCTCAGATACATCAGGAACATGTTTTTCTTCTTTGCCTTCAGGTTGCTCATCATTTCACTGAAAACAAATTTAGAGTAATTGTAATTCCAATCCATGATCAAAGCAGCAACGGCAGACATCTGGGTGTGACTGATCTCATATGATCCCCCCTTTCTTCCTGAGATACAAGTAAAGAACGTGTGCAATAGATATCTCCAGTCGGGTGAAATAATTTCTTGATTGCAGGAGGATAGGTGCCTTCAAAACCCATTTTAGTAAGAACCT